>NC_090927.1:816150451-816827660 GCF_040938575.1 Ambystoma mexicanum
CGCAATGGCTTGGAAACGACCCACTGGCCCACAGTATAACGCATGTACAGAGAACTGGATCGCTGGGTGGGTGCGGAAACTAAAGCCTGGGAAGACAGCGTTGCTAGATCTGTAGATGGCACAAGCGAGGCATTGGACGCTTGGAAAGAACGAACATGGAGCATGTTCCACCCCTCAGATGATATACCCCCATGAACGCCACTGCACGAACGCCACAGTGACCCGCCACCCGTGGTGGCACCTAAGCTGGAACACCTCTGAAAAAAGGGCTGGGCCCCCCTCACACTCCCCCCACTCCCCGAACAATCCCCCCCAAACTGGAACTGCTTACATTGGAATATATTGACAACGAATGGAGACAGTTAATGTTTTTTGTTTTCTTTCGAGTTCTTATTTCTTTCTCTCTTCTCTTCCTTCCTCTCACGAATAAATCACCAGATTTGCCATGTAACTATGACAAAATGCCAATAAAGAAATTTTTAAATAAATTTAAGTTTTGCCCTAAGTGTAATCGCAAATTCCCCTGGGTCGACAAACACTTAGTTTGCAATTTGTGTCTCCCGAGAGACCACGTCGAAACGTCTTGTCAAGCGTGCAGGCTCTTCAAGACTAAGACGTTGAAGGACCGTTCCACAAAACGCTGGTCCCACTACACCCGGCAACTCGAGGCCATGGAAGTATAGGGAGCCTTCAGCGATGGAAGCAATGCCGTAATTCCGGGCGGCAAGGGCATTGGAGTAACTTCGGCTACTCAAGCGCAGGCCCCTGACCTCGTAGGACAGGCAGGCGGCCATGTTGTGGGGACTACACCCAGCGGCGGCAGCGCTACAAAAGCACACACCACCAAGCACGTAAGCCCCAGTCGCCATTCGACAGATGAGTCGAATACTCGGCAACGTTCTACACCCCGTGAACAGTCCAGAGTCTCAGTCCTCTGAGCAATCTCGCTCAAGATCGCCACACGACAGGGTTCAGACATCGAAAGACGGCAAGGGTGTCGCACAAAAAAACTCCTTCCGAAGGCCGTACGTCTGCGGACGCAGCCTCGACTCCCACACCCGAAGTTCGACCTTCCTCATCTGATAAAATGTCAGGCCCCAAAAAGTCTGTTAAAAACCATAAACCAAAAGAGGAAGTACTGCTACTTGAGGGTTCTGCCAAAACAGATTCAAATTCTGAGAAAAAATATTTTTTTGTATTCTGGGGAACCCTTTTTGAATTACTAGTGGAACTTATCCAAACATGTACAGCCTATAATACTGTCCAGAAAGAAACACACAGAAAAAGTCTACATAGTAAATAAAGTTAATTGTAATGAAAAAAACAAATGGTTCTCTTGTAAACACTTGTACATATCAAGAAGTGGTATGCTTTGAACAGAATATTAATATAGTAAGCATTAACACAGAGAACAAACACATACAGAGAACAATAAGTCCCCAAGCGAATGTGATTATCTAGGGAAGCCACAAACAGGACAACCAGTTTGTCAAACAAATAACTCTCTCTATGTATTGTTGGTAAAATGTAGCCTGAATTTAGGAACAAACAAGAAGAGAAAATGAAAAAATATGTATGTAATATACAGAATACAATGTCACTTAGTTTGCATTGATTCCTCAGATACCCAGTCTCAGCTACAGTAAAAATCCTGATAAACGTATATCAAAAAAATCCTCTGGGCTGATGTCATATCTGTGACAGTGAGAGAACTGATCATCCAATGCCACACCTGCAGTCAATGGCCGACAATTATCTAATGCATAAAAACCTTCTAATGTGCATTGGCCACAAAATATATAGGTGCCAACGTTGCAGGGGGTGGGAACCTGGTTCATTTTGTGAATAGTTGTAGAACATGTGCCAGGTGTCCGTCTGAGATCCGTCTGAAGTCTGTTAAACACTCCTGGGCCCCAGGGTGGGGAAAAACATCATAAAAAATCATCTAAGACCCCTCATACGGACAAGAGCCCTACTAGGGACAGGTCATCACAAAAGGGAATATAGTCCAAACCCATAGAGAAGCCCAAATACTCTAGGCCAAAGATTATACCTTACCTCCCACTAATGAAGATATGGATATTTCCACTCAACCAATTGTAATCCCAACTTTTAAGAAATGGTCTTTGCAAGATATCGATAGGGTTATGGGAAGAATGACCTTTATGGTGAATGTCTTTGAAGAAAATCCAGATTACCTTCAAAGTTTTCAATCCACTCCTCCCACCTCAGCCCCCTCCAGCTCTCAAGCCTCTCCCTCTCTACCCCCTGCTAACAGGTCTCACTCTGATATCACCGTACAAAGCAGAGTTATATATCTATATGACCCTGACATAGATCCAGAAGAACAAGAAGATCTTTCATTTGTGAAGACATCTGACCCTCAACTTATCGAAGAGGATACAGATGAACTTTATTATGGGGATGATGAGGACCCAGACCAGGAGGCGAACATGTACTCCTTAGATTCTCCTATTAATCAGGACCCTTAAGTGGTAGATTCCTCTGTCGACAATCAACCCCTCAATGAAGCGGCAGAACACTTCCGTATTGACACACCAGGAGGTACAGGAAGACTGAGACTTCGCTGAACAACTATTGGGGGACAAAAGGACAGTAGGTCAGTTTATCCCACTGCTAAAATCGGTGCAACACAGAATTCAACCTTCCTTAGAGTCACCCAATCTCACACGGGCCGTTAACCTGCATGTGGAAAAACTGTTCAGGCCTGCACCTTCAGAACCCTTATACATAAGAGGCCAATGAAAACTAGACTCATTGGTTGTTACCACCACAAGGAAAAGAGCCGAGACACCACTTGCATCCTCCGAGGCACCACCGGGTAAGGAAAGCAAGAAAATATATGCAATGAGCAGAAAGGTTGCCTCTGCTGCGGCCTACCAAACGAGAATAGCCAACAATGCTACACTTTTGGCAAGTTATAACTGCCATAAGTGGGAGGAGGTTTCCACGTTACTTTTGTCCGCCCCGGAGCCACTTAAATCACAACTAGCTCAGGTGGCAGCAGATGGAAGGGCGTTATCTACTTGTCTCCTCAAGTCAAATTTCGATGCAAATGACAATGGTGGGAGAGTCATTGCATAGGCGACTATTAAAAAGAGGCATGCATGACTTTGCCAGTCAGCCTTCAGGCCAGAAACACAAGCCACCCTAATAAATATGCCAGTGGAACCTAACGTGCTCTTCGGCAAAGCCTTTAGAAGACGCACTTAAGATGGCAAAGGATGAGTATGACACTCTAAAATCTTTAGGTCAGCTCACAAACAAGCCTACGGGTCAAAGCGGTAACAGTAATTCTCACTGTTTTCGGGTGCCAAAATTCACAGAGGGGATCAGGCTACAATCGAGGCCAAGGTTCCTATGGCAACAATCAAAGACAAGCCTTTCAAGGCTATCCACGAGGACAACGCAGAGGTTGTGGTAATCGGGGCAGAGGCCCAGATCGATGTGGCACCCCACCTGAGAGCAAGTGGCATTCTGCTCCAGGTACCCTCCCATGCATCTCCAGTAGGACGACGCATTTCCAACTTCACCCACGCATGGGAGGGGTATCACCTCGGACAGATGGGTGCTTTCCACGGTAGCAGGGGGCTACTGCATAGAACTAATTCAACGTCCTCGCAACTACCCCCAAGACAGAAAGTCCACTCAGAGGAACATCAGCGGATCCTTCTAGAAGAAATAACAGCGGTTCTATTAAAGGACGCCATAGAAGTGGTCCCAGCCAACCAGGTAAACGGGGGTATTTATTCAACTTACTTCCTTGTGCTAGAAAAAGATCTAACCCTGTGTTAGATTTGCGCCCTGCAAAGGAGTATGTCAAGCCACAAATGTTCTGCATGACTACGCTACAAGCGGTAATCCTGCTTCTAAAAAAGGGGGATTACATGGCAACACTGGATATGAAAGATGCCCACTTTCATATTTCAATGTTCCCAGCGCACAGAAGATTCTTGCGTTTCAAGATAGCGAACCAGCACTACCAATTCAAGGTGCTTTCCTTTGGAATAGCCTTGGCTCCAAGGGTATTCACAAAGGTAGTGGCGGTAGTGGCAGAGCACCTGCGCAGAGGAGCAATCCCAGTGTACCCTTACTTGGATGACTGGCTCATAACAGGGGAATCACCTCTGATTTGCAGACAAAACATCCAAACAACAATCAACCTCCTCTTTCAATTGGGCTGCTCAATCAACGAGAAAAAATCAAGCCTAGTGCCAAGCACTTCCAAACAGTTCCTAGGATCTATCCTAAACACAGAGGAAGTATTGGTCTTTCCCTCAGAGGGAAGAGTAAGAAATGTGCTACTGCAAATACCACATTATCAAGCCGGCCACCAGAGAAGGGTGCGCAAAGCAATGTGTTTAACAGGCATGATGGCATCTTGCGTATACCTGGTTCCTCACGCGCGCCTGCGCATGCATCCCGTACAGGAATGGTTGGTGAAACAATGGTCTCGGGCAAGCGGTCAGTGGGACGAATCGTTGGTTGTTTCGCCAAAACTTGTACAAAATCTTTACTGGTGGCTGAGAGAGAACCTGACTAGAGGGAAACCCTTCTACGATCCACAGATACAGGCAGTGGTCACAACGGATGCCTCACTGGCAGGGTGGGGGGCTCACTACCTTCACCACACAGCTCAGGGTCTGTGGTCTCACACTGCAGCTCAGAACCACATCAATGTGCTGGAACTTCTCGCTGTATTTTAAGCCCTTCAGGCATTCGAACCCCATTTAACAAACCTGTCGGTGTAGATCCTAACAGACGGCACCACAGAAATGTTTTATATCAGCAAACAGGGGGGGGGGGGGGCACGTTCTCCAAATCTATCCAGTCTTGCTCAGAAAATCTGGAAATGGGCACTCCGATGGAAAATGTTCCTGTCATCTCATCAGGTTCCAGGGGAACTCGACTCTCTAACAGACTCATTGAGCAGAGATCCCCTACCAGAGGAACACGAGTGGCGTCTACACGAAGAAGTCATAGAACACATCTTCTCTCAATGGGTAAAAACAAAGGGAATAACAAAAAGCTACCTTTCGATATCCACACCAGAGGTAACAAAACTAGGTCTCAAACCGTGTATGTTTGCAAACAAACCATCTTTCTTTTAACAAATATAAAGAGATGGAAGGCTCAATTTTAACAAAAATATCTCATATTTATTATGTTCTACTCGGTCATAAAACAGACTATTCAGTCACATTTGCAAATCTCAACAACATAAAACAAAAAAATTAAGAGACAATTGATCAACAGTTTTGGTCTTTGCGTTCATTCACATAGTACATTATATCATGGGTGATGTTAGTAACACATGGGTGACTTTAAACTAGCTCATTCATGTTTGCCTTGATATAAAGTCCCCATTTCAATTGTGTCGACATTAATTAATTCGTTTCCAGCCTTAATGTTTGATTGACACAGCGACTCTCCCTTGTTCTTATACTGGTTAGTCGTATATGTAAGGCTTTCCTCAGGACACATCAAACCCTCATGTTAGAGGGTGCAGAACGTCACAAGTTCTGTTGTTAAGTGTCTCACAGTATCTATAAAAACAGAGACATATGTATCAGTGTACACAAAAGGACCCGAGCCTTTCATTATTTTCAGTGTTATTTTGGTGCATACAAAAGTGGTTGAGAACATTTGTTTGACCTCTGTCTAGTTAGGCGGGAATCATGCAATCTGTTTAGTAGAATTGTGCTGTCTAATTAATACACCGATGATGGATTTCTTCATACATAGTCATCTTACTCTCTGCTCTGCATGAGATGAGATCTGTTCTTTACTCATTTCAGTTGGCAATTTTTATTTTATTACTACATCCATTTTTTATAAAACATTCTTGTATATAAACTGCATGTTGTTTAGCAGATATGTGGAGAATAGAACATACCTATTATGACTCCTTGTAAGCCATATGTACATTCGTGAATGAAAGCAGCGTTTCCTAGTTGAGCCGTAATTTTCCGTAAATTTTGCATCTGTAATGTAACTGAAAAGAAGACACATTACAGTCTTCAATTGGTCTAATTTAGTTGGAAAAGGTGTCTACTTATTTTACAAAACAAGGAAAGGTTGAGATACTGAGACCAACCTGGTGCAGCCACTGCTGCTAGTCTGCAGGCGGAAAGCAAAACAGTCTTTCGTGTGGTTTACGATCAATTGTAGATGAGTGCCAATGCCTAATGGGTGAACAAGAAAAACACATGTGTGCGGCCAAGATTAGTGTCAAAGCCGTGTGGACAAAAGGGCAATGGAAAACTTTTTTGAGTGTTGGAAAAAGTATTAGTGCAGAAGCACTGCAAGGTGTGCGCACGATCGAGCTGAGTTTGGGCGTTATTCCAACGGCAGGCAGCGTTGTAATTCGGCTGGCTCAATGGGGTTTTCCAAGTATAGACTTATTCGCCACAAGCGAAAATAGTCAATTCCCAGACTTCGCGTCCAGGTTCCCCCAGCCAGGCTCCAAGGGGAACGCATTATGGATGAACTGGTCAGGGAAGTTTGCTTACGCTCCCCCCATCTCCCACCCCCCCGCACCCCCCCCGACTCCTCTCATGAGGAAGGTGGTAAACAAGTTACACAAAGAACCGATGACGCTAATCAGGGAAGTTGCTAGGTCTGGAAAAGACCCGGGGCTAAGCTGATGTCGGAACTGTTGGGACTGGGGGCTAGCTAGTCTTTTGGCTGTAGCTCCTGAGATTCTATCTGGGGCTACAACCAAAAGATCAGGCGCTATAGCCCCCTTAGCCCCCCCCCCCCTAGCAACGCCCCTGACGCTAATCCTGGTCGCTCCTATGTGGACAAGACAACCATGGTACTCACATCTGCACAAACTGGCGATGTGCGATCCCATCAAACTCCTGTGCCAGTACAACCTACTCACCAAGCACAGGGGACTAACGGTGCACCCACAACCACACTCAATGAACTTGGCAGCATGGCTCCTGAAGTCAGAGTTCGGACATCTCAATCTACCACAGAGTTGCATGGATATCTTGATAGAATCAAGAAAACCAAACACTAGGCACTGTTACTATGATAAATGGAAACGATTCGTAATTTGGTGCCAGACTAAGCAAATCAGTCCCATTGATTGTACTCCATTTAACATTCTAACCTATATGCTCCACCTACTAGATCCAAGGTTAGTGTTCAATTACCTAA
Organism: Ambystoma mexicanum; assembly: GCF_040938575.1. Lineage (NCBI taxonomy): Eukaryota > Metazoa > Chordata > Amphibia > Caudata > Ambystomatidae > Ambystoma > Ambystoma mexicanum. The sequence continues at coordinate 816,157,640 of NC_090927.1, forward strand.
AAGTCCACCTGGCGCCTTGTCAGCCTACACCACTTCCCATAATAAGGTCTCATGGTGGAAGGTACCGGTCATCAAAGCATTTATGGAAGGGGTAAAGAGACTCCACCCTCCAATCTCTAACCCACCTCCAGGTTGGGACCTTAATGTGGTACTCGCTAAGCTCATGGGACCCCCAGTCAAGCCTATGCACAAGTCTAGTCTCAAACACCTGACTTATAAAACTGCCTTCTTAGTAGCCATCACTTCCATAAGAAGGCTCAGTAAAATCCAAACTCTGTCAGTGCAGGATCCTTTCTTTACTTATACGTAAGGAGAAACTGGTTTTACGCACTCACCCTAGGTTCTCACCTAAATTCATCCCCAAATTCAATGTAAACCAGTCTATTGAGCTACCAGCTTTCTTCCAGGAACCCAAAAGCTCTGCTGAGGTAAAACTCCACACACTAGATATGAGGAGAGTGGTCCTCTAATACGTAGACAAGACTAGACCGCTAAGAAAGACAGATCAATTGTTTGTCTCCATAGCGCCAGGCAGAGAAGGAGATCGCATCTCTAAGAATGCCATCGCTAGGTGGATAGTCAGATGTATCCAACTGTGCTATTCCCTATCAGATAAGACACTGCCTTTTACGCCAAGGGCCCACCCCACAAGAGGTACTGCAAATGTCCCCTTAGACAGTATTTGCAAAGCAGCTACATGGAGTTCAATACATACTTTCATTCCGCACTACTGCATTGACACTCATTCCAAGACAGATACACAGGTGGGACAAGCGGTTCGAAGACATTTATTCGCTCATGAACCTTCTCACATCCCACCTCCTTCCACTGCTCGCTAATCTATGCACAGCATGTGATCTAAGCAGATTCCACAAGCCTCAGAAGGGATACATTACTCACCGTAATCGTATTTCTGATGCTTGTATCTGCTTAGATTCACATGCGACCCAACCTTCCTCCCCTCGGAGAGAAGGCGCATGGATGCTTATGAACTTGTCTATACGTATCTGCTTGGAAACAACTGTACTCAATGCTACACCTCATACTACCTCATGTCACAAAAATCATCTGAGGGATCTCCATGCGTGAGGGATCATGGGTACAGTGGACGTCACACTAAGGATAGTATTACTGGCATGCCCTGTCGATGTCCCTATTCGAGTTTCGAAAACAACAACTGTAATACTCCGCAGCTTCCACTAGATGTCGGCCTATGCACAGCATGTGAATCTAAGCAGATAAAAGCATCAGAAATACGATTACGGTGAGTAATGTATTATATAAACTAGAGGGAGGGAGGTATCTGTGATTGGTTCTGTAAAAAGCTGACTTATCAGCAGGGTGAAGGCCTGCCTCATGTCCTCTGTTTACCGGCGCTACCTGTACAGTGAAACAGGATGGGTGTCAGATGGTTGCCCAAATCTACAGGATTGCGACAACCTTGTGCTGTAACTTGTTTTACCCATATACATCAACACTGATAAACCCCAAATATGGGGTGGCATTGAACACCTTTATGTGTGGTGGTAATGAGGATAAATGTCCGAAAAGGGGTCAGACACCCAGATTGATTATCTCAGTCAGTCCGCTACTTGGAATTAGATAGGCAGTATTCGCCCATGGCTACAGGGACACAATACTGTAGTGGCATAACCAACGAGGGCCAGGTAGCAGCCTAACCAGACAGTGTCCTGTCATTTAAGATATTAGCGGTATTGAAGAAATACAATTCTGAGTTCATCAAATTTGGGCCTACATCAAAATTCGACCTATACTGGTCGATTATTCTATACAGGAGAAGGGACACACATTGGTAATCATGGGCACCTCCCCAGCTAAGAGGTAATAATTAATCCTGTGACTCATGATGTCCATTATGTGGTTAGAACCCACTACAATATGGCCGCCACAGACACGCACATCGATGCAGCATGTGGTTGCCATAACGATGTACATGAATAATGTCTACCGTGCGGCACGCAATGAATCTACAGTGTGTGGTGTTGGCGGACAGACCTACTACGTTCGAGGTAAGAAATCTATACTTGCAGGGGATGTTCCCCTGCTACACTATCTGGGCGCATCTAATCCAGAGCACTCCTAGGTGGTCTGACTTGCCAGCAGTTTCACTTATAACCATTACCATGACTACCTAACTAACATTGAGGAGCCAGACCACCACAAGGTCGGTAGTTGTATCATGCGGCCCATATTTTGCTTAGAATATGGCAATAATCCATCACGGGGCACACCCATCTAATGTATCCGTCTGGTGAGCAGTATCGGGTAGCTCACACAATATATCCTCCATAACAAACACTCAAATTCCCTGCGGGGCACTCCTATGTCACTTAAGCTTGTGGAGCACGACCCTCACCGTGATTTGGCCTGGGCTATTAAATCATACATGTTCAGCAGAGTGATATATTTCTGTGGATTTGGGCAACCATCTGACACCCATCCTGTTGCACTATACAGGTAGCGCCGGCAAACATAGGCCACAAGACAGGCCTTAACCCTGCTGGTAAGTCCGCTTTTTACAGCACCAATCATGGGTACCTCCCTCCCTCTAGTCCATATATAGATATATAGTTATATGTATTATTCATCCCACAGGGCGATAACCTGAACACCTTCCAGGATTAGATGCACCAATAGAAGTTGATCCACTGGCCCTTGTGGAACCAGTAAAGAAATAGAAGGTAAACAGATAACTGATCACAAGGTTTACATATGGACGGTGCCTTGCTATACTATAGAGGGGTCCTTTTTAATCCCCTCTAAGTGTTATCATTACAGATATCACACACAGAAGTTCAGAAATGTTTCCAATTTCTGCTCAGACGTGCATAAGACTGAAGTGCACGGTAGGTGTCCCATTGTGGGGTATGAAAGGAATAATGAAGCAGAGATGCTTCGGATAAATGTAACCTGGATAAGACCCTTTTTAACACTGGATTTATATCGGTCTGTTGTCCTAGATTCTTGACCACAGGATACCTCATTCAAAGAGTTAGCAACATCATCTTATGCCCTGAGAAGGGCCGATGTAATAGGAGCTCCATCAAACTGCTAAATAGGCGGAAACACAGTTGTGTCGACCACTTATTGAAATGGCAGGGTTTAACAAAAACACTGCATAATTGGCTGACTAATGAGGCAATAGTATTCAGAAGGCCCCAAAAGAGTGATTTTTTTTCCCACAAATACACAAGTAATTTTTTGTGTTTTCCATAGTTTTGATTATGTATATGTAATGCACTATATCTGCTTTCCTATGGAACACTGATCAATGTATTATGCTATTTTGTGATTTTACACGTGTCTGTATACATGTGATATATGGAATGAAAAAAAGTTGGTCACTCTTTACCTGGGCTCGCCCTGATTCTTTGTGCGCACATATAGATACACTAAGGAGTGGCAGCACATCATGTGAGATGCCTGGGCCTTAGTTTTTATTTCCTCAGGGTTACTGCCTTTATTCTTCCACCACCACCTAGACCACCCAACATCTTGTCCTTTCCGCATCATTGAGAGCCCCGTGCTGCAAGAGGCACATGAGCTCTTGGCTTGGACATCAATAGAACTTGTACCCAACCCGAATAGGGAAAAGTATTGTTACACCCTTTATTTCCTGGTGCTGCATGGGAGTGGGGGGCCTTCAGTTCATCTTGAATCTGAGGCTTTTAAATGTGCACCTGTGCAAGGAAATATTTAAGATGGTCACCCTCCAGCTTTGAGATTCGTTGGTGTCACTGGACCTTCAGAGACCCTTGTGTTTAGCAATCGAAAGCAAAAAACGTAGATGAGGTATGTGGTTGGGAACATACATTTCCAGTTCTCAGTCTGGTCCTTTGCCTTTCCTCTGCTTCCAGGCATTTTACAAAGCTGTTGGATGTGGTGGTGGCACGTCTCAGTAAGGAATGGCATAACTTTTTTTCCTAAATTAGCAATCGGCTTATTCGAACCTGCACCTTTCATAACGGCCCACCTGTACCACACTTTACATATCTACACAGCGTGGACTTCTCCATCAATTTCCAGTCTATACCACTGCCCTCCAATCAGGCAGATTCGAAAGGGCAGATCTTGGTACACGCTGGAGCAGGGCCTTCTCTCCCAGGGATTGTGTGGCAAACATCTGTCGGTTGGTACAAGTTTTCCATCCCAGAGCTTCTGTTTTGTGTCTTCTGTGTCTCATGGCTGCTCTCTCGGTCCTTCTGTGTCTCATGGATGCTCTCTCGGTCTTCCTTTGTAACACTGAGATAGCAGCCAGTTATCCGTTCTGAAAGCCCTGTTGGGCGAGAGAAGGGAACTGCAGAGGTTGGCTAGATCCAACTGCCTAGGCCTTTCTTGCACTCTAAAACATATGCTACTTGTAGGTGTAGATGGACTTGGTGGAAGGCCTCCTAGCAGAAAGACAAATATGCAGGATATCGTCAGACGGATCCCACTCCTTATACCTCAGCATCCAAGTATGAAGGTTGAGGCTGTCCAGGCTGGGATAGGGAGCCCTGCCTTCTGAATGGGAGAGCAGATCCACCCTCGCCAGGATATAACAAGGAGGACAGTTGGACATGTCCAAAAGCTCCTGGTATGCGATCATTGCACCAGTGTTTCATAATCCAGAACATTCTCCCTGTGCAACACCCACTCCAAGGTAATTAGAATTCAGTTAGAAGATGTACTCTATTTAACCATTTAACATAGGCAATATTGATTTTGAGGGTTGCATGTAGATCTAAATGTAGTATCAAGAAGCAAATAACGTATGTGAATAAACATTGCATTGATAGCCAAAATAACATATGTCAACAGACTAGGAAATGGCTCTGCATTACTCAGATGTAGTCTAGTCACACAAAAAATAGACCAGGGAAGAAGTGAGCACGGCAAACTGGTCTACTTTTTCCCCAAGGTTTCTGTCATTTAAATCACTTGCAAAGAAAAGAATTGTACAGTAGACCTGCTGTCTACTGGATGAAGGTGTTGTCACCAGTGGCAAGTCATGCCTGACAAATCTAATTGAATTATTTGACAGGGTGATCAGGGAGTTAACTCCAGGAAAGGGTAATGGTTGTGTAAAGCCTTATAAACTGCTGCACGCACAGAAGATTCATAAATGGCAGAGACTGGATGCCAGCTAGGGTCCTGCAGTAAGCGTTAACATTCGGTATTGTCAAAGTGGTATCTTATCCTTTATGAGAGGAATTGATTTTAGTTCTGCAGTGACAATGGCCTTTCAGTGTTGCAGTGGTGAAGCCCTGTATTAGATTTGCAGTATGTCACCTTGCAGACTTGCAGTGGTGGTGTCCTTTGTGACGTGCATTTGTGGCTGTCCAAAATTTCAGTGGCGGTGTCCTGAGCGATGTGCACTAATTGCAGTGAGTGTCGTCTTCCAGCTTTGCAGGGTTAGTGGCCTTTCTTGTATGAGGTGTGCTACATCTACATCTGTTACAATCTACTTTCAATATTGGTGGGCTGGTACTTTTCAGTATTTAATTGAAGGTGTTAAATGTTAACCGCAATTTGATATCATGCAGGGAGGGTCACCTTCAAGGGATAGTTTCCATTGAGAGTTGCCCTTGTTTTATCCCTGCAGTGAAGGTCGCCTTTTCGTATTACAGCTGTGTTTCCCGAAGTGAGGTCCATTTGTTTCAACTTGTGGTGTGTGAGCCTGTGCATCCTTTAAAATGTTTTTGGGCAAATGACAGGTGCCTCCTATTTTGATGGCACGGAGCTCCTTGAATTGCTGGCATTTGATTCCCACTAGTTGAGTATTTTGTTGGGAATTGTAAATACACACAAGAGCACAAAGTTCAGATTTTGCCTACATTTCTAATGCACATACACAACATTTTTGAGCATCCGGCACCGTTTGACTTTGTTATTGAAAAATAATTCCACAATACGTTCTGCAGTTACTGTGCACCCTGTTTAAGTGTGATGTCCCATCGGACGTAAGATGAAGGTTGATGTTGGTCCGGCCTAATTTCCAGCACATAGCAAGTGGGAAAATATTGTAGCATGCGCCAAACCTTTATGGCCCTATTTTATCTAGATTGCAGGATGCAAATAGTAAACTTGGTCAAATCTTTGCTTAAAGATAATCAGTTGGAAAACGACTTTGCACATTAGGGCAATCTGAGCCCACCCAACTTCACCCATGATGAGATCACCTGTCCTATTAATGTGTACAAATATTAGATCAGGGAACTGGCAGACCGAAGTAGGGATACTGGGAATGCATAACGGCCCTGTTGATAGTTGGGAAATTCAACATAGGAACACTAAAACAAACATGTGTTGTATTGTCTGATGCATACGCAGACCTCTTGTTTATAGAACATTATTCTTGGCCCTAATATCAAGTATTCAACTTGCCGCAGGTCTCATATAAACGTTAGCATGGATGAGTCCAGTTTCTTACTCTCAATAGGAGGATGTCGCCCTAGTGGGGCCACCGGCCTCCCTGTAGTGGTCACATATCTGGCTCTCTTTCCCTTGCTTCCCCCTACTAGCTTTACAGATTTTACTCTGGGTCTCTCCCAAATTGTTTCGTTGTGCCACTCAATTACATGGGTTCCAGGCATTGCTGAGCACTTTGTGGGATCGCTGTGTACCTTTATTCAGGTGCGGCCGTCCTTCCTCCTCGACCTCGGTGGGGATTCCAGGGCTGTTTGTCTCCCAAACCTTGCCTCTTCAGTGCCCCGTTCCGCACGCTTCCCCTGTTTTGGCTCAGCCCTTCCCTCCTTCGCTGCCTCAGTGCTAGGGCGTACATGGGGAGTTTCTCGTGCAATGCTGAAGCGAGCATCCCAGGGATGTTCTTTTTGTGGAATCCCTTGCCTCTGTGGCTGGCTCATACCTCTGTCAGCAATTCTTCTGCCTCCTTGCTGTTTGTACTTTGATGCGTGGTCCACCTCTGTTTTGTAATTATTCTGTTTTTCCCTTGCCACTGCATTCTGGCCCCAATTTGTTGTTCCGCATACTCTAGCGGTCCCTTTTTTTGTAGTTGGACCATTTCATATATTTATGGGAGTAACTATGTTCCATGTGTTGTATCCAGGACTTGGTTAAGGTTTCAGATTAGGGTAACTGAGGGTCTGTAACTAAGCTACCATTTGTAGCCCATTCCAAACCTCTGCTATGCAAGTTCCTAAACTGTCTGGTGGGGTCAGTTGCTGCCGCTCCACTAACTAGAAAGATGTGCAAGGTGCTCATCTCAGTAAACCGCTTGTACTTACCTTCTTGCAGTTGCATAGTGATCCTGGTGTTAAATGCAAATTGTATTTTTAGGACCTGCGCCCTGAAGAGGGGGTAAGCCTTTTTGTGGCGGTGTGCAGTATACCAATTAATAAACGCAAAATTTGTTTTTGTTGCAGATTTTGTCATTGGTAGTTAATCTATTGCCATTATATAGTACTCTTACCAACAGCGTTAGACGAGCTTTGCAAAAACAGTGCAATCGGCGTTGAGACCACATTGGAAACCTACACCATGAATTTAAGATAATCCTGCCTAAAAGATCCATGGCAGATGTCACAGATGGCAAATGAATCACTCAGCTTCTCAGAGGTTGTTCAAGGGTTTTTATTGAAGAATCAATGGGCCTTAGGGACATCCCTCTCTCGTCTCCAAGTGCCTCTTCCCTAGCCCAGACGTCCTTGTCGCCAGGTTAGTATATACAGATTGTTTCACACTCGGTATTCTAAATAAGATATGATGTGTCGCCAAAAGGCCCTGGGCCTTATCTCTCTAATCTCCCTGCTGTAGTCACTAACGTCCCATACTCTAACGAGTGGTTAGTGATAGGGAATAGTGCCTTCCATATACTCTGCTTCATTTGGGAATTTGTATTCACCCTCACTCGTTCCTCTACCTAGTCTCTTCCTGTTTTTCTCTTTCAACTTCACTCGCCTCTTTTCTCCCCTCTTCCCATTTCCTGTCCCTTAAACCTTTCTCACTCCTTCGCGTTCACACCGTCACCCTCCTACTCCCTCCTCCACTCCACTATTCCCTCCTCCCAACGGCTACTCTTCCCTCCCAACTTCTAATATAACTTTGACACCACTCACTTCACATTCACTCCTTTCACTATCTATCCTACCAATACGTGCCACACTAACATATACACTCGCAGTACAGTACCACTTGCACTCACAACTCAATACCTTGCGTTCTCCAGAAATTAGCTTCACAATGTGCTGCTCCTTCCATTCTCTTTCTGGCCGCTTGGTCCACCACCTCCACCTCTTCTGCCCTCACCAAAACAACCGAGGCTTCCTACTTCCTGTAGTGCCCTTATATCCTCCTCCCCCTTGCTGGATTGAGGCTCTGGCCCTGTCCTTCCCTCCCCTCCCCAAACGATGTAGAAGTAGTATATGTTACAAGTAAGGTGATATGCCCCACTCACTTCCTTCTCAGAACTGCAGTGGTGGCCTCGAATAGTGAATTTTCGGGTTTGTGTTATGGGGCTTTATTTCTGTGGCCCCGCAGGTAAATCCTGGTGTGGGGAGGATTTCAGTCCCCTTAGATTCTAAGACCTGGTGTTCTAGGGTGCAGAGTATCAGCGGTGGTGTGTCTCTGCCAGCTCAGTAGGGTGTTGCGCAACTCTTCTGGGTGCCGCAGGATGTTAATTTGGGCTGTGTGCTCTCCCCCCATTCGGCATGGTATTCCAGTAACCTGGATTGCACTTCAGGGAGTCTCGCTCTCTGCAGCTCTTCCTTCAAAACAAACACAAAGAATCTGGTGAGCGTTTGTTGCAAGTGGCATGGTGTGAGACATTGTGGACTGCACAGAAATAAACTGGCACAAAGGGGGGTAAGGACTTGGGGCCCCTCTAATGCCACCGACTAACTTAGGGGAAGGCTGGCTCAGGACCTCCTGGTAGGCTTCCCGTACCCGGCTGAGATGGGTTCCCTTCCTCTATTGACAATGCTATGGTACTGGCCTTGTCACACAAAAGATGGGTCTTTTAGCAGGATTTCAATAATGTCACACTAGGAGAAGGACAGTTTTGGGGGTAGGAGAGCCTTTCAAAATGTATAGTCTAGATCAGTGAATGTTTAAATCCTGATGTGTGGTGTTAGTGGAGTCCAGAGTTATGCAAGTGATGCAGAACAAGGAGCATGGGTACCCAGGTCCTTAGCAGTAGGATTTGTAAGATACTGTAGAGTATGTGGATGAAAAGCCGTGAGGACATTAAATATTCAATTGAAGGTTAAAAACATCTAGTCGGTTCAAACCAGGTGTGAAGAATCCTGTGGATCCCTCACTAAAACCCTGCCTAAAGTCTCCTCCCAGGTGGCCAGTAGAGGGCAGACGCTCCCTGATCCCAACCCTGGGCGTGGTGTACTGCGGGAGGATCACCTGGGTGGGGACAGGGCCCATGGCAGTGAAGAGATTCTGTGGCATGAGACGTGTTATTTTTCCTCTGAAGGGAATATTCTTACCACTATGCCAGAAGAGTTTGTTTTATTGCCATTTTAACCGCTCTCAAACTCCTGCTAAAACTAAGATAGTAACTCCCAAAGAAAGAATCTTTGATATCCCTAGAATCAAATGCCCTCCTCAATATCACTCCAAGGAATAGTGGAAGTGTTGCCTTCTTGCCCACATGTTCCTCTAATAGAATTAAAACATATAGCCCCCCAGTTAGAAATATTAAGGGTATTAAATCTACCCATAAAAAGTTACAAGAAGTGGAAAAACCTAACTTTGATAAAGGGAACTACATGTCCAAGGATCCCATAGAGACTGAGACAACGAAGAAGAGGGCTGAGGAGGCATGTCGAAGTAGAGGAGAGGCAATCGGGCCTAACAGCCTTTGCCAGGGTCAGGCAATTAAGAGTAATGTCCTGCACCTGAAATCAATTGCCCCACCGAAGAGGCATAAAAGGCTGCAGCAGGAGGAAGGAGCTGGGAGAGCACCTGTAGCAGGAGCTGGAAGGCTACCATTAGCAGTAGTAGAAGGAGAAGAGCACGAGGCTGGCAGTTCATGAGGAAGTGTGATCACTTAAGAGATGATGGGATGCTGAGAGAGCAGATTTCACCTGCAAGTTCTGAGAAGGTCCTGTGTTCACAAACCCTGCCTTGCCGTGGCTGCACTGAGAGAGAGACGTGTGGAAAGTGAAGGTCTTCCCAGGTGCGCCTAGTGGCTGTAATTGCCGAGCCGTGACCGTGCTGAAGACCGAGGCCTGTGGCAAGAAGCAAGCCGAGGGACAGAAGAGTGCAAGAGACTCCAAGTTGGCATGGCCGGACCGGTGGCAGCCGTGCTGCAGAGGGTCCCAAGGGTGCCTAAATCCTTCGAAGGAGAAGTCGGGCAGTTGAAGCAGCCCGCAACTGCAGTGTTCCTAGAGCCGGTGAGTGAAGCTTAGCGTTCAGGTTCACTCATAAACCTTAGCCGGTAAATGTTACCAGCTCTAAAGTGGCTTGCGTTAGAGTACAAGCGAGTATAGACTGTTTGATGTTGTGAAAGCTATCCTTTATAATGGAAGTGTGTCACGCTAACTTCTAGTAAAAGTGATGGTGCTCGCGTGTGAAGAAACACCTTGCATTTCCCATTGTTGAACTTTTAAAAGTTACTGGAGTGGTCGCGTATCTCCAATAAAGGGGGAGAAAGCTTTATAAAACACTCCGAACACTGACTTTCACATTTGTTACAAGATATTACGGCATCAAAGGAAGGTCGCGTGTCACCAATTGTGTGCCAATTGTGATTCCCGACCGGAGCAGATAATGTCTGTGTTAATCCATGAGAATACAGACACTTAAGGTTGAAGATCTACCTCAAAGAGTGGTTGCGTATGCCTAAAATAGTTTTTCCTTTTGAAGACAGAACCTTGTAACCCTAAGAACGAATATTCTTTAAATGCAGAAGTTGTAAATCAATCCACCTAGCTGGCCAAGTTGTTAAAGGTCCAGTGTCCTCTGATACAAGTGAGACATTGTGATATGAAGTTGGAAGTGTGGCAATACAGCTTCAAGGTAGCTACTGGAATCAAGAAGGTGTGTACAAAACTGGAGAAGGGTGCTGGGTGCTTTAAGAAGACTGACCAAATAACCTGCGATGCCAAGACTGTTGAAGTTGGGAGAGGGTCAGTCTGAAAGCAGAAACAGGTTATCCTTGTGGCAGTAAGGCAGACTGGAAGAGGCAAAGAGGTTGCCCTTTTCTTGGAGCATAGGGAAGAAGAGCGCCTTGCCTACCTATAGAGGTCAAAGTGTCTTGTCTTTAAAATGCCTAACCATTCTAACATATAAAGTTGAACTAACGGAACCGTGGTTGTGTGTAATAATACTATTAGTAGATGTCACATTGAAGTTAGTTGAAGTTGTGGCATACTGTGGAACCAAGCAGTCTGGTTTCCACAGTAGCAGTAGTAGAAGGGTAGTTGATAGAAGAAGTGGCTAATACGAGTGTAAATAGAGGGGTGCAATGGGACTTGTTTTTGTCCGAATGGGAGCAATTTCAGCTACAGTTTGCACCAATGAGCGACACTCCTATCTATACATGGGACAGATGCTTGTACAAGTCACAGATTGTTTTTATGTATATGTCCACCTTGTTAAAAGCAAACTGTGAATCTTGCCAACTTTTTGATCCAAAATTGGGAGATCTCGTACTAAATTTTGCTTTTGACTACTGAATGGATAACATATACCCTGCTAGGTTGGGTCAGTTAAAACGGAACTGGCTTCCTTTTGCGGATTACCTGATTATTTTTTTGATTGTACGCCCATTTGCCTACAGCGGTAATTAGACATCTTTCTACAATACAAAAAGAGGTCTGGGAGCCCCTCTATCGAGAACGAACACTGCCAACCAACTGCAACCCCAGACGCGTGTTTCGGCCTAATCGGGCCTTATCAGTGAGGTGAAGCTGTGCCTCTCTAAGCACAGTGAGCAAGGGGTCCATGTCTGGATAACCTGTGTAATTTAGGTGAAACCCCAAGTTCCTAAACATAAAAAAGAGGTCTGGGAGCCCCTCCTGCCGAGAACGAACACAGCCAAATAACCTGTTCTTGGGAAGGTGCCCACTCGGGAGGGTCTGCAAGCATGTTTTAGCTCACTACCTTTCACAGAGGAGAAATATCTGTGTTTGTAGACCCTCCCGAGTGGGAACCTACCCAGAGAACAGATTATTTGGCCGCATTCGTATGCAGTAAAGAAAAATCTCCATGCCAATGGCTCTAAATCAAACATTTTTATATTCTCCCGGAGTATCAAACCTAAGGTTATGAGGTGGGTTCTGGGAGATAGGTTTGAGCAGGTACTCTCTGTGAGATATTTGGGATACAGTTTGTTAAATTCTTCCTCCATAGCTATGTGGCAAGTGTCTTTGAGGGCCAAGCTCACTGCTCTCGTCTCACATATGAAACAGCTACTTTCTAGAGTTTGTAAATTCGCCATTCTTCCAGCTCTACATTACTACCCTATTACAATTGTGTCTGTTTTACTTTATGGGCTTGATGTGTCCCTGTTGGACTTGGGTAGCTATTTGAATATTCTACAGGGGCATTTATGGAAAGAAGTTTTTGACCCTTGCAATGGCTATTCTGAATGCAGTTATTTGCCATGAATTGGCTCATACATCCCTACAAGCACGATACATGTGGAGACAACTGCTTAATTATGCTAAGTTTTTTAGGCATGGTGTAAATTCACTCTATTGTGATTTTAGCAAAATGGCTGAGGAACAAATGTTACAATCTGTAATTATGTATACAAGTAGGATGCATGAGTTGATTTCCTCCATTGGTTCATCTGAGGAGGAACTTCTTAATCGACCTGTAGGAGCAAAATCTAAACTCTTTAGGCAAGATTGGCTTTTGACATTGGATGCTGTTAAGACATACGGCCTCATCACGAGTTGGGCGGTAGTCCTTAAATGCGGCAGTAACTCTATTCCCCCTGCATTTAAGGATCAGCTCAAACATGAGTCTGACAGCATTTACCCCAAGCTTGGGTTAAATGCTCCAGAAAAATGCCAATTTTCGGGAGCTATTAGTCAGCGCTAATTGCGCCGAAAATGCCCCATTGGGTCAAGTGGACGGAATGGGGAATACCTATTACCGCCCAACCCTTGATCCAGCGCTAATAAACAGTTGTGATGAGGCCCATATTCTTCCTACAATGAGTATGGTAAATTCTTGAGGAAAAAAAATCACATTTGCACTGATTTGATTTGCTTTTTTTGTGTGAAAATTCGATCTCTTTATGTGCGTTTCAAACTTAATCAGCTTCCTACTAGAGAACGGACCGAACATTGTGGTTCGCTTGAATCAACAAGCTCTAACTTGAACTGTCTCTTTTTGTAATTCTCCTGATTGTGTCGAAACTTTGCGACATTGGGTCATGGAATGTCCTTGTCTTTGCCAGAAGAGAAATGGGTATTACAAATATTCTCAGTGTTTTGATACAGTTAATTCCAGGGAATTATTGTGGGCTAGACTCATGAGGAAGGAATGTGTCTTTGATTTCTCAATTTTTTTAATGATGTTTTACGTTGTTTAGATTGAATGTATGCATAAACTTAAACTTTTATTCCCCTTCATGTAAAAAATTGTAGTATGATGTATTTTATATATTTATTCTATTACTCGTGTAAGGCTTACTGTAAACCAAATCACAATAATGGCTTATCTATTTTCTGAACTGTGGCAAAGCAATCTTGAAAGGAAAACATCCAGGATTAGCATTGGTGCTATTTTCTTGGCTGGAATTGGGGACGGATCTTTTCAATTTAAAGCTGAAGAACTGTTACCAGTAGATTATTTTTGTTCGGTGAACTTTTGTTTCATTTGGAACTTGCAGGACCTGGTTCAAGACTGTATTCTTCTGTTTAACATTTGGAGAAATTGACTTTGAACAATCCTGGGGAAGGGATTTACCCAGGACAGGTGAAAGTCATCCAAATTGCTGGTTGTTTATCATTCATTCATTCATTTATGTTGTTGAACATTTATTTTAGATTCTTTGTTGTAATGTCAGGGCCAGTTTGTTTCGCTTAGGAGTGATCCCCTTAGCTCCTAGACCAAGTAGGGAACGCCCTGATAGAGTAGACTTAGCAAGGATGTATTTACATCTTTTTCTTTTAATAAAATGTTTAATTCTGAGAAAACCACAAGAGGTTTTCTACCTTGGATTACTGACCCATCACACAAGTTAGCGATACGGTACAACAAAGAGAATCGGTGTAAATTGGGATTGATTGCAAAGGTAGCAAACTCTTAAATAGAGACAGGAGGGAACAATAATCGAATAGGATACAACCAGTGTTGGCAGAAGTAGTCTTAAAGATGAGATGGGAATAACACAACTTTTGTGTATTGTACTGTGCATGCAGGTTGCTGAAGCATTAAAAGTAGGATGCACCTCTATTCCGTGTAGCAGGTCTATAAGTAATAACACTATCGGCCTGAAGAGGGGCAGTTGATGGAAAGAACCAGACCACATTTTCAGAGGCATCCAGACAAAAGAAATGTATAGATTATCCATCCCCAAATACCTCCACAACTGAAGATGGACGTGCAGCATGTCTAGACATCCCTTCTGAGGTGAAAGAAAGAGGAAAATCAATGATTGGTGAATTACCTGCTTTAAAAAAAATTGAATGAAAGCCTTGTGAGAGGAGAAAATCAGCCGACGGTCTGATGCAAGTGGAAAACATAAGAGAACCAAGAGCTGCAGCTTGTGGAGCACCATGGCTGGAGATGACTATGTAGCCTTCTGTTTGACGGAGATGATGTGAGGCAACAGATACCATTTGAGCCATTTCAGAACTAGAAATAGATAGTGAGGAAATAAGCATAGTAGGATAACTGAAAGGGCAGACAAATCTGACAGGACAAGAATAGAACAAAGCCTAGCAAACAACGTTTGAGTTTCAATCTCCAACTAAGATGCAGTTTTGTTAATCTCCTATAATTGTACATGTGATATCATGGATGTTTTGAAGCCCTTTCAAAGGGTTTTTGTAACCATATAAACCAGAGAGCATTTTTCCAATGCTTTATATAAAGTTGTTTTTCTATGTCGGTCTTATGAATGCCACACTTGCCAGAGACAGAAAACGTTTTGTTTTCCATTTACCCTGTACTGTATGCCGACACTTAGATTGATACAAATGCAGGAAGAGACTTATCCCAAAGAGTGGTTTATTAATGATCTGCCCCTTGAATTCTGTCTTTGTAGGCCTTTGCAACAGTGGTGTGTGCCGCCGACGGAAAAGAACATGAGTTTGAACCTCTCGAGCAAGTGGATGAAATTATTCAGTATCCTTTTTATTTTGCCTTTTTCTAATAAGACTTTGTTTTAGCATTTATATTACTTGAAATTTGACAAAGGGACAAAAAAGGAAAGAACCATAGGAGCAGCTAAAATTCTATCATACAAGAATAACAAATACGCTCAAAATGTAGCACTCAACTGAAGAGCTACTCCTGATTTGACACTAAAGGAAATATTTTGTGATGCAGTGAACACAGTGTTTTCCATTACTTTCTAATTCCCTCTTTGTCCCTCCTGTCGGCTCTTTCAAATCCCTCTTGCTTTAGTCGATTTGCCTTCCAAAATGCCAAAGAATTATTTGCCCTCTTCTCAGACAACTCTCTTGTTCTCTTCTATCTCATCAAAGCCTGGATGTCTGGCCTTTGCTACTCCACCATCATTACTATAACACTGACTTAGTGCAAATGCTTATGTAAGAATAGATGGTCTTTATGTAGTGGTGGGAGTGTCCATGCTTTTCAAAAAATACTACACGTCCTCTCTTCCCAATATGCAGGCTTCTGCATTCAGTGAAGCCCTCTTGCAGTATCTCTTCTTTGACTCTCGCATTAGACAAATTGCGGTCACCTGCACCCTCATTGGCAATGCTTCCTCATTCAACAGTGTCTTCTTTGAATGACTCGCTCCACCCCCTTATTATGAAGGGGACTGAAACATGAAGGTCAATCAACCCTGTGTTCCTCTTAATTCCTTTCTCACCAATCCTGAAACCCTACAGACCTGATTGCAAACCCCACACTCTTGGCCTTTTTCACACCCTTTCGAAACATATATTTGTATTGGTTTTAGATAAAAGATATCGCACATGCATTGTAAAAGATTCAAAATACACATTTATTATTTTGGGAAACTGTCAATCACCATTGGCATCAGAATGCAACAGTTTAGGAAGTCCATTTTAGGCAGGCCCATAGTAAATTCACTTTGGCTCCTCTTTCCTTCTAATCAGGAGATGCATGTGATAAATCCTTGACCCTCAATCCTTTTCTGATTCATTAGACACCCGTTGTTCTCTCGATCCACCCCATCTTCCCAGGTTTGGCTGGGCCCCCACAACATTTTATACATATTTTTCATGCACCATGATCTTATCAACACCGTGTTTCTATATTGAGATTATCTAAGGGTCGCCTCTCCCCACCAAATTGCAAAGTTTCTTTTGTGCGGGCACCTAATAGTATTTAAAAGGACTTTGATACAGCAGAATGTTTCCTCCTCGGATGGTCTCCTTACTCTCCCATTTGGCAAGACCCATTCATTTTGTCTGCATAGACCATCATGCTATACCCATCTCCATGGGCATCCCTTGTTAACCCTTCCTTCTTTCTCCCAAATGCATAATAAGCCTGCCAGAGTGTGGAAGTTAGCAACTTTCCCTTCCGTCTAGGCGCAGTTTTATTATTTGAACCCTTGCATGTCATATGTCATCCATTCTCAAGTTAATTCCAGAGTGCGGCTGACACAATACCTAATGTCCTTTATATTCTCTCCTCAGGCGCATTATGCTCACGCAAGAACAATTGTTTTTGATCATGGTCGGCTTTTCAGTAAATAAGCTGGATGTGGCACCTCAAGAGACGTTTGTACTTTTCTCGGTCTTCGATGATGTCTGTATGCGGTTGATCTGACCTTAATGTCCTGTCTCAGTGCCGCTGCTCTCAGCATCACCGTTTTGTCATGGATAGCCTCCTTGCTCTTGAACAGATTTCGAGAGCTTCATCCCTATTTAATGTCCAGACCTTTCTTGTGAGGACCCTCAAAGCTTTTCCCTCCGCTTTAAGATGTATATTATTTGCCTTGTCTCGCTGATTGCGTCCTTCAGTTTCACCTTATACTCCTTCACGGATGCAACCAAATTTGGAATATGCTGCTTTAAAGATAGCCCTGCTCTCGCTTTTCCCAGTAAAAGCAGTTGTGAGTTTTGCCATTAAAAGAGGGGCTGTGGGGGCTGTTTGCCCTAAATATCAGTCTACCTAGCTTCTCTTCCACCTTTTTGCCTTAACATATTTCTTGCACTTTGGAAAGAGCATGGTGCCTTTCTCTGCATTGTATTGCTTTATAAACAGCTAAATGGTTGCTTTTTGAATTATCATCCATTTTGAAGACATTACATTTTCCCATAAATGTTTTTAAAAAATGAGACATAGGGCCTCATTACGACCCAGGCGGAGGACCATGGTGCTATTAGCACCATAGTCCATGCTGGTGTCCGCCATGGCGGAATGGGGAATTACCACCCCATTCCGAGTTTGGCGGGGCGGTAATTCCCCATGCCGCCATAGCCCTTCCCCCATTCCCATTTTTGCCCCATATGGCTCAATGGGAATGGGGAAGGCGCTAAGTACGGTGCCGCAAATTGCGGCACCGTACTTGGCACCAAGGTCCCTTTGCGGGTCCCTAGTTTAACGGCTGGTAACACCAGCTGTTAAGGTCGGGTCCCGCAAAGGGACCTCGTAATTAGGCGCTAATAGGTTAACGGCGCCGCAGCCTTTTACGGCGCTGTTAACCCATTAGCGCCTGGGTTGTAATGAGGCCCATAGATGCATTGTTTGTTAACAGCATAATTTCTAAAAACCTACCCCAATCCCAGAATGGATTCCACAATATTGTGCTCCTATAATAATCTCGGCAGAAAAGACCACAGACCAATCTTCAAACACCTGCTCCCGTTAGAAGAAATGGCCTGAAACACCCCCATCAACCTGCACGCTCTGAATGTCGAACAGATTAGAACTGTAAACATCCTAGCTCTGTCGCAAACAAATCAAAAATAGCCGACACGCGATTTGAATACGTTATCAGGAGCCTTGCAAAGAGAATAGAGGAAACTTGAATAGAAATTGAGAAAACCAAACACATTCCTCAAGGACCAAGTCTGCACAATCCACTGTATCACCTGAAAATAAGAGCCGAAGGAACGCTTTACTAATCGAATCTGAGGCCTGAACAAAATTAGAAACCACTTCCAAATCAATAGATGTGTCCTCAACCACTCAGGCAAGTAGAAATGGGAAACACTCCAAGAACTAGCTGACCTATTCGGCTCCTGTATTGGCAAGATCTAAAAAGCACCAATGTAATATGCCCTTTACTACATGGAAACCTGTACAGACGGTAACTATTACTTCCTCTGCTAAATTTCAGGTATTCATTTTTGCGTAGTCTGACGTTAGGGAAGTGGTACACAAACTGAAAGCCCAATCCATCCAATTCCTTCTCCAGCCTCCTTCCGTAAAGAGCAGATAGACACATTGGCACCCTGCATCGACCCGTGCCTGTAATGCATCACAGCACAATGGATTGACACACAGCTAGCAAAAGGAGGCAACCATCGCACCACTCCTAAAGAAATCAAATTCACCCCCACCTCCTCTAAATCCTGCCCACAAAATACCACAGACACTATGCTTCTAAATATGAGGAAGGACATTGGAGCACCAACCAACAGGGTATTCTGAAAGCATTAGACATATCAGCAGCCTATAATACCCTAGATCATTCCATTCTCCTTGACCTCTTTAACCTTTCTCTGGCCTTTATTCAAAGGGTATTTATAATGCCCCTATACACAATGTATTTCAAGGCGCAAATGGCCTATGAGGAAACCATCCTCTTCTAGATGGGAAAGTTCCCTCTTGGCACACCAGCCTAGTCAAATTGGCTACATTGTACTGCTAGCCCATCCACATTTGACTACGCAGTCAAGCAAGGCTCAGCCTTCTTGCCTTGGATGTTGAATGCTCACACACACCCCTCGCCAGTAGAGTGGAGAACATCACAAACTCATAAAAAAATCACTGCTGACAACACCAAAATAATTTCAAACATTATAGCGGGAATGTTATACCCGACTGCCTATACTAGCCTGAATTGCAAACAGCTTATGTTTAAAGGCGAGTTTCTGACAAGACCTCACCTTTTCAAAAGGCCACTAGCCCACCCCTAACTTTTTGATACCCACGGTTCCTGAAACCTCAAATAAAGAAACTGACTTGCAACACACGTTACCATCTCCACCTAATGAAAAAGATACATCTGCATAGAATCCATAAAATAAATTGGCACAAGCGCCTATCTTATTCAGACTAATCTATTTCAACATCCTTTACCTTGGTCTGGCAAAAAAAATAATCTGGCAAACCCATCTGGTACGGAACAAAGCAGCAAGACTGATCCTGGGTCTTAAACCATAAGACCACATATATGCGTTGCTGAATACCCTGCAGGGAGTTCCTATTGGAGATTGAATAAGCCTCAATATGTTCTGCCTGTAATATAGGGCATACTGGAAGAAAGGCGCAAAATGCACGACAGACTGCCTCAAACACTACAGTCCATCAGGAAATGTAATATTGCACTTACTGATGCAACTACAAGAAGTCCACACTAAGAAAAATAAAGTAGTTGACAAACTCCTACCTTTCCAAAGCCCACTGCTCTGGAATCAACTACCACAAGATATAAAAGTCTTGGAAGAATGTCTTTCGTTCACAAAGTGATTCAGACAGGTCTTACCTCAACAGCCTGGCGCACAACTCTAAAAAGAGCCTTGCTATTAATCTGTGCAGCAACAGCGATACCACATTGGCTGTCCACACCACTATTTGTTTCCCTTAAGCACTTTGGGGTTTCAGAAATGTTTGCCTGTGACTGACAGCTTTATCCCCTTCTTTGCCTCCTACCCCCACCTTTAACTGCTCCCACCCCATCCTCTCTGGTCAGTCCTTGCAACCAGAAATAAGTTGTATGTGCAGGTTTGATACATTAAAAGTTGCCAATAAAATAAGAAAAATAAATGTTCTTCTGCCTTTCCATCGCAATAAATGCACAATAAATGCACAAGTTCCAGCCTATGAACTTAAGATTTCAGGTCCCCTGATCCCAGAAAGTTTGCATTGTTACAAAAATTGCTTAGTATTAACAAAGTTCAGTAAAGGTATACGTTTTTAAAACTACAAGGGTTTTGATATACCTTTTTTCGTTAACACAAAAACAGACCAAAACAAAGGAGTATGTCCTTCAATTAGCTTAGTCAATTTATGGATTTACTGTAATTCCATATATCTTGCTGTTAGGAAATATTTCGCTTTCTATGGAGCCTTAAACAGATTTGCTTTTGTTTTTGAAGCTGTCCTGACATTTTACAGACAAGTGTAGCCCCTGGCTTTTTGTGATGGGGAAACTGATCAGTCCTTCAAAATATCAGTACTGGTAAAGTGTCATGATGCATACCCCCGGGCATCCAGACCACGTCCATCAGCCCCGGGAGCAGGCATCATGTTGCCTTGAGAAAACCCAGCAACCCCTGCTAGGGGCTGTCTGGGTTCAGTCCTGGCGCCATAGGCGCTAGGCTCATAAGTACAGACCATGCTGCAAGAAGATCCAAGCCCATGTGAGGCCTGGAAGGGACTACTTTACCTTAGGGACTATTTTGTTACTCTGGTGTGGTCGGGGAGGAATACCTACCTGGGACTACTTTGGAGGCTATTTAAACCACGCCCGAAGAGCAGCACACGCTTCGCGTTATTCTGCATCCAGCAGCGTAACGTTCACCGTGCCAGCAGCAGCATCCATCCTTTTGCCACGCCCGCCTCGAACCTGGAGCACCTAGAAAGAAGGAAAGAAGCAAAGGTTAGAACAAGAGTATTACCTGATTTCTTACCTGATCCCGGATTCATCGCATCTTCAAACCTGAGGAAAGACTTTGTTTTAAACGCGTCGCATCGCCAACAGCAACGCCGCGCCATACTCACCGTTCCACGCAGAATCTCTTCGTTCCGGCGCTGTCTCCATCTTTACATCGCCGAATTCCGGCACCTAAGGGGGACAAGAAACAACAAGGTGAGCAGAGAGAATAGACAGAGACAATCTCTTTAGCCGCCATATGCTTACCTGATTGTACAGTCGGAGGTATTATTCATCAGCAGGCCACCTCTTCTTATGCCGCACCTGTGAGAAAAGGAGAAAGCAGCAAGTTTAACCCTGGGCATTATTTACCGGACAGTGTTGGGTAACACAGACTTTTACCGGAGCGCTTTCAGTTGTCAATCTTCTTATTGGGTCAAAGCTGCAAGATAAGAGGAATTGGACAGGAGTGAATTCCAGACATTTTGAACTCTTACGAACTATATACTCCCGGCTCTTTGCCAGGACCTGTTGGAGTCAGGATTCGTCTACAACTCTTCCAATATCTTCAGGCCGGTGAAGTAACTGGTCATCAACGCGCCCCTGCGTACTTCGCAGGATGGAGGGCTCATCCTTCAAGAATATAAGGTGAGATTGCTGAGAGGGCACTTCACTGGTGATTGGAGAGGAGGACAGTGGGGGTGCTATCACTTGAATCCACAAGTGGCTAAATCCATCTCTCCACTTGTAGGAGAATATTTCTATGAGTCAAACAAACAAGAATTGGAGGGGGGATCCAGTCAGTCATCGCTGCACTACGCATCACGTGGGTGGAGGCCGCAGCAGTCCGGGTCCGACCGATGCCTCTGTAGGAGCCAGGTGAGCGTAACAAACTGTGTCCCTTTTATCTTTTTACTATTTTGAGTAACTTCTCTAACAGTGCACGCAGAATCTTACACTGCGGTGCATGCGATACATTTGTATCACCCTAGTCTTTTACACTGGGGATTTTTGGTTACTTTTATATGACTATGGACTAGCTCGTGGCAGCAATTACAGTTTGTACCATTTTTACACTCTTTTTAGTGTGAATATTTGCGTTTACTGCATCTGGCTACTAAACGTGGCTAGTGTCCTAAAATAGGCGTGGCACAAGATTTTCCTCTTGTCCTTTGGTCACATTGTTTATTGGCCTTCTTAGGTCAGGAAATCCCTAATGTGTTCATGCATTTGCCTGGGAACACTGCTGTTTTTCCCAGGCTAGTGCCTGCCATTTGTGTGTGGACACAGGAAGTGGGTGGGACTGTCTGGTCCCAGTCCACAAACTGTAGTGCCTGAAAGTCTAGTGTGTGTGCATGCATGAGTAAAACCACAGTGGTCCCTGATTGGGCCACTGCTGGCTGGCTGAATGAATGGTGCAGATCCTTACTATTGGAGGGCTGAGTTTGGTCACTCAACTGAATCTGAATTTAGAATAAGAGGAGTCCTGCAGCCATTCCAGCAGATCGGCAATGGAGCCAAGTATCCTGTGTGGCCGTGCATCTGTGCATCCGACTGAAGACGACTCCTGAAGAGGCCTAGCGACCTTTCCGGCAACTGTCCAGGTGAAGCCCTGCTGGATTACCTGATGCGAGAAGGTCCTCTTCGGTGCTTCGAACCTTGGACTTGTGGGACCAACCGGTTTCGAGTTAGTGCAGCTTTCAGCCTTTGGAATTGTCCCTGGACCACCCGGTGGACCGACCAGCTCTGAATTGGGATACCGCACCAGAAGCGTTGCCGCTCTGTGTCTTTGCCTGAACTTCGCTGGTCGCCAGCTCGTTCTAGGGGTCGTCTTCCCGCCAAGTTTCAGCTTCCCAGCATCGAGGAATACTGTCCTGGAAGGTCTTCTTCGATCACGACTGTTGAGATGCCTGATTTCACCGGTATGCAGTGACTGTTGCTGGAACCGGCTCCCCTCTGTCTGGAAGTGTCCTGAAGAGGCCTGCATCGATGCCTGCTGCAATTCTTCATTGGAAAAGGTTGCACTCAGCGCCTGAATCCAACCAGAATCTTCCTTGCACCCCCAGCTCCTGGGCACCTCCTACTGGATCCAATGGTTGGAAAACCTACCTCCGGTGACTCCCAGTCGACCTGCCAAGTCATTTGGCAAAATCACTGTAAGGGTGGGGAGTAATCGCAATAATTGCAGCCACCTGTGTCTCCTCTATAATAAACCTTAGAAAAAATGTTAGTTTATTCCATTCTTTCGCTTTGTAAACATTAGTTTTAAAAGCTGTTCTAAGAGATAGAAAATGTATTTTACTTACCTGTAAAATCCTTGAGACTTCTTCTAGGGGCATGTTTCATCACCACAAGAACCTTTTCTAACTTTGTCACTTCTTCCAAAAGAACTTTGTGACTTTTGGGCACAAGGCCTCGTGCAACTTAAGGATTGAACTCCTAACGTAAGGGTGTTAAGCTTGTGAAGTGGTTTTCCTAATTGCATAATGACTTGCCTTCCTTTCAAGTGTCTTAGTGAATTGTATGCATTTCTACAAACCTAAGATGATTGTATATATGTTTTTACAACTGAGTGTTGGTGAGAGTATTATCTGCTTGTTTCATTTTTCGTGTGTGTTTTGGGCCCATAGTAAATAGAGTATTTTTGAACTTACCAGCATTGGATCTTTCATAGATTCACATGCTGTGAATATTCCCTGTCAGGCTGGCTCCTCGCTAACAGAGCAGTTTAAACTTAAACTTTCAGTCACTTTTGTGCTCTAGTACAGTCATTTTGGGTCATACTGCCCATAAGCAATAGTAACATCTCCCTTAACTCCTCCTCTGTCGGCCACCTTCAGATTCTTCACCCCACATTCGTGTTGGGAGTCCTCAAATATTCTCTCCAAGTAATCTTCATTAAAAATTAACATTTGCCACCAAAAAAAATCATCTTTTTCGACGACTAATCAGCAACAACTAATCAACAACCGGCGACGCTGCAGAGTCCGTAGACCATTCCCGCTGCCGGTGATCTTCAACGCTTATCGTCTACGCAGTTTAGGGCCTACCTCATGGCCGAGTCCACGAGGAAGAGCCTGTTAAAGGCGTGTGCCCGCTGTAGGCTGAATGTCTACATCAACGACCACCACGATGACCGTCTTTATTGTCTTCACCCTCATTGCGTAACACATAACTGCAAGATATGTCCATCCTTAAACGCTGCATGATCACCACCGGGGTGTCGTCGTGTGGCTCGAGCTGAACCATGGTTCTCTATGGAAGGGCAGGACAGCCCAGCGAACCACCTCCAGTAAGAGGTCTAGGTTGCATGAAGTCCACACCAGCAGCATGAAGAAATACAGGGAAGCTTCCGTTGACGAGCCGAGAGCATCGCAAAGACTGGTCATCGCCCAAGGTCATTGCACAGGGGTGTCTAAAGAAAAGAGCTGCCATGGCCTTTTTCCTCGACCGACAGAGGCTACGCTGTCAAGCAAATCCACTTCGGAGTCTGGTGTCCACTTTTTGTCGTCGACAGTCAAATCTACCCCATCCACGTCCTCTTCGAAGTCCGTGCCAATTAAGTCCTCGTCGACGGCCACGTCTTCCTCCAGATCGTCCACACATGAAGCCAGCTACACCATCCACGAGTACTCCACCTTCGAAACCGTTGACGACATGGAGCAAACAGGCTACCCCGTCAAAGAAGACTTCAACAACGACTACGTCAATGACTATGGTACCGCCGTCG
Source organism: Ambystoma mexicanum (assembly GCF_040938575.1). NCBI lineage: Eukaryota > Metazoa > Chordata > Amphibia > Caudata > Ambystomatidae > Ambystoma > Ambystoma mexicanum. Next base: position 816,182,287 of record NC_090927.1, read on the forward strand.
ATGGCAAAAACGGCATCTTCTCGCATGGTCACGACTATGGCACCATTGACTGTTACAACCATCTCTTCCACCCCAACCAACGGTGTCGGCACTATCTGTGCTTCCTCTGCCTTCATATCCAGACTTCAGAGTGGGGACGCTTCCAGAAGGGACCATCATAGTGGAATCAAGTATCTCTTCCTCTGAAGATTTGGAAGACTGCAATGTGGTGCCCGTTATATCACCTCCTTCGTCCCTGCAACGTGAGACACTGCCTCCTAGGAAGCTGCCTGGTTCGCCATGTGATAAAGCAAGCCTCATAAGGCTGCCAGTATTGCCACCATTGCATCGATCCACTGCATGGGACGAACTGGCTCTGGTGCAGCCAGCCCAGCAGCCTCATCCACAGAGGGACTGGTCACTGGACATTTTATCCACCCTTAGTACTCTGGTGGCTACATTGCAACGAAGGCTTCTGGCACCAACCACGGTTCCTCCACAACTGCCTCCCGTAGGTGTCTGTGTGTAATACACTGTCGAGATGAGGACACGGCACAGCGATCTGGCAGTACCTTACCTGGCTCCTTCCGGTATCATGGCGAATTGCAGTACTGCAGGCAACGGTCTAGTGTTGCAAGCAGCGACCAACCTTTCCATGGCCACGCCCCTCTACGCACGCAACGCTTATCACGAGACGGCAACGGCAGTTCAGTGCGTTGCTACTCTCCACAGAGTTCTGAGACGCTTCGTGAGTTCGAACACTAACTATTTACTATTTGTTCTTCCCCATACTTAGAATTGCCTTTTTAGCTCCTCTGTCCTGATAGGCACTTTAATCCTTGTTCTGGCTTTCGTCCCTATATGTGTTCCTAGCTTTCGGCAGAAGAATCCCTTCCTCACTTCCGAATCCCTCTGCCTGCACTTCAGGGCGGAGACGCCTCCTTTAACCACCAACGCTCACTGAGCGGGTACGTCTCTTCATATTTTTTATTTCTCTGCTTTCTCATTGTATAGTGGGGAGAGATCTTGTACCTTCACAGGTATCTCATTCCTTGTTTTCCTTCAGGCAAAAGCTTCATCTCATCTGTCGTGATTATATACTCCGACCCACGTTTGGAGCCGAGCCTTACTCACCATTTTATTCCGAGGGTAAGATTCCTCACGAATATCTTTAGGAAGTCAGTTCAACTCCCTCTGCTACTAGGTTCATATTTTTCTGTTTTGTTCCCAGTTTTCTGGTTAGTTCCTACTAACATCCCGGGTCTAAAATCGGGGGACACTCCTTTCCTCACTCAAGGCTTATCTCTGGCTAGTTTTGGGTAAGCCTCCATTTCTTCCTTCTTAAACTCCATTTCTCAGTTTATGATTGTGTTGTGGGTAAATCTCAAATTTCCCCTTATATTATTATCCAGTTCCAGTAGTCCTTACTGATTGCACGAAGATCATTTACTACATTGAGAAGTAACATCCCGATCATCTGGAACCTCCCCGAGGAGCAGCTATCTGGACGCCTCGAACCCCAGCAGCTCTTCTCGGCACAGGGTTTTTTCCCCTACGGGGGTTTTCCCTGGAGGGCTCACCCCTGGCCTGGACTTTTTCGTTCCGGCCAGTGGAGGGACTTCTAGGTATTTCCTCATTTTCGCCATAAATCGCAGGGAAAGGACTCAGGTAGGTGTTTTCTGTGTACTTTCTGGCCGTGTTAGAATATTTATGTGACAATTTTTACAGTTAGCAACGCCCTGACGAAGAGAATTATTTTGACACGGCCGGGGGCGTATCTGGGGAACACCTAGAGGAAGATGGATCAGCAAATCCAGCAGCTTATAGCTGCAGTACAGGCTTTAACTTCAGAAGTACAGACCCTTAAACAGGAAAACGCTGCGCTGTTACAGAATCAGCAGCAGGCAGCCCAACAAGCTGCCCAGCGACAGGTTGCACAACAGCAGGCAGCCCAACAAGCTGCCCAGCAACAGGTTGCACAACAGCAGGCAGCTCAGCAGGCTACAAGTGTGAGGATCCCTCAGTGTTCAGAGGTTCCTCCCGGTGCTCTACCAGGAGGAATGTTTGATGGAAATCCTCATCGGGTAAAAGAGTTTCTTGATGCCTGTACTATACAGTTTGCTTTCCAACATGCTTATTTTCAGAATGATAGGGACAGAGTTGGTTATATGATTTCTCAAATGTCAGGACCAGGCCTAGCATGGGCCACCCCATTGGTAACGTCCAATAATCCAATTCTTGACTCCTATACGGCATTCTGTAACAGCATCCGAACCATGTTCGCTAGGCAGGAAATTAGGGTGGCCTCTCAGGAACACTTGCTAGACATTAAACAAGGGAACCAAGACATACTAACCTATGTCACCCGGTTTAAACAGATGGCTAGCGAGACAACCTGGTCAGACGATGCTCAGGTGACTATTTTTCGTAGAGGTCTGTCAGAGGAGCTAAAAGATGAAGTGTCCAGAGTACCTCGCCCATCATCCTTGGCAGAACTAGTGGCATTGGTTATGCAGTTAGATTACAGAATCCGAGAACGGAACAATGAAAGACGAAGAGGCAGAGTCATGCGCCCGTTTCCTTCTCAGCCCTCATCGGTCACAAACAAATCGAGTTCCGATGAACCTATGCAATTAGGAACCGCTACCCCTCGAGGTCCTTTGTCGATAGAGGAGCGTACCCGGAGAAGAACCAATAACTTGTGCATGTATTGTGGAGCACATACTCATGTGGTGCAAGAGTGTCCCATCGCTCCCCCTAGAAAGTCGGGAAACGCCAGCGCCCGGCCGTAGGAGGAACCACGGTTCGGGAACCCTCTCTAGTTTTAGGTTCCTCACATAATTTACAATGTTCACTTTGTCCCGATTCTTCTCTGACTTATATGTTGGTTCTAAAAGTAACTTTAAGAATCGGTGAAAATTTCCTTCCCGAGATATCAGCATTGGTGGACAGTGGAGCCGCTGGCAATTTTATTGACGATCAATGGGCCAGACAAAGAAACATACCTCGTTCGGCAAAACCCGAGGCTATTCCTGTCGAAAGTGTGGACGGGAGTCCGTTAATTTCCGGCCCAATTTTGAGCCAGACGAATCCTTTGTCCATGTCAATATCCTCTCATCATGAAATCATAACTTTGGATATAATCCGTGCCGCCCACTATCCCATCATATTAGGGATACCTTGGTTAAGAAAACATAACCCTTTTATTAACTGGACGGCTGGATCCCTTTTCTTAGGGTCCGAGTATTGTGTGAGGCATTGTATTGGAGATCCAGGGAAGAACAAAGAAGCTCCTACATTGCCAGTTCTAGAGAGTCCAAGGACCAAGATTGTCAGCTACATTTCAGGATTACCGAAGGACTACCAAAATTATGCTGACGTCTTTTCTACCTCAGAATATATGCAATTACCACCTCATCGTCGCGATGATTGTGCCATTGAGTTGGTTCCAGCACAACCTCTCCCTTTTGGAAGAATGTATATTCTCTCTAACACCGAGAAAGAAGTACTACGAGAATATCTACACACTCATTTAAAGAACGGGTTGATTACTGAGTCTACATCCCCGGCGGCGGCATCATTATTCTTTATTCCAAAAAGAAATTGTTCAGAGCTCAGACCCTGTATTGACTACCGGGGCCTTAACAAGATCACCATTCCGGACAAATACCCTATGCCCCTAATTCCTGATATATTAGAAGCAGTCCAAGGGGCCAAGATATACACCAAACTGGATTTGAAAGGGGCTTATCATTTAATAAGAATTAGACAAGGGGATGAATGGAAGACTGCTTTCAGGACTCCATTTGGTCACTATCAATATCAGGTGATGCCCTTTGGTCTTTCGAACGCTCCAGCAGTCTTTCAGAGGTTCATGGACCATCTCTTCTCCGACCTTCTACTTCATTCCGTTATCGTCTATCTTGACGATATTTTGGTTTTCTCGGATAATCTTTCAGAACACAAATCTCAGGTCCAGGAAGTCCTTAGCAGACTGCACCGAAACCATTTACACTGCAATATGGAGAAATGCATGTTCCATCAATCACAGGTGACTTATCTGGGGTACATTTTGTCGGCTCAAGGTATTTCAATGGATCCAGAGAAGGTTTCAGCCGTTAAGGATTGGCCAGTACCCACAAACTGTAAGGATATCCAGAGATTTGTGGGATTTTCTAATTTCTACAGACGATTTATTCCAAATTTCTCCTCTCTTACACAACCCATGACTAATTTACTAAAGAAGGGGGTTCAATTTGTCTGGACCAAAGCTATTCAAGATTCTTTTGAGGAATTAAAGAATCTGTTTACCACCGCTCCCATTCTGAAGACTCCGAATCAAAAGCAGGGTTTCATCATCGAGACTGATGCCTCCCAACATGCTCTAGGAGCCGTCTTGCTACAACAAGATGATCAGGGCCAAGAACGACCAATCGCATATTTGTCTAAAACATTATCCCCTTCCGAATGGAATTATACTGTCTTGGAAAAGGAACTGTTGGCTATCAAAAGAGCGTTCGAAGAATGGAGGCATCTATTATTAGGGGCCGTCATTCCAGTGGAAGTTAGAACAGACCATCACAACCTGCGTATTTTACAATATGCTCAAACATGCAACAGCAGACAGGCTCTGTCAGAGCACTCTGGTCCTAGGCGCAGGAGCGACGCAGTACCAACCACCCCCACTATGGTCGTGGAGCCTGCAAGTCGAAGCTTACGCAGGCTACCCGGACCAGAGCAGGGAAGGAGGGTTAGGGTCTCGTTGATTGGATAGGTTGGGGGAATATTAGGAAAACCGGATTGAGGATTGGGTAGTGGTTGTGGATAGGACGGGGAATTTAGGGGAAAGGGTTGATTGTTGCACACCTTCAATTGTACTTGGTACCAAGTAGCTATTTACACTCCACTTCCACTTAGTCAGACTGAGGCCCACTGATTAATTCTACATACAAGTCAAAACCATGCACCTAGTTCAGTGCACAACTAATTAGCATTTTCAGCATGCACACTTAGCTCTGGTTTTCAGTGTCCTGTCCGTGATGAAGCCGTCAAGTCTTGTGGCAGGTCCGTAGTGTTCAGTGCAGGTCCAAGAAGCTAAAAAAAATAACACGAGTTAGGGTTTTGCCTCTGCATTCCCATATTCTCATTCATTCCTCACACACATACAAACACACAACATTTCTTGTTGCCACCCGAGCTCAAATCACGGGCTTCTCAGTGTGCCCAAGTTCGCCACTTTTCTGAGGCTTCTCCACTAGTTCAAATGCCGTTATTTAACTTCCACAGGGGTCTTCCTTCAGACCGCCGCGGAAACTTTGCCACGTGTGTTTTCGCCTCCCGTGCCCCCTGTTCTCCCTGGTCCCAGGAGGCGGGAACACACGTTCAAGCCTTTCGTACGCTCCACTTCCCCACAACAGATTGGCGGCGCGTCTAAGATACACGCGCACTTATCTTTTCGGTAGGCGCAGGGGCTAGGAATGGGCGGGCTAAAGCCCCCTGCGCTTCTCCCCCGATCCCTCTGATTCCCAAGATGGGTTTAAGAACTTATCTTGCAGGAGCGAGGGGCCGAACTGCTTCTCCGGCGGGGCGGGGCCCCTCGCGAGTGATTCTGGAGGAGCTGGGCTCTGCACGTCCTCTCCTTCCGAAGTCTCAAGCGCAAGCCCCGTGCCTCGGGGCTTGCGCATGCGCGTTGACGAGCCACACCCTGCTGGACTCCTGATTGGCCCGCGGCGCCCCCGAGCATGCTGGGAACTGTAGTCTTTGGAGGCTGCTTTTCTGCAGAAGGGGCACAGCAGCCTTTTAAATGGATACACTTTTCTGGGAATAACCCGTACACTCATCACAGCCCCCACCATGCCCCTCTGCACCCCCTGCCTAGGTCTGTTCTTGGTTTTGGCCCTGACAGCACTCCCCCTCCCACGGAAGGTAGACCCTCCGGGTTTATCTGGATAATTCTTATGGAAAGTGCGCAACAATCGTGGAGCATGAACGTGATGTGAGGGCTCCCACGAGCGCTCTTCTGGTCCATACCCCACCCAGTCCACTAAATAATACAATTGGCCATTGGCGCCGTTTTTGGAGTTTAAAATTGCACGAACTTCATATTCAGGTTCTCCGTGAACCATTATCGGGGGGTGTTTCTTGACGGGAGCTCCATACGGGGCAGGTTTTAGCAGGGACGTGTGGAACGTGGGATGAATTTTCATTTGGGATGGTAATTCCAATCGAACTGCAACTGGATTCACGATTCTTACAATCGGGAAGGGGCCTAAGTAACGGGGCTGTAATTTTTTGGGACCATCCAATCGAATATTGCGGGTGGAAAGCCACACTTTGTCACCCACACGATAAGAAGGACCGGTACGGCACTTTTTGTCTGCATAATACTTATAAGAGTGTTTTGCTCTAACGAGATTACCCTGTACCTCCTTCCATACTTGCTCAATTTCAATTCGCTGTCCCGCTAGTGTGGGCAATTCCACTTCTAAGGACGGGACAGCTACAGGAAGAATATGTGGATGTCGTCCATAAAGACAGTAAAAGGGAGTTTTTTTTGTGGACATGTGTACGGCATTATTGTAGGCCAGTTCAGCTAACCAAGTATGCTGGACCCAAGTGGTTTCTCTGCTTGCAGCAAAGCAACGCAAGTATTGCTCGAGCCCCTGGTTCACACGCTCTGTTTGGCCGTCGGTCTCGGGATGGTACCCGGATGACAAATGGATTTCCATCCCAATAATCTTACAAAATTCACGCCAAAATCGTGAGGTAAACTGTGGGCCTCTGTCGGTAATAACATGGTGTGGAAGCCCGTGTAGGCGAATGACGTGTTGCAGGAAGAGTTCCGCAATTGCACTAGCGGTTGGGACCCCCTTGCAAGGAATAAAATGGGCCATTTTAGAAAAGGTATCTACTATCACCAATATTGAAGTGTGACCTTGTATAGGCGGGAGATCCACAATGAGGTCCAAGGTTACAGTGTGCCATGGTACGTCCGGAGTTGGTAAGGGACGCAGAAGACCCGCAGGCTTTTGGTGACTGGCTTTATTACGGGCACAGATGTCACACTTCAATATGTGTTGTTGAACATCCTGTCGCCACTTTGGCCACCAAAAATATCTAGCCACCAATTCTTGTGTTTTTGATCTTCCCGGATGACCTACAAGGGATGAATCATGACACCACGACATGGCCTTTTCTCGGAGTGCCGTAGTAGGCAGATACAGTGCATGAGCGTGGTAGGGAAGTCCTGCAAGAATTAAGTTCCGAGGGTCCTGTTTGCACCAATGGTGCAGTTCTTGCATAGAGATTTCTTTCTGAATGGCTTCAAAGAAGTCAGAGGTCGCTCCAATGATGTGAGCGGGAGGGATTATGGACTGGGGCGTGGGGTACGCCTCTCGAATCGTCGGCTCAGGATAGCGTGATAAGATGTCAGCTTTCTGGTTGCTGTTTCCGGGCCTATATGTGATGATAAAATCGAACTCCGCGAAATACATGGCCCAACGCAACTGACGCGGGCTCAAGGTCTTGGCGGTTTTGATAAATTGCAGGTTTCGATGGTCTGTGATTACTGTTATCGTATGACGTGCTCCCATCAGATAGTGCCGCCATTCACTAAATGCTGCTTTTATTGCCAAAAGTTCTCGATCTGCGATGATATAATTCACCTCAGCTGGCAGCAGCTTCCTCGAATAATAGGCCACCGGATGTAATAGACCTGTCGTGAGATCCCTTTGAGACAGAACGGCCCCCAGAGCATAACTGGAGGCGTCCGTTTCAACCACAAACGGTCTGGACAAGTCTGGGTGTTTTAGTACCGGAGCGTCGGTGAAGGCCTTTTTGAGCCGATTGAAACCCTGTTCGGCTGAGGCATCCCAAACAAACGGGCAACCCTTACGAAGAAGCTTCGTGATTGGAGTAACCAATGCTGAAAAATTCCTAACAAAGCGTCTGTAGAAGTTTGCAAACCCTAGAAAGGATTGTATATCTTTTACATTAGCCGGAGGTGCCCAATCCAAAATTGCCTGCACCTTTTTGGTATCCATTTGTACGCCGGTTGGGGTTAGGAAATAACCTAAGAACTCTACAGTGGTACGATGAAATTCGCACTTTTCCAGTTTTGCGTAGAGGTGATGTTCTCGCAATTTCTGCAATACCGCACGTACATGTTGGACATGTTCCTGGAGGCTACTGGAATAGATGAGGATATCATCGATGTAGACCACGGCACATACGTCTAAATATTCTCGGAGTACCTCGTCCAGGCAGTGTTGGAAGGTGGCGGGGGCGTTACAGAGGCCGAATGGCATGACCTGATATTCATACAATCCGAACTTGGTTCGGAAGGCGGTCTTCCACTCGTCTCCTTCTCGCACCCGTACCAGATGGTATGCGCCTCGAAGGTCCAACTTCGTATAGATGACCGCATCCTGAACTTGGTCAAGGAGTACAGGGATTAAAGGGAGCGGATAACGGTTTTTAATGGTTATCCGGTTCACTCCGCGGTAATCGATACAAGTCCGGAGCTCCCCGGACTTCTTCGGTACGAAGAACAGAGGTGACGAAACCGGAGAATTAGAGTGCCGTATAAAACCACTCTTGAGGTTGGATGCTATATATTCCCGGAGGTGGTCATTTTCAGCCTCGGTCAAAGCGTAGATGCGGCTGCATGGCAATACCGCTCCTGGCTCCAGGTCTATCCGGCAATCAAAGGGCCGGTGTGGAGGTAAAGACTCGGCAGCCTGTTTATTAAACACGTCCACAAAATCGGCATATTCTTGGGGCAGATCTTCAGGACGTTTCTCTGGTTGACTATTAGCAATGCTGATGGAGTGTAAGCCCGGCAAAGCCTTTTTAAAACAATGTTCTCTGCAAAATGGAGAATTCAGGTCTATCGACCCTGAGGTCCATTGAATGTGAGGGTCATGCTTTTTTAACCATGGCAATCCCAGGATAAGCCCAAATTGCGGGGCGGCAATAATGTCAAAGGCAATCTTTTCTGTATGCCCATCTCCACAGTGAAGGATCATATCACAGGTACTATGGGTTACGGGACCTGAACTAAGGGGAGTACCATCTACTGCATGTACCAGTTCTGACTTGGGTTTACATTGCACCGGAATTCCTAAAGTACCCACGAACTGGGCATCGATGAAATTGCCAGTCGCCCCCGAGTCAATCAACAGTGTAACCCCTTTTTTCTTTGTCAAGAACTCTAGGTAACCCTTCTGGGTGATATATGGGCCATGATTCGAATAGCCTGCAATTGGGGCCCTGCTAACTAGGCTCGACCGGGTGACCCCCACTACCGGCGAGCCGAGGCGTTTCCCTGGGTTTTTGGTTTGGCAGGGCATTCGCGAACGAAATGCCCAGCCTTACCGCAATACATACAGACCCCGTCTTTTCTTCTCTGCTCTTTCTCTTCTTTTGTTAGGGGGCCCCGGATCGAGCCGATTTGCATCGGCTCATCCCCCTCAGATTTGTCCACCGTCCCTCGAGATCCTTTATGTTGGTCTAACCGTGGTACAGGACGGAAGTCTCCTCTTCTCTTATCGTCTCGCCTTTCCGCCTAGCGGTGGTCGAGACGCAAGGCTAGATTAATCATATCCGAACACTCTCTTGGCTGTGGGTCAACCTGAGCTATAAGATCCTTTAACTCGTCTTTCAGTCCCTGATAAAATAGGGACATCCTTTTTTCTCTGGGCCATTCGGCTTCTGCCACTAGCCGGTTGAACTGCGTGACATAAGTCACCAGTTCCCTATTTCCTTGTCTTAAACTGAGCAATTCCCGATCTTTACAGAGGGTGGCTGCCTGTCGATTAAAGATTTTCTCAAATTCCCCAAGGAACTCATCCCAGTCATACAAGACAGCATCGTCTTTTTGAACTAAAGGATTCGCCCAAGAGGCGGCGTCCCCTGTAAGGTACGATATCACAAAGGCAGTACGTGCTTGAGCAGACCGAAAGGCTGACGCCTTGGTGAGGAAGTGGAGACGACACTGGGTCAAAAATGTGGAGAATTTTTGCGGATCCCCTGCATATCGCTCTGGAGGTGCAAGAGGAACTATGGCTTCCGGGGTTACATGTACCTGTAACGGGGTAGACGGTTGACCAGGTAAGGGCGATGCTTGGGCTGCTAAACTCCGTACTTGCGCGGACAAGGTAGCGTATTCTTGCCTGGATGCGGCTAACTCCCCTTGCAAATCCTGCAAGGCTTTAGCAATCTCTTCCATGACTGTTGTGAGGGTTGGCTGTGCCGCTCAGGCGCCTGGAAAATACGTGGGCTTGCGCTTCTGTCAGAGCACTCTGGTCCTAGGCGCAGGAGCGACGCAGTACCAACCACCCCCACTATGGTCGTGGAGCCTGCAAGTCGAAGCTTACGCAGGCTACCCGGACCAGAGCAGGGAAGGAGGGTTAGGGTCTCGTTGATTGGATAGGTTGGGGGAATATTAGGAAAACCGGATTGAGGATTGGGTAGTGGTTGTGGATAGGACGGGGAATTTAGGGGAAAGGGTTGATTGTTGCACACCTTCAATTGTACTTGGTACCAAGTAGCTATTTACACTCCACTTCCACTTAGTCAGACTGAGGCCCACTGATTAATTCTACATACAAGTCAAAACCATGCACCTAGTTCAGTGCACAACTAATTAGCATTTTCAGCATGCACACTTAGCTCTGGTTTTCAGTGTCCTGTCCGTGATGAAGCCGTCAAGTCTTGTGGCAGGTCCGTAGTGTTCAGTGCAGGTCCAAGAAGCTAAAAGAAATAACACGAGTTAGGGTTTTGCCTCTGCATTCCCATATTCTCATTCATTCCTCACACACATACAAACACACAACATTTCTTGTTGCCACCCGAGCTCAAATCACGGGCTTCTCAGTGTGCCCAAGTTCGCCACTTTTCTGAGGCTTCTCCACTAGTTCAAATGCCGTTATTTAACTTCCACAGGGGTCTTCCTTCAGACCGCCGCGGAAACTTTGCCACGTGTGTTTTCGCCTCCCGTGCCCCCTGTTCTCCCTGGTCCCAGGAGGCGGGAACACACGTTCAAGCCTTTCGTACGCTCCACTTCCCCACAACAGATTGGCGGCGCGTCTAAGATACACGCGCACTTATCTTTTCGGTAGGCGCAGGGGCTAGGAATGGGCGGGCTAAAGCCCCCTGCGCTTCTCCCCCGATCCCTCTGATTCCCAAGATGGGTTTAAGAACTTATCTTGCAGGAGCGAGGGGCCGAACTGCTTCTCCGGCGGGGCGGGGCCCCTCGCGAGTCATTCTGGAGGAGCTGGGCTCTGCACGTCCTCTCCTTCCGAAGTCTCAAGCGCAAGCCCCGTGCCTCGGGGCTTGCGCATGCGCGTTGACGAGCCACACCCTGCTGGACTCCTGATTGGCCCGCGGCGCCCCCGAGCATGCTGGGAACTGTAGTCTTTGGAGGCTGCTTTTCTGCAGAAGGGGCACAGCAGCCTTTTAAATGGATACACTTTTCTGGGAATAACCCGTACACTCATCACAGCCCCCACCATGCCCCTCTGCACCCCCTGCCTAGGTCTGTTCTTGGTTTTGGCCCTGACAGGCTCGATGGGCTCACTTTTTCTCCCCTTTCCGGATCTCCTTCTCATTTATTCCTGGGAAGTACAATTTGCAAGCGGATGCTTTGTCTAGAAAGGACCCTACTCCCTCGAGCCTCTTCCGTTCAGAACCCATTTTCTCTTGCTCCACGTTGCAGGTAAACAAACCCTTCGATTTTGTATCACGTCTGGAAGAACAATCCGGGCCGGCAGTATTGAAGAAACTTTCCCTAGCCCACCAGAAAACGCTGACCAAAAAGGAAGGTTGTTATTTCCATGGTCTTCAGGTTTACGTACCAACCAAGGTACTACGGAAGGAAGTGTTGAAGTGGTGTCATGATTCCAAGACTTCGGGTCACCGAGGACGGATTACCACCCGAGAATTGATCTCCCGTTATTTCTGGTGGCCAAAGATAAGAAGGGATGTTCAACAGTATGCCGATTCTTGTCCTACGTGTCTTCAGACTAAGAGTCCCCGTCAACATCCGGTAGGGACTTTAGTAAAAATGCCATTACCCACAAGACCATGGCAAATCTTCTCCACTGATTTTGTGGTCGATCTACCTCCCTCAGGAGGTCATTCGGCCATTATGGTAACCATTGACTCCTTCACTAAATTGGCACACTTCGAGCCACTTAAGGGACTTCCGTCTGCAGCTCAAATGGCCCGGAAGTTTATTGACAAAATCTTTTCCCGGCATGGATTACCGGAAGTCATCATCTCTGATCGAGGGTCACAATATACATCTAAATATTGGAAGCAGATTTGTAAGATCTTAGGAATTACACAAGCTTTAAGTTCGGGGTATCATCCCCAAACCAACGGCCAGACTGAAAGGCTCAACCAGACCTTGGAAGGTTATTTAAGAAACTATATCTCAGCTGCTCACGATAATTGGTCAGAGTTATTACCTCTAGCAGAATTTGCATATAATAATTCTTATCATTCCTCACTTAAGACCTCACCATTTTTCTGTTCATATGGATTCCATCCAACCACATTTCCCAAGACCAAACTCTCCGATGTCAAGTTTCCTGATGTTGAACAGCTGATGGGACAGATTCATGATGGTCGTCTCGCTGCCTCAAAAGCCCTATCGGAGTCTCAAGAAAGAGTGAAGAAGTTCGCCGATCGCCTCCGGACCCCATCTCCGGTTATCCAAGCCGGTGACTGGGTTTGGTTGTCCTCTCGTTTTCTCCCCAGACATCTTCGGCCTTCAAAGCTTTCACCGAGATTTCTGGGTCCATTTCGTGTTGAGGCAGCAAGGGGCCCAGTCGCCTTCAAATTAAAACTCCCAAGGACCTGGTCCAGAATTCATCCGGTGTTCCATGTCTCCCAATTAAAGCCAGATCTCCGAAGTACTTTTCATCCTAATATTTCGGTACGTCCTCCCCCCTTATTAGGGTACTCAGGTTCGGAATATGAGGTATCAGGAATTTGTGACTCCAGATTTCATCATGGAAAATTACAGTATCTGGTGGATTGGAAAGGGTACTCCCCTTCAGACCGAACTTGGGAATCTGAAAAAGCAGTTCAAACTTGTGCGTCTGTTTCATTCAAAACATCCTAACAAACCAGGGGGCGGTACCCTTAGGAGGGGGCATACTGTAATAAACACTGTCGAGATGAGGACACGAGGACATGAGGACACGGCACAGCGATCTGGCAGTACCTTACCTGGCTCCTTCCGGTATCATGGCGAATTGCAGTACTGCAGGCAACGGTCTAGTGTTGCAAGCAGCGACCAACCTTTCCATGGCCACGCCCCTCTACGCACGCAACGCTTATCACGAGACGGCAACGGCAGTTCAGTGCGTTGCTACTCTCCACAGAGTTCTGAGACGCTTCGTGAGTTCGAACACTAACTATTTACTATTTGTTCTTCCCCATACTTAGAATTGCCTTTTTAGCTCCTTTTTAGCTCCTCTGTCCTGATAGGCACTTTAATCCTTGTTCTGGCTTTCGTCCCTATATGTGTTCCTAGCTTTCGGCAGAAGAATCCCTTCCTCACTTCCGAATCCCTCTGCCTGCACTTCAGGGCGGAGACACCTCCTTTAACCACCAACGCTCACTGAGCGGGTACGTCTCTTCATATTTTTTATTTCTCTGCTTTCTCATTGTATAGTGGGGAGAGATCTTGTACCTTCACATGTATCTCATTCCTTGTTTTCCTTCAGGCAAAAGCTTCATCTCATCTGTCGTGATTATATACTCCGACCCACGTTTGGAGCCGAGCCTTACTCACCATTTTATTCCGAGGGTAAGATTCCTCACGAATATCTTTAGGAAGTCAGTTCAACTCCCTCTGCTACTAGGTTCATATTTTTCTGTTTTGTTCCCAGTTTTCTGGTTAGTTCCTACTAACATCCCGGGTCTAAAATCGGGGGACACTCCTTTCCTCACTCAAGGCTTATCTCTGGCTAGTTTTGGGTAAGCCTCCATTTCTTCCTTCTTAAACTCCATTTCTCAGTTTATGATTGTGTTGTGGGTAAATCTCAAATTTCCCCTTATATTATTATCCAGTTCCAGTAGTCCTTACTGATTGCACGAAGATCATTTACTACATTGAGAAGTAACATCCCGATCATCTGGAACCTCCCCGAGGAGCAGCTATCTGGACGCCTCGAACCCCAGCAGCTCTTCTCGGCACAGGGTTTTTTCCCCTACGGGGGTTTTCCCTGGAGGGCTCACCCCTGGCCTGGACTTTTTCGTTCCGGCCAGTGGAGGGACTTCTAGGTATTTCCTCATTTTCGCCATAAATCGCAGGGAAAGGACTCAGGTAGGTGTTTTCTGTGTACTTTCTGGCCGTGTTAGAATATTTATGTGACAATTATTACACTGTGGCCCACACAGGGAGCATGACGCTCCACAACCCCCGAGGAGGGTTGAACAACAAGCAAGACCGCAGCAGCTGTCAGAGACTGGGACGGACACATAGCCCAGAACACATGGACGATGTGGCGTCAACGCATACATCACATACTGACAAGTTCGAAGACTTCGTCCCAGCTGATGGGGCACTTGATGAGATCCCAATCAGAACTGTCAGATTAGTGGGGGCTTTCCATGCACTCGGGGGCAAAGCAGCCAAGATTTCGGCCTTGCCCCAGAGGTTCAGCACAAGCAAAGTGTTTTGTACCAGTGTAGGGAACAGCGAAGAAAATCAGTCATGTCCATCCCACTTTTAAAGGGATGGGAGGATGGCCTAGTCACCTTGGCACATCCTGCATCCTCTCCTGCTAAAAAGGACAGTTTTGACAAAAAATATAGGGACCCAGTCGGCGCCCCACCTACCTTCGCACTCAACCTACACCAGACACGATTGTCTCTGCTGTTGGAAGGAAAGGGTCAGCCGACCTGTCGTCTTGCTGCTGCGTCCCTCCGGCAAGAAAATCATTACCACTGCTGCCATGACTATCAGGGCTGCTAACGCCATGGCCATTCACACATGCTATGATAGCGAGTTGTGGTATAAACTGGGCCCCATCCTAGAGTTTCTGCCTGATGACAAGAAACAGGAGGCAATGGACATTTTCCACATGGGCAAATTGGCGTCAGACCTTGCCATCACAGTATCGGTGTCATCACCGACACTGGATTTTACCAGCTTGGCAATGGGGCAGTCCTTCGCAAACAAGGCTGTCTCAAGGCCACAGAATCTTGACCCGATGTCCAATCCCGAGTCGTAGACATGCCTTTTGACGGCATAAACCTATTCGGAAAGAAAGTTGATGAAGCCTTGCTCTTTATCAAGACAGACACGGACACTGCTCACTCCCTGGGCAAACTGCAGCAAAGGCACCAGTACTTTTGTTCCGGAAAAGAACGTTACAGTGGGACTTTAAGGGACAAGTCTTCTTCCTCGTATAAAAGTTGCTCTACTCCTCAGGGGACAAATACAGGAAGAAGTCCCAGTCCTATAGAGCTTCTCAGTGCCGCCGCAGCTCCTCACAATCCAGGGGCAGTCCGGCAAGCAACCATGACCAGCCCAGGGCATGGTCGTCCTGCTTCAGCACCCCAGTGGGAGGACAACTACCACAGTTAGTCGAGGAATGGAGAAACATCACTTCCGACAAATGGGTGATATCCCTTCTCCAGCAGAGCCACTTGCTGGAGTTTGTCCACTTTCCCTCGGACATTTCACCCTCACATAAGCCGGAGAGGTTGCAGCATCTCCTGCTGCAAGAAGTGCGGCACTATTGGCAAAAGGGGCGGTGGAGAAGCTGCCCAAGGAGGAATTGGATACAGGAGTCTACTCGAGCTACTTCCTGGTAAGTAAAAAGGCACTGCAAAGCAAGTCAGGGGATTGGAGACCCATATTAGATCTAAGGGTGCTCAAAAAGTTCCTAAAAGTACAAACCTTCCGTATGGTGATGCTGCAGCAGGTCCCAGCTGCAACAAGGAGATTTCTTGGCGTCCCTCGATCTTGAGGACTCTTATTTTCACATCCCTATTCGCTGCTCACACTGGCACTACCTACGCTTCATTGTAGCAGGAGTGCATTTACCAATTCAAGGCCCTACCCTTTGGCCTTCGTTAAGCTCCACAAGAGTTTACCAAGTGCCTCTTACCAGTAGTGGCTTACCTACGGCAGACGGGCATCCACATATACCCGTACTTAGACGACTGGTTGGTGAGAACCCCTCTTATCCGCTGGCGGAAGTGAGCACGGCAGCCACCACCTGGTGTCTACAACAGCTTGGATTCTCCATAAACTTCCCCAAGTCATGCCTTGTGCCATCAAGACATGCGCTCTAGCTCGGGACAAAGCTCGAAACTCGGACCCGCACCGCCAGGCCCTCGGACGAGAGGGTGGCAGCGCTTCTATAAAAAGTAGTGCCCAGGGAACCCCTGTCTGCAATTGCATGTCATTGCTAGGGATGATATAATTGTGCATTCCTCTGATCACTCACTGCAGGCTACGCATGTGGCCAGTGCAGGAATTTCTGAATGGCCGATGGGTACAGGCGTCAGGGTCCTGGGACGATTGCATCACTGTGATGCAAGCCTTCAGACAGAGCCTTCGCTGGTGGTCAGTCGGGGAACATCTGGTGCAGGGTGCTCCTTTCAGACTGCCAGGCCACTGTCACAACAAATGCCTCACTGGAGGGTTGGGGAGCCTACTGTCAGGACCCACACACTAGAGGCCTCTGGTCCGAGAAGAAGGGCCTGCATATCAATTTGTTGGAATTGCGGGCAATTTTCTGGGCCCTAAGATATTTCCTACCCCTCCTGACTGGGAAGGTAGTACGAATCTACACTGACAATACAACATCAATGTTTTATGTCCGCAAGCAAGGGGTAACCAGGTCCCCACAGCTATTCAAGGAAGCTCAGGCGCTGTGACAGTGGGTGTTGCAACATCAAATGTTCCTCATTCCCCTCCAGCTGCCAGGGATTCAGAATACCCTAGCAGACTCTCTCAGCGGGGAGTCACAAGTGGGAGCTGCACGAGGATCAACTTCACCTGTTATTCCAGACTTGGGAATGCTGGAGATCGACCTCATTGCTACCTACGACAACAGCTGGTGCAAGAGACTCACCAGCTGATTCCCCCACCCGGAGAGCTTGGGGGATGCCTTTGCGTTTCTATTGGAAGGGACGTTTCTGTATGCATTTCCTCT
Source organism: Ambystoma mexicanum (assembly GCF_040938575.1). Lineage (NCBI taxonomy): Eukaryota > Metazoa > Chordata > Amphibia > Caudata > Ambystomatidae > Ambystoma > Ambystoma mexicanum. Next base: position 816,199,449 of record NC_090927.1, read on the forward strand.
AATCCCGCTGGTGCCACGAGTCCTCCACACGTTCAGACTATATCGATGTAAACTGATATTAGTGGCCCCTGCGTGGCCGAGACAGTTTTGGTTCTCGGACCTCCTCACCCTCTTATAAGTTGCTCCTCTCAAGTTGACGCCACACCAGGCTCTCTTGTCCAGGAACCAGGGGGCACCACAACTCGGCCTAACTCAACCTGATGGCCTGGCTCCTGTGTTCCTAGAGTTTGGATCCCTGGCCCTTCAGCATGACTGCCAAGAAGCCCTGTCCTGGGCGAGAACTCTGTCTACTTTGAAGTGCTACGAAAGCAAGTGGAAGCATTTTAAGGAGTGGTGCAGGAGCCAGTGGTTGCGGCCTCATATTGTCTGTCTACAAGACATTTTACTTTATTTGTTATCCTTGGCTAAATCGGGCTTGACGCATTCTACGATCAAGGCGCACTTGGCTTTAATTTCCAGATACAACCGTTCTGCGGGCATACCATCCCTGTGGTCCCACCGGCTAGTGAAGGAGTTCTTGCGTAGGCTATTCAGGTCTTTTCTACCCATCCGTTGCCTAGCTCCTGCATGGGAACTGAATGTGCTGCTCTCAAAACTCATGAAGCCGCCTTTTGAGCCTCTGCACAAGGCATCGATCAAGCATCTTTCCTGGAAGACCGCCTTCTTGGTGACCATTACATCGGCCAAGCTGGTAGGTGAAATCCAAGCATTTTCTTGCAAACCACCTTATTTGACATTCCACAAGAACAGGGCTATCCTTCACCCTAATCCAACATTCATGCTTAAGGTGCCGTACTCTTCATCTGAATCAACCAGTGGTTTCACCAGTGTTTTTGGGTACTCCAAATGAGCAAGCATTACATACGCTGGATGTGGTACCTGCCCTCAAGTACTATGTGGCACATACTAATCCATTTAGTTGGACGGCCAATTATTTGTGTCTTTTGGCCCCATTGGACCCGGGAAGGCTTTGTCGAAGTCTTCCGCCTTGAGGTAGATTGCTGCCTGCATTTCCTTCTGCCATCAGCAGGCCAGCGGACCCCTTCCGGGCAGACCCCTACTCACGCCACCAGAGCGGTTGCCGCTCCCGCTGCCTGACATCTGCTGTGCAGCTACCTGGAGCTCAGTGCATACATTCACCAAGTTGTACTATGTTGACAGAGATTCGGGCAGAAGAAGAATCTAGAGTTGGCCAGTCGGTTCTGAAGAACCTTTTTACCTGAGGTTAGTAAGAATACTGCTTTGTAATCTATTCACAGCATGTGAATCTATGAAAGATCCAATGATGGAGAAGGAAGAAGTTATTTACACTTGTGTGCAGGCACGTTATAAATGACTTAACATCTTATACCTATAACTCTGGTTCTCCAGCATTGGTATCTTTCATAGATTCACATGCGACCCTCCCATCTACCACGCATTGCTCATCTTTTGGCTCTTACTGCCACTCGCATGCGCTAGCCAAATCTGAAGATGGCCAACAGGGGAGGAGTTAAGGGATATGTTCCTATTGGTATGGGCACTGTGACCCCAAATGACTATAATAGAGCACAAAAGTGACGGAAGGTTTCAGTTTAAACTGCTCTGTTACCGAGGATTCCCAGCCTGATGACAGGGATTATTCATAGCATGTGACTCTATGAAAGATACCAATGCTGGAGAACCGGAGTTACAGGTAAGTAGCTTATTCCATTTCACTGTGTGGCCTTATTGTGGACCTCTGACCATGGTCACTCACTCCTAAGACTAAGCCTTGACCACTCTCCACGCTTACCTTGATTTAATTTGGCTAATCTCTGAGTTCCTCTGTTCACTATAACCCAGGCGTCTCCTGAAATCTGTCCACCAGGCCAGATTCTAGAACTCCACCTTAACACCTGCCCTTCTGGAGAAAATCCTACAGTGCCATGTAGTGGCCCAAAACAAGGAATGTAGGATTACTTTTGGCACTTGAAATTGAAGCATATGTGTCTTATCTGTAGATGTCTGTCAATGGTGCAGATAGTTTGATGTAGGCTGCCTGGTGCACCAAGCATTGTTGGGTAAAGCATGTACCCTTTTAGCACATAATATTCTGAATATTGTTTTTCCTTGAATGCTCGGATCATCTAAGATTGCCCACTGTGGATTTCATGTGCAAAGACCAACACTCTGGAACTAGCCTTCCTATCATTTTGCAGTAACTTTCAAATTTCCTTTCTTTCCACGATGGTCTCAAAAGGTGCTAGTTCCCTTAGTTCCAGGACACCATTTCTTCTGATTTTGCTCTTGAACTCCTGTGCCACAGGATAGCAAGATATTTAATTGGCACCCTATCAATGGATTTACTCGTACATCACAGGATGCTCCGGCCCGATGGCCTCGGGATGTGAGAGAAACTAAAGGCGTAACAAACCTGAGCAGCAGATACTCTTGCAATAAACAGGTTTTAGTGGCAATTTTAACATAGGTTTATATTTCCAAGATTGTGTCAGGGTTCAAATTCAGTCACAATTGTGGGTTTCGTGAAAGTTGGTCATTGTTAACAGCCTGGCATCTAATGACCTCACTGTGTTGGCTGGTGAAACAGTGCTTACATTTCAAACTGGAAAAGGAGACCCAGGAAGTGAAATGGCATGTGAACAAGGAATAAAGCCCTGAAGTCACTTTTGGAGCAAAAGGCATATTTCAAATGTGGAACAAATCAGTCCAACTTGTTTATTCTGAAGATGGCAAACAGAGGAGATTTATTCATTGGCTTGCAAGTCAAGGAACGCAGCGTAGAAACCCCACCATTCCCACCTGACTAACCAAACCCACCTTCCGGGCCCGGTACCTTTACACCTTCATGGTCACCTGACCATAGAATATTCTGGCACGTTTGTCCTGCCTCCGTGAGGACAATGAGACTATTCATATATCAAGGTGTCTGTCTTTTGTCCGTGAATGAATATGAAACCATTCAGGCATGACGTAACCTGTAATGGGGTGGAGATTACTTCCGGGAAAAGTTCTTCCAGCTCTGCTGGAGCAGTCGAGGGGTGTCTGTCCAACACCTCCGTGGCTACTTCTGGCATCATACAGCAGTCCATTGTTTATACTGGTTTGTGCTGGCTGGATCCATTGGATGTGAGCCCACGTCCTTGCTCGAGTAACCTCAGAGGGGATGGAGTGTAGCTGTCCAATATTATTGCACATGTGTTTAATATCTATCATTGCCTTCAGCCAAGAGGATAATGGAGGGCCAAATAAAAGTCAACTAACAGAAGAAATCTAAGGACACACAAAGCATGATATCATAGAATGGTGGTGTCCATAGCTGAAGTTTATGTGCGAGGTTCCCAATCCCTTCTTCAAATTTAAACACCCCACCCTCATCTTGATCCCGCTACTTACATTCATGCATTTATTTATTTATGAAATGAAGGGAACCCCACTGCCACACAGAATCTGAAAGATGTGTTCCTAGCTGTTAGCATACATGAGAAGGCCTGATGCTGCGCTCTTTGCAATTTATAGACACTTCAGCTAGTGACCTAGAAGGCACCAGTGGGGCCTTTCTGAAGCCCGGCCTTTAGTAAATCATTGCTGTGATCAGTATTATTCACAAAGAGAGAATGTGCTGCACTGTTGTCAGATGGACGATATCCGTTTTGATGCTGCATTTGATTGTGTGAACCAGAGTCTGGGGGCCCAGTTCACCAGTGGAGAGGAGCCAACTCCTCGTGCCATAGGATGGTTCTGCAAAGATCTAATTGCTCACGGTCATCTACCACCTCTGGTCTTGCAAGGTTTCGCTGAAGACAGTTGGTGAGCGTCCATGAGTTGATAGCTTGCACTGCAGCAGTTAGACTTGTTTCTTTATCTTTAGCAGTGACAGACAGCTACTGAAATGCTCGAGCTTTAGCATGAGTTACAGAAAGATTTTCACAAATCAAAAACACATAAATTGATCAAAGTACAGAAGTTCTTTCCGTGGTACCCATTGGACTATTAGATATTATGCTGAGGACGTGGGCATTGCTAACATACACTGGCCCTCTCATATCCTGAGGCCTAAGCAAAGTTTGTAAATACCATTGAATGGAGTCAGAGAGATTAACCATATACAAATTACATAACCACTTTTGCATTTAACTTTCTAGATAATTTTGGCAAATGCACTCTTTGATCTGTGAATACAAAACTTTTACTTCTCCAATAATGCTACACTCGACAATATAATGTGATTCAAATCACTTTACGAACTCATGTGCATTTGGCTCCACGGCTCCACTGTGGCAAGTGGCCAAAAACCTGTTGATCTTCAGCCCCCAATGGCTTCAACGAATACTGCAGTCTTCATTCTCCGACTGGTAGTTGCTAACATTTCTAATACATTCCTCCCTCCCACAGAGTCCTAATTTTAGGTCTAAATCTTCCAGTGTCAACTGCTCCCCTAAACTTATTCAGCCATTAGGGGTTATGATGATGCTCTGCGTCGGCCCTTATCAACTCGAATGTGCGCACATACTGCCAAACATGTCTGGTGCTGTTGTCCCTTTTTTACTGCACCCTTAGTGCGCTTCTCAGGAATGCTGCTCGGCCTATCTTTACTGCCTTGGTATAGAATATGTTTTGGAGGACTATGGTTTGTGCCAATGCAGGCACCTGATGTTCCTCCTGCAGTGTGCTGCAAAAGATTGACCTCTTTGCCCATAATCTAGCTCACTTTTCTTCTTCTTCCAAGAAAAGCAGTGCTGCCTAACTGACGTGGAGGTCCCTGTTAGGCAAAAACCTGTGCAGTTCCCTCTGGGACCACTGCAAAAAGTTTAAGTCTACAGGAGTTAGCAGTAAACCCAATTGGTAGCAGTCCGTACCACCAAGATTTACCTGGTAGCTGTGGCTGAGCAGTCAGACTTCTCTCAAGATGAGTTAGGCAGTATTTGGAGTATACAAGATAGGGCAATTTACACAGTAGAACAAGCAGACACTGATCAGAGCTTGGGTGTAAAGATATATAATTATTTTTATTTATGAAAAACACGCTGGCACTAATACGGCAAACAACTTCAATCACATTTACTATAAGTATATCAATCCCCTAACAATACTTCGACAAGTCTAGGTTCACCGGCACCACTTATTTGCAGACAGAGGTGATTGCTTTAACCTAGATGGCACTCTAATATTCGTTAGAACGGGAGAGAAAAAGGCAGAGTATGAAACCAACTCAGTACCAACACTTTTACGAAGCAAATGCAAGACAAGCAAGGCAGGGTCTACTGTAGATCACAAAGTTCAGAGGCCAGGCCCACTCGGAGAGAGGCAAGGCGGTATGTCCCAAAAGTATCACAGTGGAAATGCACTTCGAGTCTTTGTAGCAAATTGTCACAGAAAGGTTGGACCAGTTTTAGAACAAAAAGTTAAGAAGGTCTGGAGGCGACCCAATGGAAAGGGAAGGATTTAAGACGCCTCACGCTAACCGTCGCAAGGGAAGCCAGGCGGACACAGTACCTTGTAAGTGACGAGACAGCTCCAGCGGGGGCAGTTGTTCCTGGTGGTGGATGCAAGTCGGGACTTTGCCAGAAGAAGAGATGCTCTCGTCGTCGAGGAAAGCGAAGATTGTTGCACCACCAGGGAAGAGACCAGCCGCGGAGTGCTCCGTCACAAGGCACCACCTTTTGGTCGCGGTACAGTGGTTAGTGGCTATCCGGTTGCCGTGGTGCACAGCACGGGCAATTCGACCACTACGTCCTGGAAGCAAAGAAAAAGCAAGGCACCGGTTGTTCCCACCAGTCAGGGGAAGAAGGCTCTCCAGCAGGGAGATCTCCTCTGTCGTTGGGAAGTGGTGAGTCGGTTCAGCAGGGCTCCACCGGAGGTGTCGTCGTTGCAGGTCGGTTCAGCTTTACCCTCGTCGGATTCTTAGGTCCTGTGGCGACTTCTGAAGATCCAGTCCCAAAAGCCCTGCTTTTATGCAGAAAACCCCCATTCATTCAGCCTAGCTGTCAATCAAACACGCTAAGTGGTGAGCGGGGCGGCTCACCACTCGGGCCAATCACACGAGAGTGCGACCTGAGTTGTCAAGGCAACTCAGTCCAGGGTGCCTCAACCCCCTCCCACACCCCCTGTGGTACCCAGACAGAATGGCACCACTGTGGAGGGCTTCTGTGTAGAAGCCCGCCAAATGTGGAACAAAGGGCTCAACCTTTGGTTCGGAGTTACAGAGGCGAACACATACGCCATTTTAAAAACTGAGTTCTGGCATAAAATAACATCCGGTGGATTTATTTAAGACAAATAAACCGGCGGTATGTTAGAGACTAATGTGAAAAAGTATTAGCCTCCAACAATGGGAAGAATCCCATAGGAATATATTCGTGGTCGAATAAAAAGTAGTATCCTCTGCCACCAGCCAAAACTCGACAAGGGGGGACGGGACAGTGCCCCCTCGAACAACAGACCCAGGGGTAAGCAAATTACCCCTACCAGTACGTCCACAATAGGATGGTTTGTACTAGTTCTGTTAGTAAATTTAGGTCTAGTAAAGCCAATGGTGACTTTACATGACCTGGGAGACAGTAGTCTGTCCCAGGGTATGGAGACTATGGTGGGGATCCTCTAGGACACCCCAGTGTTACGGCACGGAGGGTGCGGTGTAACACACATAGCAAAACACATGAGGCCCTATGGAGTAAAAGACCCCATAGCCCATAGAACACACGGACATGAATGTGGTTGATTCCTTTGAATGTCAAAGAGTGGGAGGAAAAGAGTCTCACTCTTGGCAGGATGAAAAAAACAAACTCCAGAAATCCAGCAAAGCTGCTGGGGGACTCACTAGGTTAGTTAATTCAGCCTAAACAGAGAATTCTCCCTAACAGTCCCCTCACTTTCGGGGTGAAGCCTGAATGGAGAAGAAATTGAAGCAAAAACACTGTAAGAAGTTGCAATCCCAGCAAGTGAAAGAAGCATTCTTCTTCTCCCTGCTACTAGAATAAAAGCTGTCAATCCCATTCCTGGAATGACAAGGACTCATCTAAGGAGTCTCCACCACCCAAGGTACCCTTTGCAAGCCAATTGTCTTCACTGGCAGAGTGGGAGAACTTTTGGCAGCAGATGGACACCTTTGCCAGGGCCTGGGGGGGGGGGGGGACCAATGAGATCGGTGCTGGAGCGCAAGGGCCCACCATGCTTTGACAAGCTGAAAGAGGCACCTCCTTGGGACGGCAAAACGCCTGCAGCCTCAGTTCTGATATTTGAGACTGCTCACATCATGTGCTCCTGCCGCTGTACCATCGGGTGTCTATGCCCTGGCACCTGTCGACTTGGCTTTGATGCCTGTTGCAATTGACACCTCATTGGAGTTCACTCTGGTCGCAAAGGCCCATTGTGGCTCGAAAATGCACAGGATTTGTGATGAATAGTGTCCTTTATGAGCTGGAGTCCTTGGATTCAGACGAGGTGGAAGACATCCCCAACGCAGATTTTTAACTATTTATTTATTGATTTTGTTTGTTGACAACGACCAAACCCAGAAGTATCACGGTGCTAGGATACATTGGTTGAAAAAAAGACAGTTGAAGTAGAACAGTTGCTGGGTTACATTAATCATTGGTAAGAGCAAGACAGTTGAAAATAGAACAGTTGCTGGGTTACATAGTTAGTACGATTGCAGCAGGAATAGTAAGTAGGATGCAGTTAGGCGTATTTGTTGAGCAGAATGGTTTTGAGTGTTTTAAGGGAAATCGGGTAAGAAGGCTCGTCTTTGATATATGGAGGGAGAGCATTCCAAGAGTGGGAGCAATACATGTGAAGCTGGCTCCTCCCGCTCTTTGTCTGGTGGATCTGGACGTCGTAAGGGAGGAGGAAGAGATCTCGGGCTGCAGGAATGTTTTTTGGAGATGCGCGCAGTGAGGTAAGTGGGTGCAGTATTTTGGCTGCATCGGTGGGTGATTGAGAGGATTTTAAACTCAATATGTGCAGCTGTTCGGGGAGAGGAATTTTCTAGAGTGGTTGATAAGTTTAGTGGAGTAGGCAGTTTGAGGAGGTAACAGCTTTTACATGTTTGAACATGGTGAGTTCAGATTCTAGGTGGACTCCCACGGTTTTGACAGAGCTGGACACGTGGGTGATGTTTCCATCAATGTAGAAGGAGGCGAAGGCAGGGTCTAAGTGTTGAGGGTCAGTCGGTGAGGAGGAGCTCTGTCTTGTCATCATTCAGGAATAGGTGGTGGGTAGCCATCCAGGCCTCAATGATGCTATAAATTTGATTGATGTTGGCTGAGTCGAGGCAGTGATTACCAGTGAGTTTGAGGAGAATTTGCGTGTTGTCGGCGAAGTTGGTGTAGGGGATTTCAAGGCTGTTCAAGTGGTAAGAAAGCAGCTTAGTATACGTATTATACAGGGTGGAAGATAGGCATGATCCTTGAGGAACCCTGTAGGAAACAGGGATAGGTTCAGCTGCTACTGATCCAGCGAAGATCCTGGAGGATCGTTCACTCAGAAAAAAGTTTATCCAGTTTGTTGCTTCATTGGAAAGGTTGAAAGTGGAGGAGAGATGGTCAACAAGGTGAAAGGCTGCGTAGGGGTCTACTAGGAGGAGGGCGAGGTCACCTTCGTCCCGAATGGCGTCAAGATGAATCTTTAGGTCCGGGAGAACAGACTCTGGGTTATGTCTTGGTCTAAAGCCAGATTGGCGTGTGCCCAGAAGGTTATGGGCTTCAAGGTAGGGTTGCAGTGGTGTGTAGGCTGTATGGTCCAGTATTTTAAGTAGGTAGGGTGCCGTTGTAATGGGCCGGTAATTCATGGGGAGGGTGGGGTCGAGCAGTGTTGTTTTGAGGGGGGGTGACCCACGCTTCTTTTATGGATTTTGGCACCATATTGGAGTTGAAAGAGGCGTTTATACATTTTGCAATGATAGGAGCGTGGGGTTCTGCACACATTTTGATTATATGGGGTGGGCAGAGATCTTCTTTGCAATCAGAGCTGTTTAGTCGATAGATGATGGGGATTACTTCAGTTGGAGATACAGGGGAGAAGTGGAAAGGACAGTTCAGGGTGAGTCAGTTGGCCTGTGGCGGGCACAGCATTGCAAGGAAGCAAGAATTTTGTGAGGATAGTTTTCTCTCTGAGGTCATGGGTCTTGTTGACGAGTGCACACTGGACCAGGGATACTAGGCTTCGTCTTTAGGAAAGCTTTCTATGGGCAACGCTGGGGATTCGAGCTCTCTGAAGATTTGAAACAGTTCTCAAGTATTGAAGCTGGCCTCAGTAATCCTGGTGTTGTAAATGCTGGCGTTGGTGGTAACAATAGTTTTATAGGATTTTGGAGTTGTAAGAAAGGCTTCCTTATGGGGAGTGGAGAGGTTTTTTCTCCATGTGTTCTTGTGCACTTTTTGGTTTACAGAGGGTGATTAGTTCCTCTGTAAACCAGTTGTTGTTGTTGGTTGTCTTTTTTGTTGTATTTTTAAAGGGGGCATGCAGGTATAAGGCATTGATGAGGGGAGGCATTGTAAACAGCGAGGATAGTGTCTGGATCTGTGCTTTCAGGTATCAGAGCTAGGGAAGCACTGATGGTGGGTTCCATTATTTCTTTGGTAAGTTAAGTTTGTGGGTGTGTCTTGCAGCGATAGTGGGGATGCATGTCGGTTATGCGTGGTGTGTTGGGGTTGGTGGGTGTGGTAAAGAGGATCAGCGAATGGTCCGTACAGGAGATGGGTTCAATTGCTGAGATTGTGATGGGCAGGTTGCAGTTCAAGATCCAGTCTAGGATCGTCCCTTAGAATGCGTGGGGACTGTGACAGCTTGCGTAAGGTCCATCTCAAGGAGAGTGGTACTGAGGGCTGTGGCCTTTTGGTCGGAGGGGTCATTAAACCCTACGTTGAAGTCTCCCAGGAGTAAGATCTTAGTATTGGGTTTCAGGATCGGTGCGATGAGTGATGGATGTCAGTTTCAGGTGTGTTAAGGTTGTTGGGTTGGCGATAGAGCAGGATGATGTTCATGGTGATTTGGGGGCTAGGTTCAATTTTGGCAAGCAGAATTCCATAGCCTGGTAAGAGGGGCAGGGGGAGGTCCTGAGAGGGACAGCAGTCTTGGTAATAATGGCAACTCCACCTCCTATGTTGGGTAGTTAGTCTGCTTTAAGAATAGTGTAGTCATCTGGTATGGTGAGGGACAGTGAGGGTCCTGCTGTGTCATGTAACCACGTTTCCGTGATGGTGAGGAGGTCGAGATTGTGTATGTTGGGGGCATGAGCAGACAGCAAGTGAGTGTTGATGAGGGCGCGGGCGAGGTGATCGGGATGATAAGCGTAAGGGTGAAGGCTGACCTGTGTGTGAGGCTGGATTGTAGTGGCGGGTGAGGTGGGAGCAGCAGCTCTGGGAGTAAGAGCATTTCTCAGGGACTTGGTTGTGAGCAGGTGTTTAGGGGTGTGGGTCCAGGATCGTAGATGTCATTCTAGCTAGTCCTGTACAGGCTAGCGAGCAAGTTCTTGGTTGGTTGGTGACCGTTCTTGAGGTCAAAGTTGTGGTAGCTTTGGTGTTGTGGGGAGAGTAATCTGGGGAGTGGTGGGGGTAGGCAGTAGATAGCTTCAGAATGGATGTGATACCATACAGGGCTAACAGGGGAGCTGGCAGGGCTGGTAAGGCAGATAATTGTGGGGCCTATGGAGGTGCGGGATGAGCCGAAAGGCAGGGGGCTGGACAAGATCCTGAGCCAAGGGACTACAAGGGTAGATGGCACGTTCTCTGAGCGTTTTTTCAGGGTGATGCAGGGGAGCCTGGGGCAAGGCCAGGCTCACTAGAGAGGAGTGTGGGTGCATCGTACACCTAGTTCATCTGCTGTTAGGCAAAATTGTATGCAGTAACCCTGTGGAAGACTACACTAGTCTTGTCCTCTTGGTATTAGGTAATCCACCTATTCAAAGGCCTAGATAGGGGTCCAATTTGTCTATCCACGTCTTCCTCAGAAGCAGTGTGGGTCAAAGACTGTACAATTGGAATGGCAATGATGGAGCATGGTTAGGGCTCCCATTTTCCTAATATTCTCCAGCATTGGATCTTTCATGGATTCACATGCTTAGAATATTCCCCGTCGACAGACTGGGAACCCTCGGTAAGCTTATAAAGCCTTTCCCCATAGGAAAACGTTCGACACTTTTGTGTCCTATCTACGTCGTTTTTGGGCCACGTACGCACGCCCCACTAGGACGTAGTGGTATAAATGCCCCGCCCCGGCGGCTCCCTTCAGATTTCAACTCTCTCCAAAGTGGGAACACTTTGTGTATTTTCTACTTGGTTAGGTTGTGCTGTTGCGGGTTTTTCTCCCAATGTCGGGAAAAGCAGTGTTCTGCCCGTGCGCTACGTGCGGACTAAAGAAGGTCTACTAGGGGGGCGGACATATGGACTACATTTACTGTCTGCACCCTCATCACTCGGCTGACAAGTGCGACATATGTAAGGGCTTCTCCCAGAAGACTCTTAAGGATCGGAGTCGCAGACTTGTCGCATGGTTGAACGACAGAGCTGGGGCATACCCGCCTTCGGAAGTGGGCTTCACACGCAGCGCGGCCTCGGTGTCAAAATCTTCAGGGGCCCCGCGCCGCTCATCGTCATTGGAACCCCCCGTAAAGAAATCGAGACCGGTGGACAAGGAATCGTCGGTAGGCCATTCCAGGGAATCTTCTTCGAAGAAGGTCTCTTCGTCCTCATCTTCAGCGAGGAAAGATAAAGACAAATCTAAATCCTCCTTGGGCGATCGTCATAGATCGACCTTGAGTCGAGAGACAGAGAAACGCAGGTCGAGTTCAGAAAAAGCCGGGAGCAACGCATAAGCCTGCGCAACCACCTCCGTCGTCGACGGTTGGGCAGTCGTCAAATACTTCTCTGCCGCTGACGCAGTTGACATCAACCGTTCCTGGATTGCAGGCGACGACGGGGCCAACTATTGCTTCGTCGACGGATATCCCGCAAGAGGCCTGGCGTCCTGAGGTCTACGACCCAATTTTTCCAGACACTTCTACAGCCGAAGGCCTTGGCGGTGCCCTCTGGAGACGAGGGCGAAAGGATAGCTGCCCCTGCAGACCTGAGGTTACAAGTACCACACGTTTCTCCGGGAGAATTCCGGGTTCTGCCCCCCTGCTCAATCCGCAATCGGTTTTATCATTGGAGGTCTTGTCCACGCTGCAAACGCTGCTGAGGACACTGGATGACAGACTGCCTCGAACAACTCCGGCCAGGTTGGTCGTTGACGACCTGGGCCCGTCTCGCCGCCCTCCACCTTCAACCCGCGCGGCAGGGCCTCCGGAAGGAAGTCTCTCGGCCCCACGCAGCGAGGAAGGGGAACTGTTGGATTCGGAATCGGGCAGCAGAGCGTCGTCGGTGATCTCCCTTTCCCCTTCCAGGGATCCCACCTGGGAGTCCGATGCAGAATTGGAAACCCAGAGGAGCCCGGCTCAGCCGTCTTCCCCCAGACGATATCAGGTCATTTCACAACATGATGGCCAGGGCTTGCACAGAATTCGGGCTGGCCCAAGAAGATGAAAAGAAGGACTGTTTTCTTTTCGACCACATGGGTCAAAGGAGAAGGTCGGTGTTTTCAGTACCCATCCTGGATCATGTGTGGAAGGAAGGTCTTCAAACCATGCGTCACCCTTTCTCAGAGCTAGCGATGAAGGGTCGCCTAGAGAAAAAATTCAAAGCTCCGGACTCTACTCCCAAGTGCCTTTCCTCACAACCAACACCTGACTCTGTGTTATCGGCGGGGGCGAGAACGGCAAGGGCTCAACACAAGTGTACGACCCCCCCCGCCCCGTAAAGTGATGCTAGACGCCAGGATGCGTTCGGCAAGAAAGTCCTGTCGGTAGGTGCTACCACAGTGAAGGCGGCCAATTCTCTCGCCATAGTTGCTAGATACGACAGGGAGATGTGGCATCGGTTGGCGCCTATACTCGAACACCTTCCAGATGAACATCGGAAAGCAGCTATGTTGCTGGTCAGGGAAGATGAGGAGGCTTCGAATCATGCCATGAACATCGCAGTAGACCTTGCGGAGTCGGGGTTTAAGCAGGTGAACAACGGCGTAGTTCTCCGATGACAGGCATGGCTGAAATGCACCAACTTCCGGCCGGAGGTGCAGTACAAGGTACTGGATATGCCTTTTGAAGGAGACCTCCTCTTCGGCGAGAAGGTCGACGAAGCCCTGAAGGGCATGAAGGAGGACTCGGACACGGCGCGTTCCTTGGGGGCCCTCCAGAGTGGTCGGGGTTTCCGGTCTTTTCGTCCCTTCAGAGGAGCATCGGGGAACTCCAGATTTTCATCAAGGGACCGACCCTTCGGTAGGCCAGCATATTCCTCTCAGGGATACAGGCGCGCTTCGCAAGCGGCTAAACGTCGCCGGGACTACCAAGCCCCCAAGAAGAGAGCAGGTTACTCGTCGTCGACGAGGGATAAACAGAGCAAGGACCAGCAATGACGGGCATCGGAACGTTCTGGGGGGCAGAGTGTCATGTTACATCAACGAATGGGAGCTAATAACAGATCAATGGGTGTTGGACACTGTAAAATACAGACATTCCCTGCAATTCAAGAGCAACCCTCCGCATATTCCACCGGTGTGTGTAGCTCATTCCCATCTCAGCGTGTTGCTGCAGGAAGTAGCACTTATGCTACAAAAAGGGGCTATGGAACTGGTCCCGTCGTCGCAAAGGGGTCAAGGGGTTTATTCCCGATACTCTGTGGTGAAAAAGCCAAATAGAAAGTGACGTCCCATCCTAGATCTGCGCGAACGACAGGTACAGGTGCCGAGTCATCCTGATAGCGCCGTGTTGGCCGGGGCAACCATGGTTTTCCAACCTGCTTCATCTGTCAGCGGATCACCCGATAATGTTGTCGTTGAAAAACATAAAGTTCAAGATGCTCACGCTCCAGGAGGTCATCAGGTCAGTTCAAGAAGGGGATTTTCTGGCGTCTCTGGACCTGCAGGATGCGTACTTCCACATACTGATGTGTCGGTGACACAAGAAGTACCTAAGGTTTGTGGTAGGGCGGACTCACTACCAGTTCACAGTTCTCCCTTTTGGACTGAAATCTTCCCCCAGAACATTTACGAAATGCCTGGCTCCGGTGGCAGCCTGGCTGAGAAGGCAAGGCCACCATGTATACCCGTATCTCGACGACTGGTTGGTGAGGGGGTCCTCCCCGGCGTCGACGCACAAGAGTCTACAGGACACCATGAGCCTCTTGCAACGATTGGGGTTTTGCAATAAACTTCGAAAAAATCCTCGTTAAAGCCGTCCAAAAGCTTGGTGTTTCTGGGTGCACAGTTCGAGACCAGGTTGGGGTTAGTGAGACCATCCCTCGACAGGATCACCAGGTTCAGTCGATTGGCAGGTCAGTTGAAGATCAATTCCAGGCTGTCGGTGAGAAAATATACATCAATCCTGGGAGCTATGCCATCCTGCATTCCTCTGGTGCCCAACTGCCGCCTTTTCATGAGGCCAGTGCAACAGTTTTTGGCAGATCGTTGGACGCAGGCTCAGGGCCTCTGGTCAGACAAGCTGACCGTCGAAGACGACAAGCTCCTATCAACTCTTCGGTGGTGGAAGAGAGTTCAGAATATTTCCATAGGAGTACCCTTACAGGAGCCGGAGTTCCGGTTCACAGTGGTGACGGACGCATCCCTAACTGGCTGGGGAGCGCACATAGGCACTCTGCAGACACAAGGCCGTTGGTCTCAGAAGGACTCTCTCCTGCACATCAACATTCTGGAATTGAGAGCGGTCCGCTGGGCCCTAAGGGCGTTCCTGCCTCACATCAGGGGATCCACAGTGAGAGTTTTGACGGACAACACCACGGCAATGTTTTACTTAAGGAAGCAAGGCGGTACGCGATCCAGAACCCTCTCCATCGAGGCTCAGCAGGTGTGGCACTGGGCTCTAAAACACGATATATCCATCGTAGCTCATCACCTGCCAGGAGTGAGGAACGAGCAGGCGGACTCGCTCAGCAGAAATATGGACCAGATTCACGAGTGGGAAATAAACACTGATCAATTGTCGAAGGTCTTTGAGAAATGGGGGCGACCTCCGCTGGATCTCTTCGCCACGAAGGCGAACAAGAAGTGCAAGATGTACGCCAGCAGGTGGCCACAGGAAGATTTGGTGGGAGAAGCGTTTTCCTTCCCGTGGACGGGCAAGTTCCTCTACGCCTTCCCTCCGTTCCCTCTGATAAAGAGAACGCTGCAGTGGATACGCAGGTACAGGTGCCGAGTCATCCTGATAGCGCCGTGTTGGCCGAGGCAACCATGGTTTTCCGACCTGCTTCATCTGTCAGCGGATCACCCGATAATGTTCCCGAAGGTGCCCAACCTCTTGTCCCAGGACACAGGAACGGTGTGGCATCACAACCCGAGCAGCCTCAACCTCACAGTTTGGCACCTGACTTTTCAGAACTTGGTGCCTTATACATTCCATCGGACTGTCGGAAGATATTACAGGCTGCGCGGGCCCCGTCCACCAACAAGTCCTACAGGTGTAAGTGGAGGAGATTCGGTATGTGGTGCCAAGGGCAGGCAGGAGTGGAACCTCCGAGGGTTACGCCGGAACAGATTCTCCCGTATTTACTACATTTGGCGAAGAGTGGTTTCTTTTTCATCTCTAAAGGTTCACCTGGCGGCCATCTCTAGGTTCACAAGAGGGAGGAAATCGACGCCCTTGTTTAGTGACAGGTTAGTGAAACACTTCATGAGAGGTTTGTTCTGGACATTTCCCCCGGTTAAGCGTTTTCCACCGACGTGGAGCCTTAACATGGTACTTGCAGGGTTAATGAAACCACCCCTTGAGCCAATGGCCACGTCGTCGATGAAGTTTTTATCATGGAAAGTGGCTTTTCTAATAGCCATAACATCGGCTAGATTGATCTCGGAGTTGCAGGCATTGGTCATAGACCCTCCATATCTCAGATTTTTCAAAGACAAAGTAATCTTGTCAACGAGTCCTCGTTTCATCCCGAAAGTTCCTACGACTTATCATAAACATTCATCCATTGTCCTGCCCACCTTCTTTGCGACTCCCTCATCAGCTATGGAAAAGGTCTTGCATACCCTGGATGTCAAGAGAGCTCTAAAATGTTACCTTCATCGAACTCAACAACTTCGATCTACGCAGCAACTCTTCGTTGCATATGGGCCTTCGGCAAAGGGGAAGGCAATTTCAAAACAAGGACTGGCCCGATGGGTCTCGGCGACGATTGCCTTCTGTCACTCAAAAGCGGGAAAACCGCTACAAGGACGTCTGAGAGCTCACTCGACCAGGGCGACTTCGTCGTCGACGGCGTTGTGGGCGGGGGTTCCACTGACAGACATTTGCAGGGCGGCAGCATGGTCAGTGCCCCATACATTCACCCGCCACTACTGCCTCGAACGACAGCATGCGGACGAGATACAAATGGGACAAGCAGTCTTGCAATATCTCTTTCAATAAGGTAAGCCCTTTCTCTTCGAGAAGGGTCTATGCTGGTTTGGATATGTATTTGTATATGCATATAGATATAGATATATAGATATATATAGAGAGAGATATATATATATATAGATATATATGTACGAATATACACATGGAGGTAAACGCGTGTGTTTTATGTACCCTTTTTTGGTTTATATAAATATTGCTCGGTGCAGTACTGTGGCATGTTGTTAATCTCAAATCTTATGTGATCATGATTCGCCTTTTGCAGGATGGGGTGGGTGCTGGATTGCATTTACACCTCCTCCATTGTTTCAAGTTCACTGCTGTGCATTCTATTCTAAGCATGTGAATCCATGAAAGATCCAATGCTGGAAAAGGGAATAGTTTTACCTGTAACTCCATTTCTCCAGCATTGGTATCTTTCATGGATTCACATGCGCCCTCCGGCCTCCCCAAAATGCAATCTTCTGATACTTTTTGTTTCACCCCGTTCCACTTTGGAGGGGTCGAAATCTGAAGGGAGCCACGGGGGCGGGGCATTTATACCACCACGTCCTAGTGTGGCGTGCGTACGCGGCCCAAAAACGACATAGATAGGACACAAAAGTGTCGAACATTTTCCTATGGGGAAAGGCTTCATAAGCTTACCGAGGGTTCCCAGTCTGTCGACGGGGAATATTCTAAGCATGTGAATCCATGAAAGATACCAATGCTGGAGAAATGGAGTTACAGGTAAGAAACTATTCCCTTTTAGCCTTTGTTTTGCCTTGGTTAGAGGTTAACTTACTAACACAAGGACTTACAGTGGGGCTTCTCTATAGAGGGTCTGCCAGGCTCAGAGTGGTCTCTTACGGTTGCCTGTCTAGCCAATTTGGTTTGTTCCTGTTTCTTCCTACTGGGGCTACTGGACACTACTCCTAGATTTTTTAAGTCATTGCCCAACAGGACTCTCCCAGGCATCTCATTCTAAACACTGACAGGGATGCTTACTGTCATGTTGGTACACTGAATGAGAGCTGGTAGAATTGGAACCATTTGGACAGGGCCTCTAGTGGCACCTGTGGGCACCTTAGCCACATCCTCGGGTTTGAAAAATCTTTGAACCACAACTGTTCTGCTGGCCCCAGTGTCTCTCATGGCAGGAATGTCCTGACCATTCACAAGAACACTGTCCATAGAATACCCTTTTGTGTTATGTGGAATGGAGCTATACACATCCATATTCTGTTTTTTACAAGACCCAGGGACACTAAAGCTATACTGGCCTGAACACCAAAAGGTTCTTCAGCCAGTAGGTGAAAGTGGGCACTAGCCATTTGTACTTCTCCCTCAGGGATGAAGGCTAAGGGAGGCAGTGCTGACCCCTGAAGGTTTACCCTTCATCTGGGATCTTCTTTCACATGGTCTACAGACCCACAGAAAAGCATTTCCCAAATGCTCTCTGGAATGGGGGTTTCTGCTGACCTCCCTCTGGTTGGGCCCCAGAGGGTTCACTAGAGCCGCCAGGTTTCTCATGGGATCTACCCTTATGTGGTTGATGGACCTCTTTGGGGGGTTGGAATTCGAAATTTCTTTATTCTCATTTTTGTGCTGCTTTCCATCCTCCTTTTTGGGAGTAGCCCCAGAATCCTTATGAGATGCCCTGTTGGCTACCCATGAGTCAGCTGCTTGTGCTAGCTTCCTAGGATACATTTCCTTAGTCAGCCAACTGCTGTCTCATCTCAGAAGGGCAGGCATCAAAAATAGATCCTAATAAAAACAGAGTTCTCATTCATTCAAAGGTTTTCACTCTGTAACCCTTAACCCAACCATCTAGGTTTTTTAAACACTCACATACCCAGGTAGCCCAAGGGGTACCATCAGTCTTTTTGAGGGGCCTAAACTTCTTAAGGTAATGGGAAGGAGTTTCCCAAAATCTATTAATGCCAGCTTCACAGATTCATGATCCTTTCTCTCGATGGCACCCAACTCCATTACAGCATCACAACCATTCATGGGGAGCGTAGACATGAGCTAAATCATTCCCACTGAGTCCTTGAAGACTGTAGGTGTATTCAAATGTACCCAGCCAATCCAATACATAAAATTTTGATTCATACATACTCACTGCTTCTTTGGGCAGACGAGGCCGCTTGGGACTTGCAGACCTAGAGTACCCTGGAAGGGAAGTAGATTCAAGAGACCGTCTTTTCCTATCTATTTCATGTTGCATTTCCAACTTCTCCGAGTTTGATGTCTTGATGTTTGGCTTCAGCTTGAGCATTCAACTTTTTGAACTCCAACTCTAATCTCATTGTCTCAAGAGAAACATGTTCTGGGCTTAATGCTGGACCTTGTGGGGTGCCAATGGAAATACACTGAGGCAAAGGGGCAGGCTGTGGCAAAGAGGGTCTCTCTTCCTGAGACGACTCTAACTCCTCTGACAGATTGGAGTTAGACTCTCAACTGTCATCCTCCTCATCATTTTCCACGTTACTTTGGATAGTAGGTGTTAAGTACGTGTTACAGGCCTACTACCCAAACTTTGGTGATTTAACCTTGCAATTAATTCACATTTCTTTCCTTTTACAGGCAGACCCCTGGCTTTGCACATATCTTTCAGTTGATCTACTATCAAAATAATCAGGGCTGCCTCATTGAAGTTATCCATAATTGGCATTTTACAATTGCTTCTCATTTTGATGGAGCTTAGCCTTGTGGCTGGTTTAGTTGGGCACAAGTACAGCAAATAGTCAATGTAACCACTCTACAAAAATCCTCACCGCCTGCCACCAGTGCTAGGCAAGATTGTATGCAGTAACCCTGTGGGAGACTACACCAGTCTTTTCCTCTTGGTATTGGGTAACCCACCTATTGGTATAGGTCTGCACTACACAAGTTGGTAGAGTGACTGAGTAGCCAGACTTCTCTCAAGAGGGGTAAATGTGAGCTGTAGAGCTGTAGTATCGAAATCCACACATACATTAACACTTAAGCTCAAGATTTTCTAGTAAAATAATGATTTATTTAACTGTCAGTTTTAAATAAGCATTCTTTAAAAAGGGCAATGTGCAACAATAGAAATACACTTCATAACACGTTCTCAGAATCAAGATAAGCAAGTCGATACTCATTAGAGATGCTTCATACACACTTCCTACACCCTGAGGTGACTTCAATTACTAGGACAGTATTAGCATTTATGGTTTATAGTGATATTTTCGAATTCAATAATTTCAAATGCATCAATTTCGAATCAATAATGTCGGAAAAAAATGTAGATTTTTTTTTTAAAAAATTTGTTTAATGGGGGGGTTCCCCCACCAACCCCGTGTTTTATTTTTTAATAACCCTTTTTTTACTAGCCAAACCCCCCCCCAAAAAAAATTCAACATTTTTTTTTTCTCAAAATGAATGCATTCGAAATTATTGATTCGACATTTTAACTGCACACCGGCATTTATGTATCACTTTTTGTACTTAGTAAAATTCTGAGGTTCTGGAAAAGGAAAATGTTAAGGAAGGAACTAGGTGAACAGGTTCTCAGAGCATGTGAGCACTTTTCAATCTCCCAATGAAACCTTTCCCAGCAATACTTCGTTAAATCAATGTACCACCTATGAAGGACAGGTAGAATCAAAGTCAATGGCTCAGAAGAGTCTGCAGGGAACCTCGACAGCCAAAGTCAATTTGAGCAATGTTTATGGATCTGAGGCACTTAGATAGCACAAACGTCTTGCACAAAGTTAGAGAGTTTGTAGAAAATCACTGTTGGGCCACGTGCTGTTAGGCTTGTGAAATTCAGAGCTGAGATCACCTCTTCAAAAAGCAGCTACTGCAAGTCTCGAATGAGATGATGCAAGCTACAGACAAGAGGTAAATACCCCCTAGTCAGCACAGTACCTTAGGTTAGAAGAGGAGGATACAGCTGGCTTCTGTTCTGGTTGCAGTTCCTGGGTTCCTGGGTTTCAGTCGCAGGAACAAGAGGGACGTCTGGAGGACTCCTGCAGTTTGAAGTTCGACGGCGGCAACAGGCTCTTTTCAGTTTAGCAGCACTTTGCGGTTTCAGCTACCAGTAAATAGCACCACTGCGGATCTCTGACACTTTATGGGCTTCCTTCACTCCTTGAGTCCAGCACTCTGGTGAGGTGACTCGAGCTTGGGTCGTCCTGCTTCGGAAGGGTCCTCTGGATCTTCCTGGGGCTTCGGTCTGGCTTAAAGACGTTGCACTCGACTACTGATTTCTCGACCCTTAGCACTCAGTTCCAGCAGCAGCAAAGAAGTACAGCCACTTGGGGAAGGCCTTCCAGCAAAGTTCGTCTTGAGGTTACTTGGTCCCACCAACCCAAGGGCAGAAGTTGTCCTTTCTGGAGTGTCTCTAGTTGATTTTGGAAAAGCTGTTTCAGCACAGCAGCAGGGATTCACTGGGCAGTTGAACGTTCCAGGAGGATGCAGCAAGCTTCTCTTCACAATTCCTTCATCGGATGTTTCGTCCAGGGGTCGACTCTGACTTCAGTTCAAGAAGCCTCGCCTTTTATGCAGGTTTCTCCCATTCATGCATAGCCTAGCTGTCACTCGCACAGCAGGGTGGCTGTCCTGCAAGGACAACCAGCCATCCAGTCAGCACTGGGTGCATTCGGGTAACCAAGGAGACTAAGGACAGGGAGTTTTGGGCATCTCCCTCGCTTTCTGCCCTGCCAGGCACACTGGAGCCAGAGGCGGGTTTCAGTACTGAAGCCTGCCAAAGGCAAAACGAACAAAAGGGTTAAACCTGGTTTGGTGCACGCCGAGTAAAACTCAAGAAAGACCTCACTAACAAGAAATGGCAAAAAAAGACTGGGGCCATTTTTACACAATGGTCGCCCATGGGTGCGATACTGCAGCTGAGGATTCAGCCTGCTGTAGAAAAGCACAATGGTAGGAAAATGAAACCACTGCCACCAGCCATTAAAAGTAGTGAGGGTAACAAACAATGTTACATGAGTAAGTAGGAAAAGGGCCTACTAAGTAACCCCCCCCCCCAGCATAAAATGGGGTGTGCTGGACCTACATAGGAAAAAGGTAAGTAAAGTCAATTTCACTTTACTACTTTTGTGAACAGTAGTTCACCCAAGAGAAGGTATTTAAATCTTAGGATAAATCCAAAGGACGACTCTGTGACACTGAACTGAAGGTGCTGTGTGTCACAATACAAAAGGTAGATGCCTATGGAGTTTGTCAGACTCCAAAAACATAGTTAAAATTAAAAAGTCCTAAAGTCCAGCAAAAGAGCTGGGGGTCTCTAAGGTGGGAGGAATTTAGCACTAAAATGAAAATTCTCCCTAACATCTGGCTCCTGATGTTCGGGATGACCGTTGTCTCGACACTTTCTCTGAATTGGATTTCATGCAGGCCTATGGCAAGCTGCATGCATCCTTTCAGCAAATAATTGCTACGGTCATTGACACCTTAGGTCTCACCGCATACGGTTGGTTGCAAAAGTAAATCCCGGCAATGCGGGAGGGCATAGATGGAAGGTGGGTGGGGGATAACCACCCCCGTATTGCCCATTTTCACACCTGTTGAAGACTGCACCAAATCGCCCTAATAAACATTACTTTTTTTTGTATGCAGCCTTCAATCAGCAGAGTTTACACATAGAGCCAGGCCTCACAGTGTCAATGAAGCTGGTTGACCAGTTTTAATCTTATTCACATCCAGTACCGGTTGCCCAAAAGATACCCTTCTGCCATTTAATCCTATGGTTGATGCCCCACTTATGGCTGCATGGATGAGACCTACCGCTACACTGGCTCTGGACCTAGACTTCGTGAAGAAGCATTGTCCTGTCCCCATGGATCTAGGCTTCTTATCCATGCACCCTGCACTAGAATGTCTGTTGATTCAGGCTTCTATAGTGAACTCTGTCTGCCAACTTCCCATCTTTTCCCCCTCTAGTCTCAAGCTGTTTGCTTTCGGAAGCTTGACCTGGAGGGATGTGAATGCCACACCTGCACCCTGGTCAGTGACCTACATTGTTCGTGGAATATATTTTTAGGCAGCAGAGAATCTCCCCATGCCCAGTTTTATAGTGGGTTTTATTTCCCTGGTCAGTGATGGGAAAGAGGGGCCCATCAGATCCTGCAGTCTATCTGGAACACAGCAGACTGTGGCAAAAGCCATTTGCATGGGCTCTGTTATTCGCAGACCTTCCTGGATGTGAACGTCAGTTTTTGCCCCTGACATCAAGGCTAAACTCCTGGATAATGCCCTTTGAAATACATCCATTTTTTTCAGGGCAAATGCAGATGAGTCTCTGGAGAAATGTAAAGCCTCCAAAGCCCCGGCCAAGCCACTTGTGTTGGCAGTTCCGAAGCAACCCGCTTGCATTCCCTGCCGGTTATTTCCTCAGAACGTTTGCTCCTTGGTCCATCGCAGCATGGGCCAGGCACATTTTGGCAAGCCCAGCAGTGTTTGTGTGTAGCATTTAGGGTTCTTTAAGTACGCAGGGACCAGACAGGAGGCAGGTAGCTACACATTGAAGTTGGTTTATTTGTTACAGGGTAGGTTATAGGAAGAGGGTAGGAGCACAAGGTATAAACATCTTCACTGGTCTCTCTCCCATCCTGTGTGTCCTAACTGACTCCACTGGAACCTTGGTGTAGTGTAGGTTCCAGTCACTAGGCTACATTCTCATACTTGCATCTGTGCACCAATACAAGCAGCATACTGCACATCCTCTCTCTTTATAACAGACACACACACACCAACAAGAAGCGCTGAACAGGAACTCACATCAAACCACCAAAACAAACATTCATCACTAGGTAACATTCTAATGCTTCCATCTGTGCACTCAATGCAAGCAGCATACTACATTGTGTTAGCATGGCAACATTCCCCTCTTGGACCCTTGGCCAGAAAAAAACCTGAATTGACCTTTTCCCACCAATTTTCTGTGAGAGGGGGTAGGAGGTTATCCCTGGACTACTTCCTTCACCTGGGCCTTACAGGTCGTCTTGCATTGTTATTATTGTCTACCCTTCAAGGATTGACCTGGCTGTCCTCCATCTGGCCCTTCCCCCAGTCCAGATTCCCTGCTACTGGAGGAGATGGGATAACTTCTTGCAAAAAGTGCAATCAAGCTTTATAGCTGGTGCCTCTTTTGTAGAGTTGTATAGAAGCTGTTACACTCATTATTTTATAGTTCTGACAGAGGATGGGGGGGGGGGCTGAACCCCATTTTGAATCTGAGGCGACTGAACTTGTACCTGTGCAAGCACAAGTTAAAGAATGGTCTCCTCTCAGATGATTCCGACCCTCGAAGTACAGGGCTGGCTGGTGTTTCTGGTCTCCCAGGATACCTATCTCCATGTGCAGATTTGCCCAGTATCCATTCAGGATGCTTCCCTTCTGTCTTACCTCTGCTCAAGAGTCTTCGCCAAGCAGCTATCAGTAGTGGCAGCATATCTCGGGAGGGATAAGGTTCATGTATTTCCCTTCCTGAACGAGCTTGCACACCAGATCTGAAGCATCTGTCATCTGCTAGATAGCTTTTTCTCCCTGATCTTCAAGAAGATCCTTGTCATCCCATCCTGATCGTTTTAGTTGATAGGCGTGGTTCTGTATATCTGCTCGGTCAGGGACTTTCTCCATCCCCTCTTCCCCCTCCCTTCATGAATAAGTTGTCAAAATTGTTGCCAATGGTCTATTTCTATCAATCCCAGAGTTAGGCCCCATCTTCTCTTCTGGATCTCATGGAATCCAGCATCTTCATGGTGCCTGAGGTTGCTCCAGTGGCTGCTTTGTTGTCAACACCGATTTTGGGTAATATGACTGGCCTGTTGCACATCAGTGTGTCACAGGGCCTCCTGCGTTGGACTCAGTGAGACAATTTGCTGACTGAGGAACCTCTATGGAAACTTTGGCTAAACTAATAGTGGTAATGAGCCCATCGCTGAAGGTCTGGGGTGCTCACCTGGACGAGACAAAGGAAAACCTCAGTTGGCTGCAACTGCGGGCCAAAAGGCTGGCCCTGGTGGCATTACTTCCTTTGGTGTGGGGCAAGTGCGTCCTGATCCTGAAGGATTACATGATGGCCATGCATTACCTCAAAAAGCAAGGGGTTATGGGATCTGTCCCTTTTTCCAAGAAAGCAAAGTGCCTGTGGTTATGGGCTCTGGAGAAAAACTTCTCTGTTGGCTGCCCATCTCGCTGGAATCACGAGCTTATGATTGCAGATGCCTTGAGCAGGCAGATGTCAGCCTCCCCTGAATGGGAGCTATCCAGGACATTTTGGAAGAGGTCTTTGACCTTTGTGGGAAGGGAATCCTCAGGTAGAACTGTGGGCCTCCATTGTCAACATGAAGTGTGATGTGTTCTGTTCCAGGGAGTTTCTGCTACAGGGAGTTTCTACTCTGCGAGTCTCTAGGTCAATTATTGATTGTTGAGTGAAACTTCTGTCTACTCTGTGTTTCTGCCGATTTCTGTCTTTACATTGGTTGTCCGGATACTGCAAATGTACGGGTCCACCATGGTCACAAATTTTTTGGAATGTCGGGGAGAACTTGATATTTGTGCGTTTTGGAGAGGTGGGATCAGATCTTCTGCCCAGGCTGCCAGATCCTCCATACGAGTCTTGGTAGTCTCAACCTTTCTTTGCCTGATGAGAGGCTAAAGTGTAAGGAGTGGGGCATGTCAGATGGTGTCCTGGACATGCTCTTTTCTTCCAGTAGGCCTGCCACCAAGTCCTTCTATGCCTGCAGGTGGCATATGTATTCGCATTGCTGCAGAGACAGGGGAATGGCATCTTTGACTTGTCTGACCACTGCAGTTCGGAATTTTCTGCTCTCTGTTGCCCGGCTGCGCCTAACGATTGAAACTGTGAATGTACTTGGATGCTATTTCGTTCTTTAAGAGGAACCTGAGCAGAGCTCATTTTCTGCAATTCCCACTTTTATAAATTCTTTGCAGGGTTTGGGTATATATTTTGTTATAATTTCTGATGGCGGCTTTGTGCAAGCAGGACTGTTACCAAACATACCTTGTCTAGATGATTGTCCTTTGCACTTCAGAGTGCTATGATCTAGCTGGGAAGGAGGTGCCTGGTGGGCTTAGGGCCCACCCTACCAGAGGCTTCGCAGCCACTTCTGATTTGCAGAGTGGGTCCCTGGTTTTGGACAGCCGTCGGGCTACTGCGTAGGCTTCTGTGGCACACATTTGCCAAACATTACTGCCTGGAATCCTGGTCTGGTTATCACACTCTGGCTACCTGGGACACTACACCTTTCTGCTCTTGGTGGTGGTTTCTCGCTATCCTCCTCCACTGAAGGCACAGATGATGATGCAGGTCCAGGCACTTGGAAAACGCACTTAGAAAACACACTTAGAAAACGTGTAGCTTTATTGACCACATAGTTAATAGAATTGTAGAGAGCACACGACTGCAGCCACTAGTCCCTTCTCGGTCATACGCAGCTCAGACCCAACTGACCTTCATGTATCCTTCCATGCATCATCACTCATCCAACATTCTCTAGGCTGTCATTCACTGACAGACACGAACATTCTAATAGCATGCATGGGTGGGATCACCAGGACAAAAAAGACATCGGACATCTCATCCATGTATTTTACCAAACCCAAGACCCAACAGAAACCATTGGAAGGACAGATAACTCATCTCCCAGGAATGTCATGTTGGATAGCTTGTTCTCCTCTTGCTGCAGTCACTCAGCTCAAAATCTGCAATGTCCCACAAACCAGCTTCCTTTCTTTTCTGCTATGAGTGAGTGATTTGGATGCATATGAACTTAGTCATGTTCACCCCCTAACCAAAAAAGGGGCAAATAACCATGTGGTTATCAAAGATATACATATTTTAATCGGAACACATTACACATTACAATATATTTCTATAAAATCAACATCGTGAACAGAAGTAATTCTAAAAATCACATCTATGTCTATACATTTCACATATATTGCAGAGAAGCTAACACTTCAAACCCTTTCTATGCCTAACCATGGAGTATGTCTATATCTTGACCACCACTGTCATTAATACTGCCCTTCTTAATTCATATGGGCAAGAGGCTGTGCCAACACTTACAGAATGTGTTTCTAGAACAAACATGAATCTCAAACTAGAGAATAAACACAGAAATCAATCCACATTGCAAATCCTGTTGGTGCTGTCTTCAGGGCACTTAATCTTTGTTACATATTCTGGTTTTCACGTATGTCATCACGTGCTAGTTGCCATATTTCTACAAAACAAACAGACAAACATTTGGTCTTAAAAACATGGTTACTTTGACTTTAAGCATAACAAATCTTTCATAACATCTGTTTCAACTTCGTCTCTATCTACAATTTAAATAGAAGGATTTACTCATTCGTGGTCCCATTACTACCCACAATCACACATCGTCTCAAAATTGTTCATCTCTAAACGTCTAAAGTGATTCAATTCAAGTCTTTAAAGTGTGCACATCGTGCTGCCAATGTGTATTTCCCTTTAGTATTGTATTCTTATTAGGAAATACCTCTGTCATCGCTCAGACCCTTGTCAGGAACTGCACGGTTCTCGTTATTCTAGTTCTGTTGTCTTCACTATTCCAAGATTGACTCTACATAAAAGAAAACCATATCCATGTCTTTCATCCAAGATTTAAGTCAATGGTCGAACAATGGAGTGCACAATACCCAGTAAGTGCTTACCAACTACGAACTCTCTATATGGGGTTCTCACAGTGTTGTGCTTGCTTTAATTCGCACGCCGTCTGTGGGGCGCCACGCTACTCCCCTGTGGCCGAGTTGGAATACCATGTGTCTATCCACCACTGTGTTTTTGGCTCTATGGAAAAATAAATGCCCTTGTTTTTGTTTACAATTGCAAAAAAGGCTGCATAACTACGCCGTGCCTTGAGTTGGGCTTACTGGCTAGAATCCTCCAATACGCATCCCTTCCAACAGTAATATGCGTGAGATCCTTCACCCTTAGCATTCAATTAGGCTGCTTCCCATATCTTCACGGGGCTTGCCACTAACCTTTTGGGGTGAAAACAAGAATGTAATCCCTCTGTAGGGGACGGTGGAGAGATTTTTCACTCTCAGTACATTCGTCTTACCTTTGAAATGCTGTTCGTATCAGCAGTCACTCAGCTGCCAAGTGGTAGGGGGAAATAGGGAACTAAGGGCATGGGGCCTCAGTGGCTCCATACATACTGCCGCTGACATCATATCCAGCGACATGGGTGTGCACTAGTCGGGCAGAGCTGCATGTAACCCCCCGGACGGTAGAAAGTTTCAGAGAGCAGCGGGCACTAAAACATATCCCTAAGATGAGGACTCAGTGGGAGGAAGCACTAATAGATCTGAAAGAATATCACTTATTGTTTTTAAGGTGGTGACCTTGCCAAATATTGATAATGCACTTAATATTATTGCTCAAAATAGCAAAATGTATGCAACAAAAATGATGAGTACTTTGTATTCATTTGTCAAACTATTGACACAAGAAAGTACTAGCAAACCACTGTACGCAAAGCTTGCACAGATGGTAGGCTTCCAAGCTCTGTAGCAGACTCAAGATTACCCAGATTGAAAAATGAGAAGAATGCAACAATTCATCAGATATGCTGCAGGTACCTTTCAACACACAATAGATACATTTGTGCTGACTGTTTATTGAAAACCCATGTTATTAAGATGTATATAAACAACACAATCAGGTTGTTGCAATGTGGAACTTGCTTTCATTGCCATTAAGGCACAAACTGAAATTGAGCAGAGCAATGAGTATTCGTGCATTTGCAGACCTTCTGTTGTAATCCTTGCCTGGGAGATTAATACTCTTGCAGGGTCCCAATGGGTGGTGACACAGTAAGCCCGGTGTGTTTCTGTTAATTGCTTCCAAAGATGCCTTGTATTTCACAAGGAGGTAAAGTAGTGCATCACAGCAGGCCTGCTCCTCATTGCGCCTACAAATGGCATGGACGTTTTCTGCAACATTGGAGCAGCTCCATCTGCAGAGCCTGTGCAGTCGTGTTTGCAATGGCAGCAGTGGTGGTTGGTGATGTCATAAACCTGGCACAGGCCACTTTGTCATGGCTCACCCTGGCCTTCCAGCCTCTTTCTACAGACAGTGAGTGCCACTTGCATCTGATCCTGACTAGCTCCAGATTTCGAGGGTCGAGGCTTTGTGTGGACAGGTGAAGGATCCAGCTTCCAGCACACCTTGTGCTGCTAGGTGTATACAATATATTCACGCATTGGTGCTGCCTGCCCCATTGTTGCAAAATTGGAAGACATGAAGGCAAGTACTTAGCAAAGCAATAAGCATCTACGTTTCTCCAGTAGCATTGCAAATATCATACGTGGACAGGCATTCTACGTTAAAACAGGTAGTTAGATGCTATTTTCTTTCCACATGGTACTAGCTCTTCAAATATGCCTTTTCACTAGTTTAGTTAAAGCGTGAACCTAGCTCCAAGGAGCAGTGGCGTGCCTTACAGAGAACACCTGTTTTTGCTGGAGCTTCTAGAACATGAGTTCCTGTACATGTAACAGCGTGTTCAGCTGAGACGAGATTATAGAAACCAGGATATGATGGGGCGGGATTGGGAACATGTAATTCGAAACCTAGGAGACTGAACAGTTTGTAATTGTATTTCCATATTCATGTGTCATTCACACATTCTGCATCTACAAGCTTGAGGTACACGGAGATGAAGTGATTTCCCCAGAATCATAAAATATTTTTAATTTGCACCCAGAGAAGAGCACTCGGCCAATCAGGTGGCTGGAAACATGGGTGAGAACACAGTGTACCACCCATGTTTCTACAGCCACCCGAGGCTCTCCCCTCCCCCCGGTGCTGCCATCTTGATTGTGGGGAGGCAACGGGGAACCCCACCATGTGTCTCTCCAGTCCCCCACTCCCCAAGACATCCCGCAATATTCCCCAACCCTCCCTCTCCACTTACCTGCTGAACCGATGTGCTCTCCCATCCTCGGCGGCCACCATGAAAATGGAAAAAGGCAGTTTCTTTTCTATTTTTTATGGCAGGGGCGATCTTGTTTTTTTTGTTTTCATGGGAGATTTGGCTAGCAAAATATACCTTGAGCCCGGTTCTCCCAGGAGACCTTTTTTAAAAAGTCACACCGAGGTGCGACTAACAATTGCCCCCTTGTCCGGGGGTTAGGGGGTGAGGTGTATATTGCTGGTAACGGCCCACAGCCCTTTTTGAGGCCCGGCATAGAATGTTTTTGCTGGGAAGGCTCCAAAAGGAACCAGACACATCCATTCAGATCTTCCCTGTCTTGTTGAAAAGCATTTTGCATATTTTCTGAAAAGTGTATACAGTTGCTTAATATCCTCAAGCATAAGTGTAATGTGTCCTTTGCTGCCTGCTGTTTTTCCTTGACCAATTTCTCCCCTAGCGCACGGTTCATCAGAGCTGTGTCGGAGATGGAGCTCTTGGGCTTTGTGAAGGCTACCAAGCAGAAGACTGATCACGTGGCGCGTCTGACATGGGGTGGCTGTTAGGTGGCATCTCATGGCCACAAGGAATCCACATATTCAAGCATTCAGTTTTGACGCCTGAAAATATTTAACACATGACAAAATACTTTTTGTACTCAAAGCTGTAAAGTAGCCTTGTTATATATTTTTATTAAAAGAATCGACACAATTTGTACGGTTTTATATTGTAAAATGTTGATTATGGTATGATCCTGGTAATTCCTGTGTGTATTATGTCCTAGATCTGCTGCTTACCGACTGTGATTCCATACGTTGCTTTTCTTCTATTCTGAAAGCGCAACCAGTAAGAACATTACAAGAAAGGTAGCGTGCAATTGCAAAATTGCAACGAACAAAACATTATCTGCCGTTACTGCCCTTTGGATCTAGTCCACCTACACTGTGGTGACCTTGGAATCGGATCACAGTTTTTGAGTTTTGAGTAAGTGGATGGGTACCAGTAGATTATATAGTCATTATCGACACTTCATTTTTTTCCCCCTCTGCATTGCCATTTTTCACAGTAGGATTGGTATGGAATCGCACTGAAATTGAGGGTGGGGTTGTTTGGTGTGCCAGCGTGACTAGACTCTGCGCCCTAGATAATTAGGATTTCTCCAGTGTCGTAGATATGTAAGGACAGAAGAGAGGTCAATCCCCAACCTCTTGCATTGAAACAAAGCACATGGGTTGTCCTCACACAAAGATACCTGCGCCACACAAATGTTCTTGACATGAAATTTCTATTTGATTAAGTATTCCCATTATTTCAATGTCTTTTGCCCTCTAAGATGACACGTGTTTCGACACTGCAAGTGTCTTTTTCAAATCAGGGCTAGTATAGTACTGAACAAACATTAAAGACACCCACAGGTGTTGTGCACAAATCAATGGTCCGTCATAGACATACACAAAGATCTAATAACTGCAGAGGAGAAAGCATTTTTAACAGTCTGACATCCCACAGTACCTATCAACTATTTTTTGTCAAAAGTGCATAAACCTTTCGACAAGATTCCGGAAGGAAGACCCATTGTAAGTGGGATAGGTTGGCTAACTGAGCGAATATGCAAATTCATCGACAATGTTCTTCACCCTAGGGTGCCCAAAACTAAAGCATTCATCAGAGACTCAACACATTTAATTCAGACTCTTGAAAAAATACATTGGAAACCAACTACAAATTGGTAACATGGGACGTTCAAGCGCTCTATACTTCAATCAAATATGATTCAGCCGTCCAAACATTGGATTACACTTTCAAGGATGAATCGGCTTCACATTATCAGTACATATCAATGATAAAAGAAATGTTGACTGCAAGTTTGGAATAGAACATCTTTCTATTTGATAATACCCACTACCAACAAAAAGGGGTGTTGCAATGGGGGTGAAATATGCCCCTGCTTTGGCAAACTTGTTTATGGACATGTTTGAGGAAACAAGGATCTACCAAGATGAACTCTTATCAGGAACATGTTGTACTATGGGTCAGATTTATTGACGGTGTGTTGTTTATTTGGGACGGAACTCACCAAGATCTTCTGAACTTTCAAGAAAAAATTAACTCTAACGACCAAGGCATTCACAGGCATCGCCAATGACACTTCTATCGACTTTTTGGATCTTACAATATATGTTGAAGGAGACCATATGATGACCAAAACATTTTGCAAATCAACAGAAGCTAACTCCACGTTTTGTGCATCTAGTTGCCATCAAAACACAGTCAAAAACAACATACCAAAAGCAGAATTTATAAGGGTTAGGAGAAACTGTGCCAATAGCGAAACATTTCAACGTGAATGCCATTTGCTTACAAGCAGGTTTAGACAAAGAGGATACAATACTAAATGTATTAAACAAGCACACAATAAAGCCCAGAAAATACTGAGGGAACAAACATTGATTACCAACAGAGGAAAATCGTAAGAAGACACAGAAATGGTATGGTACATTATTACATTCTGCGACAAAAAACGTACAAAATTTACAAAGTTCTTTAAAAAAACTGGCATTTGCTCAAATTGGATCAACATCTTCAACCTTTTATTGATGACAAACCAAAAATCATCTACAGGAAAGCAAAAACCTTGAAAGTGACACTGAGTCCGTCTTTGTTCCCATCATCAGGAACAGAAAATACACAAACATGGCTCACAACAATGCTAACAGGCTTTAGAAAATGTGGAACTTGTGGTATATGCAAATTTACACATCCCAACACACAAGTATTTACTGACGCACGTGGCATCTCATTGAAAATCACAAAGTACATTAATTGCAGAACCAAGTATGTTGTATATGCGATTATTTATACATGCCAACGCATTTTTATTGGCAGCACTATAAGGGAATTGAGAACAGGAATTTGTGAACATTTTTCAGGAATTGGCAGCCAGGATGTATCCTTGCCTCTTGCTCAACCTTGGTAAACACACCACCAACTTGAAGAGAAACACAACCTCCAATTTATTGGCTTGAGGAAAATAACATTGGGAAGAAGAGGGGGCAATAAAAAATGTTGCTCCGACAAGCTGAAGCACGACTAATTGGTCAATTTCGTTCAATTGATTTTGGACTCAATAAAGACAATGAAATGACACGCTTCCTTTAACTATTGTCTAACTCAATCAGTGACACCATAAACCCTATGCATACAGAACTTTGAAAAATCTTTGGACAATGTATAATATAGTACGGATATTTTGTGACAATCAAGAAATGTGTACTTATGAGTTTCACCACACTGTCAACTCCTCCAGCCATTGACGGGTTCATTTGAGGTAATTAGCAACACACAAGCAGTTGTTTAGCTGGCAAGAGCGAATATAATTCTATCCTTCACTGCTACATTTTCTTAATACTAAGAACACATCCAGAGTGACAGACCTATTATGGGCATCAGTGAGATGCATGCATCAGCTCTATTTTTGTTCACACGGCATTATGTCATTTATTAAATGTATTTAGGATGTGCCACATTTTACATGGAGATGTAATTTGTTTTTTTTATTTTTTATAAATACGTAATTTTTCAGTATTACAAACACACATTCATTCCTGCCACGTTTCAAATTAATTACCCGTTCATATCAGCTTGCAGTCTGTATTTCACCAACACCACACTAAGTGGGGGAGTTTGGGCGGCATTACATGTAATTGAGTAATGTCAGCCCAAAAGATGGCGCTCACGGCAAGGGAGTTGTGCAGGGCCATGAACACTGTAATAGGACTATAACCGTTACTATAGTTAGGATACACACACAGCATGGACCCAGTGATTTTGGAAAGCCGACGCTGAGAGACGGAGCCCGACATTTTGCGGTAAGCCCTTGGCGAGTGAGTTTGCAATTAAATAATGTTAATTGGGATGATATACCCATCGTGAGCCGTTCACAATGCAGTAATGTATGGATGGCACAGTCCAATTTTTGAACAAATTATGCTTTAATGTATGAGTACAATCAAATTATTTCATACTAACGGGGAAACCGTAACGGAAGGAAATCACCTAAACATGCATGAATCGGCACATACTTTGCAGCTTTTTTGACTACAAACCAATTTGAATAGAGCCCTTTTTTAATGAGTTGTACAATACTACTAACGGGCACTATTACAATTGTAAATCAGGCATCTTCCATCACCAAGCACTTAATGACAATAAGTTGATGTGGACGGAATTTCTTTTTTAATGGAGCACTAATAATAATTCATTTTGGGGTAACATGATTGTGACTGATGCATTCAGATTTTAATATGGACCTAAATGAATCCATTCCTTTACAGAAGGGATTTATCCCATATGATGACCACTTCCAATGAACCGATAACGTATGCTATTTTACAGTAGGTAAGGATAATGATTATACTATTCAGAGGTTCAATGCCCTGCCACATGATAAAAATGTCGCATCATAATGGCAAGTAGCCATAAACCAATAATTAATCATGAGGGCATACCATATACATCATTTACTAGAATAAGTACGACCTAAGGGAACATTGTCAAATATTAGGCTAATGGGATATAACCAACTCAAAATTAGTATTTGATAGTTCTATGGGATCGATGTCATTTAAATCGCATTACAAACCATATGTGGAAACTGACTTTTTTTGCCTGTATATTTTTCTCCGTATCTCTACAACCTTCCTTGCCTTCCTCCCCCCTTTACCCCTCCTGTTTTTATTTGGCATTTACTTTGATGCAATGCAAACTAATTGAATGAATTGTCATGTTTTGAACTGACCAATTATGATATGTTCTTATTTTTGGAATGGGTCTATGACTGACCATTGATTTGTGCACTACACCTGTGGGTGTCTTTAATGTTTGTTCAGTATTATACTAGCCTTGATTTGTAAAAGGCACATGCAGTGTCGAAACACGTGTCATCTTAGAGGGCAAAAGATATTGAAATAATGTGAATACCTAATCAATAAATTGAAATTTCATGTTAAGCACATTTGTGTGGCGCAGGTATCTTTGTGTGAGGACAACCCATGTACTTTATGGAATCGCACTGGGTAAGAAACGATTGAGAGTGGATTTCAGGCATAAACGAACGTAACTGAAACTAGCAGTGACAAAGCACAGAGCTATCTCAAACCGATCTGGTTAGATAGCACAGTGAGCTAGACACTCGCCCCGTCTATCTGTGTGCAGCCTGCTGTGGCAGGTTTGAATCCCGGCAGGGTCAACTCAGCCTTTCATCCTTCCGAGGTTGATAAATTGAGTACCACTCTGGGATAATAATGTCTTCTGTTACTTCAGCACTATGAGACCTATGGGTGTGTAGCGCTATGTAACAAATGTATTATTATCCTGCAGTGAGGGGAGTTTCCATGAAGAGGGGTAGATAGTGAGTTGGAATGGCCATAGGGCAGGGGTCTGCAACCCTTGTATCTCCAGATATTTTGGAGTAGCCCCAACCAGCATAGTCAATGGTTTGGGATCATAGGAATAATGGTGCAAAACATCTGGAGAGAGGCAGGTTGTTGAGCCCTGCCTAGGGACTCGCATGACTATGAGTGGTCAGTGGATGAGTAGAGATCCATCAACACCCACAGTCTGTGTGTTCCTCCTCACAGCCATCGCCTGCCTTCACTTTTGGTAATAGTTTCAACTGATGTACAGTGCTAAAAGCACCACCTAGAGCGCTGCGGAATAGGGGGGAACCCACTATGGAGTTAGAAGGCGCAGGCAAATAAGCGGGGGCAGGGGGACATAAGGGCCAGTACCTGCCATGGTGGCAAAAGCCACCACATATAGCACAGCACTCCGAACAGAGCGCAAAAGAGACGTTCTGCGCCTACAGAAGACTCTTGAATGTTCACATTGCATGTAGAGCATAGTCCTGCTCAAGAGCCCGGGATCAACAACACTGCGGCCAGTGATTTGCTCGCGAGCCGGTTCCAATGACCGGACCACGTGCATTTCTATACATGCACTGAGCGAGGCTGCAGTGAGAAGTGCGCTGAGGGACCGGTAAAGCGTGTGGGTGAGACCACAAGAAGCGCTTGGAACACCACAAAGGCGAGCTGAGAACTTCAGAAAACCTCACCTGGAGCGCTTGCGGGTCCACGTTGGCTCCAGACCGACCCGAAGCAGCAGGGCCAAAGACTGGCTCCAGACCGACCCGAAGCAGCAGGGCCAAAGACTTCAGATCACTGGAGGGCAGGACAGGCCGAGCAGGCACAGAGCACGGCAGAAGGAAAGCACCCGGCCAAGGTTGCTTGGCAACCAGGAACGCAGGCTTGCGCTCGCTTCGGGAAGAAAGTGAAAGTTGACAGAAGCACGCTACACCGGCAAAGCACAAGGACTGCAGTGTGACGATGAGTTTGACTGCTATTCATAAAGGCAAAGAGGACTTCTGAGAATTTAACCACGCAGGCAGCACAAGTATTAGTGAGGAATTACAAAAAGCACAGACAAATGCTGAAAAAAGAGGATCCAGGCTGATGGAATGGACAACAGCAGCAGAGAAGGTCCATGGCTGGACCTGGGTTCGCAAAAGGCTCGGGGACGACTCACCAAGAGAGGAGGAAGACCATGCAGAGGAGCACAGCACAGCAGCTGAGCCAGCAAAGAAAAAGGTGAAGTCAGGAGAACAGGTCATCGCGAAAGACGCAGGAGTGGAATAAACGAACAATAAAGGTAAAAAAGAAGCACGCATGACAGAAATGTTTGAAAAACTTTGCCTTGGAATATAATGCACAGCAAGAAACACTAGCAGCAGCTAGTTTCGACAGATTAGAGAAATTAATGACTAAACTGGGGGGAAAAACAAGTGGCCTGCACAGAAGCAAATAATCTGGAGACAACAGGTGGGGGGGTGGCTAAACAAGGCCACCTGAGAGCCTGGAAGGGGGAGCAGGGACAGCAACAACACCCACCCTTCCCAGAGCAGGATCACCTATACCAGTGGGAAACACGGTCATGGCACAAGAGGGCCTGCAAGCTTGTGACAACACAGGTGGGGGTGCAGCTAAAAGTGAGGCGAACAATGTCAACGTTAGCAAAGATATGCCCACAGAACACACCAACCGCAGCAACGGCAGTTTAAATTTGGATAGATCTGCACCAGCCTTACCGACACAAAGCAGATTTAAAAGAACGCTAGCATGGAATATAGACCAGAAAGCAAAGGAAAAGACAGGGAAAAGGAATTTATAGAACTATTCTCTCTATTAGAAGCCAAGAAGAAGGCATATGATGTATTCAGAGATGACCAGAAAAGGGGAGAGAAAAGCACAGCCAAGAAATCACATTTTTGGAATGCGTCAAAAGCCTTTGCCATCATGGCAATTGTAATATTAGAAAAAAATCCCAGAGGATGTTACTGCATTGTTTGCATACCAAGACAAAAAAAGACAGGTGAAGGGGGCATTTGGGGAAGAAGCATGGCAAAACTACGACAGGGAATTCAGGGAATCAATGGACACTCATCCAGATTTGGGCTGGGATGAAATAGAGGCAAACCTGTATATTCATGAGGTTTTGAAAACGAAATCTCTCCCCAGCACCACAAATACGGTACAGATAGCAAAGACAGCATAGCAATAGTACAAGTGCAGAAGGGGAGAACCACCAAACTAAGAATGAACAGTCTTTTTTTCGAAAAAAAAAAGCAGCCCTGGGGAGGGGGGGGGGGGCTAAGTCAAATACCCGCAGTCAGACAACAAGCAAGCCATACACTTCTGGCAGGAATAAAATTGCATGCTGGAAATTTGAAGAGTTTCTGCTCCTAGGGAAAGGAGTGTAGAAACCAGCATAGCTGCAGCAGGTGCAGGGTTGGGGGGTGGAGGGACATAGCGCCGCCAGGTGCACCAGACTATCAAGCGAGAGGAACCAGAACGCTAGTTTGAAACCAGCGAAATCACCCATAAACATCAAGCACTGGGTGGAGATGTAGCCAGACAAAAAGACCGGGATATTGCTAAGCGAAGGGTTTATGGAAGGTTTCCATAGTCCCTTCAAGGGGTACATCTCGACACAAATTCCTCAAAACTTAAAATCCGCCACGGAGAACACCGCAATAGTGAAAGAGAAAATCGAGAAAATACAGAAGGAAATCGAGCTAGGTTGGCCAGGCAGCCCATGGGAGATTCTGCCATTTAACAAATACATCTGTTCTCCATTAGGGCTAATGCCCAAGAAAGAACAGGGAAAATATACACTATTTCCGCCAGGCAAGTCAGTGAATGATAGGATCCCTGAAACTGAGACAGCTGTGTCATATACCAATTTCCAAGAAGCCCTCAGAACCATCAGCGCATGTGGTAAGAACACACCGATGGCCAAGGTGGATATCGAATCCGCTTTCAGGCTCCTCCCATTGCACCCAGCATCACAACCATGGTTATGTTTTCAATTTGAAAACAAATTCTTTGTGGACAGATGTCTTCTGATGGGATGTGCAATATCCCTTGCACTATTTGAAAAATTCAGTTCCTTTTAAAATGTTGAGTATACAATTGTGCAATACAATCCACAGCCTTTTATTGCCAACACTAACAAAGTGTCAGTAATCTTTGGACAACAACCCAGTAAGGTTAAGGGGGTAGTGTCATGGGGTCGAGTGGCCATCAATGCTCCCCAGCTTATTGGCAAAACTAAAACATAGGCAATACTTGAATTGGGGGAAACACTCTTGGGATAAACTGTTGCCGGTTACAAAGATTGTGACTTGAATTGGAAGGTGACAAAAGAGCTATATCTAATCACATGATAAAAAAGTGAATACCAGATTTAAAAACACTTTAATTTGTGAAGCCATGATGAAACTAAACTAAACAATAACAATGGCAAAGTACTGATTATGCAGTAAGCATCAAATTGGCAGTCCAAACTATCTATGATTGGAGTCGTCATCCTTTAAAGCAAGACCTTTGACCTATCTCCATGATGGTTAGATGACACGAGGGAGAGAAGAACAGATTACTTATCCACGGTTATGTTATTTCTGATACATTAGTCCTTTTCCCCCCTACAGATTCCTCATCTGCTCCAGGGAATTTCCCCATGGGGAGCTCTGGGGAAT
Source organism: Ambystoma mexicanum (assembly GCF_040938575.1). Taxonomy (NCBI): domain Eukaryota; kingdom Metazoa; phylum Chordata; class Amphibia; order Caudata; family Ambystomatidae; genus Ambystoma; species Ambystoma mexicanum. Next base: position 816,237,907 of record NC_090927.1, read on the forward strand.
GCACTGATTGTCGACTGGAACTTTATGCTCCACTGTGTGATTCTGTAGATTCCTATCATCCAGCTGGTTATCTGGAGACTGGAAGTTCGAGGGCACCGTGATCATGAATGGGCACAGGGGATGTGCTACCAGGCAACACGACAGAGGTTCTGGGGATTGCAAAATGTCATTGCCTTGTCGACAACCGATGGATATGGCTGAGATTGACGTGGATGCTATGAGCAAGAGTTTATCAGTATCCCAAGAGTATTTGCAACTGTCAGGAAGTCCTGATGAGATGTTTGCCTCTTGTGGGGGGCACAAAAGTGAATCTTTGTCTCCAGTGTCACCCCCAACCCCTCAGTGTTCTTGACACCAATGCAATTGTTCTCTCCTATTCATCTTGTAACTGAGTCCCACCACAGCCCTGTATCACTAGCGTCCAAATAAGTAATAGTCAAGTCCTAGCACAAATTGTGAGGTTAATGCCCTCATCTTTTACCTTACTACTTCACACTGTATAAATATGGTCTCCTTTAGTCACTGCATTGAGTGTCTTATTCGAAGAATGTTTTATAAATTTACAATACTATTCTAAAAGCCCCATTACGTACATTAGCACCTATCTATTGCTCTGCGCTTTAAGTCTTTGGATAACCACCAACAGATTGTTTCAGTCCATTTTCTCCTTTAAACTCATGTCTTGGATATTCTAAATCCTTCAAAACGGGCACCACTTCTCCTGTAGTGTTAATCGCACAATACACACACACGTTTTTTCAGCATCTCATTATGCTCTTGTGCATTGCAACCAAAGATTAAAATGTCATCCTAATAACATGATATAATTCTCACCCACAAACAATGTTTTACATCAACTTTTGGAAAACACTGGTAGCACAAACCCATCCCAACGACATGTGCCTCAATTGAAACAAACTAAAGAGGCCTCTAAATGCTGTTTGGTTGCAACTTTTCATGACATTGCACTCGATGTAAGAGGACCCTAAATCTATCTAGGAAAATAACCTTGTATTTGTTACGTTCACCTGGTATCCACGGGGACGCCACCCAGCTGTGGGGACTCTGGTGCCCTTCTCAGCCGCTCCCAGGTATAATCAGCGGAGAAGTTATGCCTGGAAAACAGGTGGGCAATGTTCAAGACTGGGCAACTGGGGTAAGAGCCTCCCAACACCCTGTATGCCCGCAGCCCCTCCCCGGACCGTTCCTCACCTTGTTATGGGGTTTGGCGTGTTCTCTGTCCTGCCTTCTTGGCAGGGGCACGTTGTCCTTTGTGGGCGAGTGCGATATAGCTACTTCACTGATGCATGCCCTTTAGAGTCTTTCAGGTCGATCTTATTACTGTTATACTGTATTCCTTTCTTGGATTTAAATAATGTCTATTCTCTCTCCTTAGGTGCGCAGAAGTTTGCTGTGGAACGTTGGCTGAATTGGGACTCGCCGGCAGGTGATGGTGCTTCGAGAGCACCTTGATGCGGTAAGTAGGCGCTATGCGCAGCGCTATGATGCCTTTCCTTTGCTAACCTGTTGTGTCTTGTTCCCGTAGGTTGCGGTGCTCACCCGGAGCAAGAAGTCCCAAGGCGATGCTGGTTGATGGGCGACTCGTGAGGTAAGCTGCCGGCACAATTGTAAAATGTCTAATGTCCTGTTTCTCTCCTTTTTGCAGATCTGACGGTCCGGGAGGCTCCCTGTTCCTTGGATGCTGTTTGCAGGAGCAGAGGGCAGCTAGCGGTGGAATCACAGGTAAGCTGCTGCTATTAACGATGTACTTTTGTTTTTCAGATGCTGTTCTTCCGAGGTTCGCAGATGCAGCTGAACACGATGACCGTCACATTGTAGGATTGCAAAGTAACGCAAAGTGTGCTATCCAAGTCGGGTGTGGTTTAAATAGTATCAAGAAAGTAGTCCAGGGTAAAATAGTCCCTAGGCTACCACACCCAAAACACTATACCGCATAGCTTGTTCCAAGGAGCCAAGCTATGTGGGTGCCTCCATGTTGACTGGCACTGAAATAAAGTAGTCCCCAAGCACAAGTCTTCATTAAGTATGAGCCTGGCGCCAAAGGCCCCAAGAGGGCCTAGAAAAGGATGCCTAAGCTTGTTGGGGGCCCGAGCCAATACCCCTCCTGGCCCACGGACCTGCTGTCTTTACTATCCTCAAATACACACAGCTTCACCACACCACCAGACTTCCGTAACGCCCCAATCGGTGATATGCAATCTGCCGCATCCACTCTTACACCTTCGCTCTGCACCCTTTCGACATGATTTATTTTCATACATCAGTTTTAGGGGAATATTTCTAACCTATGGTGACAACGGTGCTCCATCCCTTTCAATTTATTCTCATGAACGAAACCCTTCAACTTTCTCAGTTTCTTTTCAAAAACCTTGTTTTGGTATCCCTTTCACTCACTCGCTGCGACTTGTGCACAATTTCCTCCAGAAACAACACCTGTTCGACCTTTATTAAATCAAGATAAATACCCAGAACCCCTTGTTGCAGCCACCCTAGGATGTTTCATCCTACTTTAGAAACATACACCTTGGTGCAAGTCATCCTTCTCTTGAGCATCACTTTACCCTTAAATTCCCTTACCACTGCTAATGGTTGGTCACCATACATATTGACTGATGTCTGTAGGTGGTCCACGGGCATCCTTCAAATGTAGTCGAAACCACAATTTCACAATTGTACAATCTGGTCAAGAGGCAAACAAGAACATCTCCATCTGGTTTCGTCTTTTGTGTATTTGCCAGTACTTCCCATTTTGACTACATGTGTACACTCTAGCTGATCTGACACTTCTTTTATAGAAGCTCTGTTAAAATATATGCAGCAAAGTGGCCTTTTTGGACAAACTCCAAACAGCTGGTTTGAAATCCGACACATTCCTTGGCATTAGCTAGATGTGATGTGTTGTTGAAGCTGTAACACTTGCAAACAACTGCTGACATCCCCTGATTAGTTTTCAAAGCCCCCCATTCTTGCTTATGATGGACAAGTTTTCTCCCAGCAACCTTTTTTTTTTCCAGTGTTCACATTTTGATCTCAGTAAATGTTATTCACACCTTTACTAGCCTTCTTGTTTGTCTTTTTTGTTATCTCTGACACTTTGCACTTCTTAAGAAACTGAAGCCTGACACTGCCATGTTCTTCCTTTCTGAAATCGCATGTCCTGCCTAATCCTCGAAGGCCATGACACATTGTTTAATGGATTTTCCTTCTTATAATGCAGATCCAGTTTTCGTGTTGCACACTTCATAGCAATGTACTATATTTCTACATCCTGTGTTCCATCATCTCTCCCCTAAGGCAGATTTAGTTTGTTAAAGCACTTTTTGTCCCTCTACATGCATACAGTGAAATAAGTGTATTTTTCCTTTATTCGCTATAAGAGGGTCTATGTACAGTGTGCATTTACTGTTGAAAACCTTCCCGTCTTCCCATTTCACCTGTGGTTCCCTTGGAACCGGCCAGAAGGACGGTCCTGGAATGTTCTGCGGTGCAATTTTCTGTCCGTTACTAAGCCAGAGACAATAGAAGTGTTCTGCTCGACTTTTTACACACTTTTATTACTGGTTGTTTTGTTGCATTTATTTCACTGCTGTGTCTGCACTTCACTGAGCATGTCACATTCGTTTTTTTTTTATTTGGCAGTAGGATTTCCACTTTTCATTTCTTGGGGCCTCATCACAAGTTGGCTGGTAAGCGGGTGATATTAGCATTGAGCGGTGTTGGCGTTAACGCCGGGAGTCGTGGCACAAAAAGCACTGTATCACAAGTCAGCGGGCACACAGCCACGGCGGTAACGCTTATACCAGTCGAAGCCAATAGCACCAGTGCCGCCTGCAGGCAACATCGTGTGTGCAAATTGCACCCGCGGGTAACTCGTCACTGCCTTAATGGGAAACACTGCGGCAGCCATCTTGGAAATGACATTCCATTAAAAATCAGAGTCCCTGGCAGCCATCCAGAGCATCTGAACATCCAGAATGTCTCAGGAGCCTGCAAGGGGCAAGGCAGCACAGGATTGGCACCGTAAGCCAAAATTTACAGAGTGGGAGCTGAACATCCTGGAGGAGGTGGCGATAGGCCACCATGATGAGCTGCATGGGACCCGCCAGAAAAAGACCTTCACACCAATGCACCAACATCTGGGGCACCATCAGCCAGAAGGTTTCTGCAGTCGGCCGTGTCCCCAGGGATGGGGAAAACTGCAGGAAGAGGTTCAACGACATGTGAGTCCAGGTCTGGAGCATCCTAGCCCAGCACTGGATAGACTGCATGGCAACCAGGGCAGGATCATTATCACCACCAGAGCTCTCACCATAGGAGGAGTGCTGCAGCACCATCATTGACATGGCAGGGATAGAGGGAGTAGGAGGAGTGGAGGCAGGCGCTGGTACCCAGGAAGCCGAAGGTCAGTGAACCCCAATACCAAATACAATGCCAACAGCCCACCACCCTATCCCCCAGTGTGAATACCCATGAGCCGGGCATTGTGACTAGGTGCAGCGTGTGGGAGCCACCACAGGCACCCATGTGCCAGTGCACCTAGGCCACCCCTGTGAGCCAGAACAGTGGGGAGGGCAGCCAAGTAACACATGCAAGTGCCATGCACCATTCAGCCATTGTGGGGGCACAGCAGTGCCCCATTGCCAGCTGGCCGTGTGAAGCAGCAGCCACCACCCGACCACCTAGTACAACAGTCCAGCTGACCCTCTGTAACAGATGCATGGCAGACAAGCAATGGCTAGGCCTCCAATCTACCCCTGCCATGCCACCACAGGAAATCCACATCCCCAAGTGCCTCCACCATCCCGTACCTGTCCCCATATCTACCAATCCACTACCAGACACAAGCAGGTCAGGCCTGTGCATGAGTCCGACCACCCTGTGCAACAGCCCCTGCCCCACTTCTAACTACTGCCATGCATGCCAAAGCATGTGAGTGAATGTGTCATAATGCTATCCTCTATGTCCCCTACAGGCCCACAGGCATCTGGGGGAGGATGATGAAGCAGGGCCATACAATCGTGCACCCGCCCGCACCTCCACCAGCACCACCACCCTGCGAAGGGGCCATCAGGGCACACCGAGGCAGTGGACACACCCCACCACTCCCCACTACAGCAGTGCAACACCTGCAGCAAGGGCCCAACCCACCAGGGCCACACCAGCACCAAGGGCACAGCCCACCAGGGCTGAACTGGAGGAGGCTGAGGGCACAGTCCCAATTACAACCACCCAGGAGTAGGGAGGGGCAAGCAGCGACGACCAGCAAGCAGCTGTGGCCCTGACACATGACGAAAACCAGTACCAGCAATTACGCACCCCACCGGAAAGTCCTGACCGTGGTGAGGTGCACAGCCCAAGGCAACAGGGCCGGGAAAGACAGAATCAGGCCCACACTCCAGTGGCTGATGAGGGCACCCCTCCATATGCTTTGCCAGCAAGCAGCCCCACCAGGCAACATACCGCCACCCCAACGCCCCCTAATGCTCCCCTTGCGCTGTGATGGCATGTCTCGACATCGAGGCACGTCAACACAATTTTGAGGGCCTTGTGACTGCCCACAACAGACATGTGAAGGCCATCAGCTGGGCAATTAGGGGGGGCCACCAAGATAATGACGAGGTACAATGCCTGAACAAGAAAGTGGTGGAGGCGTGTACCACATCCATGACTGAGTTTGGGCAGAGGGTGCGGGAACTATGTGAGGGGCTCACTGCCTTTGCAGAGCAAATGTGTGACACAAGCAGCCTCCTCCGCCAGTAACTGGCTTCCTCTATACCTTCGTCCTCCAACTCCCCCACAGAGGAGTCCCAACAGGGAAAACCAAGGCGGAGTTCACAGCGCCAGCTGCAACAGCGCTCACCAGATGCCGGGGCTTGTGAAAAGTGGGCATGGCCTTGTTGAAAGTACTGTGCACTGTTGCCCTGAGGGCCTATCATATAGTCACATTGTTGGGAGGGGGCACTGTGTGCTGGGGTCTTAGGAGTGGATGGTGGGACGAGGCATGGGGTTCGAATCATTAACAAAAATGCCTGTTTGACTCAGAAAAAATGCAAGGACATTCATGATTGTGTACTTTTGCTCTTTATTCATATGTGCAGGTTATGTTCTGGGTCAGGCCACTGTGCTAAAAATAATTGTCTATCAGTGCTTGTTGGGGCAGTTGCCTTTCACTCCCCTCATCCCTGTGTTTCTCAGCTCTTGCTCCGGCCACATGGTCATCATCATCTTCCCCTGGGTGTTGCCCGTCAGAGTCAGGGGGAGGGGGGGCATGGGCACATTCCACTTGAGGCAAATGTTGTGCAGCATTGCACATGTCAATACTATTTTTCATCAGTCTTTTGTATCATGCATGGGTCTGCAGAATCAACATATGTGGCCATTATGAGCTGTGAGCATCAGGGCCATGCAGTTTGTATTTTATGCCATGCATTACTTGTCCTGTACATGCACCCTGTGTTGTTGTTGTGACGGTTGGCTGCACATGCGAAGACTGCTGTTGCACGGGTGGACACGGTCCTACAGGTAATGGGTGTATCTGGCACTTTTCGTCATTATGAATAGTCAAATACTCCCATTGAATAGATACAGGGATTAGGAATACTCCCAACAATAACTGGTAAGCGGACACATGTAACCTTCTGCCCCAGCTTGCATCAGCTCCGCTCCACGGATATGTTTGGACCAGTGGTGCACTTAGTACCACATGAAGGATCTACTATTATGACTGCCTGATCAGTAGAAGTAGGCATTTATCTTTTAATGTGCTTGATTAACTAGATGCAAATTAATGATGATTATTATGTCAACATGTCCATGTTATAGTTGAGACATATATTTTGGCACGCTTATGGAATACTTTCACTGGGAATTCTATTTACAATTTTTAGTCCGTAATGAATCATTTGACTCGCACATTTGAAACATAGGAAGTTCAATACTCTTACTTATTATTCCTATGTATCACCCTGGGTGGACATGCTGCTGGGTGATGCAGTGCATCCTCTTGACATGCAATGCTTCCTGTGGCTATTCCGCCCTCCCCCCCCCTTTTTTTTTTATTTCAACATGCATTTGTTGCAGGGTTTGTAGTCACCCAATATACAGGTCCGTTGTCCTCTGTGCCTCTTCATCTATCCCGGCAGTGTGCTGTTCCATAGGACCATGGAGTAGTTGGTGGATCCAGTGTTGCGGGCACAGCAGTGGCTGATGAGGTCAGGGCCACAGGCATCTGCACATTCATGGAGTGATAGTGTTTGCAGTTCCTGTAGACTGCGTCATGGGCCTGGTGTGCCACCAAGGCAACATGGGAGCAGTTGATGGCTGTGCGGTGGCATAGAAACGTGCCTTCATGTCATTCACCTGGGCCTGGGTGGTGGGCAGTGCCATGTGCTGGTGACATGGCACAGCAGTGCATCCAGAACCTGGCCCAGGACTGCACAGAATATTAACTGGGCCATACCATGCATCATGGCCACAGAGTGCTGGAAAGTGCCTGTTCCCATCAATTGCTAGACTGCCACCAGCTTGACTAGTGGGGCACAGCTGTGCGGATGTTAATCATGCTCCCGATTTCCTCTTCTATTGTAGCCAGTGGCTCAGTGATGGTCGCCCTGTCCAGTCGGGGATGGTCTCCTCCTCATCACCCACCCCTACCCCCTTTGCTCCCTGTTCCCTGGCTTGGTTGGCTATCATCTGTAGCTCCAGGCACAGCATGAGCAGCTGCATGTCAGTTTCCAGCAGAGAATGACAGCATATTGTTGGAAAGTGTGTTTGGTGCCTAGGTGGGTCTTATGTAGCCCTCTGGTATGCAATGTTTGCACCTATGGTTTGATGCCCGACATCTGGGTTCATTTATCTCCAGCTGGGGATAATTCCAGCTGTATAAGTGCCGGTTTTCCGGCGGTAATACTGTTGGACATGGAGTTGTGAGAGGTCTGTAATAGCGCTCTGTGTTGACGGGGGTATTACTGCCGGCTGTAATTGCGCCAGCTGTAATTGCACCGGCTGTATCAGTGCTGGTCCCTTTTGGGTCTGGCGCTAATTTTGCATGATCGTGATCGGGCAGCGCAGTATTCCAGGTGCTAATACCGTTAACGCTGCATTGATCAGTCCCTTGCTATTTTCCTGCTGCTTTAACTCAAAGCATCCTGGTCAAAGCCACCCGCACTCTTTGCCACTTTTACTTCAGATGTGCACTGTGTGGCAATAATGGGGTGTGCGTGCGTGCAATGCAGCAAGTGCAGGCACACTTCATCATGTTCATGCAGTCCTCCACCGAGAGATGCAAGGACACTGTGTACTTGCTGGAGCGGGACAAAACTAGTCCACGCACACCAGCTGAAATGTCCTTGTGAGAGAACCGCATACACCAAGTGTGTACTAACAGTTACTACATATGACACTTGTCACCAAAAGTCATACAAGAGCACATTTTAAGCTTTTTATTAGCAAAAGAACAGGTATTTTTCCAATTCAAATGCAATTGGGGTTGTCACACTAGGGGTGGACCTTGCATTTACACCCCCAATGCTTCTTCAATCTCTGTAAATTGACAGGGGACCCCTAGATTCTTTCTCACTCCCTCCACACTCCCTCCTGATCTTCTTGGTCTCTCATTTCCCCCATCACCACCCTCCAACTGATCTCACTCTCTCCTTATACTCAGCGTCAAGGTATTACCTCTCTCCCTCTCTACATGTCTCCCATGTCCTTACTGCTCTCTCTCCCCTTTTTCTGCGTCTGCGCTCCAAATCGCTCCTGCTCTCCACTCTCTCGCTCTATACTCCAGCAGTCTCCTCCACCACCACCACCTTCTTCAGCTGGTACACCCTCCTCGCTGGTCCCTTGGTCCACCTCTGCTGCTCCTAACCCCAACCGACCACCTCCCCTCTTGCCCCCCTCTTCTGCACTTGCTTCCTTTGATAGCCCAGCCTACCCTGTACTGGAGTTCCTCCCGGCTCCCACTCTCATCATATCCCATGCTCCCCTTGGTCAATCTCTGGCTAAGCGGTTTCCATGGGGTTGGGGACTTCCCCAGATATGGCCTGCACCACTGTCCCCCTTTGCGAGTTGCCAGTGAAATACTCGCCAAGGTATGTGTGACGTATGAGGAGCAAATGAACCGACCGAGAGCTGCATTGGACCTATGCCCTGTACCCATCAGAAGAGCAATACCCGTTGAAGTGCCTATAACCAGACAACCATGGGCAGCACGGTACCCAATCAGACAACCATACCAGCTGCTGATACGAAACAATGAGTATTTATAGACTGTCCATGAGGAGACACAAAGAGCCCTGATGGAAGACAAACGATGATGAGAAGAGGGCCTGGACAGACTAACGCATGAGAAAAGGCAACACGCGAATGCGTGTATCCACGAAAACAGATGCAAGAGACACGAAGGACAACACAATGTTAAAACATAAGAAACGTCATGGCGAAAGAACCAAGACAAAAGAATCGAACCTGTTAAATGTGTGTAAATAGGCTTGAAACGCAAGAAGCTAAGAAAGTGATACTGCTTAGTAGAAGAATAGAGCGGCAAGCGCCAACCATATACGTCTACCTTGATACAGCACAAGGTACACGTGCAACTCCATTTTGTAAAAGCAGAAATGTACCCAGGAGGCCAGAGGCCTGATAGGCCAACTTTCGAAACCCAGCCTGAGGCAAAGAAAAGAGCGGAATCGAAACTTAACAGGATGGCTCAGGCCTGGGAAATCGAGGTCAACCCAAGAGAGGGAGGTGAGCTTCAGCTAAGGAGAATCGAAACTTCAGAGCATACCAGCTTGCCCTGTGAAGGTCAAGATAAGGAGGCCCAGGCAGGTGGTGGGGCTACAAGGAGAATTAAATACAAGAAAAGCTGGAAACTGAAGCAGATTCACGGTGAACCAACACGTGACCAACCAGACGCGAAGATGTACCACCGTCTGATGTCACCCAGATCCGAGGGTGCCATAACTTTTCCTGATAAGAGACTACAGTTTCGAGGCCTTCCTTAGCCAACTAATTGACACATCGCCCTAAAACCACTGATTGATGGAAGGGAGGCAGGGTGAATCTTGGGACACTAGGCACCTGGGTGTCCAGCCTGCTTGCTGCTAATTAAAGTGGAGATTTATGTTTAGGGGTGTAACTTGCCCAATCACAATGGACCATGTAATCTAGGGTCCTATAGACATTGTAACTAATAGGACGTCGTACTCATAGTGACGTCAATCACGTGTGATGTAGAGGGATGGGCGTAGACGCCAACCAGATAAGAGTTAACCAATCTGCATGCTCTATTGTCATATACAGATATAACACCTATACTTAAGTTACCTTTCCCAACCAATTAGATTGCATGATGATTTTTGTAGAATTAGACGTCAATGATGACGAGTTTAGGCTATAGAAATGGCTGTTCGACTGAAGTTCGAGGAAGTCTGCTGCTGATTTCCATATGCTGATGTATGTATCATGAAACGGACTTCCCTTTGCCAACTTACTGAGTCCTGATTTTTGAGATGTGCTGGAGTATGTGAATCTTGCACCCTGTCCTCGCAGCTATCCAGTATTACAAGTTCTCGGGGGTTGAGTACTGACCAATGGGCCCGTCAGTAATTTCCTCTCCTCCTGAACACTTGGTAGCGTGAGGATGGTTTCGTCCATCGATTGATAATCAATTGATATAGTTATAAGACACCCTTAGACCGACGGCACGAAGTAACTCTGAGCCTTCGGTTACATCACAAGCCCTTTCGCCATTCCGGCTGAGTAGGCCGAGAAGCTCCCCGTGGACAATGATAGTGTAATATTCCAAAAATTCTGCAGTGGGTCTGAAGGAACCCGCCTTTCCAAGCATAACCCTTCTCATTCCCCGGGCAGCGGATCGGACGAAAATCTTAAAAGCAGGAAGAGGAAGGGGCGGTGATCCTGAAGTTCCAGAGAGGAAAAGAGGCGATCGGTGAGTGAAACAACGAAACTCGTTATCTTGGCAAATGTCTTATAGGCCTTAGAGTAAAAAGGGGAAAGGTAACGGAGGGTGGCGGTGAAAAAAATAAATAAAACAGTTAGAAGTAGAGAAGACTCTATATATGTATAGGGGGGTAAAGACTCGAGTACCTGAAGAAAACTGTAAAAAATATCAGGGGGGCACCTGAAATTAAAAATGTAAGGAATACCGGGGGGGGGGCACCCGAGAGAAAACTGTAAAGATTCGCCATGTTCCTGCGCTTTAAAGAGCGGTCAGAAGGAACGTGAACCCAGAGCCCACATAGGGGGGACGTTAGGCTACGATTACGTTTAAAGACGTAATAATGGGGTTCGTTCAAATCCCATGACGGGGTAATGATTAGAAGGCAGGTGTATGTATGACCAGCTGGTGTCTGTCTAGTCTGTCAAGTGTCTGCCATATGGGTCTTGCTATATGTTAAATGTAAAATAGCTGTATTGGTGACTGATTGAAATGCATTTTGGCTTTATGTGATTCTGTAATTAAATGGGGAATTGTAACGCTCACCTGATTCCCGCAGAGGCGCCGGTCTTGACTGGGTGAATGCCGTATCTGCAAAGGTGATGTGTAACACACGGTTGGCTCTTTGGGCTGGACCTCTGTGCACTGTATGTCTGACTCGAAGAGTAAGATGTCTGCAGATAGAAAATATGGGATTAATGAACTGGGGTTATTGGGTGCCTCTCTCCTCTTCCCTTTCTCTTCTCCTGTAGAACCCCAAAGGTTAACACCCTCACCTTAGGTAAGTGAACGCCGAGCTCTCCATCTGCCTCGGGGCAGGGTGCCGTAACCAGTTTCTTCACTGGATAAGGGTGCAGGCCTCTTGACCTCAGAGGACTGCTGTCCGTCGTTAACTGCACGAACGGTAAGTTCTGGGCACTTCAAATGACTTAAAAGTCTTTTGTAATGATATCTCTTGTTTTGCAGGGTTCCGGCGATGGCGGATGGCGGGCTGATGAGAGTTGAGGATCGAACCCGCGTGAGGAATAGAAGCGCCTGGAAGCACGTAAGTAAGCGCTTGTAGCCTGCTTCACGATGCGCACTAACTGTCCCTTTTATCTTGCAGGCACAAGTTCGGAGCTTTAGAGAAGCTGAAGGGTGCTGGAATACCCACTGGATTCGGCGTGGGAAGGAGTAATGGCACGTGAGTAATAAAGTTGCCCAATGTCTTTAAACGCACCTTCTTTTGTCTTTCAGATGCGGGATGCAGCGCCGAAGGCCTCCGGAGCGTGCGAAGAGCTGGTAAGCTTTTGTCTTTCAGATGCCGGAATGCAGTGCGAAGACCTCCGGAGCATGCGAAGAGTAGGTAAGCCTTTGTCTTTCAGATGCCGGAATGCAGCGCGAGGCGTTGGTGACAGCCGATGGACCAGGTAAGAGATGCGCTGCCACTGAAGACCGTAGTGCTAACATGTTCTTTCTTTGTCTTTACAGGTGCTGCTGAAGACTGGATTCCAGGATGGTAAGCCTTTGTTCCCTTAGGCCCAGGATCAGAAGCAGAAGACACAATGAGCGTTCTGCTGCAGAGAATGCAGAATAACGCAAAGCAAGATTCATCCATCGGGTGTGGTTTAAATAGCCTCCTGTAGTGCTTAGGTGTCTCCTTCCACAGCCACGCCTAGGTAAGAAAAGAGTTCCTGCTTTCCAGAAGAGTTCCAGTGTTCTGAACCTAGGGAGTGGCTCCTGCCCCACCCAACAGGAAAAGTAGTCCCAAACAGAAGAGGATCAGGGGTTCAACTGGCAGGTAAGTAAGCAGCATGGTCTGCTGCAGGTAAGTCCACCCAAGCATTATGAGCCCGGCGCTTCCAGCGCTGGGACTGGGCATCTTTATGAGCCTGGTGCCACTGGCGCCAGGACAGGGTCCAAAAGGTCCCAATTGGGACTGGCTGGCACTCGGAACCGGGGTTATGGGTCTGCTTCCAAGGGAGTCGGGCAAGTCCTGATCTTTTGGAAGCAGAGATCATGACAGCACCGGCCCCTCCCAAACCGGGCTTCTCCGGGGGTTTGGGCTTGTTAGGAAATGTTCGATGAAATCTTTTGATTAGACGAGGCGCGTGGACATATTCTGCAGGTTCCCAGGATCTTTCTTGGGGACCGTAGCCTTTCCAGTCAATCAGGTAAAATAGTTTAGATTTGGAGATCTTGGAATCCAGGATGCTTTTGACTTCAAACTCGAGTTCTCCATCAACTAGAATAGGTTTTGGAGATGTAGTTAGTCGGGTTTGAGGTTGCACGGGTTTTAATAGAGAGACGTGGAAGACCGGATGTATCTTCATGTGAGGGGGCAAGTCCAACTTGACCGCTACTGGATTTACTATGGTAGTGATGGAATAGGGACCAAGGTATCTTGGGTTGAATGTGCGTGGTCCTTTTAGAGGTAGATATTTGGTGGATAACCAGACTTGATCTCCTACTTGATATTGGGGGGCTTCCTTCCGATGTTGGTCTGCTCCTTTCTTGTATTGTTCTTTAGCCCTTTGAAGGTGAGAAACGGCTTCCTTAAAGGCTTGGGTGATTGTAGAATGCAGGTGGTCTACTGCTGGTGTTCCAAGATATTGGAGTGGATCCAACTCCTAGGTTCGAGGGTGACTACCGTATAAAAGAAAAAACGGGGTCTTCCCAGTTCCCGAGTGGACAGAGTTATTGTAGGCATATTCGGCTATCCAAAGGATATCTTTCCAAGTTTTTTCAGTTTGTTGTAGCATGCAGCGCAAATACTGTTCCAGAGTTTGATTGGTCCTCTCGGTTTGTCCGTCGGTTTGAGGGTGGTGGCTGGTCGAAAGTCTCACATCAATTTGAGCCGACCGACAGCAACTTCGCCAAAAATGAGAAATAAATTGACTACCTCGATCCGAAATTAGAACTGAAGGAAAACCGTGCAATCTGACGATGTTTTCGAGAAATTCTCGGGCCAGACTTGCTGCTGTTGGTAAGCCTTTGAGTGGAATGAAATGCGCCATCTTGGAGAATAGGTCCACGATTACTAGGATCGTATTGTATCCGGAGCATGGAGGTAGATCGGTGATGAAGTCCATAGAAAGCGTATGCCAAGGGCGAGGCGGGATGTCAATAGGGCGTAAGAGGCCCGCTGGTTTTTCCTTTTGACTCTTGTTTTGGGCGCATACTCCACAGGACATTATAAAGTCTCTGATATCTTTTTTCCAAGACGGCCACCAGAAGTAGCGCTTGATCTTTTCCGAGGTCTTGGTCATACCGGGATGTCCTTCCATTAAAGAATCGTGATAACAAGAGATTACCTTTTTCTGTAAATCTGTGCTGGGCAGGTATAACCGTTCTTGGAAATATAATAGGTTGTCCTTCCCCGTAAAGTCCTTTCCCTGCAGATGCCAATGCTGTATGTCTGCTGGAGTTACCAGTAGCCTGGCTTTATCCTTTACTTCCTCTATGGATTGTGTGGCGATTACACCTAGAATTCTTTGTTCGGGAATGATAGGTACAGGTTTAGGATTGATCAAATGTTCTTCCACTCCCATCCGAGAAAGGGCATCAGCTTTACCGTTTTTTGTACCAGGTCGATAGGTAATTATGAAGTCAAACTCGGCAAAGAATAGTGCCCAACAGAGTTGCCTAGAGGATTGAGCTTTTGCGGTTTTCAAATATTGCAGGTTTCGGTGATCTGTAATCACAGTAACGGTGTGTCGGGCCCCCAGAAGATAATGCCGCCAAGCCTTCAAGGCGGACTTGATAGCTAGAAGTTCCTTATCAGTAATAGTGTAATTGATTTCAGGAGGCGAGAATTTGCGGGACCAAAATGCCACGGGATGCAACTGATTGGTTACTGGGTCCTTTTGTGATAGAACTGCCCCCATGGCAAGGCTCGAAGCATCAGTTTCAACGATGTAGGGGAGTTCTGGGCGAGGATGTTTTAAGATCGGTGCAGAGATAAATCTAGTCTTCAAATTCTGGAAAGCTTGTTCCGCCTCGGTAGACCATTCAAAACGTTTGTTTTTCTTTAACAAGGCGGTGATGGGCTGGACTATTCGAGAGAATTCGGGGATAAACCTGCGGTAAAAGTTAGCGAAGCCTAACATGCTTTGAACACCTTTTACGGAGGATGGCGATGGCCATTTGAGAACTGCATCGACCTTCTTTGAATCCATACGCACTCCGCCAGGTGATAATATGAATCCCAAGAATTCAACTTCAGTCACGTTGAAAACACATTTTTCCAACTTAGCGAAAAGTTTGTGTTGACGCAATCTCTCGAGGACCATTTTCACGTGTTTCCGATGTTCAGTTTCCGATGAAGAATAAACGAGGATGTCGTCAATGTAAACAACAACACACACATCTATGAGCTCTCTGAGGACATCGTTCATAAAATATTGAAAGGCGGCCGGGGCATTGCAAAGTCCGAAGGGCATGACCTGATATTCAAATAGCCCATACTTGGTGCGGAAGGCCGTCTTCCATTCATCGCCCTCTTTTACTCGTACCAAGTGGTAGGCTCCTCTAAGATCCAGCTTTGTATATATGCATGCTTTTCTGACTTGGTCCAGGAGTTCAGGGATCAAAGGTAACGGATATCTATTTTTAACGGTGATCTGGTTCAGCGCGGGATAATCTATACAAGTTCTAAGGTCCCCTTCTTTTTTTGGAACGAAGAACAAAGCTGAGGAAGCAGGGGACTTGGAAGGACGAATAAACCCATTCGCTAGGTATTGATCCAGGTATTGTCGGAGGTGAAGATTCTCGGGCTCGGTGAGGGCATAAATTCTACTACAAGGAGGAGTAGATCCAGGTATCAGGTCTATCTGGCAGTCATAAGACCTATGAGGAGGTAGAGAGTTAGCCTGATCCTTCCGGAAAACATCTTGGAATTCTAGGTATTCAGGAGGTAACTGAGGAGCCTCCGAGGAAATTGCTGCCAGTGCAACACCAGGTCGAGGGTGACAAGTAGAGACACATTCTGGAAACTGAACCGTTCTTGCTCGCCAATCGATCTGAGGATTGTGCTTCTCTAACCAAGGAATTCCTAAAATAATCTGGAACTGAGGGGCCTTGATCACATCGAACACGATCTTCTCATGGTGTCCATCTTGACTTACTAGCGTCACTTCTTGGGTGGTATGCGTTACTGGTCCGGAGGCTATCTCCGTACCATCCACCGTAGTAATGACGTCCTTTACAGCCTTTGGACAAAGAGTCAGATTCATCCTCAAAACCATTTCATGATCCACATAATTGCCGATGGCACCGCTGTCGACGTAAGCTTCAATCGCATGTAATCGATACGGCTAATGAGGACCATAGGTATCACGAAATGCGAGGTCACGGAACTGGTTTTAACGCTCGGCAAGAGGACCTCTATTCTTGTCGGGCGAGGTCGTTTCCCTGCTCAGAGTTTGTGACCCTGGTAACTGCAGCTCCTACTGCCTTCTTGGCTGGTTTCACCGGACAGTCTCGAAGAAAGTGCCCCGAGTTTCCGCAATAGAGGCATAATTGCAGCTGTTTTCTCCTTTCCCGCTCCTTTTGTGTTAGTGGTCCTTTCAGGCCCCCTATTTGCATGGGTTCCCCGGAGTCTACTCCTTTGGTAGGAGTTGGTGGTTTGGAAAATACTCGAGCATCAAACTTGGAACGATCGGCCTTCCTGTTCTGCAGTCTGTGGTCAATTTGAACGACTAAGTCAATATAGTCCGAACAGTCTTGCGGGGGATTCACTACTTGGGCTAACACATCTTTGAGCTCTCCACGTAGACCTCTATAAAACAGCGTAATCCTTTTGTCCTCAGGCCATCGAGTTTCCACTATCAGTCTGTTGAAAGACGCAATATAAGCCAAAAGGTCTTGATTACCCTGTCGCAATGAAAGGAGCTCATTGTCCAAGGCCTGCCCCTGTGAATGTCTTGCAAACAGTTTTTCCATACTGAGCTGAAAAGCTTGAAAATCATGGAGAACCGGATCATCTCGATTAACTAGAGGGATCGACCAGTCTGCCGCATTGCCACTAAGGTACGAAAGCTACCTTAGCTTGATCAGTTGGAAAGGCTGCTGGCCGGCATAAGAAGTGCAACCGGCACTGATTAATAAATACTGCAAACCTCTTTGGGTCACCAGAAAATCGTTCGGGCGGAGCCAGAGGTACATTCCCAGGTAGGTTGATCTGCACTGGGTTCGTAGAGGATGTTGAAGGAAGATTTGCCCCTGATGCGGGTAACGGAGTTTGTCCGGCTTGTGACTGTAGCAATTGTCTAGCGAGATCGTCTGTTCGCTCCTTGGAAATAATCAGTTCCCTTCTTAGAGCATTCGTTTCCTGACGGGCTGCATGCACTTCTGCTCTTAGTTCCCCAAGTAACTGGGCTAGCTGGTCGGTATCCGAGGTTTCCATAGCGCCTGGGTGGGAGTTTTGCGATAGGCTTTGCGTTCTGTAACGCTCACCTGATTCCCGCAGAGGCGCCGGTCTTGACTGGGTGAATGCCGTATCTTCAAAGGTGATGTGTAACACACGGTTGGCTCTTTGGGCTGGACCTCTGTGCACTGTATGTCCGACTCGAAGAGTAAGATGTCTGCAGATAGAAAATATGGGATTAATGAACTGGGGTTATTGGGTGCCTCTCTCCTCTTCCCTTTCTCTTCTCCTGTAGAACCCCAAAGGTTAACACCCTCACCTTAGGTAAGTGAACGCCGAGCTCTCCATCTGCCTCGGGGCAGGGTGCCGTAACCAGTTTCTTCACTGGATAAGGGTGCAGGCCTCTTGACCTCAGAGGACTGCTGTCCGTCGTTAACTGCACGAACGGTAAGTTCTGGGCACTTCAAATGTCTTAAAAGTCTTTTGTAATGATATCTCTTGTTTTGCAGGATTCCGGCGATGGCGGGCTGATGAGAGTTGAGGATCGAACCCGCATGAGGAATAGAAGCGCCTGGAAGCACGTAAGTAAGCGCTTGTAGCCTGCTTCACGATGCGCACTAACTGTCCCTTTTATCTTGCAGGTACAAGTTCGGAGCTTTAGAGAAGCTGAAGGGTGCTGGAATACCCACTGGATTCGGCGTGGGAAGGAGTAATGACACGTGAGTAATAAAGTTGCCCAATGTCTTTAAACGCACCTTCTTTTGTCTTTCAGATGCGGGATGCAGCGCCGAAGGCCTCCGGAGCGTGCGAAGAGTAGGTAAGCCTTTGTCTTTCAGATGCCGGAATGCAGTGCGAAGACCTCCGGAGCATGCGAAAAAGTAGGTAAGCCTTTGTCTTTCAGATGCCGGAATGCAGCGCGAGGCGTTGGTGATAGCCGATGGACCAGGTAAGAGATGCGCTGCCACTGAAGACCGTAGTGCTAAAATGTTCTTTCTTTGTCTTTACAGGTGCTGCTGAAGACTGGATTCCAGGATGGTAAGCCTTTGTTCCCTTAGGCCCAGGATCAGAAGCAGAAGACACGATGAGCGTTCTGCTGCAGAGAATGCAGAATAACGCAAAGCAAGATTCATCCATCGGGTGTGGTTTAAATAGCCTCATGTAGTGCTTTGGTGTCTCCTTCCACAGCCACGCCTAGGTAAGAAAAGAGTTCCTGCTTTCCAGAAGAGTTCCAGTGTTCTGAACCTAGGGAGTGGCTCCTGCCCCACCCAACAGGAAAAGTAGTCCCAAACAGAAGAGGATCAGGGGTTCAACTGGCAGGTAAGTAAGCAGCATGGTCTGCTGCAGGTAAGTCCACCCAAGCATTATGACCCCGGCGCTTCCAGCGCTGGGACTGGGCATCTTTATGAGCCTGGTGCCACTGGCGCCAGGACAGGGTCCAAAAGGTCCCAATTGGGACTGGCTGGCACTCGGAACCGGGGTTATGGGTCTGCTTCCAAGGGAGTCGGGCAAGTCCTGATCTTTTGGAAGCAGAGATCATGACAGGAATCGCCAGTGAGTTGATGGTTTCTTTTGAGTAAATAGTATAAACTTGGCGGGAAAAAATTGGATTGGAGCTTGCGGTTGTGGTGCTCGCTCATACTTGTGGAAAGATCAAAAACTGTGTAAGCATTGTTGGTGGTGAAATCAAGAATGGAGGAGGTTACCCACTTGCGCACGTGTGCAAGCAGTTGCCAAAGCATGCAACAAAGCTGAAGATATAAAGCCAAGAGTGGGTTAAGGGCAACGCAAATAAGATGTTTATGAAGTGGCCCCAGAATGGGTCATTGTCTAAGGCTGTTTTACAGCATATGACTACCTTCTTACATGCCACATATAGTGGTAAGAAGCTCGAGAAACGCCTTGCTGTTCTCGAGCTTTGGAAGATCTTTGAGCAAACGAAGGCAGAAGAACCACCTGCAGACTGGATATTAAATTATGTACGGAGGGGAGTGAGACGCCTACCGCGCCACCAGCCTCGCCGGAACCAGTCATTGAGGGAAGCAAGTCAGAGGGTCTTTACCCGTTGAGAGAACTCAAAGCAGCTGCAGGATATAGCAACCCTGCATATGAGTCACCTACATACAGTAGTGACGAGACGAAGGAGAAGGAAGAGGAAATTGATTTGGCCTCCACAGTCCCGAGGGACAAGGAGAGGCGCGGCGATGGTAGTAAGGAGCAGGCACAAGTGAGTGCACCTCTCGTTAAAGAGAGAGAGGGAAAGAAGCCGAAGGGAAGTGATGAGAGAGCATTCACGAAAGACGAATGGATGGGAGGACAGATACTATTAAAGCTAGATGGAAAGGGAGGTGATGATGTGCGGACGAGAGGAAGGCACAATGAAGAGCAAAGAAAGGAGAAAGAAGCAAGGGATGCAAGGACGAGAAAGAAGGATAGAGTAAGGCAAGAACTATATCTCGAAGAGCAAGGAATACCGCTCAGTCGCACACAGTATGCAGCCTATGAAAAGTACAGACTGAACATGCTAAAATTGGAGGAAGAAAGGAGAGTGCACCGAAGGAAGGTGAAAAAGAGGGAAGACGAGGAGAGTAGAAGGGCAAAGGAACGTAGAATTGAACGAATGAGAGAAGTAGATAAGGCCAGAGAAGAAGCGAAAAAGTGAAAGGAGATAGATGAGGTATTGGACCAAACACGCAGATAAAGGGCACGAGATCTTGAGTATTTGGAGCGGGTAGTTGTTAAACCCAATCCTACGGTAGAATGGGAAGACATAGAGGAATTCTTTCCTGCAAGTGATGCGGTACCAGGTACAAGCAGGATAAATATTAATGATGACTTCGATACCAGAAGCATCGAGGAAACGATTGACGGAATATATGATCAGATGGGACTGGAAGTAGTCTACCAAGGGGAAAGGGAAGATGAGCGCTTAGAGAGTACTCAGCTATATGACACTGAGGATGTCACCCGAAGTAGTGGGAGTAGGGGACTGTCCCTAGACAGACTGGAGATCAGGCAGAATGAAGAGGAGGCGAGGAATTGCGTAAACTGGGATCATTCAGGATCTGACTGCAGTGGGGATACAGAGGACGAGGCACAGAAGGAGGAGAGGCGATGTGAAAAGCCGCTCACTCGAGGCCAAGGGGTACGATGGTCCGACGCCAGTGAATCTGAACCTAGGACATCGAGACCTACCAAGGCACATGGCTAACGTGAAGGAACACCCCGCGACCAGAAGGGGGAGCCAGCATCTGCCTATACAGGCAGATTAAGGGCATTGCCGGGTAGGCGGCAAGGTGATAATATTGCCCCGCCAGTAGACGGGAGGAGAGGGGGGAAAGAAAAGGAAGATTGTGCCTTTCAATTCCCGCTGCTAGAAAAGGGGGGAGCAAGACCACAATATATCCCATGGCCACACATGGACCGAGAGAATCTTAAAAATAAGCCTCCAATGCTGACATCGGAAGCCGGGAAGTGGATACACGAGTTAGAGAAAATTACGGGGGGAGTCACCCTTGTCATAGGGGACATTAAGGGTCTTCTGATTGCTATACTTGGAGAAAGAGCAGACGACATATGGAAAAGGGCAGACTACCCTAGGGTAACTATAACCGACACCTCCCCTGACCGAGCGCCATTTAATAACTGTAGAGCAGCAGTGTGGAAAGTGCTGCGTACGCTATATCCAGACACGTCTGATATGGGAGCTATATGACTCGAAAATGAAAGTCTGAGGATACGTTGCTTTATATCCAAAATTTTCAGGACACGTGAGTACTCGAAATGCATGAGTCTTGGACAAAATCTATCCCTTTATTCTATCACATATTGTGCCAAGGGTTACCAGAACCGGTGCAAAAACAGCTCAAAAAATTAGTAGGAATAGAAGCAAAACCGTGGGCCGAAATACAATTGACAATTGCACATTACTGCAGGCTGTTGCAAGAAAAGAATCGGAAGAAGGAAGCAACGCGTAAGGGAGAGGAGGAAAAGCTGGTGCAAAGGAAGCTCTCAAAGTATGCTCTCGAGGGAGCCATGCTAACTAGCACAGCCGAATCGAGTGCATAACGTGCACCTAACCCGCCGCAAAATAATCAGGGTAACGCAGGATTTTACCCAAGAGAAAGGGGTTTTGAAGGAAGAGGATGGCAGAGTAACCAGGGAGGGTTTTGAGGTAACCAAGGAGGTTTTCAAATTGTTCAAGGTGGTATCCAGAATGTGCCAATGGGCAGTCCAACTATGCCAGATGGACAGGTGGCCCGACCACCGCCAGTGTGTTGGCTGTGTGGAGTGACAGGACATGTGGCACGCATGTGTAGAAGCCAAAGAATATGGCAGAACAACCAAGGGATGGGGGCAGGCATGGTGAATCAACCGGCTACCCCGCAACAGGGCAGTGCACAAAACTATACCGTACAACAGCAGGCAGTTGGCTTGCAGCAAGGTGCACAGCAAGTGGTCCTGCCGCTGAACATGGGGAATGTACCACAGGGACAACCCCAGCAGATACTGCCACAAGTGGCTCAGGGCACCAATTCCGGTGGGGGAAACCCACAAGTATACAGTGGACCGAACCTATATATGAAATAGGACGGCTCACAGGGAACTCTGATGTGTTCTATCCTATCAGTGACACCAGACCCTAACAGGGAACCTTGGGTAAATGTCACCATAGGGGGGAAAGAATATTCCTTCTTAGTTGACACGGGTGCAACGCGCTCGTGCATACGAGAAGGCAAGTTATCCTTGTCCAGCGAGCCCATAGATACCCAGAGTTTTACTGGAGCGCATAGTGGAGTTCCCTTTACTGATGCACTCCCAGTCTCAGTGGGAGTGTGCGACATGAATGTACCTTTATTGTATTCACGTCAGCCCCTGTTGAATCTCATGGGCCGGGACTTGATGACAAAGTTGAATATGACCAGCTCGTTCACGGAGGATGGCATGGTGTGCCCCACCCCAGGAATGCATTATTCAAACGTGTGCGAAATGATCACAGCATACTCTGGACGTGCAGCTATGAGAGCTGTACCACTGGAGCCAGAAGTTTTCACATATGGTGTACGAGTGCTTATGGCAGGATTGCCAGGCCTCGCAGACAAAACTATGAGAACCCCTGATGAGTTCATATTCAGGCCAAGAATAGGAGGGACACGTATTTCCCTTAATGATACAATCTGCCGCGGTGCGAGGAAAGGTAGTATTAGTTGAAGGATATGACAATGAGGGCAGACCGTGGTGTGCGATTGTCGCCATCGAAGAAGGGTATCGAGTGGCTGATGTCACCGATGACGATCTGTTCAAAGAACACCCTGACCTAGAAGAGACGCGGGTGGAGGTGAGTCTTCTATTTTGGGTCAAAATGATCAAACGGGAGGTGCCACAGAGAATGTTGTTAGCACTGGTACGCCCAGAATATTTTGATGACGACATGGCCCAAGTGCCTGCCACAATATGGACTACAGGGCCCTACGATGTAGGTCTCCTGAAGGGGGCAGGCGAAGTAAAAATTAAATTGAAACCAGGTGCGATTTTGCCGTGGGCACGACAATATCCCATGTCCAGAGAAGCGGATGAAGGGATTGCAAAGACAATTTCTGCCATGATCGAGCAGGGCATCTTAGTGACATCAGAATCACCTTGCAAGACAGTGATTTATCCTGTCAAGAAATCAAAGGGAGGGTCCTGGTGTTTAATCCAGGATTTACAAGCTTTAAACGACATAGTCGAAGCCGAGTTCGCTCTAGTCCCTAAATCCATCCACAATTTTGTGCAACATACCCACTGAGGCAATATACTTCACGTGATCGATTTGAAAAATCATTTTTCTCGATTCCATTGCACCGTGACTCACAAGATCGGACGTCATTTACTTTCAGACAAATGCGCCTGAAAAGTACGAGGTTGCCACAGGGGTATTGCGAGTCCCCGTCCATTTTCAACCGAGTCCTGCAAATGGACCTAAGCAATATTGTGGTGGACAGTGTTGTTTTGCAGTATGTAGATGACATTCTGATCTGCAGCATCACTGAAGAGCAATGCAGGTACGACTCTGTCCAGCTATTGACTATGCTGGCTGAGAAGGGGTACAAGGTTGACAAGGATAAGTTGCAGTACTGCTAACAGGAGGTGTTGTACATAGGGCAACTGATCTCACACGAGGGGAAGAAGGTAACCCCAGAAAGGGCAGAAGCCATCTTGAACACGGCCAAGCCGCGTACAATAAAGCAAATGCAAAGCTTCCTAGGTCTGTTCAACTATGTCAGAGCATGGGTCTTTGACTACAGCTCGTATACCAAGCCCTTCTTACAGGCCCTCAAAAAGGCCCAGGCAACGAGAGAAGAAATTGAATGGAATGAAGAAATGGAGAAACTCAAGGGGGCAATTTACAGAACTCAAGGGGGCAATTTGTAAGGCCCCAGTTCTCGGGATTGCTAATTATGCAGAGGAATTCTATCTGTTCTCTCATACCGATGGCAATTTTATGACGGCAGTACTCGCACAACGAACCTCGCTGGGGTACAAGCCCCTAGCATATTACAGTGGGAATTTAGACCTGGTCATGAAGGGCCACTTCCCATGCGAACAAAATCTAGCTGCCACCGTTTTCGCCATTGAGAAGGCGTCATCCATTGTGATGGGGTGCTCCATGACATTGTATGTTGAGCACTCATTGTTCGTCATTCTAGAGAAGCCAAAGGGCACACTGACATCTCAGAGAGCATCCGCCTATGAGGTGATTATCTCTAATCCATCAATCAAAATAGTGCGATTTAAGACTGTGAACCCTGCTACGTTCATAGCTGAGCCAGTCACAGAGGGAGAACCTATACACGACTGTGCGAACTATGAGGAATTCTATGATGAGATCCCCAGGCTAAAGGAAAATGCCCTGGCAAGTGGGGAGGTCATCTTTATTGACGGGTCTTCGAGAATTGTCCAAGAAGACGGACAAAGGTATACTGGCGTGGCCATGATAAAACACATAGCGAATGGAGAGTTCCAAGTACTTGTCAGTGCGCGAATACCATCTCATTATTCGGCACAGGCTGCAGAGCTAGTGCCATTGATACTCGCCATTGAGAATCATGCAGACCAGGAAGTGACGGTGTACAGTGACTCTGCCTATGTGACGTCCACAGTTCACGCAGGACTAGCGCGCTGGAAAAGGAGGGGCTACCTCCGAGCAGATGGCACGCCAGTGCAGCACGCAGCCCTGTTGGACAGGCTGATAAAAGCACTACAGCTCCCAGTGGGCATAGCGGTCGTAAAATGCGCTGCTCATACCAAGGGGACAGATTTCGTGTCACGTGGGAATCATGAAGCGGACACGGAAGCCAAACGTATGGCATCCAAAACTGAAACAATCATGGACGTGAGGTGGCACGTACCCACGAACGAATGATGGTAGCACGAGCCACACCAGAAGCCTATAGCAATATGGGGCAGACTCAGTTAATGGAGCTCCACGGGGAGGCACCTCAAGAGGAGAAAAATGTATGGAAGCATCTAGGGTGTTCTTTAAACCCCTCTGACGGATTGTGGAGGCAAGACAGCACTGGTAAACCAGTAATGCCTGTCACCCTTCTAAAGGTAGCTTTAGAACATCTCCACTACCCCTTGCATATGTCAAAGGAAAATCTTGCTGCAACGCTCGCAGAAGACTGGTTAACGCTGAATTTAACGGAGCATGTTGCATTTTTTATGGTCAACTGTATAATTTGTCAGCAATTCACCTCTGGGCACACATTAAAAGTAGTGAGAGGAATCATTCCCAGACCTAATGGACCTTTCCAGCACCTGCATATCGACTATGTCGATATGATTCAGGTGTGTAATGGGTACAGGTATTTAATTGTGGTGGTGTGTCTTTTCTCAAGATGGATAGAAGCAGGTCCCTGTACACACCCCGATGCAGCCTGTGCCGCAAAATTTCTGGTGAGGGAAGGGTTCCCTAGTTGGGGGGTGTGCGAGGTAATGAGATCAGATAATGGGCCTCATTTTGTAAACACAGTGTTTGAGCAGATTAGCTTGTTGCTTGGTATAAAGCACAAGTTCTTGTTGGCGTATCACCCAGAGGGAAATGGGATATGTGAGCGACTCAATGGCCTGTTAAAAGAGAGAATAGCCAAGTTGAAGCTTACATTAAAGAGGGGATGGGTGCACTGTCTACCACTGGCATTGTATGCTCTTCGGAACCAACCAGGCTCCGACCATCATCTTCTGCCGCACGAAATTGTGGCTGGTAGAAGGATGAGGACCCCTCTTACCCCCCAAGACAGGACTAGATGTGATGCCCAGCCTGCTAGTGAGGTTTTGGGAGCTGAGATGGAGTACCTAGACTGTCTCACAGACAGTGCATCTGTCATTTCAGGCCAGCTGCAGCGACGGCGTCAAGGGAACAGCACAGCACAACCCACAACAGACAGTACTGATGCAGGCGCAGCTCACTGCCTTTGTGCGCCCGTTGTCTTCCCTGGCAACCATGTCCTCGTGAGGAATTTCACAAGGAAAAAATGGGACGAGCTGAGGTTTAATGGCCCTTTCATCATAGAGGACTTCACCCCGTCTGCTGTCAAGCTTAAGGGCAGAAGAGCCTGGATCTTCCTGAATGATATCAAACCCTTTCTAGGGGAGAGCACTCCTACTGCATCTACCGCCGAGGAATCCACGGACAACGGGGGAAGGACCTCAGCAAGATCTATGGCGAGGAAGGACGACGCATGAGTAGAGAAGAAAAGAAAAGAGCCGGTTTGTGAAGATCGTGCCCACACTGAACTTTTCCTTTATGCACAGAAAGAGACAAAACCAAGCAAACGAACACTCTGTGCAGCCAAAACTGCAGGGTAAGAAAGGAGAATCATATATTCAGAAACCACAGTGACACTAGTAACTCGAACACGTTAAACCACACGAAGCATTGAACATGAACTCTGAGACTCTGATAAGCAGTAAAACAAGACATTTCTGAGAACTAAAACCGTTATCCTGAAGCATCCAGTATCAAGACTTTGTTCATGGACATATGGTCATCCCAGCAGACGTCTCAAGTGGGATGTGCTAACCTACTTCCAACTTGTGGTGCTATCATACCTGTCACTCATAGGAAGAGAAGCTAGAGTCACAGAATTCATTCAAGATCCTGCAAGTAAGAAAATAATCCGGCAACTACTGACTGTTAAAACAGAAACTTTTATTAAGCTGCCCAAGCACAGCGGAAAAGACACAGATGCTTCCACCACAAGTAATCATAGATGAACTGACTTATACAGTATTCTTCCGCATCATAGAGGAGTGCCCATGACTTGTCGGAAGAACTACAGACACATTAACATTCATCGGAGATCCCAGAAATAATGATTTCCTGAATCCAGTATGGTATAAGCTAAATCATGTGGTAGCAACTCACGGAGCAGGAAAGTGCAAAAACTGCTCACGACAAAACAGACTTATGACCGGGACCCAGCAAAACAAAGCAAATGTCCCTGTCCCCTGCGGACACGCAGCTAGCCCACGACGTCCTGATTAGACTAGTCACGGACTATCCAGAAATGGTGGGAAGGCCTGCTGATGTTGATGTTGTCACTTTCCTCAGAGATCCAGTCAATTTCCTACACATGAAGACTCTTCTCCACGGCATAATGCTCCAGGTGGAACTGTCCAACTTCCAGCGAGAATTCCTAAGGAGATTCCTGTGAGTCTGTTCGCCGAGGGACAGATCGAGGGAAGTACACAACCTGTCCACGTCGCAAGAAGGGCCTGTGAACCAGAGACTAGAAAATAACAGCGAATGTCGTTGACACCAGAAGACAGCAGATATGCATTTCGAGTCTTCTTCCACCTCATTGAGAACTTTCCAGAGCTATTGGGTAGACCTAGCACTGTCGATGTGCCCACTTTCCTCAGTGACCCAGCAAAAAATGCACAACTGAACAGGCTCCTGAGGGCTATTGCATCACAGCTGAGAATCAATCGCGGTTATCCACTGCTGAGGAGAGCCTTAGAAGGGGGAGATCCACGCCAAAACTTTTCATCCTCCCCTGCCAGGGGCAGAGCAAAGAAACAAAAACACAGTTCTTCATGCTTCTAACATAGGACAGATCGAGAAAAACGGAAACAAGGATACCAACGTGTTGTTCTTATTTTTCTTATTTTTTCTATTTTTCATCGTCGTCCCGCAGTGGAGTAAATGGAGGAGAGAGAGACTGTTCATCAACTTGTCATCGAAAGACCAAGTGAAAGGAACAGAGACACGAACTTCACTGCCGTGTTTACCTTTTTCAAGCTTTTTCTTATTTTCTCCTACCTTCTTATATGTTCACTTTTATTTTTGTTTTTATTTTTTCAATATTTTTTTTGCGTGATTTGTAGCGGATCCATCCTTTCATGGTGTCACTGTGAACAAATTCCTCCATGTCCTCAGGGCCAAGGCGAGTTCGAAAAGTGCCCTGGGAATACGTTTTCCATACAAATACAGAACAAATGTGATGTGCTGAAAATGGTAGTCTAACCTTTTCCCATTGTCTAGCAAAAGATCTGTACTCTGTACCTACAGACTACCATCATCACTCGCAAGAGGGGGGACATTGAACAGCACTTGTCACTTTAGTGTTTTGCTGAACTTTTGAGCGACGAGATTAGAATAAGAAGAGAAATAAACTATTGATTATGGACTTGTTTGAAATGGGGGCCCAAAACAGTAACTTAGTCGTGCCACCAGCAGAGGGTCGCCCCCGCTTTCCTGGAAGGAGATGCTGCAAGCTATCTTTCATAGTATTATATGTATATGCATAGTGTTTATTGTAGTATTTTTGTCTCTTAACTATCAGAACTGCATTTTTTATTGGTGCACGAAGCGTCCCAATGTCTGTGCATCCACCAGGTAATGAACATCTGGGACTCACAAAAGCACCCAGACCATATATTGTCATCCCTGTTCCAAGAAAAGCTGGTGGTAAAGCAAACAAACTGAAACTGAATGTAATAAATAGTGACAGCTACATGGTTGAGGTCATGAATGATGAGAAAAGCTGGAGACAGGGTCAGCTCGGAATGAATGATAACATAGCACTGTCCACGGCACGCACCCACACACTGAGTGCACCCGAACAAGGGCAAGTGTCAATGGCTAGGGGACCTCAGACCAAATCAACAGTAAAAGGAAAACTGCCTAAGGTACGACCAGCTCCAGAAAATATTGGAAGTAAACAAGAGGAGCCAGGTGAGAACCCAAGTAGAGGGGGCATGACAGAATCCCTCAAAGAACCGGAAGAAGCCATGAAGGAACTTACTGAAAAAGCACATGCGTTGGTTGAGTATATGTTCCTGCTCATACTAAGAGCAAAAAAGCTACATGAGGAGCTGAGCAAGAAAACCACGGAAACTGTAATAACGAGCACGCCTGCTCCAACGCCAGAAATAAGCATCAGGCCTACAATGCCGCCACGTATTGGGAAAATGACGAGCCAATGGTGGTGGGAGGAGGTCTACAAAAGAATGCATGAGGGAAGGAAAAGAGACGCAAAACATCCCCCTATTACTGCAGAGCAGGAAATGAATCCTGC
This sequence comes from Ambystoma mexicanum, assembly GCF_040938575.1. Classification (NCBI taxonomy): domain Eukaryota; kingdom Metazoa; phylum Chordata; class Amphibia; order Caudata; family Ambystomatidae; genus Ambystoma; species Ambystoma mexicanum. The sequence continues at coordinate 816,266,795 of NC_090927.1, forward strand.
CCCACCAAGGAGAGTACTCGAGAGCCTACCTGAACGAAAGAGCAGTACAGATGCATTCAGAGACAGTGATAGCCAATTACAGAAAAGCGCTAAGGATCAAGAGAAGCCCATATGAAACGGACAATGAACTAAACGATTACTTTGACAGCACAGCCCATCTCGGGAACAACATATGGTACCAGCACATGAAGGAAGTTGGACGAAGGCAATCAGAAGTAGAATGTTTCGTCTGTGCACTCCTGCCGTACAGCATGGGCAAGTCCAACATCTTCGTGGCTGTAGAAATCTATGTCCCCACAGCACACTGTCACATGTAGCGATGTGCAACACCAGAGGACAGTTCATGGAGAGAGACGCCTCCTTGATATGGGCAAACGAAAAGGATTACCCTGATGAAGACGGTTTGACATCAAAACAAGAAACAGGGCGCACACCAAGAATCATGTGATTAGATATGAGAACCCTGACGTTAAAGGATCAGGAATAAGATGGGAAATAAACCCGATACTGAATGTCCAAGGGAAAACAGCAGAAGAAGCTCATATCTGGAAGAATCGGGTCCAAAAGCAGATCTGGGGGTCAGTAGTGTCCCCAAACGGATGGGAAGAAGGGGTTGTGATCTGTCGAGCCTAGATGGTCCTCGGAGCCTGCCAAGAAGCAATAGAGAACTCACAGAGACTATGCAAACCATTGTGGCCAAAATTGGTAAAACTGTTAACATGGATCTAGGACAGAGGAGGACCCTTGCAAATAGTACCACTGGAAAACCCTAAACTGTGCTTCAGAAGTAATGGCACGCGGAAAATGGGAGAGAATCAAAACTGCAGACTAATATAGGAAGCCCCAGGAATGGCACAAGGAACCGCAGTCCTGATGGACCATTATTGGGCATGTGGATCCAAGGCATATATAAGACTACTGAGGAACTGGGAGGCATATGCACACTGGTGAACGTCCATGTTCCTGCACTGGTGATTCCAAAGAATTTACTGAATTTGGACAGTTTCCCGAAAGCAGATGCTCATCTAAGAAGGATATCTGTAGAACTGGTATCAAGGATGAAGAGGGAAAATTACTTTTCTCCCAAATCAGAAGAGGCATTCCATGCAATACAGCCCATACGAACACAGGCTGTTCAGCCTCACCTCAACAGTATTCACAACCCTACTCTTGCCCCACATCCAAGTTGGAGTGAATGCTAAATGGTTGCAGATAACCAGATGGGAGTTACTGCAGACCATCAATACCACAATAAAAGGATTCAATGCGATTAAAGAAGAACTGAGAGCAGTCAGGCTGATGACCCTCCAGAACAGATAAGTGCTTGACATGATCACCGCAATGGATGGAGGTGCTTGTGCAAAAATCAGAGAATCGTGTTGCACATTTATACCATCGCACGATGAGGAAAGTGGAACCCTCACCGAAGCCATAGACATGCTGACAAGCCTAAAGAACCAGATGACTGAGGAAACAGATGAAGTGGACGATGACAGCTGGTTTGGGAACTTGTCCTGGGTCCCGCAATGGATGGCGGACATATTCAAGTTTCTGGGAGCCTTACTAGCTATGGTGCTGCTAGGATGCTTTGTTATCAAAATAATCATCACACAGTGCCAGAAAACTGCAAAGAAGGCCATTGGGATGAAAATGATGGTCGATATCGAGCCAGGTTGGAAGCCCAGAGACCTGACAGACAAAGAGATAAAGGACTTCGTGAAGGCCAGTGAATTTGCACCAGAGGGAACAAAATTCACTTATCCCAAGAAACGAAGGAGGTATGAAGGAAAATGGATTTATTGCAGTCCAAATGGGCAATGCCAGCTGATGACCTGGAACAAAGATGAGCATGTGAAAACAGCAGGAAGCTTGAAAGGGGTGATAAAGATATGGACACCAAAATTGCAAACATTCATGCCATCTTGTGTAAATCCAGAAGATGAACAAGACATTGAAGCATCAAAGAAACTAAATATAAAGGAGGAAGCAGAAGTGGTCGATGAACCGACCAGAGGGGGGAGTGCAGAGGAGGTCCCAGATATGGCCTGCACCCCTGCCCCCCATTTCGAGTTGCCAGTGAAATACTCGCCAAGGTATGTGACGTATGAGGAGCAAATGAACCGACAGAGAGCTGCATTGGGCCTATGCCCAGTGCCCATCAGAAGAGCAATACCCGTTGAAGTGCCTATAACCAGACAACCATGGGCAGCACGGTACCCAATCAGACAACCATACCAGCTGCTGATACAAAACGATGAGTATTTACAGACTGTCCATGAGGAGACACAAAGAGCCCTGATGGAAGACAAACGATGATAAGAGGGCCTGCACAGACTAACGCATGAGAAGAGGCAACACGCGAACGTGTGTATCCACGAAAACAGATGCAAGAGACACGAAGGACAACACAATGTTAAAACATAAGAAACGTCATAGCGGAAGAACCAAGACGAAAGAATCGAACCTGTTAAATGTGTGTAAATAGGCTTGAAACGCAAGAAGCTAAGAAAGTGATACTGCTTGCAATGCTTAGTAGAAGATTAGAGCGGCAAGCGCCAAACATATATGTCCACCTCAATATAGCACAAGGTACATGTACGACTCCCTTTTGTAAAAGCAGAAATGTACCCAGCAGGCCAGAGGCCTGACAGGCCAAGTTTCAAAACCCAGCCTAAGGCAAGGAAAAGAGCAGAATCGAAACTTAAACGGATGGCTCAGGCCTGGGAAATTGAGGTCAACCCAAGAGAGGGAGGTGAGCTTCAGCTAAGGAGAATCGAAACTTCAGAGCATACCAGCCTGCCCTGCGATAGTCAAGATAAGGAGGCCCAGGCAGGTGGTGGGGCTACAAGGAGAATTAAATACAAGAAAAGCTGGAAACTGAAGCAGATTCACGGTGAACCAACACGTGACCAACCAGGCGCGAAGATGTACCACCATCTGATGTCACCCAGATCCGAGGGTGCCATAACTTTTCCTGATAAGAGACTACGGTTTCGAGGCCTTACTTAGCCAACTAATTGACACATCGCCCTAAAACCACTGATGGATGGATGGATGGAAGGGAGGCAGGGTGAATCTTGGGACACTAGGCACCTGGGTGTCCAGCCTGCTTGCTGCTAATTAAAGTGGAGATTTATGTTTATGGGTGTAACTTGCCCAATCACAATGGACCATGTAATCTAGGGTCGTATAGACATTGTAACCAATAGGACGTTGTACTCCTAGTGACGTCAATCACGTGTGATGTAGAGGGATGGGCGTAGACGCCCACCAGATAAGAGTTAACCAATCCTCATGTTCTATTGTCATATACAGATATAACGCCTATACTTAAGTTACCTTTCCCAACCAATTAGATTGCATGATGATTTTTGTAGAATTAGACGTCAATGATGACGAGTTTAGGCTATAGAAATGGCTGTTCGACTGAAGTTCGAGCAAGTCGGAGCGAGACAGGTGTTTGCAATGCTGCTGATTTCCATATGCTGATGTATGTATCATTAAACGGACTTCCCTTTGCCAACTTACTGAGTCCTGATTTTTTAGTTGTGCTGGAGTATGTGAATCCTGCACCCTGTCCTCACATGATGCAGCTATCCAGTATTGCAAGTTCTCGGGGGTTGAGTACTGACCAATGAGCCCGTCAGTAATTTCCTCTCCTCCTGAACACCCTGCTAGCCTTTAAGAAGGTTTTTAGCCCACCCCCTTTTGAATCTCCATGTGTGTGGTCCCCACATGCTCTGGCGCTCGTTTTCCTTGTGAATCTCCTCATGTGCTGGTGAGGTTTTGTCCAACTGGGTTTGGGTAGGATTTCTATGTCTTCCCTGTTCCCCCTTTTCACACTTCATCAGATTTCTGTTGCCCCATCATTCTCATTTGGTCAGTCTAGGGGTTGGTTGGTTCGGTATTGGCTGTCTCATGCCTTTTGGACAGGCAAAATCCATCCATTCCACTTCTGGTCTCGATTCAGTTTACCTGGTTCCGGTCGTTATTTTCCAGGTTGCGCCCAGGTGCACTTCAGGGAGTTGCAGTTCTGAAAAACGGGCAAAAGAGACCTGGCTGGGACATAGGCTGATAGGTCTTATGGAATGTCTGACCCTGTCCCATAGAGTGCCACATGCTTTGCAATGTTCTACTCTTTAAAATATGTAAGACTCATTCTCATACACCAAAGCAAGCACACTGGCGTATGTATACTGCCTAGCCTTCACCCAGTTACGAATTCCGCTCTGTGGCCCTCTGTCTAGTGATTGCAGACAGCTGCCTGACGCAATCCAAAAGCCTTGCTTAAGAGTCAAGTCAACCAGCCTGCTTGCCGCACCTAAACATCCCTGCTTGCCTCTTGCCTGTGGGGGTCATTGAGATGTTTTACTGCATCACCATGTTTAGTACATTGTCTCGGGCACCTCTACAACCATCGGGCACAAACAGTGCATGTATTAAATACAGTTTTAGATTATAATATGCATACATAGGCATAAGTATTGGTTATTAAGACAGCGCAGATAGGTTTGCAGTCATCAGCACAGTTTCCAGCTAACATCCCCCCATGTTCTATCGAACCTTGGATGTTCACTCTTCCCGCCTATTCACAGAAGAAAGCTGACATCTTGTGGCAGATTGCTGCTGTGTGATGTTATAGGAATGAGATCCCAATTTACTCTCCCACTACAAGGGTCGGTGTAATGCGCTGGTTCTGACTGTCTGTGGGTGCCTGACCCTTGCTGTTGTAAGCAAAGGAGTGGAAGGAATGAAAAGGGCGTCTCTTGGCAGAAGGCACAGATGGCTGTAGAACCACCAGACCAATCGACTTGGCTGTGACCTTGGAACCCTTGGTCTTCTCCATGGACTCCTGCCTTGTAGTCAAAGAATCTATCCGCATTGATGGGCATGCACACAAAATAAAATAGGTGTGGATATCCCATGCAAACCCTGAGGTAGGCATCAATGAATGTCTTCCAACAACAGCACCTGAACCCGTTGAGCACTTGTCATGTCCAAGTCCCTTCTAATACTTGCGTATGAGTCCACATTACGAGTTACGAATACCGGCTAAGGGTGCATCGTCCTCGGGGCAAACTGCTGGAGACAAAATATCATTTTCCCAACCGCATCATGGTTTTTGCTCCCTGTCCAGGAGCGGGTTGAGAAAAGTAGATGCTTGAAACACCAGACTCTCAGGGATATGTTGTGTAGACAGAAACACAGGGGGCAAAGCTTAATACTGCAACACAAAAAGAACAAGTTACTTACCCCGATAACCTTCTTTTGATTGGATGTTCCTCACCTTATGATATCTTCGTTTCCAACTTAAGCTGCTTCGGAAAATATTTTCTTTTCTTCTCGGCAGAGGGTGCTGCGCCGAGACAGTCAACCCGATGTCCCTCGAGGGCCTCCATCTCGGCTGACGCCATCATCGAGTACATATACCATGTGAAGCAGCCGTTGGGTTCAGTTCTGTTTTTTCGTCACCCATATGCAGTATTACCACCAATGATAAGTGCCTTTTAATTTATGAGAGCTTAAAAGAGCATAAAGTCCAAAGCTCGGAGGTTCTACAGTGGGGTAGGTTGGGAGGGCGATGAGGAATAAGTGGGAGGAACATCCAGTCGAATGAATGTTACCAGGGGTAAGTAACTTGTTCTTTGAATGGATTGTGTCCTCCCACGTATTCCAGAGCAGTATTAAGTTCTTTTGGAGCAGGGAGTAGAAATTTGAGAGTTAATGTTTGTCAAGAATGGAGCATAGAACTGCCTTCCCAAATATTCCCTCATTGTTAGGGGTGTCTAAACAATTATCTTTTGTGAACGTGTGGATGGTGGACCAGGTAGCTGCCACGTAGATGTCCTTTATCGGAACGGTTACCAGACATTTCGTCGGAAAAAAATGGTCGACAGGACATTTGGTCGAAAACATTTGGTCGAAAACCAAATGGTCGAATTTTTAATTTTTTTAATTTTCACTTTTTTTGGGGGCGGTTCCCCCAACCCCCTTTTTTTTCTAAAAGACCCTTTTCCCCTAAACTAAAACCTAAAAAATATATATATAAATAAAAAAAAATCGACCATTTGGTTTTCGACCAAATTCCGTCGACCAAATGTCCGGACACCATCGGAACTCCCCTCTGAAGGGCAGATGAAGTTTCCATGCCCCTAGTTGAATGAGCCCTTTGGCATTCTGGGGAATCTTTCTTCTGGATAGTTAGTTTAGTAACTAACCAACCTAGTTTGTGTCCTGTATAGCCAATGAAAAGTTGGTCATGCTGTCAACTTCGCCATTCTTGAAACATAAAAGCTTACAGCTCTCCTTGGATCGAGTCTATGGAATCTTTCCTCTTCCTTGCCAGGATGATGCGTAGGATAGAAGACCCAAAGCACAATTTTCTGTGCTAAATGGTAATCCAATACAATCTTAGGTAGAAAAGGGAGTTTGACCTTACGGATAACCTTATCCTTGTAAAATGTAGTAAACAAAGGTTTACAGGATAAGGCCTGAAGCTCACTCACCCTGTGGGCTGATGTTATTGCTACTAACACAATAGTTGTGTAAGTTAGCAACCTTAAAAGGCAGGAATGGAGTGGCTCGAAAGGAGCACATATCAAACACTTTAAAACCAAATTAAGGGCCCAAGTTGGGATTTGGAAAGGTGTAGGAGGAAACATATTTGTGAGTCCTTTAAGAAATTGAATTATTAAGAGTATTTTGAAGTAGGATGCCTCTTGCGAGGTGCGCTTGAATATGGAAAGCGCTGCTAGATAACTCTTGATCGTTAGAATCTGGAGCCCCAGATTTGCCAAATGTAGTAGAAACAATAACCCTGTAGGTGTATCGCATTGAAAAGGGTCCACATCTTTCTCCCTACACCAGCTGTAGAACTTGTTCCAACCGCAGCGATAAACTGATTTCGTTGCTGGGCTCCTGGCTGAAAGCAAAATCTCCATTACGTCATTCGGGAGGTCACAATCCTTGTATCTCAGCCTCTCAGAAACCATGCATGAAGGCTGAGTGTCTTGACCTCTGGCTGGAGAACCCAACCCTCCTCTTGTGAGAGAAGGTCCTCTCTTTGTGGAAGATGTATTGGAGGGCAGTAGTCCAGAAGGTCCAGGTACCACGTCCTCCCGGCCAAATCTAGGGCAATTAGGATCATGGATTTCCTGAAGTTTCTCAACATCCTGATCACCTGAGGAATGACGGGAACTGTAGGAAACGCGTACAGGAATGGAAACTCCCAGTCCACTACTAACGTGCTGCCTAGAGCTCCTCATGGAAGAAAATCCTAGGAGCAAAACAGTTCATAGTTCCGATTGACACTGGTTCCAAACAGATCCACTTGAGAGGTTCCCCAAAGGGTGAAGATCTCTTGAAGGACTTCCTGAACTGGTTACCACTCATGGGAGACTCTGCTCTGCCTGCCCAGAGCGTCCACTTCTGTGTTCTCCTCTCCAGGTAGGTGAACTGCTGATAGGGAGATTCCCTTTTGGAATTGCACAGAACCAGAGCTGCATTGCCTCTCTGCACAGTGGTAGTGACCCTACGGCTCCTCTCCTGTTGAGATAGTACATGGCCACTTTGTTTGTCATTGTCAAAGTAAAGTTGTAACCAATTTCTTGCAAATTAGCAGAGGGGGGCGTGGCTTAAGAGCCATGTAGAGGACGTGCTCCCGAAGGAGCTCCTGCCGATCCACCACTGATCCGGATAAAAAGCGCCCAAGGCACTGCATGCAACAATCGGAAACATTGGAGCACACCCATGAAGTAGCCAAGCTCGCCCGGAGTGTGTTTTCACTTCACCGGATGCCGTAACTCCGATGCACTGAGACCCAAGAGATCAAGACGGCCTGCCGGGACAAAATCCAAGATGGCGAGCCACCAAGGACAAAGGACTGAGGCAGGGCTGTAACCGGCCGACAGTCTGAGACCCATACTGTTGCTGTGGATGGGCCGGGACTAGCAGAGGGGCCCCGAAGCACAACTGGTGTGTGGCGAATGCGAGGGCGCGGGCAGACCGCACTGGTAGCTGTGGCAGAGCACCGGCCGGGACTGCGCGCACCGCAACAGCCGCAGGAGAGGCGGTCGTTGACTGGCCGTGGAATCGAGGCCTGAAAAGATGGTAGCCAGTATACAGGGTTTCGCTCAAGTGACGGAGGCCCCGACAACTTACACGGAAGCAAGTATAAGGAAGGGCGGAGAACCGACACATCAGGCGCCCACACGACACAGAGTGGCGGAGGGCTCACAGCGATACAATAATATGTGAGGACCCATCTGAGCAGGCACCAACACGACACTGTAACAAAGGGACATTGGCCAACAATCTCCAGATACACAGCGCAGGGAGTGGAAAAGCGGGCACAGGTACGGAGGAACACGCAGCGCCCGCACAGGCCGTGGACACGGGTGTGCGGCCTGCCCAGGGAGATGCTCATCGGACAGAAATAAAAGCGCCCAAGAGACCGTGGGGGTGCCAGATACAGGCGCATGACTGGATATACCACCTTGACGCAGGCGAGATCAGCGATCAACCCGGCCGTGGCCACGGATGATTCGGCGGCTCGCCTGAAAGCACAAGCCAGGACGGTGCTCAGCGCCTCCCCTGAGCTAACTGGGAGGGCGCTTGCCGCGCACCTGAAGGCACACGTACAGTGCTCCACAGCACCGACTTTGAAGGGGGCCAGCAATAAGACCAAGCTCGGAGGCCCTCCGTTGGAAGAGAGTGGGAGCCTGTTTGCCACAGCGAGGAACCCGCGTACGAGGTGGGGTGGACCAATGCAACTAGCCGAGCAGAACTGCAGGAGGAAAGACCCGGACCACAAGGTGGGAACGGAGAGCCCCTGCTGCGGCCCCAAATGATATTTTCGGCACCGGCGAGGCGCGGTGCCCTGTAGCCAATCTCGAAGGGGCCCAGAACCAAACTAGTGACACCTACAGTCCTGTAGAAAGCAACAAGGCATGGACAGTGGGCTTGGTGTACGCCCAACGGGCCCAATATATGCGCAACACAGGAGCGCAAAACGCACAAACACCAGGTTGCGGGCCCAGAACCTGCCGGAAGCATCAAAGGCGCTAGCGATCAGGCCAAAAGCCAGGTAATGCGAGACTGCCCCACGCAGTATTACAAAAACAACAGCCTTGGGGGAAGCAAAGGTGCATTACAAGGGCCACGTAGGAGTGCACCACAGTGGCAAGCCCTGGCATAGCGCACAACCAGGAATGATCGCAATTGGCACCCTGAAGCACACAGCAGCTACGGAGAGGGCCAACAGGGCCATATACATGGGAGACAAGTCTAAGGCACCCGCCTAGAGTGTAATACTGCGACTGCTAACTAAACCCATCGAGTACGACTCAGAGCCGACACAGGCCCACTAAGCCCTGGGAGCGGTGGCAGTGATGAGGATCAGCAAGGGCCGGCCCCCCAAGGCACCAGAAGTAACAGTAGCCAGGGACGTGGGAGAGCACAATCCACTCGTAAGACATTACGAACAGTATACTCAGGCCAAACCGCAGCCCCCCGCAAGCACCACAGCTGACCACTAAACAGTTTCGTAGCGCGGGAAGTATTATCCTCACCAGCCTAATTCGGGGCACAGGGTAACAACGAGATGGCAAACAAACAGACCAAGATGAAAGCGAAACAACTCATGCTGGAGGAATACGCTAGTACCCCGCAGTCATCGGAAGGGGCTAGGAGCAAGGAGAAGACCCCTCCACAGACCCCACCAAGGCTCGCAATGACCAGCAGATCCTAGAAGTGATTGCGGACCTGAAACTAACGTGGGATACCAAACTGCAGTGAGCCATGGTCGAACTAAAAGCAGCACTGGAACTCAAAGTTGGAGCAGTCCAGGAGGAAGTGAATCTGCTCAGACAAGACGCCGGAGCGCTAGCAGATCGCACAGGCGAACTGGAAAAGGAGGTGGCCCCAAACAGCTGCATGTGCGTCCCACACATCGGAGATCCACATCCTGAGACAACGCTTGTGAAATTTGGAAAATAGAGTGGGAGAAGCGGAGGGACGTGCTCGGAGAAACAACATACGCATCGTGAGTTTACCGGAAGGAGCAGAGGGATCAAACCCAACGGACTATGTCGAGACAATGCTGCTGCAAGAAATAGGCAGAGGGACACTCACCCAAGGTTTTGCAGTGGAAAGGGCGCACAGAGCCTTAACCAGGAGGCCACCGCCAGGCGCCCCCCCCCCAAGACCAATAATTGCCAAAATCCTGAACTATCGATCGAGATAGGGAGAAGATCCTAGAACATTTCCGAAAAGGAGGCACGATACAAAGAGCATCAGCGAATATCACAGCGTACCCGGACTACACACTCGTGGTGCAGAGACGAAGAATGAACTACGGGTCAGCAAAGAAAAGACTGTGAGAAGCGGGCTATAAATACATGCTGATGTATCCGGCGAGACTGAAGGTGTACCATAACAGAGCCCTGTTCTTCGACACCCCCGAGGAAACGATGGAGGTTGGATGCCCACAACTGCCCGTCGGAAAAGGATAACCAGGAAGTAGACGGAGCAGATAAGTAAACCAACAAGGGCAATATACGGGGCGCTCTCAAACCAGACATTGGGACTGGAATATAAGATAGGGTGATGCCTGCTGGGATAGCTATGAGATGGGGTTGCATAATCATAATAGTCCGGGCAGGGCGGAATAATGTAAAATTGCAGGAGACTTAAGGGACTCGCTCTCACACCCCCATAAATAGTTTAGTTAGGCTACTGTTATTTCGGTAACCCCCTGCTGGGTTCTTGAGATCGGTATTACCGAGGAAAGAACCAAATGCGGGATAGCCTGAGATCCAGGGATGGAGCTGGGCAACAGTTGGGGACGGGAAGGGAGGGGCGAGGGGAGATAAGCTGTGCGGTGGATCTAGTTGGGGAGACTTGGGGGCGGGGGGGGTTAGTTGGGGAGTTTATGTTGAAATTGGACAGGGAACGAGTTTACACTCAGGCCAGGCTAAATCGAAGTGGAGAAGGCAGAAAGTAGATATAGCCCTTTTGCAAGAACCCTACGTCACCAAAGTGAAACTAGAAGTGGTTAAGAACAAGTGGAAAGGGACCACCAACGGGGTAACCATTAAAAAAAATAAAAATCTTGCAAATTAGCATCAACGTCACTTTCGGCCTATTGTGCAATTATGAATATGACAACGGCCTTCTTCAGGGCAGAGCAACTTATTTTGAGTGGTATGTTCCTCTGGACAGGGTTTTTACTTCCAGGGTGTTTAGCTCTATTGCACTTAAACCAACTTCAGCGCCAGTGCCTTGTTACTCTGAGCAACACCCTTGCGAACCTGCGGTTTCCTTTAAAAGATGAAATTATTTAAGGGTGCCAAAGTTCAATTTCTGGAAGCCCAAGTGGTTAATACATGACGTATAGGAAATAAATCAAGTTGTTTGATCACACTTAAGTATTCGAGCAGCAGCTCAACGTTTATTTAGAAAAACCTTCAGCACCTACTCTATGGCGTGTTCCGAACTCCTCAATACTGCGCCTTCCAATAAAAGGGTGGACATTTTGTTTAAAAGTGAGTTTGCCACTGGGCACAGGTTGCCGCATTCTAGGTCACCATAATCTAGATTCTGAAAATTCAGAGGGAAGCAGGACAACTCATTGGTGAGCGAAGTATAATACAATTGCTTTAATATACACAGTGGTCCAAATGATCAGTAGTCCACCGTCCACAAAAGGCCTACAAAGGGGGGGACCCGCAAACAATACTTTTCTTGTCACTCCTCCTCAATCACAATATCCCACAATGCTGCACATTTCTCCAAGCGTGGCTTTTTCAACATCATCTGACCAAAGACTAATCCCAATAGATGTACAGACAAATGCACAAACTGTAACTCACAGTACTGCTTTACTGTTGAAAGATGCCAGCCTATACGCTGGCTACCCACACCCTGTCTGCGCTCCTCTCCTCTCAATCTAGATCCGTGCTTTAAACAATAAAATTGAATAAATAAAAAAAAAGAAAGGCTTAGTTTTCCTGTGAAAGAGTTCCATCATCCCAGCTTTCATTCCAGCATGTGCAACTGCGGGATCTGGGAAGTTTGAATACTGGGCACAGTTGCACATGTGTGTGTGACCTTGCTAGTTCAGTCATTCTAGAGCTCTGCAACACCGTGGAGTTGCACTCCATTATAAGGAGTGGCACTCCATTTAGGACTGGGCTTGGGGATAGAATGAAACCCGTTTTAAATTCATCATATAAACATTTCAAGTAGGCAAAGAACATAATGAGCTTTTATGAATTTCTGGAACACACAGAGGAAGATGGGTCATCCAGCAAGCCAAGCAGTACCTTATACCAAACTATTGAACGTGCTGGTACGTGTTGCTGGCGTTTGTTGGGGCACCACTTCACTTGAAGGCATTTCCTTTGAAAACAAAGAAATAGATAACTACTTACTTGGTCTAAACGCCTCCAAACATTAAAATGGAAAAACTTACAAATGACCATGAGAAAAAGAGTGCTTGTCAGGAAACTGTAATGAACCAACATGCATGGTGGAAGGATCCAGTTAACTGGTAGCTAACAGTAAATGAAGCACCTTGGCTGCCCATTACTTCTAAGGCTCCCAAGTCTGTCAAGTTCCATTCTTAATTAAAGTAATTCTGCGACTAAATTACTTCTGCTCTGCAAGAGTATGAAGATGAGTAGTGTCTAAACCGCCTATTCATTTTTGACAAGAGCTCATTGGATAAGGAGTGAAAGAAGATCTGAGTGCAATTAGTGAAGAGTTGATAGGAGAAGCTGGAAGAGGAGATCAAGAGCTGAAGTGTAGAGTGAAGAGAAGTGGATCAAGGACAGACCTTTGGGAACTCCAACAGTACAGGGGGCGAATGGGGAGGTAAGGCTTTTCCAGGACACCTGAAAGTGTCTGGAGGCAAAGTTTGTTTGTTTGTTTATTTATATTGCGCAACAGAACTAGGGGTATTCGGGCGCAAAGGCAGAAAGAGGGTTGTTCAGCTTAGGGTGCATGTTACACATAAACAGGGAGTACAGCTACGGTTACAATGCTGTAGACATGTAGTGTCAAAAAATCATAGAAATATGTACAGAAAATTTACAAAGATGCAGAAGTGACATATGATTGGAGTAGAGAAAATATACATGAGATCCAAATGATAGCAGTGCGTCATGATCTTTTAGCCATTGGATCAGATTGGATCTGAATTGCTGGTAAGGGAGATCTTCCCTTAGAGTCTATTTGGAAGGGAGTTCCACAATTGTGCCACTTTAACAGCAAAGCTACTCCCGCCAGATTTAGGAAGTTTAAATCTGGGTACTAACAAAAGGTTAGAGTTAGCTTTTCGTAAGGGGCGAGAGGCTGTTTGTCTGGTGAATCTGTCTGAGATATTGCGGGGCTGCGTGGTTTAGGCATTTGTGTGTAAGGGAGGCTGTTTTGAGGAGGATTTTATTTTTAGTGGAAAGCCAGTTGGTGGATCTCCTAAGGTCTGATATGTGGGCATTTTTAGGGAAGTTTAGGGCGGCTCTCAGGGCATTATTTTGCAGTGTCTGAATTTTAGCATTGATGATGCAGTTATTAGGTGAGAGGAAGGGCTTGGCTGCTCTAATTAGCTTGCAGGTATAGGAAGTGGCTGAGGCCATGGAATTCACTTGTTTACCAAAGGTAAGCGTGGAGTCTATATAAAAACAGAGCATTTTAACAACTTTGGCTACAGTAATGATGTTATTGTCAATTATGAAGGAGTCGTAGTTGGGGCCCAGTTTTTTGATGTTGGAAGAAGTGCCTAGAATGAGGAGTTCAGTTTTGTCATCATTCAGGCATAGACTGTGGGCGGCCATCCATGCCTGGATGATGAGGTAGACTCTATTCACAAAGGCCAAATCCTTGTCATAATCTCCCGTCAGCGGGATGAGGATCTGTGTATCGTCTGCATAGTTAGTGTAGGTGGTACCAAGACCGTCTAGATCATCGAAAAAGGGGCTTTGTGAAAATATTATAGAGGGTGGGAGATATGCAAGATCCTTGGGGTACGCCACAAGTAATGGGTGCGGGGTCAGCAGCTGCTAAGGGAGAGAATACTCTCATTGTCCTGTTATCTAAGAAAGACTGGATCCATGCGACTGCTTCCTGGGAGAAGCAGGCTGCCGAGACCAGATGATTACATAGTATTGCATGGTCTACCAGATCGAATGCGGCAGAGAGGTCAAGGAGTAGTAAGAGTAAAGTTGTGCCTTTATCTCTTAGTGTGTCTATTTGTGCCTTGAGGTCTAGGAGTGCAGTCTCGGTGCCATGCTGTGGTCTGAAGCCGGACTGTCGGACTCCTAGGAGATGGTTTAGTTCCAGATGGTGCTGAATTTGTTGGTAGGCAACTTTGTCTAGGATTTTCAATAGGAACGGCACAGTGGTTATAGGGCGGTAATTTGTTGGGATGGAGGGGTCCAAAGTTTGCTTTTTGAGGAGGGGGAGGGCCCAGGAATGTTTCAGGTTGCTGGGTATGGTGCCTGATGCGAAAGAGGCGTTTATAAGATTAGTAATGAAAGGTGAGAGTTCGCGGGCGGCGTCTTTTATGATTTGGGCTGGGCATGGGTCGCCCTGGCAATTAGAGGGTTTGAAGGTGAGGATGACTTTCTCGACTTCTTTGGTGGAGACTTTGTGAAAGTAGAATGGTGGGGTGTCCAGTGGTGTCAGAGTCGGTAATGGATTTGTGGTAGCCTTGGAGGGGGGGCCTATGTTGACAGTGTTTGGGGCAGTTATGGATGCTTTTTTGTTATTGATCTTCGCCTGAAGCATGGTTATCTTATTGGCAACGGCATTTTGTATGCCTGTGCACCAGTTCTTGTCCTTGAGGCAGGAGTCGGGAGCTTGGGTGGGGGATTCTACTTCCTTCAGAATGGCGAATAATTATTTTGTGTTGGATTTGGCTTGGGTGATACGGGTGTTGTAGGAGGTTTGTTTCGCTAGGATGATTTCTTTTTTGTAGAGGGTGGCTAATTTCTTCAGGTTGTTTTTGTTGGTGTCCGAGGGGTCTGATCTCCAAGTTTTTTCGCGTAAGCATTTCTTTTGTCTGATGCCTTTCAGTAAGGGTGTGAACCAGGTATTTAGGTGTTGGCGGGGTTTGCTCTTCCTAATATTCAGTGGTGCGATAGCGTCCAGAGAGGCAAGCATCACTTCGTTGTATTTTTCTACCATGGAGGCTGGGTCAGACTGATCTGAAATGGAATTTAAGGTGGTAAGAATAAGGGGGATAAGAATTTCAGGGGTGATATTTTTTTTGTTTCTAGTAGGTGCAGTGGGGGCTAGGGTGCTGTTGCTCATAGATGTGGTGTCTTCTAGGGTAAAGGATACCATGTGGTGGTCGGACCAAAGCTGAGGCATTATAGAGGTGATAGTAGTAGGGCAGTTATGTTTGGCAATCCAATCGAGGGTCCTTCCTTTGATATGTGTAGGATCTGTAATCTTTTGGAAGAATCCTAATTCCTCCAGGGTGTTGTTAATTTGTAGGGCATTGGTGTCTCGTGGGTCATTAAATCCAAGGTTGAAGTCGCCTAGGATGAGGCTTTGAGTAGAGTTTTTTTAAATTGTCAGATAATAGATTCGTGAGGTCTTCCTCAAAGGAGCCTATGGGGCCTAGTGGACGATATATCAGGTGGATGGTGATAGTTTGATTATTGGCAATAGTGAGTTTAGCTGTGAGGGATTTGCAGGAATTGGTTTTATGGGGTGAGGAGAATCTAAGGGTTAGGTTGTTTTTGACAATTATAGCCAGGCCGCCACCTCTAGAAGTGGAACGATCCATGCGTATAAGAGTGTAGTTGTCTGGGATGGCTAGCATAATGGCTGGTCTTGCTGCGGGATGGAGCCAGGATTCCGTGATGGCCAAGAGATCCAAGTTCTCATTTTGGATAGTGTCCGCTATTTCGGTGGCATGGGCTACCATAGAGTGGGCATATAATAAGGTGCCTTTTATTCCAGGTGGAAGCAAACCAAGTGAGGGCCTTATCTCGGATGCCAGTGAGAGATAATTTAGAGAGAAGATCAAAATGGTCATCAGTATCTTAAGGCAGTAGAGCGGTTGAGAAGAATAAGAATATATTAAAGGTTTGCATGCTGAGCACAAGAGATGAAGTTGCAGACATTGAGGAAAGCTGTCTCGGTACAATGCAGTGGCCAGAAGCCAGATTGAAGAGGGTCCTCGAGGTTGAGAATATCAAGGAACTCAGTGAGTTAATTAAATACTACTCTCTAGGATTTTGGAATAGTGTGGTAGAGAGCAAAAGGGCGAAAGCTGGCAGGACAGTTAGGATCTGGACCAGGTTTCTTAAGGAGAGTGATGACAGTAGCTGTCTTGTAGGATGAGGAAAAAGTGGTATTGTCAAGAAGAGTTGAAGACGGAAGTAAGATGTGGAGCAACACTGGGAGCTATGTGCTTTACAATGGATGGGGGGGGCACAGGAAAGATTAGCCTTGAGGAGTAGTGAAAGAATCTCAAAGTACAAAGAATACAAAGTAGTGAGCAAGATCATTTGCCGATAGTAGAGGAGATGGAGATGGTTTTAGGAGGTGGGAGAGTTGAGATTTTTGAGGCACCTATGTTGCGAGGATTGAGACGAAATGAGATGGAAGTCACGGTTTAAGTCAAGAGTAGAGGAATAGTTTTGAAGAGCAGTGAGATGGACTTGGAGATCAGGGTAGTGCAAATCTTTTTCTGCCTTGCTGTTTTCAGGGTGCGGATGAGGGTTGTAGTCCAGGACCGTGAAGGGTAGGATTTAGGAGTGAGTGTAGTAATAGGGTACTGGGAGGAGAAGGGAGCATAATGAGCAGTATTAAAGTTACTGAACGCTTCTTCAATTTTGTATTTGAATTTATTAACTTTTATATAGCGCTTTACGCCAAAGCACTTTACATTGAACAACAAGAATACAGTACATTAGAAGCAGTTAATTACAATTCATGAGTCAAATAAACAGAAACAGTATGTAGAACAATTTGCCAGGCATAGTAGAAACTGAGGAAGGGGAGAAGCAGAAGAGGGAGAGCAGAAGGGCTGTCAGGAGGGATGTTGAAGAAGGTGGGATTTTAAGGAGGAGAATGAGAAGATGGAATGGATCGGTGGAAAGGCGAGTTTGGCATAGGAGGAGAGAGTGGTGAAGGTCACATAGGTAGCCTGGGTGTTTGGAGGAGGGAAAATTGTGCTTATTAATAGTTGTAGTAGATGGAGATGGCAAAGGAAGCAAGATTGGAGATTAAGGCAAAGACGATAAAGTGATCAGAGGCAGAAGACATGGTGGAGATATTAGAGGTTGAGATGAGAATAAGGTCAATGGAGTTTCAATTTGAATGGGTGGGCAGAGAGTGGATAGAAGAAAGTGTGTGGTTAAGTAGAGGAGAGCAAAAGTCAGTGGATAGAGCAGCAGTGAGAGAGGGGAGGTTGAACTCACCAATGAGGTGGTGATCCGGAGGGAGAGATTCAATTAGTTGGAAGATGTGGTCGAAGAATTGACCTAGCAGACTAGGTGGTAGGTAAAGAGATAATATGTATGCCATAGGGTGAAGTAATTGTGGAGATAGTGTATTCGTATGAGGGAGAAATAGCAGGAGACAGGAGTAGGAAAATGGGACATTTCGAGGATGAAAACAGTCCTACACCACCAGCCCTGCCATTGGGGTGGGGAGAGTGAGTGAAGGTGTAGGCAGGGTCATAAAGGCAAGCAAGGGTTGTATAGTCAGAGGAAGAGATACAGGCTTCAGTAAAGTTAATGAGGTCATGAGAAGGAGAAAAGAAGAAGTCCGAGATAAAGGAGGTTTTATTGCAGACAGACTAGACATTATCAAACTGAACGTTAAAAAAAACATTTGCTTGCTACGACATTCTGTTTAGGAGAGATCACCAGAATTGGAATCCAATATAGCATTTTTTTAAAACAAAATAATACATGCCATCTGCAGTTAGGTCTGCTAATAACTGAGCATCTGGAGTTGTTGCTGATCATTCAGGGCTAAAAGTATTTGATGTCAGAGGCCTGGGTAGTAAAGTCACTTGAAGTACCTGGGCTTATGACTTGAGCCCTTTCATCCCCTTGGAGTAGTTTCAAGTCCCTTGCAGATGACAGATAAAACATTCTGGCTTTCCAAGTGTTGGGTTCCTTTCCTGAGGAAGGCCTGAGAGTTTGAAATAT
This sequence comes from Ambystoma mexicanum, assembly GCF_040938575.1. NCBI lineage: Eukaryota > Metazoa > Chordata > Amphibia > Caudata > Ambystomatidae > Ambystoma > Ambystoma mexicanum. The sequence goes on from NC_090927.1 coordinate 816,284,965, forward strand.
CAGATTTGGCAAGACAGATCCACTGGTCATTCGATTATTTTTTTTAAATCAAACGCCCACCACACACAGATGCAGGCTCCAAAGAAGCCCCTTTACAATGTATAGCAGTTTTGGCCTTCCAGTGGCCTAGTTGCAGGACAGTAATTATCTTTATGGCTCAGTATCACACAAATTGCAGTTCCTTGAGAGGGGAGATTATCTGTTTTCCCCCATTTTACTCGCTGAGGTTTGGGGAGTGGAACATAATAACATAGGTGAGAGTTCAGTTCTGGCTTCATTTTAATTTGGTTCCATTCACAATTGCAGCTTTTAAATTTACATGTTCCTGTACCCCTATATTTGACATTTTCCCCAAGCATGGCAGTTTATCGATCAGTGCATCAACTCTTATCAAAGGTGCACCTTTTCACAACTATAGATTTCCTAATCCCAATGCTTCATTTTTGTAAAGGAAACATACACACAGCAGCAGAAAATGCACATTGGTTTCCTCTGCCACTTTAAAATGTTCTCAGATTAAATCAGTTCTCCATTTTAACAAAAGTTGCAGAATACTTTAATGTACTTGGAAATGTTTATATTGGGCCTTGCCACTATATTTTCAATGAATCTAGATTATTTTAGTGACTATTGACTATACAATCACAAGCATTGAAAATACAATTTACCATCAAATCGTTAAACATGAAATATATCAATAAAAAAGCTCAACTCTGCATTTTCATAAATATCAACCACGATAAATTAGGTGCTGTCCTATCACTCTTCTTTGTTGGGAGTATTGCTATTAATAGTTTAAGCTGTATCAGTGATCAATACATCCTTATATCATACCTATTTCTATGTATGATACAGTATTTTTAGATTCCCTACCAGGAGGATCTCTGTTTTTTCGTCGTTCGGACATGTGCGGTGGGTAGCCATCCAGGCCTGGATTGTAGTGTACTATTTGTTTAGTGAGCATGAGTCAGCTGGATATTTGCCAGACAAGGGGGTGACGATTTGTGTGTCATCTGCATTGTTGGTGTACGATATGCCGATGGAGCCGAACAGGTCAAATAGGGGTCTGGTGAAAATATTGCAGAAGGTGGGGGATACACATGTACCTTGTGGCACTCCGCAGGCAATGGGAGAAGGGGGAGAGCTGGCGTTCTCAGCAAACACTCATGAATCTGCCCTCTAGGAAGGATGCCACCCATTTAGTGGCTTCAGGTGAAAATTTAGCTGCGGTAGTGAGGAGGTGGCACAGGATCTGATGGTCATCCAGGTCGAATGCAGCCGAGAGATGGAGGAGTAGTGGTGCAGGTTTCCCCTCATCTCTAATCTCGTCCTGCTGGTTCTTCAAATCGAGCAGGGCAGATTCCGTGCCATGGTCGGGGCGGAAGCCGGACTGGCGAGTTCCCAGGATGTGGTTTGACTCCAAGACCTGTTGAATTTGGATGTATGCTGCTCTGTCCAACATTTTCAGCATGAAGGGAACTGTGGTGATGGGTCGGAAGTTGTTGGGGGCAGACAGGGCAAATGCAGTTTTTTTTTATCAGGGGGAGGGGGGGGGAGTGCCCAGCTTCTTTGAGGCCAAAGGTAACTAAGCCCGAAGAGAATGATGCATTAATGAATCTGGTGATGAAGGCAACCAGTGCTTCTGAATAATCTTTAATGATCCTGGCAGGGCAAATGTCACCTTTGCACCTCGAAGGTTTGAGGCACTTCAGGATGGTGGCCACTTCAGTCTCAGAGACCGTACTGAAATGGAATACAGGGACCTGGCCAGAGGCAACTGCAGGGTCTGCTGGTGGGTGGGTAGGTGGGTGGTGGCACTAGCGGAGAGTTGAGAAGAGATTTGCTTGTGTAGGTTGTCTATTTTATCCAGCGTGGCCTTTTGGATATTAGTGCACCATGTCTCATTTTTGGTAATGGTAGTTGGAGGGTCGGCTGGGGTTTATAGTTCCTTCAGGATGGTGAAAATATCCTGTGTGTTAGATTTGATGCTAGCAATTTTCACATTGTAAGAAGCAGGTTTAGCCAAAATGATGGCTTGTCTGTAAAGTTTAGCTTCGGTGGCAAAAAGTAGCTTGTCGGTAGGTCATTTTTTGCATCTAGCTTCTGAAAGGTGTTTTTTAGTATTTAGCTCTAGGAGCTCAGCAGTTAAGGTATCTGACTGGTTTGGATTTTTGAGATGCTAGAGGGGCAATGGTGTCCACTGCTGTGGTTAACGTCCTCATATAATTTGGTGCGTAGGCTCAGGTTGTTGGTGTGAAGGTACTGAGGCTGGAGTACTTGTAACAGGGGTTCAATGCTGTCCTTGGTAAGTTTATGGCTGCTACGGGCAAGAGCGGTCAGCATGGCCAGGGGGGCGTGTGTCATGTTCTTGGTAGGCAACATGGTGAAAGACACAATGTGATGGTCAGTCCATGGAGAGGGGGTGTTGGACAGGATAGATATCTGGCAGATCAAGTCCGCAATCCAATTTAATGTGCAGCTTTTGGTGTGTGTAGGGATTCGCTAATAAAATGTTTAAAACCCAGTGCGCTAAGTGAATGGGCTACCGCCGTGGCAATGTGGTCAGATGGGTCATTAAGGCCCAGGTTCAGGTTGCCTAAAATGATGGTTTTGGAGGTAGGCTTAATGTTGGCGCCCAGTGTGTGCAGGAGATCCTCTCCAAATGTGTGAGAATAGGACCTGACGGGCAGCAGAAAATGTGGATGGAGAGTGTAATTGTGCGGTAAGATCAGTTCGGTGGAGAGTAGGTCCCAATTCCCCTCCATCTGTGTAGAGGAGAGTCTAATGGGGAGAGACTCTTTCGCTATGAGTGTGACACCTCCTCCTCTAGCATTAGGTATGTCATTTCTGTAAATGGCGTAGCCTGAAGGGATTGCTACTGATAAGGCTGGGCCTGAGGCTGCATCAAGCCAGGTTTCGGTGAAAGCAAGAAAGTCCAGTTTGTGGGTGACCAGGTCATTTATGTCAAGAGCATGTGCAGGGATGGACCTGGCATTGATAAGAGCCCCTTTTAGAAGAGTAGTAGGTGATTTGAATTTGTTAGTGAGGCAGGAAGAATTGGTCTGGCCGAGGGCACTCATGGGACCAGCCCCTGGTGGGTGGGCAGGCAGGCAGGTTGAGATAAATGGCTTTTGGCTGCCTTGGTGTGGATGAGCCTTAGTGGGTTAGATGGCCTTGCAGGTGCAGGTTTGTGCAATCTAGGGGACTTGGACGCTGGGTACTGTAAACGGTTCTCAAGTTGCTGCAGGACTCATGCACCACCTAACTTGTGGCACCATGCAAGGTGTTAGCACCGAGTGTGGGCACCTTGGCGAAAATTATTTGAGGCACAATGCTTACCAGAGGGGGAGAAGCCATGTCAGCGTGCATTGCAGCTATGCCTGTGCAAACTGCACCAGCCGCATGGCCGGGAAGTCATGTGGTAGGGTGAGAGGAAAGGTCTAGGTAGTGGGAGTGGGATAAATGTTGCACATACAAGTTAGCAAGTGCAGCGGGTGGCAGATGTGGGCAAGGCAACTACATTAGCTAACAATGCTGGCTTATCGTTGCCATGCTGACTGATGCTCTTACCGGGACATGCTTTTGGTTCTGGAGTGTTACTTGCACCAGGCGAGGTGCACCGGTGTCGGCGGCAGAGAGCAGCGAATGCCTTATGAGCAGGCCTTGTGGGCAGGCTGGCTGCGCTTTCATCTAGCTGGATGACCGTGCCTCCATTGTAGTTGCAGGTAGCCAATCGGCTGGTAGGCTCCACGGAGCACTTGTGTTGCAGGGGAACTGATCCTCGGCGGCAGCGGCCATCTTACGCTGTACACCGTCGGCAGTGAGCCCGATGGTGGCAAGATACTAGGGGTGGTTGTGAGGGTTACAGCAGGGGCTCCTTCTCCACCATAGCAGAGAGCAGTTAAGTCCTTGTGATCAAGCCTTGGGGGCAGGCTGGCTGCGCTTTCATCCAGCTGGATGACCGTGCCTCCATTGTAGTTGCAGGTAGCCAATCGGCTTGTAGGCTCCACGGAGCACTTGTGTTGCAGGGGAACTGATCCTTGGCGGCAGCGGCCATCTTACGCTGTACACCGTCGGCAGTGAGCCCGATGCAGGGGCTGGTTGGAAAGCCGCAGAGGGCTCCTTCTCCATCACAGCAGAGAGCTGCTCTCGGAGCTGCTCTGAACATCCCCAAACGTGAGCACATCTCAGCAGCAAGAAAAGCTGCCCACTGGCTTTCGATTAATAAACAAATAATATTCAAGACCTTGTCCATCACACATAGATGCATTTCCAACTCGGCTCCCCTTACTTGTCTCAGAATATCACCAGAGTTTGAGCGGCCTACACCAACAGACTGGTGCAACCGAAATTCAAATGAACAGATGCTGGTGGTGCAAGCCTTCCCACCGTTGCAGCTAAACAATGGAACTCGCTCACACCCACCTTGAGAGCTGAGCAATCATACTGGGTGTTCAGGAGAACTCTGAAAACGTGGTTGTTCACATAACTGTGCCTAGGATAGTGAGATGTGGCTTCGCCCTCATCTGTGGCTCTTCATCTGTTCTAACCCCCAACAATTCCCGGGGGGCAACTGGTACTGCTCATCCACTCTATACTCAACTATGCATGCGTGTAATTGGAACTGTAATAGCGCCTTGATGCCTCTGGGCTTAGTGTGCTTTATAAATGAACAAATACAAAAATAAATATACAAAAAGAATTAAAATTGCAGACCTAAATGAATTGTAAGACAGTAATGTTTTTAAACCGTACTTATCCTGGTGTCCTAATTTCCCATGCATTCTTTAAATATTGTGAGGTACCACAAAGGATCAAGTCGGTATTTGAAATATAGAATGTAGCTTAATAACACTTGTCTTACTGTTCTAGTTTTGAATCCCGGGAATAACGGTTTGAGATATCGGGACCTCAAACAGAATAGCAGTAAATGCTCAATATTCTTTTCTTGATTCGAGCAGAATCTACATTCCTTGCTAGCCCGGTTTTTTACTTACAGGAGAAACTACCTAATGATAGTATTTCTAAACGAAACCTTAAACCTAGTGTTCGTGTCTCGCTGCTATCCTCTATCAAACAGGTATCGTTCACGAGTAAGTGCAATCTTCCTGTCCAAGTAGATAGCAAAAATACCAGCATTAGAAATTGCAGCAAGTCTGCATGACAAAGGCCATTCTTCGTAGGTCTTGTTCAGACTCTTTTCCGTGGGAAGATTGTATAGCTAGTTTTGTGGAAACTGCGCCCCATAGTTGTTCGAGGCCCAAGCATCTTGAAGACTTGCAAATATACTTGAAACGGGAGATTTTGCACACCCAGTTGGGATCTGAGCAGGCAGCTCTATAAGGCTCCAGGGTCTCACTCGTCCACAGTTTACACCAATAGAGGAGCGGTCTACTTCAGAAGTAAACATACAGAGCTGCTGCCAATGCCTTTTCTCTGCATGCCTCCAGTGTCTGAATTCTAGCCTTACCTCTGTAACCATCACTATATTTTGATTTGAGGGGAGTTGAAAATATTGGACACTTTTCTTGCACGTGTGTTTTACAAATGATGTGCGCAGCTTGCATGTTTATTTTTAACATGGCATGTTGCTCTGCATCTTTTCTTTGAATTAGACTTCCCCACATTGCTCCTGGTTGTTCACTTTCCCTTCCATATACTCAGGGGCTTCTGCTTTTCATGTTACTGATGATTGGGTCAGTTTGCCAGAGAGAGTCAAGCCCTCTGATCTTGGAAATGTGAGGGAAAAAAAACCCCAGTTATTGCCAATGAAATTCCCCTTTTCTTATCCGGTCCAACTGCTTTCAATGGATCATGCTCAGTTGTCATTTTCTGGTCTCTCATTCGCTGGGGACTCTGAACAAAAACGAGCCTAAAAAGGGAAGCTACAAAACCAATACACTGTAGGTTTAAGAGGGGCCAATCACACCCACAAATTACACCCATGACCCTACCAACTTGATAAACGTTCTTCCAGTTCCGTGCTGGTAACTTGATAAGGGGTATTTAGTGGGGGAGGTGGACAACTCAGAAGGATATAGGGGCCTGGTGGCCAGGCCTGGTCTTCTCCAAGCCAGAAACTGAGGTTCCCACCTCCTAGATCTCAGCAGGCTAAGAAGATTGAGGCATCTGATCTGGGGTATGCTAGATATCCTAGCCTTGCCTGAAATCTCCCTCTTGGCTGCTCACAAGTCTCTGTGGCGTATTTTGAAACCTGGCATTTCTCTATCCGGTTGTCTTCGGGCAAACAGTACATGCACATGTCAAGCTCATGCCATTTTACCCCAATGTACCTGGCATCTGTCAAAGGGAGCACTCATTATAGATGCAATACAGAACAGGATATGTCCCAAAGAATCCTAAATGAGCTTGGATTTCTGATACAAGAGTACTCGAAATTCCTATGGGGGAAAACTGGTGTAAGGGAATCCTATGAATAAGCAAGAATTAACTGAAAACCGATTAGCTCCCGAGACACTGGTCCAGCTGCACATTGCAATGCTAAGTACAGGACCATGAAAAGGATAGTGATTTGCCTTGGAAACATTCAGGGGCAGCCATAGCCAGGGAAACTTGCGATCATTTATGGCCAGCAATTTCCAACCTCTGCCAGCATGGAAGCAGAACATCATATTAACAGCCAATTATACATTTGTTAGAAGGGTATCAAGGTTTTTTGCACAGGTAAACAGTACGACCCACAAGGCATTGATAGTACAAAGCAGCAGGGCCCAAAAGGCACAGCAGAGCCTGAGCGTGATTTACAGAATGTGACTTGATGGGGCAAGGATGAGACATGTGATTGAAGACAAATTGGCAAGCAGGAGATTGTTCTCTCCCTGATAAGTGTTGCATGTCCAAGGTCATGAGAATATACATTTTGCTGATGTAATTTATTCATTGGACATGTAATGAACTATTCGTCGTGTTCTGAAAAAAGTGAAGTATCTGCTCGGGGATTCCCTTTTACAGGCAGGGATACTCTGTTGGATTGTTATATTGCAGTGCAACGAAGGAACCAGTTTCTTGCTGCAAACCAAAATCCGTGGTTTGGAGCCCTAGAGTTAGATGGCAATGTAAATCACTGCTCCCTCAACTCCTGGCGCTAACCCCAGTGATTAGACCATTTTCAAATCGCTACCAGTGTAACAGAGGTCAGATCCAGATTGGGACCTCTCGAGTGTGGGCTTGGGGAGTGAGGTGGGGTGGCGGAACACGGTTGCTGCCTTTTGTTAAAAAGGTAATGTCTGAACAGAATAGATATGATAGTTTTTATATAGCGCCTATACACAATGTGTTTCAAAGCGCTTCAAGGCAAGGGAGGGAACAAGGGAAAATACAATGACATTCTTACTGGCCATGAACAGTAAGGATGTGAAATTAACTATTATACTCGGCCTGACAACATTTCAGTAAGTGCAAGAGCTAAGACATAGATGAGGAAGGGAGAGGGAGAGTGGGAAGGAAATGGAAGCAGACAGGCGACTACCGTACTGATGACATTTCTGGTAGAGCTGGAGAAAAACAAAAGGTGAGGGAGAGGGGTGCAGAAAGGACGGGGAGGAACAAAACAAGCAACTATCGTACTAGGCCTGACGATATTTCAGATAGTGCTGGATGGGGCGGGGGGGACAAGTAAGGGGTGGGGAGGAGACAGACGAGGTTACTATCATACTAGGTCCAGGGACAATTCTGATAAGAGTAAATGCATAGAAGAAAGTAATAGGGGGAGGGGAGGAGAGAACAGAGAGTAAGCAGTCCAAAAGAGTGGAGAAGCAAGAGTGGCGAGCGAATACAATTGCAGAAATCAGTAAAAAAAACATAATGTGGCAAGCCATGATAAAAGATGAAGATGGGAACTGCATGATTCAGGGCCATCATGAGTACAGGATGCAAAGGAAGTCCAGCATGAGAGTTGAGAAAGGGTGACGCATTGTGAATCAATGAAGTCCATAAAAGTCAAATCCAGCATAGACCACAAGACGATGATGGTGAAACCAGAATGTATCAGGACAGACTCCTGCAGAAGTAGGCTGGGAAGGAGGGAGGGGGAGCAGGGTAGAAGAATCAAGTAAAACAGGCAGCACCTGTGTGCGAGAAGGGAGGGGGGCTCAAGGGAAAATCACAGGGGGACCAGATGGGGTGGGGATGGCCTGTGGGGACAGAGGGAGTAAACACATGTTGGTGCATGCTTACCTGCTGTCTGAGGAGGGCGTCGGACCCCTGGGTCCTCCTGGTCCAAACTGGTCCAAACAGGAATTGTCCTTTTCTTTGTCAGCCATTCGCTATGGACACCCGGGCCAGAAATGCCCTTGATCTAAGAGTTAAGAGCAGGAAGGAAGAGGCAGGGCTGAGAAGGTGGGTGGTGCATAGGCCAGGTGACCTAGATCCACTTGCCTCTGCTCCCCATCTGCAAAGGAAAAGAGACTGGAGGGCTCCTTAAGTAGGGAAAAAGAGCAGCAACCGGGAAGGCACCAGGTGGGTGGGGCTTGTGAAATGGGGTAAAAGAGCGGCAACCTGGAAGGTGCCAGGTGGGCGGGGCTTAGGCCAGGTGACCTAGATCCACTCTCACCTGCTTCCCATATGCCCATAGGTATACAATATTTGTATGTATTATGATGCATCCTGAAACTGAGATGAAATGAATAATTAAAAAGACCCCCCAGAAATAGTTGGATAAACAGGCGGAAGACTGAAGTGGTGCTGGATACATGCATAAGATGTTCCTCAGGTTGGAGACTCAAGCACCTGCATCAGGGCCTCCCTATTGTAGACAGTTCTGAACTAAAAGGGGCAGCGGGGCGGGGGAGGGGGGCAGTGAAACCTTTGGTTTTAGGAACTGAATGAAAAACCTTCCTCTATTTCAGGCTACCTCATTAGCAGATTTGTCCTTTTGTATGCATGGGAAATGGGGGCAAGACCATCTAGGGATGTGCCGATTCCACCAAATGTCACTGCTGCACATTTTATGTACATGCCTTCTCATCACGAACATTTCAGGTTCTCACACAAATGGAGCTCCTTTTACAGATGACTATGGTTATAAACCCCCGGTTGAATGTGCTTTCTATGGATAAAATGGACGTAAATGGAGTACCTACCCTGAGAGAAAAAAAGGTACCAAATGTCCAGAACAATGAGGCATGTGTATTGATTGATATCAGGAAGCCTCTAAAAGTCTCAAAAGAAAGATCTAATCAATATCATTAGGGGCATCTGCGCCCCTCCTGTTCAGCGTCATTTTCACTCTATACCCAAGAAGTCAAAGAGCAACGGAGGGATGGGGAGTTGGGGGGGGGGGGGGGGGGACAGTGGAAGACATGACTTAGCAAAATTCGGGCAACTTGTTTTACCCCAGAAGCCTATTTTGCAATCCCAGTAAATATTACCACAGCAGCAGCAAAGTCATACAGCTTATTCCCTGAGCAGTGGTGGTGGGGCTGCTGCCTCTGGGTCCAGTCCCTTCAGTCCTTCAGTTTACCAGGAGCAGAAAAAAATATACATGTACACAATCTCTAGTGCAAGCCCCTTTAAGACAGCTAGCAGACACTACTGCTGATGGGGCAATCGGTTACCAGACTCGCCCAGTGAATCGTGGGGGATCTTTGAATTCTGGCCAAGGACTTCCCAAACATTTGAGAGGAACCATAAAAATTCATAAAGAAACGGCAGACTTACCCCATGTTACACCGCATCATGTGCAGATATGAATCAGTGTGAGAGTTTTGCTGGCTGAAGTAAGACAAATAGTGAACAGAATGAAGTGACTGGCAAGTAGCTGATCTTGGAATAAGTGCAGCACTTAATACTGCAAAAAGAAGAATCTCCTGCTTATGAAGTAAGACAAATAAATATCCACACCGCAATCTACCAGAACGAAACCACAGGCGGCACAAGAAGCAGTTAGGTTTGCAATCTAAGACACAACAGAAATGGAAGTGTCTGTGCAGGTTGGCAGACTAAGCCGCTGACTGTAGCAAATCATTGGGTAGCTTGCAAAGAACAGAAAAATGCTGAACCAACTCATGGCACAGTTACAAAGTATGGGTCCCGTTCGGGATCCTTAGGGGAAATGTATGAGGTCCGGCCAGATGGGGAGATATGACAAACATTTCTGGGTTCAACACTGGGTTGTGGCACAGCATGCAACTACTGTAAGGAGATGGGTCAATGGAATATGGAATTCCAAAACAGCCCACAGCAAACTGTTCCCTCCCTATTCACTAATCCATCTCAATTTGCCAGATACTGCTGCTTCAGCCTTTCCCCCACAAAATACTGAAACAACCCCTCCAGGGGACAATCATCCATGGGCATCCCGATAGTAACCTGGATATGAACCCTTTAATTCCTGTGACCCAAGGAGGGATTGCTGTAAAGTGCATGAAAGGGACATTGGGCCTCATTACGCGGTAGGCGGTAAGGGATTACCGGCACCGGTAAGGGCACCGGTGCCGGTAATCCCTTACCGCCCTACTACGAGGTCCCTTAGCGGGTCCCTTCCTTAACGCCTAGTTTTACCAGGTGTTATGGAAGGGACCTGATGAGGGACTTCAGAGCTAATAATGGGCCCGCTAATAGCGGGCCCCGTTATTAGCTTCATCCCCATTCCCATTTGAGCCCTATGGGGGCTCAAATGGGAATGGGGAATGGTTCCCGGAATGGGGACTTACCGGGTCCTCCAAGGTCGGCATGACCCGGTAAGTCCCTATTCCGGGAACACGGACCCAGAATGCGGTAAGGGGGTAGCCATGGCGCTAATAGCACCATGGCTACCGCCTACTGCGTAATGTGGCCCATTCTGTTCCTAGTCCATACCAGAGCAAGCCAGCCAGCTCTTCAGTCCTCTTTCTTCTACCTGTGGCAAAACCGTTGGCATTCTCTGACCAAACCTAGATCAGTCTCTCTGTGCCCTATAGCAGAACATGAATCCAGTTAAGACACTCTTCCCCAGTTTACCCATTAGGATGGAATATTTTGTGAAAGATAAACTGTACCATTCATTGCACATGAAATTGAGTATTTTTAGATGTCCACCATGTAAACAAAAATTGTGCTAGCTACTCTGCAAGAGGAACTACTTGTGTCATGAGTTCCTACAGGTCTAAATCCAATGAAGATTTTACAGATTATACCAACCCCATATTTACTCTGGTCCCAGCACAATGAATTTGGTGGCAGACAATTTACATCCCATTAGGATCTGGGTAGCTAGCTCCAAACCCTTTGCAAAGATGTCAGTGCTCACTGCATCCTGAAGCTGAGGAGGGAATAGCAACCTTCAATAACTAACTATTAAAACAAAGAATAGTTGTTCCAACCACCAGTCCTTGCAATACTTCCATTTTACCGTCAAAGGACCCCAAGGCAGCAGCTCCATACCGTGTTGGTCCGTGTTAGCCTGGGGAGCCGGCAGCAGTAAACCTGCACCGGCAAACAGGTAGGTGAGGTCTGGACAGAGGGACCAGCAATCACTGTTCCCATTACACTGTCCGACCCAATCTCATCTTGTCCTTTTCCTCTAATAGCATTTAGCCTGATTGTGTAAATTAGCCTTATGAAAATGTACCTAATATTTATTTAACCAGCGCCTAGTTGCCCCCGGGCTTTGTGTGCTCATACAAATAAAAACAAAATTTAAAAAAAATCTCACATTTAGCCTGATTGTGGAAGTTGCCATTTCTCACATTAGCCTGATTGTGTAAGTTAGCCTGATTGTGTAAATTAGCCATATCTCACACTTAACCTGATTGTGTAAGTTAGCCTGATTGTGCAAGTTAGCCAAAACCCACTTTTAGCCTGATTGTGTAAGTTAGCCTGATTGTGCAAGTTAGCCATATCTCACACTTAACCAGATTGTGTAAGTTAGCCTGATTGTGTAAGTTAACCATAGCTCACACTTAACCTGATTGTATAAGTTAGCCTGATTGTTTAAGTTAGCTATATCTCACATTTAGCCTGATTGTCTAAATGTGCGATATGGCTAACTTACACAGACGGTCTTGGAAACATATAGGGGCTGATTCATGGAATTATGTGCGCCGAAAAACGGGCTTTGTGCGCCGTTCTGCCCGCAAATCCCTGTTTCACAAATGGGGATTTGTGAGCAGAAAGGCGCACAAAGCCCGTTTTTTGGCACACATAATTCCTGAATCAGCCCCATAATTTCAATGATTACCCCATTGACGGCTGAGCCCCCTCATTAGGCCTTTCTCCCTCTATCCAGGTGCCCCAGGTCTAAGGGTGCTTCATTTACTGTTGTGGCCCCCTACCCGGGTGTACCAAATCAAAGTGTTATTGCATTGTGTAATTGGTTCACTGCATTCACTGTTGTGCCCCTATCCAAATCAAAGAGTTATTGCATTGACTGTTGGGCCCTTACTTGGGCATTTCTCCCTCTATCCAGGTAACCAGGTGTTTGTGCCCACCCTGACTCACACGTGCGAAATGAATAAAACAGACACTCCCTGCGCAGGGAATAAGGCACAAAAGAGCAGGCTGCGAGAGTTCAAGGAAAAGTTTATCTAGATCTCTGAGAGCACTCTGACCACATCAAGGTTACAACACATTTATATAGTACATCTACATTTTTAACATATGATGCTACGTTGGACCGGGATTGGTCAGCCGTGGTGGTGACTTCGGTGTGGCCATCATCTCTTCCTCCGGGTTGGTTGCTTGGTTGGCGGGAGGATTGACGTCAAACATTTGCGCAGCGGATGGGTGAAGGTCAGGTTGCTGTGAAACACGGTGGTCACTATCTAAGCTAAGACAATACATTCTGAGTAATGCATGCACTAAATAACAGTTGATCAAAAGACTCTCAGTAGTGTATTATGTTGTTATACAAATCACTCAAGAGTTTGTTATCTACACACTTGGGTTATACAGGTCACAGGTTTATAGGCCTTGACCACTATAATACTGTCATTGAACTATAAGGTCAGTCTCACAAGAATCGCAGGTATGTGGCACTTGTTAGTATTGGGCACGATATACTGCACAGGGGTCTAATGTTAGTTGGGGGTCTGTTGGGTGGGCTTCATAGCAAGGTTGGCAGTCTGGCACATGAAAGGGATGCCTTGCAAGGACACAGGGTAAGAATGGCAATAAGTTTCAACTGGCGAGGGTAAGAGGGCAAGTTCACTTTTGTGGAGATGGACGAGCTCTGCGCTTGGCTCATGTTGGTTCACATGCAGGACAGTGATCTCAGAGGAAAAGGGATGTGTTACATTTATTATTTGTTGCAAGCAGCTCCGGCCTCAGCGTGAGAATGGAGCTGCAGAGTTTTCCAGTTGGAGTGGGGACGAGGGTGGTGGCCATGTGCTCCGAGCTACAGCGGCGGGCAAAAGGGAGAAATGCGTTTTGTACTATTGCAGTGAGGCCTGGTTACCAAGATGGAGTCGAAATGGGGCACAAAAAATGGATGCCCTGTGTCCTGCGCAGTGGTCCCATCTACGCGAATGTAACCAACGGTTAGCATCGCATAAGGGCGAGGGGCGCACCCACCACTAGAGGCACTTGGTCCAAGTTTTGTACTGAGAAGTGATGGTAGATAGGGGCCCATTGGCCCCTTGCTCCCACACATTCCCCCTTTCGTTACATCTAAAGTAACAAATACTTCTACTTTTTATTCTTTTCATTCTCCCTTCGGTAGGACTCAGCCTCTGCCACCGCCTCGTCCCATGCGGGGGTGCCTTTTATGGGCATCCATGCTCTACAAACGCTTCTAAGGCTGTTTCCTCTTCTAGCATATTCATCTGGTGTACACATTGGGTAAATACCTCCATCCCCATCTAGATCTACACATACTTCTGGGTACCATTGCAACTCTCTCGGTTCTTTTATCGTTGTATGATGCAGATTATCCACTATATCCCCATATTGCCTGTATATTGCTGTCATCCTGTATTGTGGTGTAGTGTATTCCCCTGTTTGCATTTGTGCATCTATCATGGTAGCTACCGTTGTCGGTCGGCCCATTGTTACCATCATCATAGCCGTGGTTGGCATGCTTTCTCACAACACCGTAGTCCCAGTTGGCACACACAAAAGAACAGGAGCACAAAAACGATGATGGGGATCAGTATTTTCATTGCCACATTTACCCATGATGGTATCCAGCTGAACACATTGTCGAACCATGTGCTTTCTTCTGCTCCTCCTTCCGCTCTCATTCTCTCCCCTAAGTTGTGCACTGCGTTTATCACATGGGAGAGTGTCCCGTTATCAGCATCTTCAGTTGGCAAGAATGTGCAACACGCTCCCCCAATTTTTTGGCAAACACCACCGTCCATCGCCGCGAGGAGATCTAGGACATATCTGTTTTGCATTGTCATTAGGCGTAGCGCGCGGAGCTCTATCTTTATCACGTTGAACCCCTCTTCAGTATCGTTAGCCAGTTGAATGAGCTCCCAGCGCACTATCTGCAACCATTTGGCGTTTGCGCGTGCTTGCAGTCCTGGGGCAAGAAGTGAGGCGAAGAATGTCACTGCTGATGAAAAGAGCTTCTATTTCTGCGGGATCTCTGCAAGGAGCTTCGATGATTCGGATGAGATGTAGTTGGCGGACCTTTTATTCCGCGTCAATCTTTTCTTTAGTTCATATTCTGACAATAGTTCATATGCTGGAGCTTCTGTTCTTATTAGTTGGGGTGTTGTCGATGGTTCAGCCGGTTGCCCTGCTGCCGATATGCCAGCCAATTGTTTTGCTGACCCCTGGATATGGCTTTCTGGTATTACTATCAGGGCTGTGTGGAGGGTTACTAGAGCACAATTTCCTTTCCACAATGCGGGGAGGTGCAGGTAAGCTTGTTTGCCGCAAACCCAATACATGTCCATTAGTACAGCTGTGCCTTTCTTCATGTCGGGTATTATTACCTTTTTGTGACATCTCCTTGTTTCCCCCATGTTCACTTTCCCTTCCCCACGGAAATACAGTTTGTGTGGTACTTCTTTTTGTATTTTGATAGGTTTCTCTAATGCTGTGACCCACGTTAGCTTTGCGACATGGTGCGACCAGATGGGGTCACATCTTTTATCCATTGGAAAGTGTCATTTGGTAGGCCTCGAAGTGCTTCGGCTTTGCATTGGATTATTTCTTTGTGCCATTTATTTTCTGCATATCGTGTCCCCTTGATGACAAGAAATGGTTCCTTGAGGCAAATTACACCTTGGCGCTGGCTTGTGCATTTTTTCTCATTCTCCAGCTTTTCCAATGTGACAGTGTGCGCCTGGAACGTGCTCTTTATTCTGCATAAAACCAGATGAATTAAACATTGGGCCTCTGACAAGGTCACTTCCTGTGGTACTAACATTTTCGGTGTTCCTGATGCATGCGAGATGAGTGAACAGACGTAGCAGCTCTCATTTGTTGCTTGCTTCGCTGTGGCACTCATGTCAGAATACCATTTATTTGATTGATCAGGGTGGCAAGGATCTTCTATTTCATCTAACCCCAGGTCGTCATAGATGTTGTATCGTTTCCCTCCTGCCCCCCTTTTTCTCCTCCTTCTCCCTTCCTGGTCATTGTTTTTCACCCTTTTGTAATGTATTGGAAACATCCCAGCCCATGTTGTATCATTACAATTCAATATGGCATATGTATCATCATCGGTAGCAGCAATATTGTGTGAGGTATGGTGTATGGTTGTCTGTGCATTGATACTAGTGTTAATTAAATCATTTGTCCAATAATAATCTCCATCATATTCGTTATATCCATAAGCATTACTCATGTTTACATTGAAATGTAACACTGGCGCAGTTGTTGATCCCACAGTGATGTAGTCTGAGGGTTGCATTCCATCTGTTTTGTTAACATTAATTTCATGTGACTCCTGCCATATAGTCTTCACCCCAGTCCATATCATTTATGATCCCTCTCTTATCATGTTAGCCCCGCTTCCACCCCTTTTCATGTCATTAACAAGAGATAAAAGGGTATAGTACCAAGCTGCAAAAAACAACATTACTGACATCAGAATTGCAGCACATTTCAAAACGCATTCAACATCACTGAACCTTTTAGCCCTAATGGCGACCCTATCGCTATCTATCATTAATTCGTTCTCTCCGATCGTAGGTCGTTCGGCCATTGTTCACCTGGAGGGGCTATATAAATTTGTTAAGTCATCACAATATATACAAATATTTACATTCTTGTTTAACTTCACATTTAATCATCATTTTCAGCCAGGCTTGTTCTTTTACCCAATTGCTCATGTACTTTGTTATAGAGATAACAATCAAAAATGAAGGTGGGAGATAGAGAGGGAGAGATAGTTGAGGTGTATAGACAATATGTCGGCCAATTAAAGAGGAGAGGAGGAAGAGACAGAAAAGAAGGAAGGAGGAGATAAGCTGTGCAAAACAAAAATACATATCAATTTTATCTCTGCATATTCTCTTTTACTGATGATTTTGTTATTTGCTTTCAACCTCATTTGTTGTCCCAGTGGCGCTGTCTCGCTCCTCCTGGGGGATTGTACTATTGTGTGCTCTCCTCACATCTGATAAGTGCACCCAATACTTCAATCCCTTTACCTTCACTGCCGTGGGTGTACTATGAATAACCTCGTAGGGGCCATGAAACCTGGGTGAATTCCACCTTCTCACAAAGCTGCGGACATACACGTGTGCCCCCGGCATCAGTGGCCCGCTTGAACTGTCTGTGGCCGGTGTGGTAGTATCGGTCATCACATTTTCAGTAAAAGGTGGTGCTATTTGTCGCGCTATGCTGCGTACTGCGCGTGTTAGCTGGGTTAGGTATTCCTTGAACTCTTCCCCCAGCACTGTGGCAGCCCTGTGCACATCCGAGGCTGTTCTAATCGGGGATACTGGCATGTGTATTCTCCTCCCAGTTACAATTTCGTGGGGGCTTAGATGGTGGTCTTTACATGGTTGTGTCCTGAGTTGGAACAGTGCTAGGGGCAAGCAATATACCCAATTCTTCTTTAATGTGTTACATAACTTAGACAACTTACTAATCCGTTGATCTTTTCTACCACCTCATTCGCCATTGGGTGATAAATTGAGCATAATTTGTGCTTTACCCCCAAGAGTAATGTCACTTCCTTAAAGAGGTCATTCACAAAGTGCGTACCGTTGTCTGATCTAATCACATCGCATATCCCCCATTGTGAAAACACCTCCCGCACGAGGAACTTGGCTGCACATTTTGCATCTGGGTGGGGACATGGGCCTGCTTCCACCCACCTTCAAAAGGGGCACACCACCACAATCAAATATCTTGCTCCATTACACCGCTCTCCCATATCAGCATAGTCTATGTGAAGCTCTCTAAATGGTCCTATTGGTCGGGGCAGAGTACCACGCAGCGTTCTTAATGTCATTCCTGAATTATATGTTTGGCATGTTATACATTCTACAATGAATTTTGACAGGTGGTCTTGCAAATTGGGGACGAACCAGTGTTCCTGGATGTCTGCAGCAATGTGTTGTTTTGCTACATGGCCGGGGAAATGCAACTGTTGGAATGCTATTTCTAGTAACTCTATGGGCATTACAACCTTTCCTGTTGTCTCTTGCCTCCAAATGAGATCTGTGGCTGATTGTTTACATCCCTGTTTGCTCCACAGTTCTTGCTCCTCTTGGGACGCTCTTCTTTGTAACTCTATTATCTGCGCTATTGGGGTATTATTTTATGCTTCCTCTTGTGGATCTGTGGTGATTGTTTTTGCGATGCATTCGAGTGTTGGTGTCACATTGAAATACGAGGCCTCCTTCGCTGCTGCGTCAGCTGCTGCGTTTCCCAATGAGATTGCGTCTGTGTTGTTGGTATGGGCTTGGCATTTCACCACTGCCACTACCGATGGTACTGCTAATGCATCTATCAGCTCATTCAACAATGTTGCATGCTGTACTGGAGAACCGTCTGCCCTCCTGAATCCTCCTCTACACCACCGTGACAGCCCTGAGTGCACCGTGGTAGTTGCATAGGCTGAGTCTGAGTATATTGTCACCGCACAGGGCTTCAATCAGGGCAGTTAATTCTGCTGCCTGCGCTGAATAATGGGATGGGAGGCGCTTTTGTAAAATTGTCTCATATGCATCTTCTTCCATGCGTACTACCACCATTCCAACATGTTTTTCCCGTTTCGGGGTCTATTGATGCTGACCCATCTATGAAATATATTTCTCCCTCCTGTAGGGCATTCTCACTTGCTTTCGGGATGTCGTCACCTTCCCCCTCATATGTGGCACAATCGTGTTCCTGTATGTCCTCTGTTGTGCATGGTTCTGTAATAAATGTTGCTGGGTTCACTGTCTTGGACCTCACAACTTGTACGTTGGGGCTTGAAATTATTACTTTGTATGCTGTTGCTCTTTGTGTCGTTAGTGTTGATTTTGATCACTCAAGGATGGCAAACAGGGAATGCTCCGTATATAGCGTTACCGAACATCCCATGACAATGGTGGCGCTTTTTTCAATTGCATAGGCCACAGCCGCGAAATGACCTTGCATTACTGGATCTAGTGTCTCACTGTAATAAGCCAATGGTTTGTGACCTAGTGATGTTTTGTGTGTCAGTACTGCTGTCATCAGTGTCCCGTTGCAGTGTGAAAACAAGAAAAATTCCCTCTCATAATCTGGGTTTGCGAGGACTGGGGCGTCAGCAATGAGGTCTTTTAATTTCAAATACTGTGTTATCATTTCCTGCGTCCATTTTATTGCCGCCCTATTTTTCTGTGCCTCTTTTAATGCTTGTAGTGGGGGGCGTGTATATGCCGTGTAATCAAGGATCCATGCTCGGCAATAATTACAAATGGCAAGAAATGTTTGCATGTCTTTCACAATTTTTGGGATTATTATGTTGCGTATAGCAGCTGCTCTGTCTGGAAGTATTCGCTTCCCATCTTTTGATATTAACTGTCGGAGGTATACAACCTCGGCGAGGCAGTATTGCAACTTCCTTTTATCTACCTTGTATCCTTTGGTAGCTAGCACATTCAGTAGTGCTATTGAGTCTTCTCAGCACTTTTCTTCTATATGGCTACAGACGAGCAAATCGTCTACGTATTGAATGATGGTGCTCTCTACATCTATGTTCCCAATGTCTTCCCGTAACACCCTGTAAAAAATGCTGGGGCTTTCACAATAACCTTGCGGGAGTCGGCGGTGTTCAGACCTGTTGTTCCCTATCGTGAACGCTGTCAGATACTGGGATCCTGGGTCGAGTGGTATGGAGAAGAAAACGTTCTTCAAGTCAATTACAGTGAAACATGTTGATTCTTTTGGCACACTGCACAATATTGAT
Source organism: Ambystoma mexicanum (assembly GCF_040938575.1). Taxonomy (NCBI): domain Eukaryota; kingdom Metazoa; phylum Chordata; class Amphibia; order Caudata; family Ambystomatidae; genus Ambystoma; species Ambystoma mexicanum. The sequence goes on from NC_090927.1 coordinate 816,304,244, forward strand.
GCCGGGTTAGGCACTAATGGGAACTCTTTTTGAATGACGTCATTGAGTGGGCGGAGATCTTGGATCATCCTCCACGCCCCTCCCTTTGCTTTTTTGGTCGGGAAAATCGCTGTATTACATGGGGAGGTTGATGGCACTATGATTCCTTGTTTCAGGAGTACATTTATGGTCTCTCTAATTCCCTCCTCCGCTTCTCTTGATATGGGATATTGTTTTACTCTCGGCAGCATTGCACCTGGTTTGAGTTTTATTTTTATTGGCGTCACCTCATGCAGCAGCCCTACATCGTGGGGCCCGGTGGTCCAAATTTCAGGTGCTACTTTTGCCATGTCTTCCTCAAATATAGTCAGTGGGGCTTTAACGCTAGCCATCAATGGGTTATGTACCTCTCTGTATTGGACCATAATGTCACATGGTATGCTTATCTCCATTATTATTTCTCCATCATCCTCACCATCAGTGAATAATTCCTCATCTGTTATGTCTCGTAGCATTATGTTTGGGTCTATGCATAACACAGTCCTCCACTCGCACCCTTGCGTGTCCAGCCCTATGACCACAATACGTTTGCTAGATACTTGAACTGCCTCAATGCCTGTGGACATTATCGTGCCTGGCACAATGTCTGTGTGTGCAATTGGGTGGAATATCAAATCTGTTGGTGTTCTCCATTCTTTTCTCGTTATCTCTGGCACCACTCGTGCTAATACCTTGATATCATATACAAACATGCTTATATCAATGGGTATTCCTCGCACCACAACTTCTTTCATTACTGTGCTGATCATCAACATTGCTCGTACTGGGCACACTCCTGGTGTTGAGCACACTATTCCTCGTTCTGTGAACGAGATCGTCATATTCAATTTGCTTAACAAATCTCTCCCCAGCAAGTTGATTGGCACGTCTTTGTGGTACAGTAAGGGTGCGTGCACGGTTTTTCCCCCCACTGTTATATCAAGATCTTTAGTGTAAGGAACTTTTAAAATAGCCCCAGAGAACCCCTGCATCTCTAAATTCCTGCCTGAGAGCGGAAACCGCCCTTCCATAAGACATGATTTCTCCGCTCCAGAGTCTACCATAAAGATAAACTGCTTATTTCCTATCTCTGCCCCCACTAGTGGTTCCTCTTCTGCACATAGGGTGGTGGATAGGACTGGACACGCAAGTGTTCCTGTGGGCTGTCCTAATCTGAATGTCTTTCTTGTCCTGGCACTGAGAAGACATTATCTCCGATCACGGTCACGCCACGGTACGGTGCGGGCGCACCGTTTGCAGATGTTGCATAACAATTATTGGTTGCGCTTCCCACTGCATTTTGTCTTGCCATTGGTTGTGGTGGTAGTTGTTGTCCTTGCTGTACCTGAGGTTCGTTATAGCATAGGTCTTGTTGTCTCCTGCTTCCCATCGGTAGTCCATAGGGGCTACCTGGGTGTGGACACCCCCAACCTTGTTCGTTCTCCATAGGCTGTTGCCCCTGGAAATACCCTGAAGGCCGCATTCTACAATCTTTAGAGTAGTGTCCCCATCTCCCACAGTTCCAACATGACCCTTGTGGTCCGCCTCTCATTCTCTGGCCGCCAAATCCCCTATTTCCCATACCTCCAAACCCCCCTCACTGGCCACGGTACCCACCTCTTCCTCTTTCTGGTCTTTCTTGCCACTGTTGCCCACCGTATTGCTCTTCTCCGTTCCACTGCCCTTGTCCTCCTGTGGCCCGCAGCGCTGCTATTGTTGCTGGTCTGTTTCCCGTTCCTTCTTCCCCCTCGTTTTCTCGGTCTGTGGTTGCGTTGGCGTTGACAGCGGCGACCTTCACTAATTTGTTCTGCACCAGCTTCGCCTCGTCTGCCAGCCTTTTTTGTGCTATCCCCTTTTCTCTTTCTTTGATCCTCCTGCAGTGGTGCGCAATTATACTCTGTATTTCAGGCCAGCCCTTGGCTTCTATCCCAGCTATTTTATCCAAGGCCTTCTGCACCTCCTTCGGGAGCCCCTTTTTGATGATAAAATTAAACAAGGCGGTGGATTGGTTCCACGCCTTGCCAGTTTCGCTTCTCCATAAATCCTGCACCCGCAGTATGAATTGCGTAGGATCCTCATTCTCCTCCATTGTGCACTGCATCACTAAATGTAAATCTGGAATATCTGGAAACGTGCACCTCAATGCATCCCATACTTGTGCTCGAACGTTATTGAACGCCGATCCATCGTGGCGGTCACAACTCATTGTTACTCCGGGGAATCCGGCCTTTTTCCACACTGCGTCTGCTTGGTCACCAATTGCTGACACTAATAAGCTCTTCACATCCCCTATCGCTAGCGGCACTCCTGCTGTGTCTTTCTCAAAGGCGTGTATCCATTTCCCAGCCCCGCCCGACAGTGGGGGGAGGACCTTTAGCAAGTTGTTTTTATCCATTTGAGCCCATGGAATGTAATGTGGCCCACCTGCTCCTTTATGTATCAATGGCATTTGTAACTTGTGTTTCTTCCCTACCTTACTTACCGCACCTTTCTTTGTTTTACTTGCCATCATGTTTCCCCCTCGCTGTCTGTCTACCCTGCCATAGTGGTGGCGATGGTGTGTCTGGGTACCGGCGGTTTGGCAGTGGGGACCCGGATTCGGCCGCTGCCTCTTCATATTCGTCTAAGTCACTCCACACCTCTTCTATTTCTGATTGTTGCTCATTGTTCCCTTCACATCCTTCCCCGCTCTCACTTTCTGGGGTGGGTGGGCGTATAATCCTCACAGGTTTGTCATTTAGATGGAACAGGAACTCCCCTGACCGCCACTCTTTCTCTTGCCCTTGTGGCATGCGTGTTCCTTGTGATGATACTGACCGTGCTGGTTCTGAGATCGCTTGTGCCACTTCCCCTGCTGTGCTCAATGTTGGTGTTAGATCCGCCATGGATAAAGGTGGCACCTCTCCTCCCCCTGGCAGCATTTGGTTCCTGTCGCACAATGCTCGTAGTTGCGTTATCTCCATCTGTGCATGCGCTAGCTGGCGGTCTAATTCTCCAGTGATATGTGCCAAATTCACGGGGGGTGCGCTCGTTGGGCCATACAAACTTCCTTCATCATAGGGGGGTGGTGCTGTGGCAACTGCTCCGGTTGTGGGTGTAGGAGTTGGACATGCTGGTACGTACAGGGGCTCACTATATCCTACCGCTGGTCTGGACATTAAAGGATATATTTTAGTTGTATCACCTTCAGCCGTAGTGGTTGTGCACTCGCCCTTTGGCGTTCCACTTGCCTCTTCCTGCGTTTTCTGTGTTTCATTCACTTTCTCTTTATTTACCTCTGCTGTAGGTGTAACTTCTTCAAACATTCGCCATAGGTATAGTACTTCCCTTCTATTTTGCAGTTGTTTCCCCTTATACCTTGCTAACAGGTGTGTAGATACTAAATCCAATACTCTTGTCGAATGACCCACCCTCTGGCCAAATTGGCGTCACACTGTCCCCTTTTATCTCCGTCAACCATTGATCGTGGTATTTTTGTATTTTCTCACTGTATAACGGAAGGTGCTGACAAATATGGGCTAGTGGTGTTATTCCCCCCATGACGTTGTATTTCCTTTCCTCCCTTTGTCTGTACTTGCCTTCGACCTTCCTTCCCCTTAATCACTTTTTCACTTGTTGGATAATATACCACGAGTCTCATCAATTACTTGTAATTTGTATACACATATATGTATCAAGATTTATATATAGATCAACCCCTTTTTTCAACGTTAACCTTTTAGTTATTGCATGTTCAAATTCAACAGTTCATTGTTGCATATTTTGCCACTTTAACCACAAATTAATCACAATACTTGGATATCCTTGACAAAAAATGAACAGAACACAAAAGCACATATAACACTTATCATGCACATGCACTACCTGCTTGCGTTTTCTCCCCGTTGCCCTTTTTGCCACCCCTTTCCCGTTTCGCCTACTCTTCTCAATCACTCCCCACCTCTTACACCCTCTTACTCTTTTCCAAGAATCCTTTCGTACCCAGAAAAAGAATGTTGTAAATAACTACTCCGTGTCTACTCAATATACGAGACTCCTACTATTTTATCCGTATCTTCACTTATTTATTCTGCACTGGACGAGACAATGCTACGCGGCGCCGCCTTCTACCCCATTCGGGCTAGGATACCACTTCTCTTTTTCTCTTCACCTCTTACAGAAACCTAATGGCCATATAAAGGACAGATCAGAAAAGCCTCATCACTCACACAGGCCCTACTCTTCCCTATCACCCGTTAGCACCTGTCTCCCCTATTTCCCTCTTACCTTTCCTTTGTAACCTTCGCAACCGGCACTCACGTGTTCAGTCAGGTGACTCGAGGGTCGCCGCTCCCAGTCAGGCTCGCACCCCAATCAAGCAGTGGCCCGCCTCGGCGAGCAGCTTTTCAGTCAGGTATTCGTCAACCGGGAACCCTTGACGCTTCTTCGTAGTGCACACAGGCTGGTCGGCCGCTGAGGCGATGGTTTCGCTGGGGGGTGTCCTGGATCTCGCCGCTTGGCGCCGGCCTCGAGGCACCTCTCCGGCCACGTCGCAGGCGGTCACCAAATGTTTGTGCCCACCCTGACTCACACGTGTGAAATGAATAGAACAGACACTCCCTGGGCAGGTAATAAGGCACAAAAGAGCAAGCTGCGAGAATTCAAGGAAAAGTGTATCTAGATCTCTGAGAGCGCTCTGACCACATCAAGGTTACAACACATTTATATAGTACATCTACATTTTTAACATATGATGCTACGTTGGACCGGGATTGGTCAGCCGTGGTGGTGACTTCGGTGTGGCCATCATCTCTTCCTCCGGGTTGGTTGCTTGGTTGGCGGGAGGATTGACGTCAAACATTTGCGCTCCGGATGGGTGAAGGTCAGGTCGCTGTGAAACACGGTGGTCACTATCTAAGCTAAGACAATACATTCTGAGTAATGCATGCACTAAATAACAGTTGATCAAAAGACTCTCAGTAGTGTATCATGTCGTTATACAAATTACTCAAGAGTTTGTTATCTACACACTTGGGTTATACAGGTCACAGGTTTATAGGCCTTGACCACTATAATACTGTCATTGAACTATAAGGTCAGTCTCACAAGAATCTCAGGTATGTGGCACTTGTTAGTATTGGGCACGATATACTGCACAGGGGTCTAATGTTAGTTGGGGGGGGTCTGTTGGGTGGGCTTCATAGCAAGGTTGGCAGTCTGGCACATGAAAGGGATGCCTTGCAAGGACACAGGGTTAGAATGGCAATCAGTTTCAACTGGCGAGGGCAAGGGGGCAAGGACACATTTGTGGAGATGGACGAGCTCTGCGCTTGGCTCATGTTGGTTCACATGCAGGACAGTGATCTCAGAGGAAAAGGAATGTGTTACATTTATTATTTGTTGCAAGCAGCTCCGGCCTCAGCGTGAGAATGGAGCTGCAGAGTTTTCCAGTTGGAGTTGGGACGAGGGTGGGGGCCATGTGCTCCGAGCTACAGCGGCGGGCAAAAGGGAGAGATGCGTTTTTTACTATCGCAGTGAGGCCTGGTTACCAAGATGGAGTCAAAAGGGGGCACAAAAAATGGATGCCCTGTGTCCTGCTCGGTGGTCCCATCTACACGAATGTAATCAACGGTTAGCATCGCATAAGGGCGAGGGGTGCACCCACCACTAGAGGCACTTGGTCCAAGTTTTGTACTGAGAAGTGATGGTAGAGAGGGGCCCATTGGCCCCTTGCTCCTACACACAGGTCTAAGGTTTCTGCATTTACTGTTGTGGCCCTCTACCCGGTGTCCCAGATCAAAGAGTTAGCATTGACCTATGCCCTTTTTGGGCCTCTCTCCCTCTATCCAGGTATATCATATCAAAGTGCTGTTGTGTTCACTGTTGTGCCCTCTTCAGGCCTCCGCCCTGTGTCCAGGTGTCCAAATTCTAGGTGTGACTGCACTGACTGTTGTTCCCCTATTTATGCCCGCTACTACCTCTGTCCCAATTCTAAGTGTGACTGTGTAAACTAGGTATACCAGAGGACCGAGGTTTGCGCTACACTATCACCGTTCAGCAGAGCACCCAGGGCCCAACGAACCCTCCCCCGGTAAATGACGGAGGACTCAGCCAAGGGAAATTTAGAACTGTCCTTTATGTTCCATAACAGACAGGCATCATACAAGAAAACAATTCTCCAGCAATCGCAGATCCTGAGCCAGTGTCTGGCATTTTTGTTAGCAAATGTCGTTACAACTTAGAACCATTCCCCAAAAACGTACGAGCCCATACTATTGGGTGGCTGGGGTGGTAGTGCCTATAGACGGCACCTATAGAGGTTAGCTGACTGGTCCTTGCATGTCAGGTGGTCTCGCCTGGGACTTCCCCAAAAACTATCTATTACATTGTTGCAGGGTCGCAGGACTACCATTGGCCCTTACCCTTTCCGGTATTACCCAAATTGATCTTTTACAATTGATCTTTTGCACAATTGACCTAATTATAGTGGTCCTAATTGACCTTCTGCACAATTGACTTTTATATTATTTTAGTTATTTTATATATGTATTGGGTTGGTTTTGGGTTATAAATAATATAAGCGGATTGGGTGGGGGAGTTGTAGGGGATTTTGGATTGAGTGAGGGGCTAGTGGGGGGTTTCCCCCCGCATATATGTCCTAATTGACCTTCTAAATTAGGTCAATTCTCCCGAGGTCAATTGTGAAAAGGTCAATTAGTATACAACCCCCTTTCCATCTACCCCTGGATTTGTGTTCCCTGATTGGTTGGAGCGGGTCTCCTCGGGCCTGGGACCCCGCTCTGTTCTCAGCGCTCAGTGTACCTTCTCAAGGTGATGAGAAAGAGTATATGTCCCCATTGTTGCCACTGGTATATCCACCTAGCCTGAGAGAGGGCCTGCAGGTTGCAACATTGTTAGACAACACATGTATCACTTCTTGTCTTCTTCGCTGGGAATTGCGCTTCCAACCGCCTGGAATGTTCTGCTCACCACCAGAAAAGAGCAGCGTGCTGTAAAATCTGTTTTCCTTCGTCCCTTATTATGAGGCCTGTAGTTTGATGTAACTCTACTATAGTTATGCTATGATTTCTATGACTATATTGTACTATTTTCCTTATGCGTTAGTGGTATTTGGCTCTTCCAGGCTCCTTATACGATCCTGTAGTTGCAGCTTGCTGTGCATCTTTTGCTTTCTTGCGTTTCTACTCAATGAAGAGACTGATCACCAAAGAACCACACCACCCAACAAGTTTAACCAGGGAAAACCCACCAGCAACGGAAACCCACCCGAGAACACACTGGGCCGAACAATCAATGCAAACAACAACCCAAAAGGAAAATAAAACAAACTACACTGCAGCCTTCTAAACGTTACATCCAAAACACTCAATAGAAATCCATGACCTAAGAGAAGGAGGCACAGCCGTGCTCTTTCTCATGCAAACCTGGCTATCAAACAACTAAAAGGCCATAGTGAACGAAGCAATACCGGACTATTATAAACTAATACACGCCAACAGAGAAAATGGAAGAGGCGGAATCGCAAACATACATAAAAAATACATCAGAGCATCTCAAATCGTCACAACCAATGCAGATGACTATGAATCCCTGCTCATAAAAATGTAACTCATGACCAAACCAACATAGTATTCCTACTGATCTACAGACCACCTTCTTACAATCCCAACTTTGCAACGAAACTAGAGGACGTGGCCGCCATGCTATCAACCCACCACAACAAGCTAGTCATACTGGGAGACTTCAACATATGGTTCAAAAAAGAAAACTAGTCCACAGCAAACTCACTTTGTGCACTCCTGGAAGCTATGCATTTCAAGCAAATAGTAACTGAATCCACCCATGACGCCGGACACACCCTGGATGCAATATTCTGCAGGGAAGGGCTATGCACATCTGCACCACCTAAACCAATGGTATGGAGCCACCCCTACTTAATACCATTCTACATCAAATCCCCCTATCGGCCAAAAAGGAAATACTCCATACCAGCAAGAAAAGAAAATGGAAGATCCTAGACCTAGAGGACCTAACAAACCTAGACTCAACCCTCCCAAGCGTAACAGAACCCACCGGAACAACCATAGGCACAGCAGAAGACACACTCAACAATTGGATCACCAACGCCCTTGACCAACTGGTACCAGCTAAAACATTCAAAGTAACACCAGAAAAACTGCCAGAAAAATGGTTCACAGAAGAACTGAAAGAACTAAAAAAACACAACGGCAAAATGGAAAAAAAATGGAGACCAATACACCTGATGAGAGAAAATAAAATACCAAAGACAACTTAAACTATACAAATCAAAAGTCCTCAAAGGAAAAAAGCTCTATTATGCCACAAGAATAGAAAAGGCAAACAATCCACAGAAAGAACTTTTCTAATTCAAAGAGATTAAAAAAACCTTCGTCTTGCAGGAATTCCATCACCCCGACACAAGCACTTTGTGGCAACATCACCAACCACCCGAGAGCAAAAATAGACAATACAGAGCACAGACACTGAGCGAAACACAGTTTACAGAACAACTCACCTGCCTAGAACCAATCAGAGAAGAAACTTCACCCCACCGATCAAGGACACCAACCTTTCAGGATCCCCAAGAGACCCCTGCCCAGCTGACATCTTCAAAGGAATTCTCAACCACAGAACACCGGTGTCATACATCCGGAACCTAATGAATCCATTGCTCAAAAGAGAAATAGTAGCGTCCTCCTATAAAAAGGAATCAGAAAGTGAGGAATACCCAAGCAACTGCAGATCGATATCCAACATGCCCTAGCAAGCAAAGATCCTGGAGAACTACGTGTACAAAATCCTTCTTAAATACGTTGAAACAAACGGAATACTCTATCGGTCACAAGTTGGCTTCAGACCAATGAGAGGAACAGAATCAGCACTTCTATTGATATGGGACGATCTGAAAATGAAGGCAGATGATGCCCAATCAGCCCTCATACTATTGGACATATCAGCGGCTTTTGACACAATCAGCCATGTAACACTTATAAAATGATTGATGGGATGTGAGATAGAGGAATCTGCACTAAAGTGTCTTACCTCATTCCAAACAAACTGAACCGAAAGAACCTACCTACACTACACCTCAAACACCAAAAATATATCCTCCTGAGTCCCACAGACCTTTCCCCTCTGCTTTTCAACATCTACATATATCCACTAATGAAAATCATTTGAGCCCATGGATTTACTGCCTACAACTATTCTGACACAGAACCGATTGTGAAAGCAAACGAAACCCAGGAACAAAATAACAGCCTCAACAACTACCTCAGAGACGGTATCCAGTTAATTTCTCAAACACATTTTCGACATGCCATTTTTTCGAAACAAATGTCTAAAAAAAAAAAATCTGAATTTAATAGTTTTTTATTTTCTATGTTTTATTTTTGTTTCGTTACTTTAAAAAAGTGTCAATAATAAAAGAAGGGGGGTTGGTAGGGGGAATCCCCCTTTTAAGAAAGTAAAATAAAAAAAAAATCAATGCTTTTTCTCGAAATATTTGTGTCGCAGAAATGGCATTCAAAAATGTGACGTTCGAAAAAGTCACTATGAACCCTCACAGAAATCTACAACTGGATGACTACGAACAATCTTAAATTTAACCCGGCAAAAACGAAACAATGCTCTCAGCCGCAGGATTCAACAGAGGGAACCTGCAACTGGACTGGCCAATCGGCATGGGAACCCAACCAGAGACTACTGATGTAGTAAATAACCTAGGAATACTCATGGACAACGGGCTATCACTGGAACCGCAAGTCAAGGCAATGGCCATAAAATGCTTCTTCCTCCTACGACTGCCTCCCTCACAATCATATCCCTGATACTCGCAAGAATTGACTATGCAAACAGCCTCTACCTAGGAATGCCAGAAAGACTCAACAAGAAACTCCAAAGGATGCAATATATAGCAGCCAGGATCCTATTAAGACTGAATGGAAGAGACCACATCACTCCAGCACTGAAAAGCCTACACTGGTTACCATAAAAAAGCACATGAAATTCAAAGCACTCTGCATTGCCCACAAAGCCTAGTGCAGACAAGGAGCGGAATTCCTCCAAGACAAGATTAGCTGGTATCACCCAGGAAGGGAACTAAGATCCAGCAAAGACATACAAATGAAGGCAAAACACTACAAAAAAAGGAAATTGGGCAGAACTGCGTTCTCACGTTTAATTACTAACATCTGGAACAACATGCCCAAGGAAATTGGAACCACAGCCGACCACATCCCCTTCAGGAAACTGCTCAAACCCTGGCTATTCAGCAGATAATTACCACCTCGAAGGGACACCAGCAAAAACAACACTGCATACAAACAACTAGAGAGGAGACGTGATGGGCCAAAGAACCTGGCTAGATGCCGTCAAGCAGCAACCAAAGAGCTGCGCCAGAGGCTGCAACAAACTGACCGACTTACTAACCCATGTTCCCTTTCTGCTCCTCCAACATAACTGACACCACTACACCAGACCTTGGACTTGGCACACTACACATGAACAGAGAATCAATACTATGGTCACACTCAACATCTCTAGATGCTGAAGCACAGAGCTAACCACCCACGTAGTCCATAAAACCAACATGCAACTACACACCAAAATACCGGATTATCTTACAGCTACGGCCACCTGTGACTCTGCATCCCTTATGGACACTATCCATGACCACACCCACCTTAACCCACACAACACATTGACACAAAATACCACCACACACCGAGGCACTGAATCTCACCCATACGGTTACAATGCACAAGGCCTCTCGCACAAACTACCACATGCAAAACACACAGACGCCAGTTCCCCCTGGTTCTGAACCCACCCTCTCACCCTATCCCCACTAATCTCCCCATGCCCCTCTCTTGCAGAGCCACGTCAGCACCTGGAGACTGCCCCTTGGTGGTAGCAGTGCACGGTATAAAACATAACGAAGAAACCAAGTAAAGACATACTGTTTTGTGCAAATGTTGTAGTGTTTTCCTCTTCCAGTGGTCCCAAAATCTGTTTCAGTATTCTTTCTACCCACCTTCAGCTATCCGCTTCACTCTTCACTCTCCTTTGTTTTCTACACCGATCCACACAGAGTGTTACATATTGAGGCTTCCACTACACTTAAACTAGGCTACTACAGGGATAAATTGAATCTCCTACCATGGGGGTCTGCAATCTTCAGCTCTCCAGATGTTTTGGACTACAACTCCAGTCAGCCCTAGCCAGCATGATCAATGGTGAGTGATCATGGTACTTTAAGTCCAATGCATCTGGTTGGCCAAATGTTGCAGACCGCTGTCCTACTTTTTTCCCCATATATAGAAAAAAGGACCTGATTGACCGGCTCTAGAAAAATCTGCAGTTGCACAATATGTAGATTTCCCACTAGCCACAGCTTCCTATGACTCTTGTGAACAGGACACTTGTATTTTTTTTTTCTATACATTTTTATTAAGAGATACACATTTAGCAAACACAGAAAGAAACACAAAAACCCAGTTTCCCCCAACATTTGAAACCCTCCCCCCCCCTCACCCTCCTCCCTCCCCCGGATCCGAGAGTACAAGTGGAAGCCCTTCTGCAACAGTGAACTGAAACGAAAATGAACATTTGTGCGCCTCGGTTGGTCTGGCGAGACACCAAAGCTTTATGACAGGTGGTTTTCAAATGAGTTAATGCGCAGCCCTTCTCAAAGCATTATAGGTCCGATTCGTCCTGAGGGCTAATTATTCCCAATAATTCCATAGCCTTGGGACACCAGGCCCGGCGGGCTCCTGCCTTTAAGTATTTTAGCAAGTTGGACCAGTCTGACACAAACTTCACGTGATGTCACTGAATCGTATAGGTAAGCCATTCCAAAGCCAGCAGCGACCACAGCTTCGCCACCCATTCGTGTTCCTGTGGTGGGTCTTTCGATTTCCATTTCGACACTTGTATTTTTAACCACCTTAGCCAAAAAAGGTCGGATTCAGAAATGAATCTGCAGTTCTGTCAGGACACTGTTTCGGCAGGGACCAGTCATCTAACAGACACCAGTTTTGCTGGGATCCTAAAAATGCCCAGACCTAATCATTCAAATGCATATTAATTTCCGGTTGTGGGTGGATATTATAGACTATGGTCATGTTGCTCTTGTCAAACCATTACAGAATCCTACATATATAGATAATCCTGAACCCTTACCATAGCCCCCGGAAGAAGAAAAGCCATTCCCAGCCATTTCACACACTCTTCAGTGTTCGGACTGCATGACAACAAGCCTTTTCACTTTTCTGTCATGACGATTTATATTTTATACTATTGCTAGGCATTCAATACATTTGACAAATCATTTCAAAAGTCAAGGGGCACAACCAAAGGACTCAGTCCAAGCATGTAATTTACCGAAGAGTAGGTATATGTCAAGGTACATCATTGGAAAACTGTCATAGCAAACCTTTGCAAGAGTCTCTGTCCGTTTTTGATAACCACAAACGCTATCATGTGCCAGTGATTACTCCCTGTCCCCCAAACTGTACATGCATTGCAAGAAGAGACGCTTCTCAGGATGTTCTGACTGACCACTAGTAATAGGGCAGGGGAGGAAGAATAGCCCAGGGGCAACACGTTTGTCTTGGATATGATATGGCATTTATTTATATGATATGGCATTTATAACGCGCCTATACACAAGTGTTTCAAGGTGCGACGAGGCAAGGGAGGGGGAACAGAGGGAGGACAGACAACGATCCTATTAGGCCAGGTGTCATTCAGATCGCGCAAGTGCATGGGAAGGAGGAGAAGTGCGAGGGAGAAAGGGGAGAGGACAGTGCAGTACAAGGGGTAAGAAAAAAAATTAAACAGTAAGTAAAAGTACGGCCAGCAGGTGCCAAGTGCAAGGATAAGTGCCGACACCAGGTGTCAAGTGCTGGTAGTGGGACTGTAGGGGATACAGAAACAGTCCCCAAGTGCGGGGGTTGCCAGGAGGGCAGTGCAGGAGTATGACTGGCAGGGGAGGGGACCTGGTAACCAGTGCAAATTCAGTGTCAGCCAGGAAGTCAGCAAGGGAGAGGAGGAGAAAAAGAGAAAGGTTTTGAGGTGCTTCCGGAACCGAAGATGATTCTCCTCAAGTTTCAGGGAGGCAGGGAGGCTGTTCCAGAGGGAGGCCGCAGCCGAAGAAAGAGATCTACCACCAACTCGTTGCTTGGAGAAGCGACTGACCCTGAGGGAGTTTGAGGTAGAGGAGCAAAGAGCTTGAGAAAGAAGGTATTTGGGGAGAAAGAGTTGAAGGTATTGAGGTCCCAGGCCCCAGAAGGCCTTGTGGATGATGCAGAGGGTTTTTAACTTAATCCTCGCAGCCACTGGGAGCCAGTACAGTGATTTTAGTCCTGGAGAGATACGATCCCTGGGCTTGAGGCCAAGGACAAGTCTCACGGTTCTGTTCTGGATAAGTTGCAGGGAACGGAGAGTGGAAGCAGGCAGATTTAGAAAGAGGCTATTGCAATAGTCCAGCCTAGGGAGAACCAGAGCTCCGGAGACCGTGAGCTTCTGGGGGAAGGAGAGGAAAGGAAGAATACCTCTGCGGAGGTGCAGCTGGTAGTGTGACTTCTTAGAGATGTCAGAGATGTGAGGAGAGAAGGAGAGTGTAGAGTCGAAGATAACTGTAACGCTCACCTGAATCCCTCGGAGGCACAGGTCCGGGCTTGGAGATTTCAGTGTCTTCTAGGGTCACGCGCAGGCCTCTGGTAACACCCTGGATAGACCCTCTCCTCACCGTAATTTTGACCTGGAGGGTGAGGTGTCTGCAAGCAGGAGAACAAGGGGTTAATGTATGTCTGGTTGGCCAATCTGACCTTCCCCTTTTCTGGACTCCCCACGTTACTCGTAGGCTGAATATGCTCACCTTATATAGGTGAAAGCGGAGCTCTCCATCCTGCGTCTGTGCAGGGGTGCTGATGCCAGTTGCTTCACTGGTTAATTGCCCAGCCTCTTGATTGCAGAGGATGAAGTCAGGGAGCAAGGCCGTCGTTAGCTGCACGAACGGTGATTGCTTGAATATGGAGTTTTATTTATATGACCCCTTAAATGTCTCTCGCCATTGCAGGTCCGGTATGTAGATAAGGTAAGCGAGAAGAATGCCGGAGCTCGTGAAGGCACGTAAGTAAAAGAATGTTATTCGAAGTTAAATGCACTTCTTAATGTCTCTTTTCCCTTTCGAAGTTAAATGCACTTCTTAATGTCTCTTTTCCCTTTTTCAGGTAGCCGTAGCAGTCGGCGTGGAGATGGACGCCGAGGTACGTGCCGGAGAATGGGCAAGCCGATGACAGCTAGAAGGCACGTGAGTAGTGATGGCGTACTGTGCCCCTAATGATGTCCTTCTTGTTTTAGCAGGTGCGGACAAACAGCGCCTGACGAAGATCGAGGCGTACGTGGCACAGGTGAGCAGAATAATCACGGAGGTTCACTAACCAATGTCCTTTGTTTCCGCAGGATTGCCGGAGTATGAAGAGTGCGGCACGCGGCCTCAGGATGCTCCGATGGACGAGGTAAGTGCTGCGCTGGTTTTGTCTTGTCCTAACCTGGTGTCCTTGTTCTCTTTCAGACGCTGCTGAAGACTGAAGACTGATCTTCCGGGAGGTAAGACTGAAGATTTCTTATTCACAGATGCAGAAGCTGAAGATTCTCTGGAGCTGACACGGTGAGCGTCCTGCTGCTAGTGCAGAATAACGCGAAGCACGTTGCACTGATCGGGTGTGGTTTAAATAGGCCACTGGAGTGCTTAGGTGTCTCCTTCCACAGCCTCGCCCAGACAAGAAAGAAGTTCCAGCTTCCAGAACAGTTCCAGTATCCAGTCCCAGGGAGTGGTGCTGGCCACACCCAGAAGGTAAAGTAGTTCCAGCCAGGAATGGATGAGGATATCATCCTACAAGTAAGTGAGCAGCATGGTCTGCAGCAGGTAGGTCCACCCAAGCACCATTCCTCTCAATATGAGCCCGGCGCTTCCTGTGCCGGGACTGGGTTCCCTTATGAGCCTGGCGCCACTGGCGCCAGGACAAGGTCCAAAAGGCCCCTGTGGGGACCGGCTGGTGCTTGGAATGGAAGTTGTGACCCTGCTTCCAAGGATGTTGGGCTGGGTCTGACTCCTTGGAGACAGCGGTCATGACAGCACCCCCCTTCAAGGCCCCTCCCAAGCTTGTCTTCTCCGGAGGCTTTGGCTTGTTGGGAAAAGTTTGATGAAACTTCCTGACTAGACGAGGTGCATGGACATATTCTGAAGGCTCCCAAGATCTCTCCTGGGGGCCAAATCCCTTCCAATCAATCAGGTAGTACAGTTTCGATTTGGAAATTTTGGAATCCAAGATGTTTAGAATTTCAAATTCGAGTTCTCCATCCACCTGGATTGGCTCTGGAGGATTAGTCAAACGGGTTCCGGGTTGCATAGGTTTAAGGAGAGAAACATGGAAAACGGGATGTATCTTCATCCGAGTAGGTAGCTCCAATTTCACAGCCACTGGATTTATCACAGCCGTGATCGTGTAGGGTCCTAAATATCTTGGGTTGAAGGTGCGTGGTCCTTTTAGGGATAAATGCTTCGTGGACAGCCAGACTTGATCTCCTACTTGGTATTGAGGGGCCTCTTTTCGATGTTGATCCGCTCCTTTCTTATATATTTCCTTGGCTCGTTGAAGGTGAGCTGTGGCTTCCTTAAATGCTTGAGTTATTGTCGCATGCAGATGGTCTACAGCGGGCGTTCCGAGAGCTTGAGGTGGATCCAAATTAGAGGCTCGAGGATGACTTCCATACAGCAGAAAGAAAGGGGTTTTTCCAGTTCCTGAATGGATTGAATTGTTGTAGGCGTATTCAGCAATCCAAAGGACATCCTTCCAAGTGCCCTCCGATTGTTGCAACATACAGCGTAGATATTGTTCCAGAGTTTGGTTAGTCCTCTCAGTCTGCCCGTCAGTTTGGGGGTGATGGCTGGTGGAAAGTCGTACATCAATTTGCGCTAAACGACAACAACCTCGCCAAAAATGGGAAATAAATTGGCTCCCTCGATCGGAGATTAACACTGAAGGGAACCCGTGCAACCGGACGATGTTTTCAAGGAATTCTCGGGCCAAAACGGGAGCTGTTGGTAAACCTTTCAGTGGAATAAAATGAGCCATTTTTGAAAAAAGGTCCACGATTACTAGAATTGTGTTGTATCCGGAGCAGGAGGGTAAATCCGTGATAAAATCCATTGAGAGAGTATGCCAAGGGCATGGTGGAATGTCTATTGGGTGTAGCAGACCTGCTGGTCTTTCCTTTTGACTCTTGTTTTGTGCGCAGATGCCGCAAGAAGCCACAAAATCTTTAATGTCTTTTCTCCAAGTCGGCCACCAAAAATGTCTTTTGATTTTCTCTAGGGTTTTGCCCACCCCTGGATGTCCTTCTATTAGAGAATCATGGTAGCAGGTGATGACCTGCTTCTGTAAGTCAACACATGGCAAATATAGTCTTCCTTGGAAATACAATAGATTCTGATCTATCGTAAAATCTTTCCCTTTCAGTTGCCAATTCAATGAATCTTCAGGAGTTATTAGTTGACTGACTTTTGCTTCGATATCTTCAAGGGATAGCGTGTTGATTACTCCCAGTATCTTTTGTTCGGGGATTATTGGTACCGGCTCTGAATTAGCTGAGTTTTCGTCTACCCCTATTCGGGAAAGGGCATCTGCTTTTCCGTTCTTATTCCCTGGCCGATACGTGATCACAAAATCAAATTCCGCGAAGAATAATGCCCAGCGGAGTTGTCTCGAAGATTGGGCCTTGGCTGACTTCAGATACTGGAGGTTGCGATGATCAGTGATTACAGTGACTGTGTGCCGGGCTCCCAGGAGATAATGCCGCCAGGCCTTAAAGGCGGACTTAATTGCCAGAAGTTCTTTGTCCGTAATTGTATAGTTGATTTCGGGGGCCGAAAATTTGCGGGACCAAAATGCCACAGGGTGTAATTGGTGTGTTTCGGGATCTCTTTGTGATAGCACAGCCCCCATTGCGAGGCTGGATGCGTCTGTCTCGACGATATACGGAAGTTCTGGACGAGGATGCTTTAAGACTGGAGCGGAGACAAATTTAGCTTTCAATTCTTGAAAGGCTTGTTCGGCCTCTGGTGTCCACTCGAATTTTTTATTCTTTTTCAGAAGGGCCGTGATGGGTTGAACTACTCGGGAAAATTCTGGAATGAATCTCCGGTAAAAATTAGCGAAGCCCAACATGCTCTGTACTCCTTTCACGGAAGTTGGGGACGGCCATTTGGTGATAGCGTCCACCTTTCTTGAGTCCATGTGAACTCCATTGGGTGACAAGATGAACCCCAAGAAATCGACTTCCTTTACATGAAAAGTACACTTCTCCAATTTAGCAAACAAACGGTGTTGGCGAAGTCTCTGTAGAACCGCTGTGACATGTCTTTGGTGCTCAGCTTCTGAGGATGAGTATACCAGGATATCATCGATATAAACAATTACGCATACATCAAGAAGTTCTCGGAAAACGTCATTCATAAAGAACTGAAAGGCGGCCGGTGCGTTACATAGTCCAAAGGGCATTACTTGATACTCAAACAATCCGTATTTAGTGCGAAAGGCCGTCTTCCATTCGTCACCCTCCTTAATGCGTACCAAGTGGTAAGCTCCTCTGAGATCTAACTTTGTGTATATGCAGGCTCCTTTAACTTGGTCCAATAATTCGGGAATCAGAGGCAAAGGATATCTATTTTTGACTGTAATCTGGTTCAGGGTGCGATAATCGATACATGTTCTCAGGTCACCTTCTTTTTTCGGAACGAAGAACAAAGCTGAAGAAACTGGAGATTTCGAGGGACGAATGAATCCGTTAGCCAGGTACTGGTCCAGGTATTGCCTGAGATGGAGATTTTCTGGCTCAGTGAGAGCATATATTCTACTGCACGGAGGAGTAGATCCAGGTATTAGGTCTATCTGGCAGTCGTATGACCGATGCGGGGGCAAGGTATTGGCCTGATCTTTCTGGAAGACGTCGCGGAACTCTTGGTATTCTGGAGGCAATTGGGGGCTCTCGGAAGCGATGGCTGCTAGCCTGATATCGGGTCGAGGGTAGCAAGTTGGGGCGCATTCTGGAAACCGGATTACCTTGGCTCGCCAGTCTATCTGAGGATTGTGCTTTTCCAACCAAGGAATACCCAGGATTACTTGAAACTGCGGGGCCTTGATTACATCAAACACGATCTTCTCCCGATGTCCATCTTGGCATAGCAACATCACTTCCATGGTGGTGTGAGAAACCGGTCCGGAAGCTATTTCTGTACCATCTACTGTAGTGATTATGTCTTTAACCATCTTAGAACATAGAGGAAGATTCATCCTGGTTGCCATATCTTGATCTACATAGTTACCGATCGCTCCGCTATCAATGTATGCTTTAATTGCATGCATGCGATCTGGTCGATCTGGACTTATGAGGACCATAGGCATTACCAAATGCGAGGTCAAGGAACTGGTTTTAACGCTCGGCAAGCGGACCTCTACACTTGTCGGGCGAGGTCGTTTCCCGATTCTAGTTTTTCAGCATTCTTATCGGAAGCTCCTACAGCCTTCTTGACCGGTTTCACTGAACAATCACGAAGGAAATGTCCGGAATTCCCACAGTAGAGGCACAGCTGTAATTGTCTTCTCCTTTCCCGTTCCTTTTGGGTTAATGGTCCTTTAACAACCCCTATCTGCATGGGCTCCACGGAATCAGTTCCTTTAGCGGAGCTCTGAGGTCTTGAAAATGTTTGGGTTTCAAATCTGGAACGATCGGTCTTCCTGTTCTGTAGCCGGTGATCTAATTGGACTACTAGGTCGATATAATCGGAACAATCTTGCGGGGGATTCACCACCTGTGCTAAGACATCTTTAAGTTCTCCACGCAGCCCTCTGTAGAAAAGCGTGATTCTCTTATCCTCAGGCCACCTAGTCTCAACCACCAGTCTGTTAAAAGATGCTATGTATGCTAGGAGATCCTGATTCCCTTGTCTTAGTGATAGGAGTTCATTGTCCAAGGCCTGCCCCTGTGAGTGTCTTGCGAACAACTTTTCCATACTGGTCTGGAAATCTTGAAAGTTATGGAGGATCGGATCATCTTGTGTCACAAGAGGAACGGACCAATCTGCAGCACTACCGCTAAGATAGGAAAGTACGAACGCTACTTTGGTTTGGTCAGTTGGGAATGCGGCGGGTCTACACAGAAAGTGCAAGCGGCATTGATTGATGAATACTGCAAACCGTTTTGGATCACCTGAAAAATGTTCGGGCGGGGCCAAAGGCACATTCCCTGGCAGATTAATTTGCACCGGATTATTTGAGGTTGTAGGAGTGTAACTCCCTCCCGAGGCAGGCAGAGGCGTCTGTCCCGCTTGTGTGTGCAACAACTGTCTGGCCAGATCATCCGTTCGTTCTTTTGAAACGATCAACTCCCTTCGTAAAGCATTTGTCTCTTGGCGGGATGCCTGTACTTCAGCTCTGTGCCCCAAGCAATTGGGCCAACTGATCTGTGTCCGAGGTTTCCATTGCGCCTGGGTGGGAATTTTGCGGTAGGCTTCGCGTTCTGTAACGCTCACCTGAATCCCTCGGAGGCGCAGGTCCGGGCTTGGAGATTTCAGTGTCTTCTAGGGTCACGCGCAGGCCTCTGGTAACACCCTGGATAGACCCTCTCCTCACCGTAATTTTGACCTGGAGGGTGAGGTGTCTGCAAGCAGGAGAACAAGGGGTTAATGTATGTCTGGTTGGCCAATCTGACCTTCCCCTTTTCTGGACTCCCCACGTTACTCGTAGGCTGAATATGCTCACCTTATATAGGTGAAAGTGGAGCTCTCCATCCTGCGTCTGTGCAGGGGTGCTGATGCCAGTTGCTTCACTGGTTAATTGCCCAGCCTCTTGATTGCAGAGGATGAAGTCAGGGAGCAAGGCCGTCGTTAGCTGCACGAACGGTGATTGCTTGAATATGGAGTTTTATTTATATGACCCCTTAAATGTCTCTCGCCATTGCAGGTCCGGTATGTAGATAAGGTAAGCGAGAAGAATGCCGGAGCTCGTGAAGGCACGTAAGTAAAAGAATGTTATTCGAAGTTAAATGCACTTCTTAATGTCTCTTTTCCCTTTCGAAGTTAAATGCACTTCTTAATGTCTCTTTTCCCTTTTTCAGGTAGCCGTAGCAGTCGGCGTGGAGATGGACGCCGAGGTACGTGCCGGAGAATGGGCAAGCCGATGACAGCTAGAAGGCACGTGAGTAGTGATGGCGTACTGTGCCCCTAATGATGTCCTTCTTGTTTTAGCAGGTGTGGACAAACAGCGCCTGACGAAGATCGAGGCGTACGTGGCACAGGTGAGCAGAATAATCACGGAGGTTCACTAACCAATGTCCTTTGTTTCCGCAGGATTGCCGGAGTATGAAGAGTGCGGCACGCGGCCTCAGGATGCTCCGATGGACGAGGTAAGTGCTGCGCTGGTTTTGTCTTGTCCTAACCTGGTGTCCTTGTTCTCTTTCAGACGCTGCTGAAGACTGATCTTCCGGGAGGTAAGACTGAAGATTTCTTATTCACAGATGCAGAAGCTGAAGATTCTCTGGAGCTGACAGGTGAGCGTCAGCTGCTAGTGCAGAATAACGCGAAGCACGTTGCACTGATCGGGTGTGGTTTAAATAGGCCACTGGAGTGCTTAGGTGTCTCCTTCCACAGCCTCGCCCAGACAAGAAAGAAGTTCCAGCTTCCAGAACAGTTCCAGTATCCAGTCCCAGGGAGTGGTGCTGGCCACACTCAGAAGGTAAAGTAGTTCCAGCCAGGAATGGATGAGGATATCATCCTACAAGTAAGTGAGCAGCATGGTCTGCAGCAGGTAGGTCCACCCAAGCACCATTCCTCTCAATATGAGCCCGGCGCTTCCTGTGCCGGGACTGGGTTCCCTTATGAGCCTGGCACCACTGGCGCCAGGACAAGGTCCAAAAGGCCCCTGTGGGGACCGGCTGGTGCCTGGAATGGAAGTTGTGACCCTGCTTCCAAGGATGTTGGGCTGGGTCTGACTCCTTGGAGACAGCGGTCATGACAATAACCCAGAGGTTTTTAGCCTTAAGGGTGGGAACGGGAAGAGGGCCAAGGGAGGCCGGCCAGAGAGCTACAGGAAAGGAGGGAGCGGGTGTGCCGGTGAGGAGAATCTCA
The DNA here is from genome assembly GCF_040938575.1 of Ambystoma mexicanum. Taxonomy (NCBI): domain Eukaryota; kingdom Metazoa; phylum Chordata; class Amphibia; order Caudata; family Ambystomatidae; genus Ambystoma; species Ambystoma mexicanum. The sequence continues at coordinate 816,325,476 of NC_090927.1, forward strand.
GTCTTACTGGCATTAAGGCAGAAGTCATTGGCGGCAGACCACTCCTGGATAGCAGACAGACAGTCAGACATGAGGGAAGTGGAGGAGGAGGCCGAGAGTAGCCTGAAGATGAGCTGGGTGTCATCCGCATAGCACTGAAAGTTGGGGCAGAGAGACGTGATGCGGTGGGCCAGGAGTGGCAGGTATTGGTTGAACAGCCAGGGAGAGAGGTTAGACCCCTGGGGGACACCACAGGTAGAGAAAAAGATAGCAGAGAGGATGGACTCAAGTTGGACCTGGGAGGGTCGGTCGGAGAGGAAAGAAGTCAGCCATGCCAGAGCCTGACCAGTGATACCCAGGTTATGTCAAAGGCAGAAGAGAGATCAAGCAGGAATGAGGACGCAAGGGGTGTTAGAGTTAAGGTTGGAGAGCAGGTCTTCACGGATGTTCAGTAGAGCAGCTTCCGTGCTTCTGGCAGCTCTGAAGCCACACTGATGGTCAAGAAGACAGGCAACAGATTCAGTGTGGAGATTAAGCTGGGAGATGGCCAGTTTCTCCAGGAGCTTGCCCAGGATGGGAGTGATGGAGATTGGGCGGTAGTTGGCTGGGCAGGAGGTGCCGGCAGTGGGTTTCTTAAGAAGGGCGTGCACAAGGGAGTGCTTCAGGGGGGATGGGAAGACTCCAGTGGTGAAGGGTGAAGGAGTGATTGCAGAAATCAGCCAGGGCAGGAGCCAGGGGAATCTATGTGGTCCTTGATAGTTTTGGAGGAACAGGTGTGAACCTGTTTCGACGAGACTTTCATAGATCGGACTTGTCTAGCAACCTCGTCTATGGAGAACAGGGGAAAGGCAGAGAAGGAGGGAGGAGAGGTGGCTGCAGGGAGGCTAGAGGAAGAGCAGGGATTGGGGAGGGGGAGGGGGAGGGGGAGGGGAAAGGAGGAGAAAGAGGACAGAATGTCCTAAGTTTTAGAGATGGAGAAGCCAGTGCCGTACATAGGGCCTGAGAGGGGACAGGAGAGGTGGAGACTGCGGCAAGATTGGCCAGTTCCTTGCAGATTTTAAATAGTTTGGCCGAGTTGTTAGACGACGCAGAGAAGCGGGCTTGAATATGCGCTCTCTTCTTCGCTAGGGCAGAGAGCCGGTGTTGCCTTTGCAGCAGGCGGCAGGCCAGTTTGTTAGAGGATGTACATGAAGCACACCATTTCCTCTCGGCCACCCTACACTTGCGTTTTAGGGTGACTAGGTTGGAGTCGTACCAGGAGTTGCACTTGGCTTTGGGCTTCAGACAGATTTTCATGACAGGGGCAAGGATATCAAGAGTATCAGATATAGCAGAGTGGAGCGTGGAAAGGGCTGTGTCAGGATGAGAGTCAGCCAAAGGGGGAGAAGGTGGCGGCGAAAGCCTCAGCTGACATGCGCTTTCATGGGTCGGATGACCGAAATGGTGGGTGGCAGTGATGGAAGTGGCTTGGCCTGAGGGAACCAAATCAACACAGCGCAACAGGTTCGAATATTGATCCCACGCTTAGAAACCACTTGTTGATATTAAGCACGTTATAAAAGAACAATTATAATATGTTTGCACTATTGGTTTGTAATCGACTATGTGCGACACACAAACAATGCAGGTGAATGTTTTAGAAAATGGCACAAGGTGCAAAGATTTACCTTAAGACTTTGTCAAACTATTAACATTATCAAAATAGTCACATCAGCAGATGCCAGGAACTGGTCGTGGTGGAGAAAACTCAGGGTTGTGTGGCAAAGGGGGCAACTGTGGGATTGCCTACTGGCATCGTGTAGCGCATGTGATTTGGGTTTTCTTCCTGCTGCAGCTGAATGTACTGTTGAACAAGCTTCCCCCCGAACGCTTCATACTACCTAACTGCCAAAAAATGTCTGCGACTACACCTAACCACCCTGAGCCAGCCCCACCTACAAGCCCTACCACCCCCTCAATATTATAGTACACACAGAAAGAACCTAGACTACCTTGACTTGAATCACATGAAGCTATTTTGTACTAACAATTCCCAGACCATGGGAGAAGTTATCAAGTGGTTTGAGCCTATGGCATGCAAAAGGTAAAATGCTAAGGTTTGACATAACCCATTTAAGAGACCAGAGGATGGGTCTGTTTAACACCGACCTCTTTGAAGGAGTAAATAGGGTAGTAAATCTGGTAGCTTCGCCCAGTTACTCATTAGGCAGATTATGAAGAGGGAATCAAAGGTTTACTGATAAAACACCTGCTACATGACACTTGTACAGAAATTGTATTTTCTAATGGCCTCAATCTAGTGTGCTTCCATGTTTTGAATTCTACACACTGTTCCAATATTCCCTTTCCCCTACTCTGAATGCAATGTTTTTTTTATTTATCAAAATGATGTAGTTTATTTTTAAACTTTTCATTTATCTACATTACGTATTCACATTACAATACTATCAAAATGTTTTGATGAAATGTTCATCCTTTGTCTTTAGCTCTTCCTTTGTTACATTCCTCCAAAATTGGATAATCGTGTATATTCTTTTTTTGTTGTTTCCTAGCAGTATTTGTTCCCAGCATTCCTTGGTCTCTAATTGTGGTGCAGATGTTAGAAACATTTCTCTATAGAGATTTCGCTTTTCAGTCAGTGATTTACATTCCATTATCACATGATAGAGCGTTTCTACTTTTTCTGGTTCTTTACTAAATCTACAAAAGGCCTGAGTGGTCGCAATATGCTTGATTGTTGCTAAATGTTCTCACGTGGGGAGCAGATTAAGACGAAGTCTCAGAAATATGTCTTGAATGTTTTTGTCCAGAAAAATTCTCATATATTTTGGGAGCTGGTTGATCGGCCTTATCGCTACTTCACAACTTAGGTCCATTTGGTATTGGCTCTTCAAATATACCATAGATATCCAGTCATTTTGCATTATTCTTTTTTTAGCATGATGTGGCCGTAAAATCAACATCTCCATCGAAATCTCTGACTTCTTAAGTTGATCTTCCATTTTGCTTTTCCATTCGTTCAGAGCATGGTTGTTGATCACCGCGGAATGCAATGTATTTCGGTGGTCATACTACTCCACTGACCAAACAACTGTGGTATGAGACACCAACAAGACTATTATGGGACAAAGATGGACCCGATGGGGCAGGTCAGTATTCCTGATAAACACATTTTCCCAGTTGCACAAAGGTCATAGCTATTAGTCTAGCCCAACAGTGGTTTGTTTTTTATAAAGCGCGATTTAGAATGGTCCCTGTGGCATGGTGCTAACCGTTGCAGTGTGAAAGGTCATTGTAATCCAATTACATCATGAAAGATTAGGACAATTGGGGGGCGCTGTGGAGCAGCTTGTAAGAGGACCGTACCCTGCTGAACTCCGGCTTGTCCTCATGTTAAGTCGCTGCTTTGTTCTAATCCCAGTTTATTTCCGCTCTGAAACTGCTCGCATCCCAGTGGTGTAATGGGCTCGCCAATCCGATGCAGCAGTCCAGCGATATCCTTCACGGGCTGTGATCTGGACTCAGGCCTGCTGGGCGCAAAGATGACATGTTGCGGCAAGAGGAGTGCTGCTTGGTGGCGACCGGCGGCCTGCATCCGCTTGTGGTAGGGTGCACACAAGCCCTCCCCTTGGTCCTGATAGCAATTACTGTGGGTCACGACTGTTGTGGGGAGTGAAGGCGGCGGCAGCACAGTTCCTTGCGAAAAGGAAGCTGGGACCATATGCACCACACACGGCAGACCCAGACACAACGTGGGCCCTGTGTTGTAACTTCTCAATGATCACATTGACACTTTCTAGTGTGACACTGCCTTTATTGCTAATAAAGTAATACTGCTTGCACACAGTTGCTTCACTGTGATAGTTCTAGTCCAGGGTTTTAGTGAGTGGCTAAGAGGGGTTATAACAAGGGTGGTAGGCTGGTAGGAGATGGGGTCTGACCTGCTGGTCAGAGCGGTGGGGCTGCTGTGCTGTCCCTCACTGGCCCGCGTGCGAAACACTTTTGCACACCCACACTTTCCTTTTCGTCGACCTTCTTGGCTTTCTTTTCTTTCTTGCATGTCCTCTGCTTCCTCCTCCTGGTCCGTTCCTGCCTCCTGGGGTGTCTGCTCCTCCTGCCATATCCTTGCCCAGGGTTTGCAGTCTTTTGGTCGATCCTTTTTTCCTCTCCCTTATCCTTGCAGTCGTGCACCTGGGACCGAGCCGTGAGCCTGGTGTTTCCTTGGGACTTCACACAAACAGCGCCACTAGTTCCAGGTTCCATCTTCTCCCATCCTGAGTGCGCACCTGATTAGTCCCCCTTTTGCACACCCGGATGGGTCTGTTGAATTTGGACCCTGTGACAGTGTCTGTGTGTCAGCTTTATCTTTACCCAGTCTCCTTTTCGAATTCCGCTGCGCTGGAGCACCCTTCACTTGTCATTCCACTCCTTCACGAGTGCTTGCTCTTCTTCATTCTCCATACCAATTTTTCCAGGTTGACTTAGTCTTCACTTACTTGTGACATTCACGAAGAGACCATTGTGGATGCTGCCCTTCGTCCTCTTGGCATCTGAAACTGGGACAAGTTGGTGACCCCGTTGGGGGCCAGTCGGTGGGCTGCCACTGTTTCCTTGACTGTGGAAAAGGGATCCATCCCTGACACTGCGGCTAGTTGCATCACTCCCTTGATGAACCTATTAGCCCGTTCCACCAAGCCATTTGCTTGAGAGTGATACAGCGCCGCTTTTACTTGGTGGATGTTGTTATTCCTCAGGAATGTGTCTATCTCGCGTGAAACTAGTTGGACACCATTGTCGGTGACCAATTCTTTGGACAGGCCTTCTCTCTGGAGGATGTTCAACACTTCGATTACTGTGGATGACATAATGTCCGGGACAAACTCCACTTCCACCCACTTCAATAGTCTATTAGCACACTGCTGTAGTTGTGCTCAGGTTTCATCAGTTCCAGTGGGCCTATGAAGTCAAGTCCTAGCTTCTGCCACACTCCTTCTGGGATCTCTGTTGGATTGAGGTGCGGTTGCCTCACTTTCAACCACTTGTCACTATTGAGACACTCGTGGCACCTTTCAGCATTCAATCTTATGTTGGGGTCCATGCCAGGCCACCAGTGCAACTCTCTCACTCTTTTCCTCATCATGGTGCTCGTGCCTCCTGGGCTAAGCATGTGTACCAATGGCTTATGGTCCGTCACCAGTTGGAATTTGGTGCCCCAGACGTATGTACAGAAATAATTGTCTGCCCATGCACAAGCCAGCATTTCGTTTTCAATTGTTGAGTAGTTAATCTCTGCTCGTGACAGTGCCTTTGAGGCAAACGCCACTACCTGCTCCATGTCACCCTTCCTTTGGGTCAATGTTGCTCCTAGGCCGTAGGAACTGGCATCTGTGGTTATGATGGTCTTCTATTGTGGGTTGAAAGGCTGTAGGCTGTAGGAATGTGTGATGCAATCCTTCACTTTTTTAAACGCTGCCTGCTGCTCTGCTCCCCACTTATACTCTGGCCCCTTTTTCATTAATTCGTGCCTGGGAGCTGTGGTTTCCAAAATGTTCTATACAAACTTAGCGTAGTATTTGGCGATTCCCAAAAATGATCTCAGTTCGCCCCTGTTGGATGGATCAGGTGCTTTCACAATAGTTTGGAACAGGTCCTTCCTGGGGCTGATGCCTGCTCTTGAGATTTTGTAGCCTACATACTCTACTTCATCTGCCCTTAAGAAGCACTTTTCGAATCATAGATGGACCCCCGCCTCTTGTAGACGAGTCAGCACTTCACAAAGCACCCTATTGTGCGTTTGGACGTCGGCTGCATATACCAGAATGATGTCCTGGAAGTACACTACATTGCCAATGGTCCTCAGTAGTGAGTCCATCATGCGTTGGAAAGCCGAGGCGGCCGACGACAGACCAGACGGCATGTGGGTAAACTGGCATGTGCCGAATGGGGTTATGAATCCTTTCAGGGACCTCAACTCTTTGTATTGGCCAATTTGTCAAGTTTTGAGAAAACTTTGGCCTCTTTCATTAGGAGTAATTAATTAATACCGGGGAGTGGGTAGCTATCTGTTACCAGCTCAAGGTTCAGGCTGCGGAGATCTATGCATATGCGCAGGTTGTCGAGTGTTGTTTCTTGATCAGGACCACTGGGCTCAACCACTCGGACGATTCTACAATTTCTATCGTCCCGTCTTTGAGCACCCTGGCTAGCTGTTTCTGTAATACTTCTCTTGCCGTGGCAGGGATCAACCTCACTTTGTTTGACTGGGACGGCTCCATGCTTTAGCTTTATTTTATGCATATAGTTCCTTATTTTTCCTGGTTCGTCAGTGAATAGCTCGCGAAAATCTTCTCTGGATACTGTTGGTCTGTGCTTCGTCGTGCGTCCTTCCACTCAGTCTTTCCCTACCATTTGTTTGTACACGGTAAGGGGTAGTATGGTTAGATCAGATCCAGAGTCGGCCATGAACCTTGTTTCATTGCCGTCTACTTTGATGACGCCATGCTGCGTTTCCCTGAGAGCAGTGATGCTGTTGACCATGATAAGGTGGGACATCCCTTGTCTTCCGATGACTCTTCCATCCTAGCTGTGTTGCTGAGTATCGCTGTGGCCATTTTCCTACCTCTCCACATGCAGGCGTTGGCCATGTGTCCGAATCTGCTGCACTTTGAACACTCTTTGTTCCTGACTGGACACTCTTTGTCATTGGCGAGGTGACTGGTGCTGGCACACCTGTAGCATTTGGGCGGTTCTCTTCTCCCTGATCTTCTGTCCTTCATGTCCGTCTGCCATCTCTCCCGTCTCTCTTTGAATTGTAGTGCTTGTAATTCCAGCTCGGGGCAGCTCCCCCCAAATTCTTTCTGCCTCCCGGAGGTCTCCTCCACTGCTCTGGCTATTTGTATCGCCTTATCCAGCTGCAGCATTTTATCCAGGATCAACCTATCCTGTATCTTGCGGCTGTTGGTGTGCAGGGTCAACATGTTGCATATTCTTTCCGCTGACGTATCCCCAAAGGCACACAATGCAGCCAGTTCTCTCAGTTTCATAACATAATCATCCACTGGCTCGGTGTTACGCTCACCTGGCTCCCACAGAGGTGTCCATCTGAACTGGGCAGCTGCGGTCTCCACCAATGTGACGCGTAGGGCCGAGATGACGGACTGGACTGGCCCACCTATCTTCGTTTGCTTGGCCCGTAGGAATATTCTTCTGCAAATGGAGAAAGGGAATTAACCACCCGTGGAGTTGAGCATAAATCCCCCCCACCCCCGCTGTTCTCCCCACTGATCACCTTTGAAGTCCCCTCATATAGTCTCACCTGATGGTTTGAAAAGATAAGCTCTCCATCCTGCATTGAGCGCAGGGGCGCGTAGATAACCAGTTGGTTCACTGGCTCGAAGGAATTGGTGAGTTCCAGAACAATTTTGACTCCGAGATTCCCGGCAAGACGCCGTAAGAATGTAGTTCGTAAGAGTTCAAATGCCTGACTTTCACTCTTGTCCGATTCCTTGCAGGTTGCAGCTTGACCCTAGTGAAGAGTTCCTCGTGGCAACCGGTAAAACTCTGGTAAGGATTTGTATTATCCAACACAGTTCGATAAAATAATGTCAATATGTAACCTGTTGCTTTCTCCCTTATTCAGGTGCTGAGAGAAAGTATGAAGTGTCGGGGAATAATGCCTCCGGTGGTAAAATCAGGTAAGTCTATTGTGGTGAGGAGGGTTCCCCTTGTTAGTCCCTTTGTTTCACCTTGCTGTCCTTTTGTTTCCCCTTAGGGGCCGGGGTTCGGCGAAGATGCAGTGGAAGCTGCGCCGACCCGAGAAGAGGAGTAGTACCCCTGGTGGTAAAATCAGGTAAGTCTATGGGGGGGTAACTAATATTCCTCTGTGTATTCCCTTGGCTCACCTTGCTGTTCTTGTCTTCTCCTTAGGTGCCGGAGTGCGGCGGGAACATGCAGGAGGATGCGGTGGAATGTGAAGATGCTGCGAAGGCCGGTGAGTTCAGCGCGGCGCTGCAGCAGGCGAGGTGACGCGCATAAATATCTTCTTTCTTCCAGCTCGAAGGCGCGATAGATCGGGAATTCAGGTAAGGATCAAATGTATTGCTCTTGTTCTAACCTTTTCTCCTTCTTTCTCCCTTTTTCTAGGAGCTGCAAACTCGAGGCGGGTGTGGCAGAAGGCTGGATGCAGACTTGCAGGCATGGTGAGCGTTCGTTACGCTGCTGGATGCAGAATTACGCGAAGCGTGTGCTGCTCTTCGGGCGTGGTTTAAATACCCTCCAAAGTAGTCCCAGGTAAGTATTCCTCCCCAGCCCCGCCCGAGTAAAAAATAGTCCCTAAGAAAAGTAGTCCCTTCCAAGCCTCTTTTGGCTTGGAGTTCTTGCAGCATGGTCTGCATCAGGTAAGTTTGCAGCATGGTCTGCATCAGGTAAGTTTGCAGCATGGTCTGCATCAGGTAAGTTTTAATCTATGAGCCTGGCGCCTGTGGCGCCAGGACTGTCTCTCCATATGAGCCTAGCGCCATAGGTGCCAGGACTGGACCCAAATAGCCCCTAGCAGGGGTTGTTGGGCTTGCTTGGGATAACTTGATGCCTGCTTCCGGGGTTGCTGGACTTGGTCTGGGTCCGCGGGGGTAGGCATCATGACACTCAGCTGGCTCTTGTTTCTTACTGTAGAACCTAATTCTGTACAGTACGACATTCTCACTAGACAAAAACCTCTTCACAGTCTGCTTCTTCATAGACGTTGTCGTCATCACCTTCTGCTGCCTCAGGTTTCAATCCTGCGCAGATTCTCTGGCCTTCCACCCCTAATGCGTTCAGCAGCATGGCCCTCTGCCTTGCTGCTGTGAAGTTCGCGCCACCCAATGCTTCCACGTCCGTCACAAACATGGGTTCCCACTGCAGCCATGGTATGGTTGGCCTACCTGGGGACTGGAGAAATGCTGCTGGTGGTGTGGCGCCTTGCATGATGCCCGCTGTAGGTTGTCACTTCTGTCCTCGTCGTCAATTATGTTGTGGCCTCCCAATGATCATACTGACACTTTCTAGTGTTACACTATTGTCAATAAAGTAATACTGCTTGCACACAGTTGCTTCACTGTGATAATTCTAGTCCATGGCTTATTTAGTAAGTGGCTAAAAGGGGGGTTATAACAAGGGTGGTAGGCTGGCAGATGGGGCTTGACCTGCTGGTCAGAGCGCTGGGGCTGCAATGCTGTCCCTCACTAGCCCGTGCTGTGAAACACATGTGTGCACCCGCACTTTCCTTTTCATTCCATCCTCTTGCGAGAGGTCGGGTGGGCCCTTGCTAGATTAAGCTCTGCACCCTGCCGCCCTTTCCAGAGGCTGGTGAATAGTGGTGACACCAGCAGGGAAGCCCTCAGTTGGTTGAGAAGGTGAGACTGCTCACATGCGAGGTAGGTGAGGGATTACCTCCCAGAGCCAGGAGATGCTGGCGAGTGCCCCCCTCCCACTAGGTGGACCGGGCTGTTACTGTAACGCTCACCTGATTCCCGTAGAGGCGCCGGTCTTGACTGGGCGTATACCGTATCTTCAAAGGTGATGTGTAACACACGGCTGGCTCTTTGGGCTGGACCTCTGTGCACTGTATGTCTGACTCGAAGGGTAAGATGTCTGCAGATAGAAAATATGGGATTAATGAACTGGGTTATTGAATGTCTCTCTCTTCTTCCCTTTCTCTTCTCCTGTAGAACCCCAAAGGTTAACGCTCTCACCTTAGGTAAATGAACGCCGTGCTCTCCATCTGCCTCGGGGCAGGGTGCTGTAACCAGTTTCTTCACTGGATAAGGGGAGCAGGCCTCTTGACTTCAGAGGACTGCTGTCCGTCGTTTACTGCACGAACGGTAAGTTTCGAGTAATTCTAATGTCTTTAAAAGTCTTTAGTAATGATGTCTCTTGTTTTGCAGGGTTCCGGCGATGGCGGATGACGGGCTGAAGTGAGTTGAAGATGGAGCCCGTGTGATGAATAGAAGCGCCTGGAAGCACGTAAGTAAGCGCTTGTTGCTTGCTTCACGATGCGCTCTAACTGTCTTTTTATTTTGCAGGTACAAGTTCGGAGCGGCTGCAGGGTGCCGGAATACCCACTGGGTTAGATGTGGAAAGGAGTAATGGCACGTGAGTATTAAAGTTCCCCAATGTCTTTAAACGCACCTTGTTTTGTCTTTCAGATGCGGGATGCAGCGCCGAAGGCCTCCGGAGCGTGCGAAGAGTTGGTAAGCTTTTGTCTTTCAGATGCCGGAATGCAGTGCGAAGACCTCCGGAGCGCACGAAGAGTAGGTAAGCCTTTGTCTTTCAGATGCCGGAATGCAGCGCGAGGCGTTGGTGACAGCCGATGGACCAGGTAAGTGAAGCGCTGTCACTGAAGACCGTAATGCTAACCTGTTCTTTCTTGTCTTTATAGGTGTTGCTGAAGACTGGATTCAGGATGGTAAGCCTTTTTCCTTAGGCCCAGGATCAGATGCAGAAGACACGATGAGCGTTCTGCTGCAGAGGATGCAGAATAACGCAAAGCAAGATTCATCCATCGGGTGTGGTTTAAATAGCCTCCTGTAGTGCTTAGGTGTCTCCTTCCACAGCCACGCCTAGGTAAGAAAAGAGTTCCTGCTTTCCAGAAGAGTTCCAGTGTTCTGAACCTAGGGAGTGGCTCCTGCCCCACCCAACAGGAAAAGTAGTTCCAAACAGAAGAGGATCAGAGGCTCAACTGGCAGGCAAGTAAGCAGCATGGTCTGCTGCAGGTAAGTCCACCCAAGCATTATGAGCCCGGCGCTTCCAGCGCTGGGACTGGGCATATTTATGAGCCTGGTGCCACTGGCGCCAGGACTGGGTCCAAAAGGTCCCAATTGGGACTGGTTGGCACTCGGAACCTGGGTTATGGATCTGCTTCCAAGGGAGTTGGGAAAACCCTGACCTTTTGGAAGCAGAGATCATGACAGTACCCCCCCTCAAGGCCCCTCCCAAACCGGGCTTCTCCGGGGGTTTTGGCTTGTCAGGAAATGTTCGGTGAAATCTTTTGATTAGGCGAGGAGCGTGGACATATTCAGCAGGTTCCCAGGATCTCTCTTGGGGGCCGTAGCCTTTCCAGTCAATTAGGTAAAATAGTTTAGATTTGGAGATCTTGGAGTCCAGAATGCTTTTGACTTCAAACTCGAGTTCTCCATCAACTAGGATGGGTTTTGGAGATTTAGTTAGTCGGGTTTGAGGTTGCACGGGTTTTAATAGAGAGACGTGGAAGACCGGATGTATCTTCATGTGCGGGGGCAAGTCCAACTTGACCGCTACTGGGTTTACTATGGTAGTGATGGAATAGGGACCAAGGTATCTTGGGTTGATTGTGCGTGGCCCTTTTAGAGGTAGATATTTGGTGGATAACCAGACTTGATCCCCTACTTGATATTGAGGGGCTTCCTTCCGATGTTGATCTGCTCCTTTCTTGTATTGTTCTTTAGCCCTTTGAAGGTGAGAAACAGCTTCCTTAAAGGCTTGGGTGATTGTAGAATACAGGTAGTCTACTGCTGGTGTTTCAAGATCTTGGAGGGGATCCAACTCCGAGGTTCGAGGGTGACTGCCGTATAAAAGAAAAAACGGGGTTTTCCCAGTTCCCGAATGGACAGAGTTATTGTAGGCATATTCGGCTATCCAAAGGATGTCTTTCCAAGTTTTTTCAGTTTGTTGCAGCATGCAGCGTAAATACTGTTCCAGAGTTTGATTGGTCCTCTCGGTTTGTCCGTCGGTCTGAGGGTGGTGACTGGTCGATAGTCTCACATCAATTTGAGCCGACCGACAGCAACTTCGCCAAAAATGAGAAATAAATTGACTACCTCGATCCGAAATTAGAACCGAAGGAAAACCGTGCAGTCGGACGATGTTTTCGAGAAATTCTCGGGCCAGAGTTGCTGCTGTTGGCAAGCCTTTGAGTGGAATGAAATGCGCCATCTTGGAGAATAAGTCCACGATTACTAGAATCGTATTGTATCCGGAGCATGGAGGTATTTCGGTGATGAAGTCCATAGAAAGCGTATGCCAAGGGCGAGGTGGGATGTCAATAGGGCGTAAGAGGCCTGCTGGTCTTTCCTTTTGACTCTTGTTTTGGGCGCATACTCCACAGGACATTATAAAGTCTCTGATATCTTTTTTCCAAGACGGCCACCAGAAGTAGCGCTTGATCTTTTCTGAGGTCTTGGCCATACCGGGATGTCCTTCCATTAAAGAATCGTGATAAGAAGAGATTACTTTTTTCTGTAAATCTGTGCTGGGCAGGTATAATCGTTCTTGGAAATACAATAAGTTGTCCTTTACTGCAAAGTCCTTTCCCTGCAGATGCCAATTCTGTATGTCTGCTGGAGTTACAAGTTGCCTGGCTTTATCCTTAACTTCCTCTATGGATTGTGTGGCGATTACACCCAGAATTCTTTGTTCGGGAATGATTGGTACAGGTTTAGGGTTGATCAAGTGTTCTTCCACTCCCATCCGAGAAAGGGCATCAGCTTTACCGTTTTTTGTACCAGGTCGATAGGTAATTATGAAGTCAAACTCGGCAAAGAATAATGCCCAACGGAGTTGTCTAGAGGATTGGGCTTTTGCGGTTTTCAAATATTGCAGGTTTCGGTGATCCGTAATCACAGTAACGGTGTGTCGGGCCCCCAGCAGATAATGCCGCCAAGCCTTAAAGGCAGACTTGATAGCCAGAAGTTCCTTGTCAGTAATCGTGTAATTGATTTCAGGAGGCGAGAATTTGCGGGACCAAAATGCCACGGGATGCAACTGATTGGTTACCGGGTCCTTTTGTGATAGAACTGCCCCCATGGCAAGGCTTGAAGCATCAGTTTCCACGATGTGGGGGAGTTCGGGACGAGGGTGTTTTAAGATTGGTGCAGAGATGAATTTAGTCTTCAAATCCTGGAAAGCTTGTTCCGCCTCGGTAGACCATTCAAAACGTTTGTTTTTCTTTAACAAGGCAGTGATAGGCTGGACTATTTGAGAAAATTCGGGGATAAACCTGCGGTAAAAGTTAGCGAAGCCTAACATGCTTTGCACACCTTTTACGGAGGATGGTGATGGCCATTTGAGTACTGCATCGACCTTCTTTGAATCCATACGCACTCCGCTAGGTGATAATATGAATCCCAAGAATTCAACTTCAGTCACGTTGAAAACACATTTTTCCAACTTAGCGAAAAGTTTGTGTTGACGCAATCTTTCGAGGACCATTTTCACGTGTTTCCGATGTTCAGATTCCGATGAAGAATAAACGAGGATGCCGTCAATGTAAACAACAACACACACATCTATGAGCTCTCTGAGGACATCGTTCATAAAATATTGAAAGGCGGCCGGGGCATTGCAAAGTCCGAAGGGCATGACCTGATATTCAAATAGCCCATATTTGGTGCGGAAGGCCGTCTTCCATTCATCGCCCTCTTTTACTCGTACCAAGTGGTAGGCTCCTCTAAGATCCAGCTTTGTATATATGCATGCTTTTCTGACTTGGTCCAGGAGTTCAGGGATCAAAGGTAACGGATATCTATTCTTGACGGTGATCTGGTTCAGGGAGCGATAATCTATATAAGTTCTAAGGTCTCCTTCCTTTTTTGGAACGAAGAACAAAGCTGAAGAAGCAGGGGACTTGGAAGGACGAATAAACCCATTTGCCAGGTATTGATCCAGGTATTGTCGAAGGTGAAGGTTCTCAGGCTCGGTGAGGGCATAAATTCTACTACAAGGAGGAGTAGATCCATGTATCAGGTCTATCTGGCAGTCATAAGACCTATGAGGAGGTAGAGAGTTAGCCTGATCCTTCCGGAAAACATCTTGGTATTCTAGGTATTCGGGAGGTAACTGGGGAGTCTCTGAAGAAATTGCTGCCAGTGCAACACCAGGTGGAGGGTGACAAGTAGAGACACATTCTGGAAACTGGACCGTTCTTGCTCGCCAATCGATCAGAGGATTGTGTTTCTCTAACCAAGGTATTCCTAGAATAATCTGAAACTGAGGAGCCTTGATCACATCGAACACGATCTTCTCATGGTGTCCATCTTGACTTACTAGCGTCACTTCTTGAGTGGTATGCGTTACTGGTCCGGAGGCTATCTCCGTTCCATCCACCGTAGTAATGACGTCCTTTACAGCCTTTGGACAAAGAGTTAGATTCATCCTCAAAACCATTTCATGATCCACATAATTGCCGATGGCACCGCTGTCGACGTAAGCTTCAATTGCATGTAATCGATCCGGATTATCAGGGCTAATGAGGACCATAGGTATCACGAAATGCGAGGTCACGGAACTGGTTTTCACGCTCGGCAAGAGGACCTCTATTCTTGTCAGGCGAGGTCGTTTCCCTGCTCAGAGTTTGTAACTTTGGTAACTGCAGCTCCTACTGCCTTCTTGGCAGGTTTCACCGGACAGTCTCGAAGAAAGTGCCCTGAGTTTCCGCAATAGAGGCATAATTGCAACTGTTTTCTCCTTTCCCGCTCCTTTTGTGTTAGAGGACCTTTCAGGCCCCCTATTTGCATGGGTTCCCCGGAGTCTACTCCTTTGGAAGGAGTCGGCGGTTTGGAAAATACTCGAGCATCAAACTTGGAACGATCGGCCTTCCTGTTCTGCAGTCTGTGATCTATTTGAACGACTAAGTCTATATAGTCCGAACAATCTTGTGGGGGATTCACTACTTGGGCTAACACATCTTTGAGCTCTCCACGTAGACCTCTATAAAACAGCGTAATCCTTTTGTCCTCAGGCCATTGAGTTTCCACTATCAGTCTGTTGAAAGACGCAATATAAGCCAAAAGGTCTTGATTACCTTGTCGCAACGAAAGAAGCTCATTGTCCAAGGCCTGCCCCTGTGAATGTCTTGCGAACAGTTTTTCCATACTGAGCTGAAAAGCTTGAAAATCATGGAGGACCGGATCATCTTGATTTACTAGAGGGATCGACCAGTCTGCCGCATTGCCACTAAGGTACGAAAGCACGAAAGCTACTTTAGCTTGATCAGTTGGAAAGGCTGCTGGCCGGCATAAGAAATGCAACCGGCACTGATTGATAAATACTGCAAACCTCTTTGGGTCACCAGAAAATCGTTCGGGCGGAGCCAGAGGTACATTCCCAGGTAGGTTGATCTGCACTGGATTCATAGAGGATGTAGAAGGAAGATTTCCCCCAGATGCGGGTAACGGGGTCTGTCCGTCTTGTGACTGTAGCAATTGTCTAGCGAGATCATCTGTTCGCTCCTTGGAAATAATCAGTTCCCTTCTTAGAGCGTTCGTTTCCTGACGGGCTGCATGCACTTCTGTCCTTAGTTCCCCAAGTAACTGGGCTAGCTGGTCGGTATCCGAGGTTTCCATAGCGCCTGGACGGGAGTTTTGCGGTAGGCTTTGCGTTCTGTAACGCTCACCTGATTCCCGTAGAGGCGCCGGTCTTGACTGGGCGTATACCATATCTTCAAAGGTGATGTGTAACACACGGCTGGCTCTTTGGGCTGGACCTCTGTGCACTGTATGTCTGACTCGAAGGGTAAGATGTCTGCAGATAGAAAATATGGGATTAATGAACTGGGTTATTGAATGTCTCTCTCTTCTTCCCTTTCTCTTCTCCTGTAGAACCCCAAAGGTTAACGCTCTCACCTTAGGTAAGTGAACGCCGTGCTCTCCATCTGCCTCGGGGCAGGGTGCTGTAACCAGTTTCTTCACTGGATAAGGGGAGCAGGCCTCTTGACTTCAGAGGACTGCTGTCCGTCGTTTACTGCACAAACGGTAAGTTTCGAGTAATTCTAATGTCTTTAAAAGTCTTTAGTAATGATGTCTCTTGTTTTGCAGGGTTCCGGCGATGGCGGATGACGGGCTGAAGTGAGTTGAAGATGGAGCCCGTGTGATGAATAGAAGCGCCTGGAAGCACGTAAGTAAGCGCTTGTTGCTTGCTTCACGATGCGCTCTAACTGTCTTTTTATTTTGCAGGTACAAGTTCGGAGCGGCTGCAGGGTGCCGGAATACCCACTGGGTTAGATGTGGAAAGGAGTAATGGCACGTGAGTATTAAAGTTCCCCAATGTCTTTAAACGCACCTTGTTTTGTCTTTCAGATGCGGGATGCAGCGCCGAAGGCCTCCGGAGCGTGCGAAGAGTTGGTAAGCTTTTGTCTTTCAGATGCCGGAATGCAGTGCGAAGACCTCCGGAGCGCACGAAGAGTAGGTAAGCCTTTGTCTTTCAGATGCCGGAATGCAGCGCGAGGCGTTGGTGACAGCCGATGGACCAGGTAAGTGAAGCGCTGTCACTGAAGACCGTAATGCTAACCTGTTCTTTCTTGTCTTTATAGGTGTTGCTGAAGACTGGATTCAGGATGGTAAGCCTTTTTCCTTAGGCCCAGGATCAGATGCAGAAGACACGATGAGCGTTCTGCTGCAGAGGATGCAGAATAACGCAAAGCAAGATTCATTAAGTCCACCCAAGCATTATGAGCCCGGCGCTTCCAGCGCTGGGACTGGGCATATTTATGAGCCTGGTGCCACTGGCGCCAGGACTGGGTCCAAAAGGTCCCAATTGGGACTGGTTGGCACTCGGAACCTGGGTTATGGATCTGCTTCCAAGGGAGTTGGGAAAACCCTGACCTTTTGGAAGCAGAGATCATGACAGTTACAAGGGAGGCCCAGGGTTTGAAACCATGTGGAAACAGTTAGCCCCATTGTACTTAGTCGTCCAGAGGAGATTATGCGATTGAGGGAGACCTGCACCACTACCTTCAAGCCCATCCTGCACTGCCAGATCTTGGCGTTCCCTCTATACGACCGCTCACTCGTGCTGTAATATAGTTGGCCTTATGAGATCCCCTCTCACCCTGAAGCAGAGTGCCTACCTCAGAGAGCAGGGACTATCCTGGTCAGACAGTGCCTGCTGTTCTTGTTAAGACTATACCCTATCCTGGTCACGGGTGCACCTGAAGCTACTGCCCCTGTGCGGTTTCGAGCTACATACACCCCTACGCTCATTAATCCTACTGTACTTCTACCATTCCAAAAGGTGGAGGGCCCACAAAAACAAAGCAATATGGAGGTGTTTATTAGGCAGGCAACTAGGCCCAGACTTGAGGCAGACAAGGGCCCAGAGGTAGCTATAGAGCAGCCTGCCACCAATATTCCTGGTCTATGGCAGATAATGAATAGCATGCAGTCTGGGTTTGCTGCAGTCGGCAGTAAATTGGACAACATAACCTCTAACATCTCCACCTTAAACGCTAAAATGGAGCGTGAAAGAGCCAGAGTAACAGAGGTAGAAAACTCGATAATTACAGACGAAGATGACACCTAGGGTTTGAAAACCCAAGTGGCAACCATGTCCAAGGACCTTAAGCGTGCACTGCAATGCTGTGATGATCTGGAATCGTGCTCAAGGGGCAATAACATCCACATCATAGGTCTCCCCGAGAGCTTTTGCCCAGGTCCCCTGGAGGAGGCTGTCGAAGTTCTGCTCAAGCAGCTTTTGGATAACCCTGCCTTCTCATCCGCTTTTATGGTGGAGAACACCAACGGCAAGACCCAAGCCCAGGGCCCCTCCTGAGCCAGTAATAGTGTGCCTTTTGAACTACAGAGACTGTGATCTTACTCTTCATAAGTCTAGGAAAAAAGGTCCTCTTCGTTACAAATCTACAAATGTATACATATACTCCGACTTTTATTGGAGCGAAAAAGCTTCTATGGAATAGGGTGGTACAGTACGCAATGATCTTTCCTGGCATGCCTAGCACGAAGAGAAGACACTTCTTTACACTTCCAGATGAGGTGGCAGCGGCGGCATATATTGAAGCAACCATTCCTCTCCCCCGTGGGGCTGGGGCTGGGGGTGGTGAACAATAATGCAACATGCTCCTGAAATGCTTGTGGACTGATGGTAATTGATGGAGCATAATGAGTGCTGTGCGACTACAGGGGGATGCCCAGGTCCATTGTGAATCAAGCTTGTTCTAGCTGGGAAGTGTTGTGGTTATCACTTATTCTGTGGGTCATGCAATGTCTATATTACATCATTTATCCTGTGAGCTGGTAATATGAGCTGGCAGTGGTTAAAAGTGGTGCACCCTAATCAAAGTTGCCAAATTGGTTATGTGGTTTGTTACGGGAGGATTGCCATTGCCCTGTTTGGGAGGGGGGTTGAGGGTGGCTGTTCTTTCTGGGGTGACATGTTATGAAAAGTTGTCTTGGCAGACACAGGTTAATGTGGTTGAACATTGCATGTCTAACTGTGGGTTGTATGCCTGACACGTGGGGGCTGATGACACCGGACAGTTAATATGAATGTGGGATGGTGACACTTGACCTACCATGCTGGAATGTTCACGGGCTGCGTAATTATACGAAAGATAGATAATTTCATATGCAAATAAGCATAAAAGAAATGTCCTTTTCCTACAGGAGACGCACTACACAGTGGTCACTAATAAGAACGTGGCCATGGCTTGGTGGTAGCAACAGGTTTTCCCATGTCTTTCTCGTCCCAATCTAGTGGGGGTGGAGGGGTCTTGACCCTGATTCACAAATCTCTCAAATTCACACAAGGTTCTCACATTGACCTAGAGGGTAGATATGTAGCGGTGCACTGAGTCATGGAAGAAGTGGAGATGCTCCTAGTCAATACTTCTGAACCGAATGTTGACACCCCCGACTTCTATACATCACAACCATTATAGTAACCTATCAGGCGATACCTGTCATTATTTCGGGGGGGGGGTGACATGAATGCTATACTAGATCAGCTGGCTGATCGCACAGGGACAGCTCCTAGACTCCCCAAACTCCCATCTAAACCAGCACGTTGTCTGCCACATCAGATTGCAGAGCTTGACACGTGTGACATATGGAGAGTACTGCACCCACATGAGCGACAGTTCACATTTTACTCATCAGTGCATGACATGGCATCCCGAACAAACCTTCTCTTAATTTCACAGCAACTGGAGGGCAGGTACTATCTGCGGACATTCTCGCGTGCATGCTGTCTAACCACTCTCACATAATTATGTTGATGAAAGTGGGTAGAATGGCTTCCAGCCGAACGTTTAAATCTGAGGCACTGCAGGACAGTGTTTAAGATGGACAGTGTTTAAGATGGACATTGAGGACGATATACACATTTGTTTCACCTATACCACTCCTGACACCACTTCGAATGGCACTGTGTGGCAGTCGTTTAAGGCATATATTCGAGGCATGGTAATTTCGAAAGAATATGGGACTCTCTAATTCATCAGCCATTATACAGCGCTGTGAAGTTAGGCTAAAAGAAACTTGAAAATGCCTATGTGGCCACACCAGACCTGACCTCCAAGCGGATATACATTCCACAATGGAGCGGTTTCCTACACATGCATAAAGGGAGATCAAATATTTTTTCAAAGCCTACAGCTGCTCTGAGATATGGGGAGGGTGACCGTCAAGGGAGGACACTGATTAGGCTAATACGAGTGGAGAAGGGCCCGCCACAGATAGCATTTTGGATGAACAAGGGGACCGCAAATACATTGATCAAGCTATTCTCTACCAAGCTACTGCGTTTAAAGGCGAACAGGCCATACACTCCTTATTGGATAATATCGTCCATATCTAGGCTGTCGGACCACACTAAGGAGCAAAAACACACAGTTCACCGTTGAAGAAATTATGGTTTGTTATCAAAGATCATCCTAGAGGTAAAGCGCCCAGCCCAGATGATCTAACGGCAGAATTCTATATGGAATATGGTGCACTCCTGGCACCCCATCTGTTGCAGGTATGGTAAGAGTCGCTGTTGAACTGATTCCTCCCTGAGTCACTTCGTTTGGCCACCATAACTGTACTGCTCAAACCAGGTAAGCCTGCCAATGAGTGCGCATCATATAGACCCATATCTCTAATTAATGTCTACTAAAATATTAAGGAAGACCAGAGTGAATTGGCTGCTCCCCCTAATGCCCTATCTGGTCCAGAACGACCAAGTGGGGTTCATCCCCGAACGATCTACTGTGCTAAACATTTGCCACCTATTTAATATCATGTCCAGTCTGTCCCCCAAGCCCTCTGCTGTGGCCGTCACACTTCATGTGCAAAAAGTCTTCGACATGGTATCGTGGGAATACCAGTTTGAGATACTTGACAAGTGTGTGCTTGGGAAGCACATTATTAGCTTTATTAAATTCCTCTATTCATGCCCTACCGCGGATATGAACAGGGATCGACATGGGAAGATGGGGGATCCAGCTCATCGGACCCCCTGAAATTATCTATATGCGGATGATGTGCTATTGTACATTAGGGACCCATGTATAAACATTGACCCGGTAATGTGTGATACTACGGATTTCAGCGAATACTCTTCATAGTTGTATTCTCACTGACCTATAATGCCCCCTAGCCACAGGGAACATATTCATTAAAGTGGACACCTGGAACTATTATATATCTGGGAGTCTTGGCATCTAAGGATAAGGGTTCAGTCTTCTCTCATAATTACATTGCTCATGAAACATATGTTGCCAACAAGCTTACTAGATGGAAGAACAGCCCTCTCTGTGGCTGGTAGACTAGCTTTAGTCAAAATGATTTTTTTGCATAAGCTGCTGTACCTGTTCGCTAATGTGCCCGTATGGCCGGGCAAGGATTATTTTGCCAGACGTCATGGGTCTCTCCTAATTCTTGTGGCACACGGGTGCAGTCGGTAATAAATTGGTGGCACTAACTACCATACAATAGGTGTGGGGTTGCTGCGACCCACTTTGAAATCTACTGTTTGGCTGCCCAAGCAGTTTGCATCCTACCGGCACCGAGGAGAACCCATTTCACGTTAGACGGGAACAACTGGCAGCCCATGGAAAAGACACCAACACACTTCTACTTGACAGCACATACAAAGACTGACTATATGACTCAGTACACAGCACCATTTTCACATGGCGCGTTATTTTATGGAAAGCTGAGGTGGTACACCCGTATTACAAATGGATACCCCTGTGGAAATTACCAGAACTGGACCCTAAGTGGGATGGTTCCCTTCGCACCCACTGAGAGAAGCTGGGATATTGGACTTTGGGGTACTTGTTCCTAGAGGGGAAGTTTCTCACCATGCAGACTTGGAAACGGTCAGAAGGGTACGACAAAGGAAATTCTGCAGTTCTACAGGATCCGTGCAGCTGTATCCAAATGGTGGGAGTGCCACCCAACAGAACCCCATGACAATGAATTCCTGGTATATATCTCAAATTCATGTGGCTGCAATAGATTATGGTCCACATTATACAAGATTGAGAAAGCATTCGTATGGGTATATCCTGCCAGGTAGATGTGGGCTACTGAGCTAGAGGTTGACCTTTCTGATGGGCAGTGGAGCAAGATGTGTTCTCTAACCAAAACTATCATTGGATTCTAGATTCAAATTAATCCAATACAAGATATTGAGTAGATTGTATTACACGCCCAACAAGCTTAAAATGATCTACCCATAGACGGATGGCAGATGCCCACGATAGAACAGTGAAAATGCTGACAATTTACATAGGTTATGGAGCTGTAGTAAATTACAAGGATTCTGGAAGTATGTGATTGATACCCTGTCAGAAGTTGTCAACCGCACATGGTCATATTCCCTAACGGGAGAATTGTTTGGGCTATGGTGTAATATCCCGGAGCTGCGACGCAGATCTATTCTGAACATGGGGTGCCTAAAAGCCAAACGCTGTACATGAAGTAAGTGGAAATGTGGGCCCACCACTAGGCAAGGATTGGCTAACAGACTTGACATGGGTGGAGGACTGTGAAGAGTTATTTATAAGTACATTCAAAACCAATGTTTTCTGGTGTGAATTGTTTCTCATGAATACCATGTGTACCTGGCCCAGATACAGCCAGCCTAAGCATGTATAAGTAATAAATAGTAGGCACACGCTCCTAGGTTTGGTTGACTTGATGTTCTAACTCCACTGTTTAATGGTAACCATTAAGGGCTTGTGCCCCGCATGGTGCTGATCTGTGAAGTAAACTAACTTGAGAAGTTTTTATTAATTGATAAATGTATCCGTTGGTCTGGCAAGTATAAATGAAGTTTTTTTTAAATTAGGACAATTGGAGAAAGCAATGGACCAGGGTACTAGGGCACAATTGACTAATGTTGAGACAAAACTTGAAGTGCTTATCAATGATCTGACTACGATATGATATGATATATGGCATTTGTAACACGCCTGTACACATGTTTCTAGGCACGACAAGGAGGGGGGAAACAGAGGGAGGGCAAAACAATGATCTTACTAGGCCGTGTGTCATTCAGATTGCGCAGGGAAGGGGAGAAGTGCAAAGGCGGAGGGGAGTGGAGAAGTGCAGGTAATCAAAAGTGCAGCCAGTGGGGTGACTAGTGCAGGTAATCAAAAGTGCAGCCAAATGGTTGCTCTTAAGTGCAGGGAGAGGAGACTGTAGGGTTACAGATACAGACCACAAGTGCTGGGGGAGCTAAAGGTAGTGCAGGGTGCAACTGGACAGGCAGGGACCTGGGCCCAAGTTCAGAGGGTGGCCAGGTGACCAGTGCATGGAACAGACGGGTCATCAGCAGGGGAGAGGAAAAGAGAAAGCGGAAGCGAAGAGTAAGGTCTTGAGTTGCTTCCGGAATGGGAGATGGTTCTGCTCAAGTTTAAGAAAGGCAGGGAGGCTGTTCTAGAGGGAGGACCCAGCCAAAGAAAAGAAAAAGACCTGCCCACAAATGGCAAAGATCTTTCAAGCAGGTTTGTTTCTGAATATCACAGCTACAGGTGAAGAGATTGAAGGGGGGCATGGCCCGAGCTCATGTGGTAGGTCGCGGTTGAGAGGAGCTCCCACCGTGATCCTTTCTACGATCCTTACTGCAGCAGCAATATTGCACACCCGTCCAACCCAGCAACCTTCTCTGGCAGATGAACCTGTTGTCCACCCTCCGGATTACAACCTGGCTGCAATCAAGAACCTGTTCGGCAGGGATATTGTGTTGGAAGCCAGCCCTCGGCCCTCCAAGATGGCTGTCGCACTGGCCCTTGACACCCTGTGGGGACCTGATGCTGTGCTGCTTGGTGGATAGCGAGACCACTGCAACGCAGATGGATGTGTATGACTGTCTCCGATCCTGGAGCTAGCAGCAGCACAACACCTCTGCACTCACTTAAGCGAGTGGACCCAGTGAGGCGCTCTGCTTGCCAGAGCAGCCACACAGACTGCGTTTGCCCACGCCTTACTGCCTGTGCTGTTGCCCCCATCTGTGACTCTGCTCCTGTATTGAATGCTCCATTGTGACATGCCTGCTGGGGAACCAGTCTGACACCGCTGACTCCTGCAGTGCATAAGGTACACCCGCTACCGCGCCTGGGCGGAAATGGCTCCCTAAATCCTTTTGCTCATCTGGGAAGGGCGCATCCCCGTGGCCCGACGTCCTGGGAGAAGATCCTCTGTGCCCTGGGGGAGCATACCTCACCCGTTGAATTTCATTGCTCCCCCACCCCCAACACTGGGCCTCATGTGAAATGGCCACATGGGGAGCCTGATTACAACTGGACTTCTCCCCTGGGTAATGTTGAGGTATGGAACCTGCTAATAGCCACAAGACACAGATAAACGTTTCCTTTGGCGCTAACTCCCGCTGGGAGTGCCCCTGGCCCATACTATTGTCGCTTTAGCCCCAAGGGGATCTGATTACTTGGAAATTGCGCACAACTAGCGACCCAAGGAGTTTTGCTCTTAACTAATAACTGGGTCGGAGTCTGTTGGGTGAGGTGGATTGTGAATCTTGCCTGGAAATGACCATCATCCTACGTCATGTCACCCACCAAAAATAAAGGGATGGCCACAATTGGGACTCGTTTGCTGCAAAGGGTAAGCAAGGCAATACTCCACAAGCCGGAAGTGAGGAGCAACCGACAGCCTACGCAGGACCCACGTGAAGATCAAGTCC
Organism: Ambystoma mexicanum; assembly: GCF_040938575.1. Lineage (NCBI taxonomy): Eukaryota > Metazoa > Chordata > Amphibia > Caudata > Ambystomatidae > Ambystoma > Ambystoma mexicanum. The sequence goes on from NC_090927.1 coordinate 816,349,392, forward strand.
TAGCAGCGATTGCAGCCCTTCGCTCCTCACTTGAAACTAGGATGGATGAGGTCAAAGTAGACGTACAGCTGCTCAGACAGGATGTCAGACAATTAGCAGAACGTGTCACTACGGCTGAAGGCCTAGTAAAGTATACTGCGACAACCACCAAGATTGGTCACTAGAACGGAACACATCACTGGAGCTACGAGCAGAGGACGCCGAGGGCAGATCGTGCAGAAACAACGTGAGGGTGTTAGGCTTACCCGAGGGGGCGAAGAGTAATGATCCAACCACTTATATTGAGAACTTGCAGCTACAGGAGACCTGCCCTGGTAATCTGTTGCAGGGATTTGCAGTTAAAAGGGCCCACTGGTCCTTACAGAAGAAACCTACACCAGGGTCGCACCCTAGACCCCTGATCGCCAAGATCCTCCACTTCCGTGACAGGGAGGTGATACTGAAACACTCCCGAGACGGCGGTGAGATATTGGCGGCAGCTCCAGGTTTGTCATATACCCGGACTACACTCCGGCGCTCGAAAGAGCTAGGAACACATTTGCAGGATGCAGTTCCTGGATTAGCCGGCAGCTGCATCCATGTGGATGGACCATAATAACTTATCCAGCAAAAATTATCCTGACTAATGGCCCTATTAGTGGTTACTGGTCCCCGCCATAAAGCCTGAACCCAGACTACGGGCAACCACCCCTCGCCACCTGGATGTCATGATCTCAGGAACCCCCAAGGCTCAGGCTGGTAGTGTTGGAGGAACCTGGGCTGAGAAACTGGCTGCCTGGCACAGGCACAGGCTGCTGCCTGTGCCTTAGTGGCATTCGCCCCACCCAAAATGGCCCCCGAATTGGACCATTCGGTAATATCCAACATGGCCTCCAGAGGGCCACTGTACAAGTTTCCATGGTGGTCTAGTGGTGCTGGGTGGGCCCAGGGCTATATAAACCCCACCCTGGGCCACACCCAGCACTTAGCGTTTTCTCCAGCTGCCACCGTGACGCCTGCCTGTAACGGATCCGTTTTGTCCTGCACTACGTGTCAAGACTTTGTGTATCCAGCTCTGAACGACGTGTCAGGACTTTGTGAATCCAACTCTGCATGACGTGTCAAGTCTCCAGAAGCCCGGGACTTCCCGACACGAGTCATGATCCAGGACTCCATCTACTTACTTGACAACTTGTGGTGACCGCGGAACTCCTGACTTCGAATCAGCAAAGCCCACTGGATTCTTCCCGCGCGACTGCATCCAGCTCTCCATCGCTTCTGAAACGAGAAAGAACACGGGGGTAAGCTGTGGCCCGGTCATATCGTTCATACCCCGCCCACCATCCTCACATGACTTAACTGAACAGTGTTCCTCAGCAGCAGTTTCCGTGGCCACCCATACACGGCTGCAGATCTCCTTCACCAGCATACCCAGACCTGGGAAAGGAACCAGAGAAAGGAGTTAAAAACTGCAAATCAGTAGGCACACGGACATTCTACCCACAGTCATGTGGGGGGGGGTGCCTACAATTTACAAAAAGGACAATCCCAAGGCGGACTGGTATGCCGCAGCAGGCCTGGGCATCCATTGGCACAGTGAAGAAAATTGAGCATAACCTCAGTGAAGAAACTGGGGAGTTAGTCAAAGGCTCAGTGAAGGAACTGAGCAGAACTGTTACAAGCTCAGTGAGGAAACTGGGCAGAAGCACCAAATAACCAGTAAAGAGACTGGGAGTGACATTCCGTTCAACACGCCTTGAAGGCGCAACACAAGAGTGTCCCGGACTCAATTCTTCCAGGCCACTCCTGCCTCCCTGACCACTGGGTGACTAAACTTGCAGTGGGCAGAGCGGAGGGAGTGTTTTGGGCAACATCAGGAGATATTCACAGACCGGACCAGAACTCGCCGACAGACCAGACCAGGCACTATTGCAGGACCCCGGAGGTAAGCGTTACAGAACGCTAAGCCCACGTTACTGCTTTGCCCGAGTGCCATGGCGTCAGAGGTCGACCAGCTAGCCCTCCTTCTGGGCGAGTTGCGAGCTGAGGTGCATGCAGCACGCTCAGAGACCAATGCCGTAAGGAAGGAGTTGGTAGTGAACCGTGAGAGAACAGTTGAACTAGCAAGGCGCCTCACCAGTACTCGAGCAGGACAAACCCCGTTACCCGGCTCAGCAGATGGAGCACCAGCAGCTACGTCCAAGATCCAGGTAACCACTCCTGTCCCTCTAGCCCCACCAGAAAGATTCATGGGGGACCCCCTGAAATACGGGGTATTCATGACCCAGTGTCGGCTTCACTTCTTATGCTGACCAGGAGCATTCCCGACAGACCAAACCAAGGTGGCCTTCATCCTGTCCTACCTAGGGGGGCATGCCGCTAACTGGTCAGTCCCGTTGGTCGACCGGGACGACCCTGTTCTACACAACTTTGTACAGTTCCAGCAAGAGATGGACAAGCTCTTTTCCCGTCGTACCCGGGGACAGGCTTTGGATGCAGAACTGCTAGCCCTTCGACAAGGGTCTCAGGATTTACTCGCATACATTACTAGGTTTAATCGACTGGTGGCTGAAACCAACTGGCCAGAGGACAAAAGAACCACTCTGTTCTATCGGGGTTTACGGAGCAAGTTAAAGCATGTTCTTGCACAGGTCGTGAACCCACCCGATCGCTGTGCAGACTACATAGACCTGGTAGTCCAGCTTGACCACCATCTACAGGAAAGAAAGTCTGACCGGACCCGTTTTGAAAATCGGCCCTTGTACGTCCGCCCCTGGGATACGCCACGATCAACTGATAATGCACCTGAACCAATGCAGTTGGGAAGCATACGAGGCCCATTGACCAAGGAGGAAAGAGAAAGACGCAGGAAACAACAATTATGTTTGTACTGTGGTAAAGCAGGACATTTCTTAAAAGACTGCCCAAATAAAATACCCCAGAAGCCTTTGGGTGTTATAGGAACTACGGCAGAGCCGCAAGAGCCACCGGCAAACTACATGGCTCGACGAGAGTAGAGACTGGCTTGTCGGGACAAGGAGAGACGTCAGCGGTCTCGCATTTTACAACACCAGTTATTCTACTATGCCCCGAACAGCCACAACGGATGCATGCCTTGGAAGCATACATCGACTGCGGAGCAGTAGGTAATTACATGGACATCACAATGGTCCAACGGATAGGTGTGCCCACCCAGAAAAGGGAGAAGGTTGATACCATATTGTCCGTGGATGGAACTCAGTTGATTTCTGGGCCAGTGACCCAATATGCTGGAACTGTTGTGTTGCTATGCCACCACGGTCATCGGGAAAACATAGTCTTTGATCTTATTAACGCCCCTCAGTTCCAACTAATCCTGGGAATGCCCTGGTTGGAATGCCATAACTCCGCCATAGATTGGCGTGCTCATACAGTGACATTTCCAGCCGAATGTGCTCAGACCTGTTATCCAGCTTCAGCTAAAGGCCAAGAGAAACCCGGACCAGCAATACAGGCATCAAGGACTGTTCTTGGGATTGTAGGGCAACTGCCTCCAGAGTACGGCAATTTTCAGGATGTCTTTCGCAAGGAACAGGCCAACGTCTTACTGCCCCACAGGCCGTATGATTGCCAAATTGATCTGATCCCAGGAGCACAACTTCCTTGTAGCCGTATTTACACTCTTACGGAAAAGGAAAACCAACACCTACGTGAGTACTTAGACCAGTATCTCGCCAATGGATTCATTCGGCCTTCCAAGTCCCCTGTCTCCTCAGCTCTCTTCTTCGTCCCCAAGAAAGAGGGGGACCTCAGGACATGCATAGACCATAGAGGGCTCAACAAAATCACTTTTAAAAACCGATATCCTTTGCCCCTGATCCCTGTACTCCTAGACCAAGTAAAAGGGGCAAACATCTATACAAAATTAGACCTCAGGGGGGCCTATCATCTGGTTCGCGTGAAGGCCGGAGACCAGTGGAAGACGGCCTTCCGCACCAAGTTTGGGCTATTTGAGTACACTGTCATGCCCTTTGAACTATGCAATGCGCCAGCCGCATTCCAGTACTTTAGGACGGACATACTGAGAGAACTATTGGACGTCTGTGCAATGGTTTACATAGACAACATCTTGATCTATTCTGAAACTATCAAAGAGCATGTACACCACGTGAGAGCAGTCTTAGCAAAGCTGCGTCAGTATCATCTGTTTGCAAAACTCAAAAAATGTGCTTTTCATGTCACCACGGTGGAGTTCCTCTGATACATACTCAGCCCACAGGGCATCCAGATGGATAAACGCAAGGTGGAAGCAATACTACAATGGCCGTCGCTTTCTTCAATCAAGACAGTCCAGAGCTTCTTAGGCTTCGCTAACCTTTATAGGAGGTTCATTGCTGACTTTTTCAGAGGTTGTCCATCCAATAACATCGTTGCTCTGAAAAAAAACACATTTTTCAGTGGACCGCTGAAGCCGAGAAAGCTTTCCAGCAACTGAAAACACAATTTACCACCGCACCGATACTCAAGCATCCCAATCCTGACCTTCCGTTTTTGGTTGAAACGGATGCTTCCAACGCAGCTTTGGGGCTGGTGCTGTTCCAAAGAGATCCTGACACCAACCAGCTACACCCAGTAGCCTTTTGGTCTAGAAAATTCAATCCAGCAGAACAAAACTATGCAGTGACCGACAAAGAACTTCTTGCCATAAAAGCAGATTTCAAGGAATGGTAGCACCATCTCTTAGGAGCACGATATCCAGTTGCGGTACTTACCGACCATCGTAACCTGCAATTCCTACGGACAGCTAGGGCACAAACACCACGACATCTGCAATGGGCTCAGTTTTTCTCAGAATACGACTTCACTGTCAGCTACCGCCGCCAGGTGAAAAATGGAAAGGCAGACGCGCTGTTGCGAATCGGCTGGAATACTGAAAAGGAAGATGCATATGCATCTTGTTAGGGAGAATTCTCATTCTATGGCTAATTTCCCTTACCTATAGAGTCCCCCAGCAGCTTTGCTGGATTTGAAGGGTTTGATTCTTTTTTCCTGCTAAGAGTGAGACTCTTTTTCCCACTCTTAGGCATTTTTGCTATGTGTGTTCTAGGCTATTTTTGTGTTTAATGTCTATGGGATTTTCTCAACCCCATAGGAACCATCTTTATTCACATGTGTTACACAGCACCCTCAGTGCAGTGACACAGGGGTGTCGTAGCGACCGCCAAACATAGACTCCATACCCTGGGACTGACTACTCTCTCCCACGGCATGTAAAGTCCCAATTGACTTTACTAGTCAATTTTTATGAACTTAACCAGTACAACCCATCTTACTATGGAGATACTGGGAAGGGTTAGTAGTTTTTCCCTTATGTTCATTTTTGAGAGGGTACCGTACAGTCCCTCTCTCAAAAGTTTCTGGCTGGTGGCAGTGGTTACTACCATAAATATTCGACCGCAAATATTTCCCTATGGGATTTTCCCATTGTTCGAGGCTACCACTTTTTCTGACAGCCTCTAACATACCGCCGGTGCATTTTAATATTAACTCTACTCCGGTAGGTTTTATTTGCCAGAACTTTAATATAACTTCCTTCGCATGCCTCTCTCTAAACTCCTAACCCAGGTCGGGGATCCTTTTTTCGCCCGTTTGGCGGGCTTCTGCCAAGAAGCCCTCATTTCGGCGCCACTGAGTCTGGGGTGGGTCCATTGTGTGGGAGGGGGAGTAGGACCCCTGGACAGGGTTGCCTCAGCAACCCATGTCGCACTCTATCCTGATAGGCTGGAGGGTCTCCCGCCAAGATGACCACTCCACTGTGTGAGTGACAGCTAGGCTGTATGAATGGGGATCTTTTTGCATAAAAGCAGGATCCTGAGGACTGGAAGAGCAAGACGTCACCACTGGAACTAAGAAGCCAAAGAGGAGAGAAGCCAAAGACATCTGCAACGACTGAACCACAGGTGAAGCCCAGCTGCAGCGTCTCACCACTTTTCTCCACACGACAAGAGAAGATCTTCATCTGCAAGAGTCTTCTTCCCTTGAGCTGGTGGGGCCAACCAGTTTGCCAATCGCCTTCCCAGACCTGCCTTGGTCTAATCACCAGTACCCTGTACTCGGAGGCCGGATAGCCAGGCACCAGTCCACCCTGACCGCGATTTAAAGGAGCGTACCTTTTATTCGTCGGGCAGCACCGCGGCTGGTTTTATCCCTGGGTAGTGCAGTAACTCGAACCTTCCCCCACGACAAGATCCTCTCTTCCTCTGCTGGATCCCCTGAACTGCAGGAACTACCAGGAACAACCGCCACCGCAGGAGACACTTCCTCATTTTAAAGGTACATTGTTCCGCCAGGCCGCCCTTTCTTTGCGGTAGCACTAAAGGTGTTTTAAATCCTTTACCTACCAGGTTGGGGTAGCCGCCCCTCTCTCTTAACATTGTCTTTCACCTTCTGCATCCACCTTTTCAAAATCGTTAACCAAAGACTTGACTGCAGCAACAAGAACATTTTGGTCCTGGGCCCTTGCCCTGTACCACTGACTCTGGCACAGGCCTACTGACTCTGGCTACATTTGTTAGACCCGTCTTCTTTATATTGATTCTCAACTAGAACTGTGTTGATGCACCTACTTCTTATAACTACCCTTTCTTCCCCTTTTTAAACCTTGTGAAATGCCATTTTGCTCAGTTTTCATTTAAGTATTTCCTATACTGATGCACTGTCTTGCTTAAACTGGTTCACAAACTTATGGGAAGTGCTGCTAGGGTGTGTAAGAAGCTATTTGTATATAACTTGTGCTTTCCCTCCCTTGTGATAAATTGTTAGAGTATCCCTTGTTTGTGGTTTTCTCACTGTGCCGTTTTGCTCAGTTTTCACTCTGGTTCACTTGGTCTACAATTTAACTAGGGAGTGTGTATATTTTTCCTTTGACTTATTTTAACTTGCTTGATGACTGTGATAAATGTGTTTTACTAGAAGTGTATAAAATAAATATATATCTACTTTTAAATACAAAGCTTTGGTCAGTGTTTCCTTGTGCCATAGTACTGTAGGCCTATTGTGGAAACCCTGAATACTGCTCATCTCCCTCTTGAGATAAGTCTGACTGCTCAGCCACAGCTACCAACTAAATCTTTGTGGTATAGACTGATACCAAATGGGATTTATTGCTCTCACCTGTAGTCTTAATCTTCTGTAGTGCTCCCTAAGGGAACTGCACAGGATTCTGCATAACACATCTCCTCCTCCGCTGCCCATCATAACTGAAGAGAAACTAATCGGGATAACCAGCAATCACCAGACTACACTGGAGACCCTACACGAAGAGATCAAAGAAACCATGACCCCAACGCAAGTACAGACATGGGTTTCACAAGGGCCACAACGTTCTGCAATCAACAGTCTACCATATTATCAAAAATGACTTTAGCTACCCCATCAAGGAATGCGAGAACTGATAATGTAGTATTTATTTTATTTATAGAGCGCACCAGGCCCGAGGGCATCTGGGCGCGTTACTTAGTTACAACATGATAAGGCAAACAGAGCATTACAATTTAAGTTACAGATATATACAAAGGCAGTTACAGAATGAACATAAAAGCCATAACCTATATACATGAGGTCAGGCAGGTGGCTAATGCATGGAAGGAGGTTGGCCAGTAGAAGGGGGTCTTGGGCGGACAGCCAAGCTTTGGCAAGGTGTTTGAATCTGTGGAAGGAGGGCTCCGCTCTTAGCACAATGCGGAGTGAATTCAAAGTTTAGCCTTCATTACTGGGAAGCTAGTTCCGCCTGATCTTTGAAGATTGAATCGTGGTATGGAAAGGCAGTTAGTCTGAGCCGTTCTATGGGGTCTGTTAGAGTTGTGGAGGGAAAATCTATTGGCTAGGTAGCAAGGTGCTTGGTTAGAAAGGCATTTGTGAGTGAGGGCAAGTGTTTTCAGTGAAATTCGTTGTGGGACTGAGAGCCAATATATGTTACGTCTGGTGTCTGAAATGTGTTGGTTTCTGGGGATGGTGAGTGCTGTTCTGATGGCATTGTTTTGGATGATTTGTAACTTATTTAGGTTACAACTGTTAGTACCCAAGTAGAGGGCATTACAATAATCAATTATTGACAGCACCAGAGTCCTGGCAAGTGTGACACAGTTAGCTGGAGAAAGGAAGGGGCGACTGGCTGTGATAAGCTTGCAGGTATATGCAGCTGCGGAGGAGACTGCATTGGTTTGTCCAACCAAAGATAGAGTAGAGTCTATGTAGAGCCCTAGTGTTTTAGTGTCCTTGGAAGTCATAATGGAATTACCGTCGATGGTGAAGGATTTGAACGCAGGGCGAAGTTTGGTTAGTTTTTGGGGTGAGCCGAGAATAAGGAGCTCTATCTTTTCGTCATTCAGACAGAGTCCATGCTGCGCCATCCATGCTTGGATGACTTGGTAGATGGCATTCACAGAGAGAGAGAGTCGGACAAGTAGTCTCCTGAGATCGGGATAAGTATCATGAACACTTATCACAATGCTCTTACAGCGGGTCATCCTGGCATAACAAAAACCATGGCAAAGATTCAATAACATTTCTGGTGGCCTTCTTGGCGGAAAGACATTGTACAACACGTGAAGTCTTGCGATGTCTGTGCTAGGAACAAGACGTCAAGAACCAAGCCACAAGGATTGCTTCGTCCTTTATCAATTCCACTGCCCCATGGCACACTATTTCCTTAGACTTCATTACAGATCTACCCTCCTGCGGAGGTTATAATACCATACTGGTAGTAGTGGATCTCCTAACCAATATGGCGCACTTCACCGCTTTGAAAGGTATACCTAGTGCAGGAATGTTAGCTCAAACCTTCTAAACTAACATTGTCAGGCTACACGGTTTTCCTTCAGTGGTACTTTCGGACCAGGGAAGCCAGTTTGTGTCCAAATTCTGGACGGCTTGCTGTGCCAAGGCCCAGATCGAAGTCTGTCTGTCTACCATCCCCAGACGGATGGACAGAACGAGAGGACAAATTAATCGCTCGAACAATACCTCCGGTGCATGCTTGCCCAAACAGACCAGAACTGGAATGAACTGTTATGGGCAGCTGAATATGCGTACAACAATACAGTTCACAGCTCCACTGGAGTATCACCTTTTTTCTTTTTGTATAGACGGGATCCACGAACTTCAACCTTAGATCCACCGGCACCTCTGGACATGCCAGCAGTGCACACCCTGCACACCAACATTAAGGAAACCCTAAAAAAGGCCACGCAAGCCCTCCGGGAAGCCAAATCTAACCAGAAGAGTTTCGCAGACAGAAAAAGAGTTCCTGAGCCTCAGTACCAGATAGGAGACAAAGTATGGTTGCCTAGAAGGCATATCCAGCTAAAAGGACCAAAGAATCCCACCCAAAATACATCGGTCCATACCCGATAAAGAATATTATCAATCCTGTGACTATGGAACTGGAATTACCACCGTTACTTCGTATACACCCAGTATTCCATGTCTCATTATTAAAACCTGTACACCCTTGCACTCAAGACACCCTTAGACAACCTCCACCTATAATAGTGCAGGGGGAAGCCGAATACGAAGTCAGGAGCATCCTGGACTCCAAGATAGTCCGAAAGAAGCTCTTTTACTTAGTGACTTGGAAAGGTTATGGAGTTCTGGATTGGACCTGGGAACCAGTGGAGCATGTACATGCACCTCGCCTAGTGGCTCGATACCATCGGGAACATCCAGAACGTCCAGGCCCGGGAATGACTCTCGCTTTAGGGGGACTGCTGTCATGATCTCAGGAACCCCCAATGCGCAGGCTGGTAGTGTTGAAGGAACCTGGGCTGAGAAACTGGCTGCCTGGCGCAGGCACAGGCTGCTGCCTGTGCCTTAGTGGCATTCGCCCCACCCAAAATGGCCCCTGAGTTGGACCATTCAGTAATATCCAACATGGCCTCCAGAGGGCCACTGTACAAGTTTCCATGGTGGTCTAGTGGTGCTGCGTGGGCCCATGGCTATATAAACCCCACCCTGGGCCACACCCAGCGCTAAGCGTTTTCTCCGGCTGCCAGCGTGACGCTTGCCTGTCACAGATCCGTTTTGTCCTGCACTACGTGCCAAGACTTTGTGTATCCAGCTTTGCACGACGTGTCAAGACTTCTTGAATCTCCAGAAGCCCGGGACTTCACAACACGAGTCATGATCCAGGTCTCCAGCTACTTACTTGAGAACTTGTGGTGACCGCGGAACTCCTCCGACTTCGAATCAGCAACGCCCACTGGATTCTTCCCCCGCGACTGCGTCCAGCACTCCATCGCTTCTGAAACGAGAAAGAACACGCGATAAGCTGTGGCCCGGTCATATCGTTCATACCCCACCCACCATCCTCGCATTACTTAACTGAACAGTGTTCCTCAGCAGCAGTTTCCGCGGCCACCCATACACGGCTGCAGATCTCCTTCACCAGCATACCCAGACATGGGGAAGGAACCGGAGAAAGGAGTTAAAGACTGCAAATCAGTAGGCATGCAGACATTCTACCCACAGTCACGTGGGGGGGGTGCCTACAACTTACAAAAAGGACAATCCCAAGGCGGACTGGTGTGCCGCAGCAGGCCTGGGCATCCTTTGGCACAGTGAAGAAAATTGGGCATAACCTCAGTGAAGAAACTGGGGAGTTAGTCAAAGGCTCATTGAAGGAACTGAGCAGAAATGTTACAAGCTCAGTGAGGAAACTGGGCAGAAGCATCAAATAACCAGTAAAGAGACTGGGAGTGACATTCCGTTCAACACGCCTTGAAGGCGCAACACAAGAGCGTCCCGGACTCAATTCCTCCAGGCCACTCCTGCCTCCCTGACCACTGGGTGACTAAACCTAAAATGGGCAGAGCAGAGGGAGTCTTTTGGGCAACATCAGGAGATATTCACAGACCGGACCAGAACTCGCCGACAGACCGGAACAGGCACTCCTGTAGGGCCCCGGAGGTAAGCGTTGGACTGGGGACTGCATTAACATAATGCAGACACTACTCTTGAACTATCAGTCGGGGAGGACCGGGACCCCCCGGTTCTCATTTCAGCCACTACCGGATAAAGCACGAACTGCTGGAGACTGTTCACACTTGGTCTCTTACCCGCTCAAAGTTGACACTGGAAGCTGGCCTGCTGCCGGCGCCCCTACCTGGTACACAATGGTCGCCTACGACCTTGGAGGTATGGGATAGCCCGAACAACTAGCTGTTGTTGAGCGACAAGTTAACGTTGGGTTGCCAATGGCTATGTTGCTGTCCCCTAGTTTGGGACGCTTTTGTCCGATTGTGTTTTGGTTACTGTTGAAAGGCTTACGATGCAAAATGGTTGCAAGGGGAGGAATGTGCCCGAGGTGGGATTAGTTTTGCATGCACCGTCTCCAACGGCAAGGTGGAAGGGAGACTGGCGTTTCTGGTGTGTTTGTGGCTCCCATGGGGTGAGCCGAATTGGGACAGAAAAGGTGAGTGTGAAGGTACCCCGACCATGACTCAAATCAAGGTATTAACTTGGAATGTGAGGGGCCTGGGGTCATACATGCGAAGGAATAGGGTAAAATCCTACCTGACCCGCGGGAAGATTAACAGTCCTACTTCAAGAGACGCACTTGCTGGCTGCAGACCAGGATGCGATTATAGCCCGCTTGGGGGCGGTTCTGGTTACGGGGCGTCATACTCCAGGTTTGCCCGAGGTGTTGGAGGTGGTGAGAGACAAAGAAGGGAGATACTTGATCCTGCGAGGTCCCCTTGAGCGTAGAGAAGTATGTATGGTTAATTCTTACTTCCCAGACCAGAAAATACTGGACCATATACGTATGCTATGCGGTCATATTGCGCCAGACGGGACACCTTTCTTATATCGGGTGGAGACTTCAATTGTGTGAAAGACCATGTGCTTGATATAACCCACAATAGCCACTCTGGTTCCTCACCTTTCTCTACTGCCTTGAATGAGGCACTGTCTGAACTTAATCTGGTGGATGTGTGGAGAGAATTGCACCCTAACACAAGGAGTTACTCCTTTTACTCCTCCCCCCATAAATTGCACACCAGGTTAGATTACTTTTTTGTCGGTACTGAGCAACTGGCCGAATTTATTAGTGCAGAAAACATGGGCCACACAATTTCGGATCATTCTCCCTTGGTGGTACTATGGGACTTTACGGAGCCACAGCGCCCTTCCCGATGTGGAGTATGTCTACAGAAGACCTGGGAGATGTGCTCTTTAGGGACACCTTGCAGGATATTATAGATATTATAGTTAATTTCTTTAAAGAAAACATCAGCAGTTTGAGCAGCTGGGGTACAGGTTGGGAAGGGGGAACTGGAAGCCATGGAAAATACAGTAAAGACGTTGGAGGCTGTGCACCCGGGACGTCGGTCAATGAGAGGGAAATAGCCCTGGTACGATCTCAGTGCCTACAGGCTTGGCAGAGGCTATCTAAATTTGACTATGCAGCTAAGACAGCACTTTCCCATATAGAAGGTGATACATCTGAGAAGACTCTGGCCTGGCTGTGCAGGCGCAAAAGACCTAGGCTCCAGATAACAATGTTGAAAGATGACTGTGGTGAGCTATGGCGCTCCCAAGCAGCAGTTAATGACTCCTTCATGACCTTTTATACACAGCTGTACACACACAACACTCAGGTGATAGAATATCGGAAGCCCTTGACTTGATCTGTCTCCCGGAAACCTACTGCAAATCAGAGTGCCTCTCTAGACCAACCTCTCACAGTAGCAGAAATTGGTGAAATAGCAATTTCCTCCCTCTCCACTGGTAAAACGCCCGGAAGTGCCGGCTTCCCAGCTGAAGTTTACAAAGATTACGGCTCTGCCCTGGCCTTATTGAACGTTTTTGAAGTGGCACATGAAAATGGATTACCCCCGCTTAGCATGAAGGAAACCTTAGTAATACCCATTCTTAAGCAAGGGAAACATGCAGAACGATGTGACTCCTATCGCCCCTTGGCTATGCTTAATTGTGACGTTAAGCTGCTCACGACAATACTGACCACCCGGTTGTGCAGGATCATTGGCTCCCTAATACATGTGGACCAAACCTGGTTTGTACCTGGCTGCAACACCATCCTGAATCTCCGCCGTCATAGACCAGACTAATCCCCGGAATGAGTGCCTTGCCGTTGCGTCTCTGGATGCTGTTAAGGCCTCCGATTCAGTCTATTGGGAGTGAATGATTGCAGCCTTGAGAGGATTTGGATTTGGGGAAGGGCTTTGTTTTCTGGGTGTTACTGCTTTACTCCTCCCCAACGGCCAGAGTGAGGTAGGCCGGTGTCGGCCTCGTGGAACATACAAAGGGGTCCCGTCAGGGATGCCCTCTCTCTCTCTCTCTCCGATGTTGTACATACTTGCCCTGAAACCGGACGCTGCGTACTTGCAACAGGAGTACCTGGAAGCAGGCATCCAGATTGGTGACACTACACACCTTATATCACTATACGCCGATGACGTACTGCTCTATTTGTGTGAACCCCAGCACGCTTGACGTCTTAGAGGAGTTTGCTGCATTGTCTTGGATTCTTTTTAATAAGAATAAATCCTGCCTCTTTCCCTAAACCGGGTTGCACCGGCTCGATGAGGGGACTCCCCCTGACTTAGGATTGCCATGGGAGCAGTATTCCTTTTGGTATTTGGGTGTTAACATCACACACACTCCGCAGGAAACGCACACCTGCAACAACTCAGAGCAGTCGATGGTGTTAGGAACTCTGATTTTATGCTCCACATTACCACTCTCCCTTTTGGGCAGAGCAGCTATTGTTTAAATTATCATCCTCCCCAGGTTGCTATATTTCTTCACCAATGTCCTCTATTACATTGAGGTTGCTTTCTTTCGCTCCCTGTATCCTCTTCTGAGAGATTTCCTGTGGGGTGCGAGGCGACATAAATTGGCACTGAAGGTGTTGCATTTGCCCTATAGCGATGGTGAGGTGCAGTTGCCGAAATTTGAACCATATTACCTGGCAGCTCAAGTGAGCTTTGTCGTAAAATGGCTGTCGGACGACTGGACCACTGAATCTGAACTCCTAGTACCACTAGTGAGACCTGCCTGGCTCAGGGAGGTCCTTTGGATTCCGATGAGCTATTACACTCCCTATCCTCCGCTTGTGGACCTGGGCAGCCGGGTTTGGGCAAGAGCACTGAAGTTACTGGGAGTCCGTCACCACTATTCACCCAGCGCCTCGATCATAGTGGGAGAAAGCTTGGATGTTAGCGAGCTGAAGGTTGTGCTGTCTTGGGAGGCCTTGGGTATCTACACCTGGGGGGGTATATGTATGTTGCGGGGAAGTTAAGAGTGCTGGAGAGTCTGCTCGGATTGGAAGGTCTTCCCGGGGGTCAGTTCTTGAGGTATATGCGGGTGATGAGGATTGTTAAACGTCAGTGGGAGTCATGGCCTGCTGAGCCAGAGGAAAATCCACTTCTGGCCCTCCTGTACAGCCTTGAAGATGGCTAGAGACCGGTCACTAGAGTTTGAGTGTTTGTTAAAAGGGACTAGCACTAGAAACAGCGCATTCAATATTGCACTGGGAGATCGATGTTGAGTCTGAAATATCTGACGCGCAGTGTGACAGAGTGCTTATTTTTACCAAACATGTCTCCCGAAATGCTAGATTCCGACTGCTCCAGGTAAATGTGTTGCATTGAATCTACATGACCCCTTAAAGGGTGGCTAGATTGAATCTGAATTCTACATCGACTTGCCCATGGTGCGAACGAGAGGGCGCTGACATGATCCATATGTTTTGGAAATGTGTGAAAGTGCAAGGGTTCTGGGCTCAGATTGAAGTGGCTTGCACTGCAGATGGAATCAATGGGTACCATTGCAGCCCACTTGAACGCTTGCTGGGAGTGTATCCAAGGCCTAGTAAATATAAACATGTTGTTGAGTTTATGGACCTGGCGTGCGTCCAGGCCAAAAGACGCACAGCCATGGCTTGGAAACTCAAAAAAGGGCCGCAATATGCACTGTGGCTCCATGACTTTAGTCTTTGGTGTGAGGCTGAAAAAAGGCGTGGCTTAGTGCAGTGCAACTCCACAATAACTTCATGGATCCGATGGAAGCCTGAAAGCAGCTCACCTTAACAATGTTTCATCCCTCTGATAAACCTCCCTGAATGCGTTACCATTATTGTTTGAGGTACTGTGCTTGATATGCATGTAGCTGCGCACTTGAGTTTTACCTCCTAATTAGGATCGGCTGAGCGACTCTACCGCACCTCAGCCTTCCTGGCATTCCCCCCCCCCATACTGCCGAGATTATTTGTTAATGTATCATGCATTCAAGCCTTAGTTACATGTTTATGTATCACTGCTTGTATTCGTTTTGTTTATGTGGAATGAGGCACATTTAAATCCTGATGTAATGTGATAACCAAAAATGCCAATAAACAGACTTTAAAATAAATAAATACAGGTGAACAGATTGAATTGGACATGGCCTGTCACAAGGTGCAGGACTTTTTTTTATTGTGTTTGGTTAATAAAACCTTTAACAAAATATTACAATGTTGACAAACAGAGAAATTATTTTTTCTACAATTTACCAAATGTGCAAACAACCAATCCTAATTCCAGGACGTTTTGAATGACTAACAGCAGGTCAATCTGATTACACAGAGCACCAAGCTGGGCAAAGGCTCTAGAATGACTTGGATATTGCCTTATATGTAGACCTTGCCATCCGTCTGGAAGTATTCTGCATGGCAGCGCTAGTGCTCATTTCAAGTGTATGGGCTGTTCAGAGGTGACTATTGCATCATCCACAGTGATGTCTGGTAAATAGACTCCTGAAGGACCATGAAAGGGATAACTCTTGACGTCTAGTTGGGAGCACGGAACCAGTAGCAACTCTGCCGAACTGAACCTCCTCAGCAGCATTGCATGATTAGCTTAATCCACCCTCGATAGTACGTCAGATATTAACAATCTGTGACAAAGTGGGCTCTGAAGGGGTAGGCAGACAGGGATGTCATTTCACCAAAATGCCTGGGGTAGTGGAAGTGATATCACAGAACCCTTGACCCCTGATGACATCACAGGAAGTGATGTCATTTGACCCCACCCCGAAGTGATATCGCGGGAAACGATGGAACACAACCTTTCACCCCTTGACAAAACAGGAAGTGGCATCACATAGCATTGTTCCAAAGTACACTACGAAAAATATGGCTACAATATCACTATAATGTGATATACATTTCATACAAGAATGGATAGTCATATATATAGTGAACATCAGTGTGTTTAGGCCCATATTACCAAATTACTGTGAATGCAAGCAGACGTCCATGGCCAAATGATAATGATGTGTTATTATATAGCACTTACGCTTAAGCGCTTTACATAGAACAAATATACATACAATATCACCCAACCTGTGTTGGTACTCATTTATCGACCTCAGAAGGATGAAAGGCTGAGTTGAGGTGTTTAAGAACAGACTAAATCAGTGACTGACCCCCTGAAGTGAGCCTGAAATAAACCTTTAATGAGTCTAGCAATTATTGTATAAAATTCCAGAAAGACTAATAATAATAATAATAATTTGGCATTTATATAGTGCTACGAACCCTCAGGTATCTGAGCGCTGCTTATTATTACCCACGGTGTGTGGTGCTCATTTATCGACCTATGAAGGGCTTTCGAACCTGCGGTTGGATGTCAAAGCGAGCGCTCTACTCGCTGTGCCAGTTGACCAGCTTAAATCATTTGGTATTCCCATTCTTTCTTATTTAGGGTCACTGCTGAAATTGTTAGACTTGTCGAATCCCTGATTTTTTTTTAAACATTTTTTTTTAAGAGGCTTGAACAAGAAAGCCAGCCACTCCAGAAGCAAAACGCCACATGGTGCTGGACACAATCCAGGACCTTGCATTAAAAAAAAAAAGTTTTTTTTTTTTTTTGTAAAACATTTTTATCGGGGTAGCAAGGGAGACCTCAGGGGTTGCAGTTGCAAACCCTATATGCCGTCCCTGTAGGCAGAGTTTTCTTTCCAGATGGAGAGAAAGGGTACATTTCTTACCTTTACCTACATTTCTCCAGCATTGGTATCTTTCATAGATTCACATGTTATGAACAATTCCTTGTCGTCAGGCTGGGAATCCTCGGTTAACGTTTACAATAGTAAATATAGAACATTTTTCAGGAGTTTTGTTTTGTATCCCATTTCCCTCCTTTTGGATGCTCGTGGCACTGGCTGGCTGGCTGCCTGCTGAGTATGCCACCTCGTTGTTTATCCCTGGGAGGTAAAACGCTTGTAACATTAACCTGTTGTCGATTGCCCAGTGCCAAATCTTTTGTGCTTCCTGGGAAAGGGTTGGAGATGCCCTACCCCCGCCATGCTTTCTGAGGAGTACATGGTCGTGGTGGTCGTCGGTCAGGACCCGAACCGTGGAGTTTCTCAGCACTGGTAGAAAAAACCTCAGCACTCAGCCAACCACTCGGAGCTCCAACACTTTAAAAAAATATATATGTTTATTTTGATAGAACAACTTTAAACATAAATAAACAAATACAAACCCAGTTGGCAGACTATCAACCGTGTCCATCAGTCATATAGGTTAGCATTAATGTGAAATTTCACTTGGGCCGACGACTCCTTTCCCCTAAGCCGCTTCTTAGTTTACTCATACTTCCTGGTACCATTCCTCCAGACTACCCTCTTGGTGCCACTGTGGTCTTCCATCCTTCACAAGATACTGTCCACAAGCCATCTTCCCTGGTTTATCAATCCAGTCTTCATCCTCTGGAGGAGAACATCGCCTGTGTTAGCTCATTCCAAGCTTCAATGCCAACATTTCTCTCATGCATCCCGCTCTTCACCGCCCTTTACTACACCGTAGTCTCCACCAGGGCCCATCTTTTCAAGTCATCACCAAGCCTCTATCCTGGGGCCTTCCACTGATTTCCAGGCCAACGCAATTCTCCATTTTGCTGGTATAGATTTTCTTTTTAACACACTTTATTGCTTTACAACATAAACCCAAACAAAACATAACATTCACTCTGGCACTTCTTGTGGATTCCGGTCTACATCATCGTTCATTTGTCTTGCTGCGATTCTGTGACTGTGCAGCCCTGGTCAGATACTACAGCGAGTAGAGTGCTCGCTTTGACATCTGCGCAGAGCCTGCTGATGCAGGTTCGAATCCTGGCAGGGCCAAACTCAGCCTTTCATCCTTCCGAGGTCAATAAATGAGCACCACACACCGTGGCACCACACACCGTGGGAAATAAGCAGCGCTCAGATACCTGAGGGTTCGTAGCACTATATAAATAAACAAACAAACAAACTGGTCACCGGTCACTCGTCCTATCACCTCTCTCCCCAGGTCCATGTCTCTATCCTTTCCCTGCTCCGTTGCCCATTCGCATATTCATGCTCCTACTCTCCTCCAGGGTTATCTGTGCCGCTCTCCTCCCTTGGGTCAAACAAGTCCTGTATCAGAAAGTTCCATGCAAGTATCTTATGCTCACTCTCCCCCTCTCCCCCCTGCACCGCCCTTGTCCACACTGCTGTCTCCACCATCAACCATTTCTGGAGATCTGCCCACCAGGAACCAATGCTCGGGCCTGAGCTGGAGTTCCATGCCATTGCTATGTGGGGCTTTGTCAGGATGTACACCAGATCCTTCATCTTTGCCAGATGCTTTCTTTGTCTCCTCTAGGAGAGAGGCCCAGTAGGTAGGATTCTGGGGACCATGCTTGCATATGAATTCCACCCCCTCACATTTTCTTTGATTCCCTCCCAAAAAGTCTTCATCACCAGACTGGACCAAAACATGTGCAGCATGTCAGCGTCTTCATCTGTGCACCGTGGGCTCTCCAGTCCTTATTAGACATTCTCTTGGGCGTAAGGTATGCTCTGTGCAGAAGGAATAGCTGTGCTTGTTTGAATCTTGCGTTTCTGGATTCTTGGGGTATCTCAGGACCCTGGACCACTCCTGTTCATTGAAGGGCCTATGGGGCTCCCCATCCCAGCGTTCTCTTGTCTGCAACTCCCTTTCATTGTTAGTTTTCTGCAACTGCTCATATAGTCTAGATACCGTATGCTCCCCCTCTGATACATCATACCACGCATCCAGCACCCCCTTCAGATCCTCATCATCTGGCAGCTCTGACCATCTTTTCTTTATATCCCCGAAAATGCTGCTATGTAGTATGAACTGGCCGCCGTGTATGTCATGCTCCCCATCAGACTTCTGAATTCCACCCATTGTTCTTCCCTCCTCAAATCTCCTATCTGAGCAACCCCTTTGGCTTCCCAATGAGATCTATATATTGTGAGGGTCCCCATGTCCACTCCAACAAAGCCCGCGAGGGGGTTCTGCGTAGAGTAGGGGTTCTGCACTCTCTGGAGTTTCCATGCTTTTTTCCACAGGGTCAGGCCCAGTTTGACCATATTGGGTAGGGTCCTGGTCGATCCAAAGGATTTCCCTCAAGTAGTATCATTTCAATGCTGGCTGAAAGAATATGGAGTCTATTGATGTTTCATCCCCTAGCCATCGCACCACAAATTGCAGTTGCCCTGTAAAGTCCGGCACTCTGATCCCTCCTGCTTCATAGTCTCTTTGTAAAATAGTCAGCACCATCCTGTTCCTCCCCCCGTTCCACAGAAATTCTTGTGACACTGTGTTCAGTTGTGTAAAGAAAGCTTTAGGTACAGTGTGTGGGACGTTTGTGAAGTAGTATAGCATGTGTGGCAATACTGTCATCTTCAGCAGGGCCGCCCTCCCCATCATCCCTAGCGGAAGTGTCTTCCAGAAGGTCATGGCCTTCAGTGTCTTATCTAGGGCTACCTGTGTGTTGAATTTGTAAGCATCTTTATTGTCGTGGTATACCTCTATCCCTAGATATCGGAAAGAGTGTGGTGCCCATGTGAGTACTAAGTCCGGCAATTGGTCCTGGGGGACCCATCTGAGATCAGCCAGGGGGAATAGAGAGGACTTATCTTTGTTTATGGCTATCCCTGAAAGTCTAGTTTACGTACCTGTTGCTTCCAGTAAGCACGATAGATGCACTTGCGGGTTCCCTCCATAGAGGAGCATGTCATCTGCATATAGCGATGTTTGGTGTAGAACCCCTCCCCAATTCCAAAATGGGCAAGAACACTCAGCAGCCACTCCCAGTTCACGGAGTTGAATGCTTTAACCGCATCTAGTGATGCTATGGCACATTTGCCCCGTCTCTGGTTAGTCTGATCCACCACATGGTGGAGTCTCCGCAGATGACATGTTGTATTCCTTCCCAGGACATAGCCCATTAGGTCCGGGTGGATCAGCGTGGGTATCACTTGTTTAAGTCGGTTGGGAATACTGCTGTAAGGATTTTAGAATCTTGATTGATCAGGGAGATCGTCCTGAAGGAGGCACATTCTAGCTGCGATTTCCCTGGTTTTAGGATAGGTATAATGACCGGTTCTGACATGCTGTCCGGCAGCTGTCCGTTCTCGTACGCCTCTTGGTATGTTTCCACCAATCTCAGTGCTAGGGTGCTCTTGTATTCCTTATAAAACTTCCCCAGGAGCCCATCAGGTCCCGGGGCTTTGCCAGTCGTTAGCTCCGTAATTACAGTCTCAAGCTCTTCCACTGTGGGGGGGGCCTCAAGTATTTGGACCTGCTCTTCCGCTAACTTTGGCAGTTTGATCTCTGCCAGAGCATCAGCTATATCACCCGCTTCCACCGCTTGGTTGGGGGCATACAGTTTCTCGTAAAATCGTGAGAATATTGTGTTGATACCTTCTTGGGTCCTGACCTCCTCGCCTACCTCATCTCTTATCACATTAATGGGATCTCTCCTGCTTGGTGAGCCAGGCCAGGAGCCCGCTGGGCTTGTCTCCTTCCGCGTGCAGTCTCTGTATGTATCTCCCATAATCCTATCTCCCAAGCCGCTCACAGATTGCGATACACCTCAGTCTCAATGTCGTAAGGTTCCAGGTTCCTCTCCCTTTATATCCGCTTGGCGTTCAGCTACCTCTATCTCCCTTTCCACCTCCACAAGATCCGCCAGGGAACTCCCTCTTAATCCCCCGGTCTTCCCTATTGCCGCCCCATTACCACTACTTTAAAGGCATCCCAGGTTACCCCAGTGCTCTCTACGCTCCCCACGCTGTGCTCAAAGTAATCTTCTATTGTGTCTTGCATATATTCCTGGAACTGGCCCTCTTTCAATGCCTCCGCTCTCAACCACCACGTTGGTATAGGGGCCTTCCTAGAAGTGTGTGCCCATGTTGCTAACAATGGCGCGTGATTTGACAGTGTCCTTGGTTTAATGTTTATCCATGTGAATTCCCCCAGGGATTCAGTGCCCGTGAATAGGTAATCAATGCGGGTAAATGTCCCATGGGGGGCACTGTAGTGTGTATACCTTCTCCCTTGACCATGTACTTTCCTCCAGACGTCCAGCAGGTGCAGTTGGTTCAGGGCCCTTTGTAGGGCTTTAGCTGGCGGTGCTGGTTTTCAGTATTTGTCATCTGATCTATCCAGAAGCGGGTCCAGCGTGCAGTTAAAGTCACCTGTCCAGATGAACGTCGCCCCCCTGTACTGGGTGCAATGGTCCTGAAGAACTCAGCTGCATCATGATTCGGGGCGTATGCGTTTATCAGGCAGATTTCCTTATTCTCCAGCATTCCGTGTGCTATCACAAGTCTGCATTCCGAGTCAGTTTCCTGCTTTATCAGTTGGAACGGGACACCCAGAGCAACCCATATCATACCTCCGCTGGCACAGTGGGAGTATGTCGAACCAAACATTTGGTCACCCCATTTCGTAGCCACTTTAATCTGCTTCTCAGGCATTAAATGGGTCTCCTGAAACAGAGCGATTATGACCTTCATCCTGTTCAACCAGGCGTATTATCCTGATTCTTTTAAAGTATGCATCGAGTCCTCTGATGTTCCAAGTTGCAATGATTACCTCGTCCAGACCCATTTTTGTGGTATGTCCCTTGGGGTTGCCCCTTCCCTGTCCTTCTGCGGGTCAGCCTGCCTGTTCCTCATCACCGCTGGCCCTACTCTGCTCAGTCCAGCCTCCTCACAAGCTGATGTTCTTCTTCCTTTCAGTAATGTCATTCAGGGCTGCTGTCACCGGGGACCTTCGTCTGGGGAATCCTGCGAGGGCTGGCTTCGTCTGATCCTTGTCGAGTCCATCACCTCTCACACCGTGCCTTGTAGATCTAAGTGTGTTGCTTCCTCCACTCATCATGCCTTCCATCAACCACAAACAACTGACTAACTACCACTAATAAACAACTTAAACCAACGGCCAGCCACTCTCCCCCTGCTCGGGCCCTGCTGCTTCTCTTGCACTGCCCACCGAGCTTGGACCGGCCCGCCACAGCGTGATGCCTCAAAACTGACATCTAACTGAGGCTCACTGCTCCGCTGTTATTTCCTTCTGGCTTGCCTAATGTTTGTAGTGTCGAAGTATACTTCCGCCTGTCGGGTTCACCCCTGTCCTCATCTGGGTAGGTTATCAACATTGTTGGGATTTCTGGGTCTTTGATGGGGGATACCCTGCTGATCCATCCATGCATGTGCCTCCTCAGACGTTTCGAAGGAGGATGTTCTGCCCTCGTGTATCACCTTCAATTTGGCAGGAAACAACAACATGTACCGTGAGCCCGCGACCCTAAGATATTCCTTGGTGGGGCCGAAGCGTGCCCTTTGCCTCTGGACCATAACAGTGTAGTCCAGATAGATGGATATCCTGGAGGAGTTTCTAGTGATCTCCCCCTTCCATGCCCCCACCCCTTCTCTTGAAAATATCATTTTCTTCTCCCAGTCTTTGAAGTTCATGATCCTAGCGATCATTGATCGTGGAGGGGTTCCCGGTTGGGGTTTCCTGGTTGGAACTCTGTGGGCTCTCTCCACCGTGAAGCCTTGGGACAACGCCCCTGCCCCTATCTCCTGCAGAAGTAAGGTCTCAATGTAATTCGTGGGATCTCTGCTTTCTTCTCCCTACGGCAGTCCAACTATCCTGATGTTGTCCCTTCTACATCCTCTGCTCTGTACTCCAGGACTTTCACTCGCTGTAATACCTCTGACGTTTGGGTCCGGGTGGTAGTGACGTCGGTGGTGTTCTGCCGTACCTGCTGTTCTGCCGTACTCACTCGGTCTGTCAGATTCCTTAGATCTTGCCAGATGAGGCCCATGTCCACCATGACTGTGTCCAGCTTGTTTTCCAGGGACACTTTCAGGGGTGCTATGGCTTCCAATCTGGGACTCTCACTTCCGCCTCCCTCCTGCTGTGCAGATTTTGTCTGACTTTTTAGTGAAAGAGTTAATGCTGGTTTGTTACCTCTTCATCCTTTGGACCTACTTGGCATTCTTACTGTGATGACCTCCAGTTTATGTTACATCCTTTCTCCGCCACCCTGGTGGTCATTACGGGTGTATACGTTGAGACTGCCAGTACGGATCGCTGCGGTTGCTGCAAGTACTCTGCCCAGTTAATCCTCGGGTCCAGGAGGCTTGTCCCCTTTCCCCACCCAGTGTTCCTGCCCTGAATCGCTCTTATGTTGGGCTTGCGTACAGATCCACTTGGGAGGCGAGTGTCCGCTAGGTGTTAAGCAACTTGGGCTATTAAGATATTCGGCACAACCCACCGCTGTATCTACTCGGGCGAGCCCCTGACCTTGCCTCTTCGGCTGCAGGGTCAACAGCTTCCTTCGCTCACCCTGTCCGGTGATGTGGCTTAGTCCTGTAAGGTACTATCCCCAGATTTGCTCCCTTGCTCTGACTCTCACTATTGTGCTCCTCAAGTGGGCTGTATCTTCTTGCAGCAGTCAGTCTTCCCTGTTTATTCTTGTGTCCTTTGCAGCTCGTGCAGCCCCCTGCCCCCTTCCCCCAACTCTGTGTCGAGTTTGGTCCTTGGCTCTGTCCCCCTTGCTCCAGGAGACCCTGTGCAGTGGCCGCACCTTCCGGTTTCCACTCTAGTGCTGCACGAGTGGTTTATGCCCTCCCACCTTGTCCAACCTCTACAGGCCGTTGCCGCTCCTGTTGCGGCCTATCACCACTTGTGATCTTAATAGTCGCGGCCTGGGCCAGCCGTGCCCCAGTCGCCAGACCTGTTCGCTCCCTCGGGTCCCATTATTCCCCACTGGCTTGCCAGTCTGAGAGGATCCCTGGGGGTTTCAAGCAGTGTGGTCTTGGCCCCGCATTGGTGTTGGTGCTGGGTAAAGCAGGGTGCGGGTCTCACTTGTGCCCACCGGCCAGTTCCACACTGAGGGTTCAATGGTACTGCGATGCTCCTTACAATAAGTGTCCGGATCATGCCCCGGTTATTTGGCCATGGGGGCCTCAACCGACTGGCACCCCCACTGGTTGTCTGGTTCCTGCACAGCTGGTGGGGGGGGTTCATAATGCTCTGCCAATCCGCTATGGGCCCACTCAATGAGCTTCCAGCACTATCCAAGACTGACCGGGTCAGTGATGCGCCACTCGGGTTACAACACTCTTGCCTTGATCTCAGATCCGCCACCATCCCAGCATAGTGCGCTGTTAGTAGACAGTCTGGCCCAAGAACCCCTTGTGTCACAGAGCACACCCCACTGTAACCGTACCTGCAGGCTGCTGTCTGTCTGGCATGATGTTGCGGATCCTGTGTTGTAGGCTGGTGGGTGGCTCCGTCTCGCCCCAGCGCTGTCTCTTTATGTTAAAGGTATTTGTACCACGCACTGTCACCAACGGAATTGTTCCCCAGGCACTCTGGCGGATCTGTAAACAATAAGGTGGGATGGGTTAGTAAGGTGAAGAGGGAGTAGGATAGTGAGAGGAGTGGTGTTCTGTTGGCAGCTTCAACTCAGTATTCACCGGGTGCTGAGCTTTGGTGCGGGTATTGGATCGGTGTCAGTCCACGTGTGTTGTTGCAGCGTTGTGAAGTGCGTGCGGCTTGTGGTGCGAGAGATGGTTGTGTGAGCTGTTGAGTGAGATAAGTATGCAGAGTTTGAGGTTATATTGGTTAGTGGGTTACCTGACCTTTAGCATGCTAACATTCACAGTTTTGTCTAAGTGTGGCACTTGTTGGCCTTCACAATCCTATCCAGAAGCGGCGCAGGCCAATGTTCAGAATTCTATCTAGGTGTGGGCATGCTAACATTCACAATCTTATCTAGATGCGGCGCAGGCTGGTGTTCACAGTTCTAAGTGTGGCACATGCTAACATTCAAGTTTCATCTAGGCGCGGGCATGCTATCCTTCAATTAAAATCCTATCTGGATGCGACGCAGGCTAATGTTCACAATTCTATCTAAGTGTGGACATGCTAATATTATGGCACTCTATGTTATTGGGAGGTAAGACAGAGTGGCAGTGGTTTTCTGGAGTAGAGTAATTGCTCTACTCATCACCCATGCCACACTCACAGTTTTTGTTGGTGTCTCTTAGCTGCTGGCTTCCTTGGCGTCCCCTGCGGACACCTGCAGACACATCTTGGAGCTGTCAATGTCGGAGCCGCCCTTGGCCTTGGGGCCCTTAGCCACAGGGGTTGCCGGGCAGAGACCTACCCTGGAAGGGTTCATGATATGTGGCCAGGAGACCAATCTCAGGGTGCCGGGGGGGGTTGGGAGGCGGGGTGGGCTGGGGAAAGAGGAAGGGGACTGGAGGGCCGAGCGCACTGGAATGCTATTTTAAACACTTTTACAGTGTTTAAAATGGTAGATGGGGCATCTGGGGGCAAACTCACCGTGGCCAGCCTCATGGAGAGTGATGGTGGTGGCGAGGACGCCACGCTCCAGAGTTTGTTTCCTCTTTTTTTTTTTTTCTTTGGCCAGGAGACCAATCAGGGTGCCGGGGGGAGGGTTGGGAGGCGGGATTGAGCTGGGGAGGGAGGGGGAAAGGAGGAAGGGGACTGGAGCGCCGAGCGCGCGGGAATGCTATTTCAAACACTTTTACAGTGTTTAAAATGGTAGATGGGGAATCTGGGGGCAAACTCACCGTGGCCAGCCTCATGTATATAAACATTCTAAAACCTCAGAAAAACGGAATATATTCATACATATATATAGAACTTTATTTCATCCCTCCCTTCCTGTGGGTGTTAAATCTATTTCCCGCTTTCTCATCCTCTTGCTTATTTTCTTTCATGCAGCAAACTGAGGTCTGAATAACAGACAGGTTCACAATACCCCACTCCAAAGACAAGCCTAGTTGCTCTGCAACTTCTACGGTGCTGATGTGGTGAAATATAAAAACATAGCAAATAGAGAACCACACCGAGCATGAAAAGATGTGTCAAGTCAACCATTACACAGTAATATTAACAAATGCATAAACAAACATTTCCAAATTATTTACTATCTCGTCTAAAAAAAAAAAATCAAGAATATTTAAAATACTTGTGTTAGCTTACTTACATATAAGAGAGGGGAGAAGTGCAACAACGGCTTGGGTATCCTCAATGCTCAAAAATAGATGCTTGTTCCAATACTTTGTTCAGTAACTACTGGCATTAAGTACTTTGCACAAAGCACATGAGGTTTCAAACATAAAAACCACTTGATCAGCAATTTCGAATGCATCATTAATAAAAATGCATACCAGACTTGCTCCTGGAAGCCGATTCTAGATCCCAGTTACCGATTTTACTGATTGTTAGGTAGAATTTCCATTCTGTTTGTAATTCTCCCCACCTGTGAGTCACCCAACACTTTTTGCTGTACTCTTGGATTTTTTAACAATTCTCCGGAGTGAGTGGGAACCTTTTTCCCCCACTCAGTCTTTTATTCTACCATTGGAATCCTTTTTCAACCCTTTTTGGAGTCATGCTTTCCTCCAACTTTTAAGGCACCGGCAATGCATTATTGCAGCACACAGCCCTTTCTGTGCAGTGTTGCTGGGAGCTCTTTGAGCTGCACTTTCTATTTTCCTTGTGATAACAGACGTTACCAAGGACATGGGGACACTTTCTATCCTGCCTCACTTTCATATTGTGGAATCAGAACACCCCACCTTATGTGGAGTGCTGAGGGCACACAATGCATCTTTTTCCACTTCTGTAACTTTCTAGTTACAGTGACAAGTTTATCTCAGTGGATGGTGCTAGCGGGTGATATTCTACTGACTTTTTGCGAACTTTACATGCAGGCTGCTGTCGCAGCTGCGGTAAGGGACGCATTGAGCATTGAGGGACCCATGAGGCTTAATCACTGAAAGATGGCAGCCCGCCGAATTTGACGACCATCAGCACCTTTGTTTTGCAAGCTGCACTACCGTGGCCGCCTATTGGCTACTGCCCCGCTTTTTGTGCCCAATCAGAGCTGGCAGGCAAGAGCCGGCCCTCCACACGAAGGCACGACACACTAAGGCTACCCCTGTCCCGAGCCTGTCGGAGCCCTAGGAGCCTGGGGCCACATACCGCTGCCCGTATACTTCCTCAAGGTAAGCGACTTCCTAACCACCTTTACCACTGCCACACCGTGACCCCACAGTACTTTACACCCATACATGGTAAGGCACGCTCTCCCCGTCTACCAGCACTCTCCTAGGAACTCAAACGCTCGCCACTTCCGAATCCGTTGCATTATACTAAAACGCAGCTGTATACGCGCCAGATCTATGTCAGGCGCACAGGCCACAAAGCGGAACACTATACTATGTAAAGTTGCCACTTAAATGTCTATAATGCCCATCTATGCACACCGGCTAAACAGTATTCTCCATCCACACATGCCCAGTGATACTTTCTTGATGTTATTTCAATGCTAATGATCTAACTTGTCCACAAAGTCATGAATGCACTGCTAGCCCCTAGACACTACTGCCTGTATCAAGTATATGCTTTTTAAAAAATGTATGTCAACAAATGTTATGTAAAGTTGTGACATCTCCAACATATATCTAGGGAATGTTTTTACCTCACCCATCTTACTCATGTATGTTTTACTTAGCCTCACTTGCATAGCTTCTACTACATGCAAGACCATTTGCATACAATAGGGTCCCAAATAGTTCTCTACCAGTGCCAGTCAGATACAGCCTCCTACTACTTGACCTGTCTCCAGCTAGCCATACTTCTATTAGGCTCTGTCTGCTGATAGCTGCCTGATGCCGCCTTCACTGTGCACCTCCCATCCACACCACGCAATTTGCATCTAGGCACAGTGCTTGCACTGTATTTTCTTTTATTGAATTAATACCTACTTGTGTCCTGCCACCACTTAGCCTTTGCCTGCCCTACATGGAAAATCGAATCTAGGCACTGTACTTTTTGTTGAATTGCTACCTACCTGTGTCTTGCCACCATTTAGCCTTGCCTGTCCTACATGGAAAATCGAATCTAGGCACTGTACTTTGTGTTGAATTGTGACCCACTTGTGATCTGCCACTGCCCAGCATTAGTTGCACAATCTCTGTCATCTCCTGTCACCCACCAGCTGCACACACCAGCTGCACGCTCACACACAGCCACTCTCCACTATCATGATGCCCAAGAGTTCACCTCCCATTCACAGCACAGACTCACACTCCCGCACCCTCCCTGCCACACTCTGCCCTGCCAGCCTAACAGCCCTCTTTATAGTCCTCACAATAATGGCCCCAAAGCCTCCCCACATACACCCAGCACACCTCACTCAGCGCCCGGCACTAAATTCACATGCCACAGCACCAGACTAACATCACACAGTCTCAGGCACCTAGCCTAGCTATCAGACTCCACAATCTCAGAAATCGCTCACTTACTAGGTATTTACTCTGCTGACCCACACTCATCACGACTAGAAATACCAGATTAGGCACCCGCACCGCACCGCACCACTACCCCACACTAAGATGAGCAAATGCACTGCCCCTATCTCCCCACCACCCCAACTTGCCTCAACACTACCTCGCACTAAGCCCTTCATTACCACACACCACAAGCAGCACACTTCACACCATACTAGTATAAACAAAAATCTCAAAGGCACACAATACCCACCTCTCAAATGTGCACTACTGAACGTACGCTCCCTACCTGCACATGCCTTAGAGATAAATGATCTACTATCCACACAATCTGGATCTACTATGCATCACCAAAACCTGGCTCAATGATGCCTCTTGCCCAGCCATCGCACTAGCCCTACACACCCAGGGCTACACCATCCTTAGGCAAGATAAACCTGGTAAGATTGGAGGGGGAGTCGCCCTTATCCACAAAGACTCACTGTCCATTAGACTAGCAGACCATAGTACATGGGGTGGAAATGCCGATATCCTATCAGCCAAGCTTACGCCCTCCCCCAATGATCTAATCAATATCCACATCCTATATAGACCTCCCGGACTCCAAGCAGACTTCCAAGAGCACCTCTCCCACCGGCTCAGTCATTAAAAAATCCTCCAAAATCCTTCTATTAGGAGACCTAAACTTAGGATACAATGATCCTAAGGATAAATCCGCCACAATCCTAGCAAAAGAACTCGCAGACCTAGGAGTCTCCCAAGGAGTCCTCACCTCCACTCAATCCAAAGGCCGCACCCTTGACTGGGTCATGGATCACAACTGTGCATCCAACATTATCTCAAACACTGCCTTTCCATGGACGGACCACACATGCATTGAATACCTTATCCCCACCAACCCCAGACCCACGACTCTCACACACGCACCACCTTCCACAACAAGAAGTTCTAAAAAACTCAACGCAGACAACTTGCGACCCTACCTCAAAAACCCCTGCCTAGCACCACCTTTCTCTCAGGACCCAAATATACTATCAGCTATCTTTAATGATACTCTCACCAATGCCATAAATTCTATAGCCCCACTTGAAAGCAAGAAAGAAAAAAAATCCTTTCACTGCAACTCTTGGTTCTCGGATGAACTTCAAACCCTCCGAGCACAAAAGCGCCAGTCACATAAAAACTGGCAAACGGATCGCAGTGACCTAAATAAGGACCTTTTCAAACAGATAGACCTCCAATATAAAAAAGCCATCTTAGTAGCAAAATCTAACTCCTTCAATGATAGGATTTCAAAGGCCAATTCCCAAGCTAAATAATTATTTGCAATCTTAAGCAGCACTAAAGACAAAGCCTGGTGTGCGAGCATTCAGTCCACCATGCTCAACAAAATAAAACTCCTCCAGAATAAAATCCAAAACCACTGCAAAGCCCTCCCAAACCAAAAAGCTAACCGCCCTACACAAGACAAGTGGAATTTCAATCACGCTCAATTCGCCTTCAGAGACATCACTGAACCAGAGGTCCTTAATCTCATAAAAAACCTCAAACCATCTCTCTGCAAAGCAGATACCTGCCCTCCCAAAATCATCAAGTAATGCGCTAACGACCTAGCACCCCTGATTACTGCCTTCATTAATGCATCATTCCAAACAGGAACTGTCCCAAACAATCTCAAGGAAGCCTGGGTGCGGCCACTTCTAAAAAAAAAAAAAAAAGGCCACACTTGATCAACAACTACAGACTGATGACAGTCCCGTTCCTCTTGAAAATCCTGGACAAAGCGGCTCATAACCAGATCCAATCATACATGGAAGCTAATTCCATACTAGGCAAAAGGCAATCTGGCTTCCGTGTCGGGCATGGAACAGAATCCGCCTTATTAGATCTAAAAAATCAAATCTCTCAGATCATGGACAAAGGCAAACCTGCCCTGCTCCTCCTTCTCGATCTATCAGCAGTTTTTGACCTGGTAGATCACCAAACACTTACCACCCACCTCATTCATGCAGCCCATTTCTCTAAACAAGCAGCATCCTGGATCACATCCTTCCTCGAAGGAAGAGCCATGAAGGTCTATTCCGACACAGCAAACGCAGATCCTACCACTATAAACTGCGGTGTCCTCCAAGGATCATGTACAGCCCCCACCCTCTATAACCTCTTCACAAAACCCCATTCGACCTACTTGACTCCATGGGTGTTGCATATACCAACTATGCAGACAACACTCATGTACTTATACCTCTATCTGGACTCTATCACCAAGACACCACGGCCCTTCATAACATCTATGCTCGTATCCAAGCGTGGATGGCAATCAATGGCCTCTGTCTTAACAGGGGGAAGACTGAAATTCTCATCCTTGGGCAGAAAAACACAATAACAAAGCTAAGCCCCCAATACGCCAACTTCAACATAGACAACTCAGCCATCTCTGTATCATCCTCCGTCAAGACTCTAGGTGTTCACATTGACGCAAATCTATCGATTAACAAACAAGTCAGCACCATAGCCTCTGCACCAAGCTCATCAATGCCATTAAACCCTACCCATCCGCCCCCAACCACCTGGACAGAGCAACTATAGGCACCAAACTCGATTATTGCAACGCTCTCTTAGCTAGTATCTCCGCCAAGAACATTCACAGACTGCAAACCACCCAAAACAATGCCCTAAGAGCTGCTATGAGCATCCCTAGAAGAGACCATATATCCCATGCCAGACTTGCAGCACGGTGGCTACAGGTCAAAGACGGTTGCCAGACATTTCGTCAAAAAAAATTGGGCGACCAGACAAATGGTCGAACCAATTTGGTCGAAAACCAAATGGTCGAAATTTTTTTTTTTTTTTTATTTTAACCCTTTTTTTTTTTTTTTTTGGGGGGGTCCCCCCCAACCCCCTTTTTTTCTCTAAAAACCCCTTTTTCAACTAAACGAAAACCCGCAAAATAAATATATAAATAAAAAAAAAAATTCGACCATTTGGTTTTCGACCAAATTGCGTCGACCAAATTGCAGTCCACCAGTTTTTTTTCGACGAGTTGACTGGACACCGTCAAAGACCGCATTACTCTGAAAATCCTCACCATCACACACAGATGCATCTACAACACTGCTCCCACATACCTATCTGAAGCAATATCAAGGACCACTTCCACTCACCCGACCAGAGCACAGTACCGCAACCAGCTACACATACCACCCATCAAGAGAGCCACAGCTGGAGGTCTAGGCTTCTCCTATACTGCACCGAAACTTACTCCCTGCCAACCTTAGAGCTGAAACTTCCATCACTGTGTTCCGCAACAACCTCAAGACCACTTTCCTCAACTAGCACAGCGACTTCCTCCTCTACTCCTATCATGTATATTGTAATATAAACACAAATGTAATATAACTATATTGTAACCTTGTATATATATTTTATCCTTTCTCAAACTGCTCATTATGTAACAAATACATGCCTCATTACTATGTAACTAAGCATTGTACTGTAACAAGTGGCACGATGTCCTCGGACTGTTGTGCGCTACATCAATACGAATAAAACAAAACAAATGGGTCACCATTGACCTAAAATGGTGGATGTACTTTTTTTTCTTCGCCATCTCTTGATGACTTGTCCTTTCTTGAGCCTTCTTCTACCTACTTGGGTGGAGGAGGTACTGCTAGGTCTTTTGTCTTTGGCTGGCTTCCTCGGAAAGCCTGCCAAGGCTCTCTGCGTACCTGAAAGGACAGGTGACCAAAACACCCCCAATCTTTGTCCTGCAGTGTCTCTGCCTGGATCCAGTTCTAACTGGACAAGCCAGACCCCCTGATTTGCATGAAGGCTTGAATGTCGATTGGTGAATCCCGACGGTTTTCCTGCATAAAAGGTGAGGGTCCTGGAGCAGAAAGGGAGAGTCGACCAAGGTAACAAAGAATCTGAAGAATAATAAGGACGCATGCAGCCACCTCCAGCAACCGCCAGTGAACGAGTAACCGCTGCTGCTGCAACCTCCTTTCCTGCTCGACAGGGAAGATCCAGACCAGACGACTTCCTCCCTTGGACTGGTGGGCCTAAGCAGTCTCAGGACAAACTGCATTTCGACCCGTTCCTCGAAGAGCTGTGACAGTCCTGGCTTGAAATCACTCAATACCCTGGGACCTGGACCATTTTGCTGTGCATCGTCTCCTGAAGCACAGTTTCGGCTGAAACCTTGTGGGCATCCTTCTGGGACTACAGTGACACTTTTCCGCTCTGAGACGTCTCCTCTTCCAAGTCGGCGTCCGAGAAACGGAGGGAAGTCTGCAGTGTGACAACCGTCACTGCTCCGAAGCCTGTGCCGAGCCGCAACAAGCCAGCATCATTAAGATCATCTGCTGAGCATTTCATACGATGAAACTGACCGTGTGGTCATGCCAAAAGTTATTTCTTCAACCAGCAGGCCAAAAATCCGAACAGGAGCTGCTGTCGCCTCACCTTGGGGACCCGCCAGTGACATTGTTGTTTCTTCATCC
Source organism: Ambystoma mexicanum (assembly GCF_040938575.1). Taxonomy (NCBI): domain Eukaryota; kingdom Metazoa; phylum Chordata; class Amphibia; order Caudata; family Ambystomatidae; genus Ambystoma; species Ambystoma mexicanum. The sequence goes on from NC_090927.1 coordinate 816,382,541, forward strand.
GAACAGGTACTGTCCCACTCTTAGGTGCTCACCTGGGTGCTTGCTGTTTAGATTTGTACTTCTCATTATCTTCTTTAGACACTTTGGGGTGGACAACCCAATAGTGTTCTCCCAGGCCTAAGCACATCGGTCCTTTGGGCTACAATCCTCCATGGGGTCTATCCGACTTCCCTGAACTCTCTTTATAAGAAACATTTTACTAACCTGTAACTTTGAAGAATCCTGCTATACGTTTAACTATGACTGTGTCTGCCTTCCTTTGTTCTTCTGCCCACTGGTCCTGGTCACCCAGTGTCCGAACTGCCAGACTCATCCCCAGATAGGACTGGACTTTGTAAAGAGTAGGTTGCCTAGAAGTCACTTATCTGTATATCATCTAGAGTCTACCAGTGAATCGAGTAATGCTCAGCAAATATTGTACTGTATCCATATGAATAAGAGTACTCACCTGAAATTCTAGTATTGTGTTGGTCTGCCTTAGTGTTTATAATAAATAACTATATTGTTATAAAACTACATGTGTAAGTCTATTCTTGACTAGAAGTGTGCTCTGAAGTTTTTGTACTTGCATACAGCTCTTCTTCCTCCTAGACTAAGCCTGGCTGCTCGACCATAGCTACCAAACCTTTTGGGTAGTTCAGGCCAAACCTAACAGTTGGAGTCCTGTACACCTAAGAGTGAGTTTTGTAAAGTTCTTCCACATGTGGACTTTAGTAAATCTCCCTAACACTAATCCAGTCTGACTTTAATAAAATATCTGCATAATTCATGATTGGATAAATTATTGAAATGTGCCCGATAACCTGGAATTGAAGATGTTACAATAAGTAGTCAAATTTGGAGCACAATGGCCCTTCAATATTATCTGGTGTTCAACTAGCCTTGGACAACCGCAAACAGCAAGCCATTAAGCACTTCAGTTAAGCCTACCCAGCACCACTGTTTTTCATAAAAGATTATGGTAGACATGGTCTAATCCAAATGCTGTTTTTCTGAATTCTCGAAGGAAAGTGATAGCGTGGGGTGCACATTTGTCTTGCCCATTGGGATACAGGGGATACGTTGGAAGCAGTGCCTGGTGAATGGAATAGACTTGCTCGTGCAGCTTTCACTCCTCAATATTCCACTGCACAGCACCTCTCAGCTCAGACTGGTTGGGCCTGGTCGGTGCACTGGAATCTTGCAAGCCTCAAGTCTAGTCCAATGCCCTTGCCGGGTCCCCCCAATATGCAATGATGGCGGATATGGCCGCCCTGCTGCCGGACAGGGTCAGGGTCTTGCTGGATCGCGATTTCCTCTGGTGCTCTCCAACGCCGGACGCTCATCTTCTCAGGGGCCCTCTGGTATGAGCCAAACTTCCAGCGTTGCAGTACCTTCCAACTCTCATGCTCCGCAAGTGGCGGGCGGGTATGCTAAGACTGTAACGCTTACCTGTGAACTCTGCGGGGACGCCCTAGAAAACTCTCTGGAACTTCTGACAAGAAGCAACTTCTGTAGCAATGACAAGAGAACAATTTCCCTTCTTAACTGCTGCTCTCTTTCTGAAAACCTCACACCATTTGGTGACTGAAGTAACAACGATAAAAGCTCACCTTAATGTTTAATTGTGTGAGCTCTCCACGCAGGGGCGCATGTCCTGAAGAGTGGAGACGGAGAGAACAAACAATAGGGCACTCTAACATAATACGACTGACGTGGAACCTAGCTGAAGGGGGAATATAACGAATAACCAAATGGTGCCCAATATACTGAGCGGCTGATAGCAGCAGTAATTTCTAACCTGTTTTAACAATTGGAATGGAGAGTAAGGCTCCAATAATCACTATCTCACTAAATACCTAAACTAAATATAGAAAAGAAAAAAAGGGGCATGAAATAACTGAACAATGTGTGACAAGACCTAAGCAGAAGGAAACGTTATTCAAGGCGTGCGCGAAGCAACGATAATGCGCACACCACGGGCAATGCAAATGAAAATGTAATTATTGAATAACCAACAACCTCTGTGACAAATAGATACAACCTCTCACGAGTGCCACCCAAAATCATCTAAAAAACACTCGAAACAGTACTTGCGTGAGGAACAGCAATTTTCAGTCGGGACCTCTGAGGAGGAACAAGGGGCGAGTGACAGGAAAATAAAATAACTAAACGGGACAGGGTGCTATAAATGGGAGGGAAGAATAATAACAGAATAAGGGCAAGACTTCGGAGACTGAGGAAATAAGGCAAGGGACTAAAACAGGAGGGGCTAAATGCTGTGACTGGAATTCTGTGACGACCGCGATAAGCGTCCGTACTGCGGGGCAGTCAGCAACGCGAAGCGCAAGTCCCCTCAGGAAACGACTACTTATAACAGAGATCGGTCAAAGACTAGACTAGTAATGTTAGCTTTCTCAATGGCACAACCTGGCGGCCATTGAGGGAAATGAACTTCCATTACTTTCAGTATAAATCTGACTTAACAGCAGGAACTCTCAATACCCTTAACAAGGTTAAACCTAAGGACCCATAGACTTAATTTGGAAACTGGCTGGTGATCATGACAGTACCCCCCCTCAAAGATTTCCTTCCCGGTTTGGTAGGGTGGTTTCGATGGAATCTTTTTAGCAGTCTAGATGCATGAATTTTCTCTACGGGTTCCCAAGATCTATCGAGAGGACCATAACCTTTCCAATCGACCAGGTAATATAATCTGTGACGCACTATTTTGGAGTCCAAAATTTCCCTGACCTCAAATTCTGGTTGGTCGTCTTCAATTTCCACTGGGGGTGGAGCTGGTAGTAAACATGTCTCTGATTTTACTGGTTTCAATAAAGAAACGTGAAAAACTGGATGGATTTGCATTTTCTTTGGAAGTGTCAACCTCAAGGCCACTGGGTTAGTAATGGCTTCTATGATAAATGGTCCTAAATACCTGGGAAGACATTTTTTGGAACCTTTTAAAGCCAGATTTCTGGAGGACAACCAGACAGTCGCCGACTTGAATACTTGGAGGAGTACTTCGGTGTCGATCAGCGAACTTCTTTTGAGATTCTTTAGCTGCCACTAAACTAGCTTGAGCCTTACTAGTTGCAGTTAAGATCTTGTCATGTAGGTTCTTTACTGCGGGCATTTCTAATGGATCAGGAGGGTCAAAAGGCAAAAGTTCGGGGATGTTGACCATGTAAGGTATAGAACGGCGTGAGTCCTGTGGACGAATGGATGGAATTGTTATAAGCGTATTCTGCCACCCACAAAATATCCAACCAGGAGTCGTCGGTCTGATGTAGCATACAGCGTAAATATTGCTCCAGGGTCTGATTAGTGCGTTCCGTTTGTCTGTTGGTCTGTGGGTGGTGACTTGTGGATAATCGTACATCAATCTGGGCCAGATCACAGCATTTCCTCCAGAATCTAGATACAAATTGACTACCTGTGTCAGAAATTACGGTAGAAGGAAACCCATGTAATTTAACAATGTTCTCAAAAAAAGTCTTTGCCAAACCGGCAGCGGTGGGAAGCCCTTTTAAGGCCACAAAATGAGCCTTCAAAAATCTTTGAAAACAAATCTACTACCACCAGGATGGTGTCATAACCCTCACATGGCGGAAGATCTGTGATAAAATCCATTGATAGGGTATGCCATGGATTTGGTGGAATATTCAAAGGTTGAAGAAGACCGGCCGGTTTCTTCTTGGAATTCTTGTTCTGTGCACAATTTCCACAAGTCTGTATAAAAAGAGTCACATCCTTGCGCCAAGTTGCCCACCAATAGTATCTTTTGATCTTTTCCAAAGTCTTGGTCACCCCTGGATGACCTTCCATTAAAGAGCCATGGTAGTTGGAAAGGACTTGTTTTCTGAGTGCCTCAGTAGGTAAATACAAACGGTTCTGATAATAAGGCATTTCTTCTTGGACACTGAATGGATCTCCTCGATTAACCCATGCCAACAGCTCTTCCTGAGTAAAGGTTCCCTTTATCTCCTTCTGCAGGTCTTCGAAGAATGGTTCTCCAGTGTGCAACAGCCCCAATACTCTTTCTCCTGTGATGATATTTGTAGGAACGGGAGAAACAGGCTTCTTCTCCATTGCCAATTCGAGATAAGGCGTCAGCCTTGCCATTGCGCACTCCAGGTCTAAAGGTGATAATAAAATCATATTCAGCAAAAAACAGGGCCCAACGAAGTTGCCGAGCTGATTGAGCCTTAACAGAACGTAAATACTGTAGATTTCAGTGGTTAGTGAGAATGGTAATGGTGTGTTGAGCTCCTAGTAGGTAATGTCTCCATTCCTTTAAGGCACACTTGATGGCCAATAACTCCTTGTCCGTGATAGTGTAGTTGCGTTCAGCTGGCGAGTGTTTCTTGGACCAGAATGCCACCGGGTGTAAGATCTGAGTTTCGGGATTGCGTTGTGACAAAACAGCACCCATAGCGACATTAGAGGCATCAGTTTCCACAATGAATGGTAGGTCAGGTTGAGGATGTTGTAACACCGGAGCCTCAGTGAACTTGGCCTCTTCGGACCATTCGAATCTCCTATTCTTCTTCAGCAAGGACGTGATGGGGTGTACCAGTTGCGAAAAATTTTCCACAAAGCGGCAATAGAAATTAGCAAACCCCAAAAAACATTGGACTCCTTTTACAGACGTTGGGGCTGGCCAGGTAAGTATGGCATCCACCTTCCGCATGTCCATCTTGACTCCCTGAGAGGATAGCACAAAACCTAAAAATTCGACCTCGGAAACATGAAATGAACACTTTTCCAGCTTTACAAAAAGAGAATTTTCTCGCAGCTTCTGAAGAACTGCTGTAACATGCCTCACATGTTCAAGGGAATTCTTGGAAAAAATCAAAATGTCGTCAATATAGACTACCACGCAAACATCCAGTAGATCTCTTAAGACATCATTCATAAAGCATTGAAATGCTGCCGGAGCATTGCACAGTCCAAAGGGCATCACTTGATACTCAAAAAGGCCATATTTGGTACGAAAAGCGGTCTTCCATTCCTCGCCCTCCCTTATTCGAATGAGATGATATGCGCCTCTGAGATCTAATTTGGTAAAAATCTGGGCACCCTTGATTTGATCCAACAAATTAGAGATAAGAGGATTGGGATATCGGTTCTTGACAGTAATTTGATTTAGGGCACGATAATCTATACAGGTCCGGAGATCTTCTTTCTTCGATACAAAGAAGAGTGGGGAGGCAGTGGGGGGATTTAGAAGGCCTAATGAATCCATTAGCTAAATACTGGTCTAGATACTTCTTGAGGTACGCGTCCTCCTTTTCAGTTAACGAATATATCCGATTGCAAGGAAGTTGTCCTCCTGGAAGTAGATCGATCTGACAATCGTAAGGACGATGGGGAGGTAAGACCTCAGCCAATTTTTCTTCAAAAACCTCCTGGAATTCTTTATACTCAGGGGGGCAAACTTCCAATTAATCCAAGAGTGGAGTTAGAAACTACTCTGTTTGGGCCAGGTTTCTTCTGGTTACTTATTAAATTACAAGAATCTTCACAGTCTGTGGCAAAGGTCAGAGTTCTGGATCGCCAATCAATAATAGGGTTGTGTTTCTCGAGCCATGGCATACCCAAAATGATCTGGAATTGTGGAGCACTTAGAAGGTTGAATGTAATCCTCTCTCTCTGTTTTTCCTGGCAAAGCATTGTAAGATCATCCGTGCGTTGTGTGACAGAAACTAAAGGAGTACCGTCGACTGCAGATACATTTTCAGCTTCAAACTTGTCTACAAGGGGAAAATCCAACTTGTATGCCAGTTTTGAATCCATGTAGTTACCGACTGCACCACAATCAATGTAGGCTTGTAAGGCATGCATCTTAGTGGGCCGCTCTTGACTAAATAAGATAATATGAAAAACAAAGTGTGAGGTCACAACTCGCTGCTTCATGCTCGACAAGCTGACCTCTACACTTGCCAGGCACTGGAGTTTTCCGAAATCTGGTCTTTCTGTACCTGGTAGACACCCCAATGGTTCTTCGTGAAGGTTTTACAGGACAATCCTTGAGGAAATGTCCAGGTTTACCACAATAAAGGCACCATTGTTGTTGCCGCCTCTTGTCCCTCTCTGCCTGTGAAATGGGACCTCTGACAACCCCTAACTGCATTGGTTCTGTGTTAGTATCTGGACCAGTTCTTAATTGATTTTCTTTAGGGCATACATAATAGGACCTATTTCCAGAAAATACTTATTTCAATTTCCAAGATTCCTCACCTTGCCAACATTGGGTTTTTGGTTTTATGAAGTTAATATACAGTTTTGAAAAAGACCACGGGCCAAAACACGTGTTAACCAGAGGACATACTAATGATTAAAAACCAGGAGGAAACACCTATTGATTAAATGTTTTTGCTTGGCGCAAACTGTGGTGGCAATTTATTTTAGTTTCATAGTATACCTATCAGGTCTTTCATTTTGGAGAAATGCGCCTTGTGTTTCCCTCACCTCAGAAATAAACCCAATAGGCAGTTTTCGGGAGGCCATGATTGCATAAATATTCCCGCCTTGCCACCCTCCTAGTTATCCGTTCCCAAAACCTTCCAATTGCTGGACATGACCAGAACATGTGTAACAAATCAGCTTCTCGTCGTTTGCATCTTGAGCAAGTTTGATCTTCACACCCATTAATCTGTGTGGGGGGTGCAAAGTGCCACTCTGTTCCTGCCGTTGTCCCACAGAAATTCCCTAGCCATTTTGTCTAATTGTCGAAAGAATGCCCCGGGTATATTTATAATGTAGTATAGGAGGCGTGGGACTACTATCATTTTTAGTATCGCTGCCCTGCCTGGTATTCCCAACGGCAGTTGCTTCCAGAACTTCATGGAGTCGGTTACCCTGCCTGGGGCTTTTAGCATGTTATTTTCATGTGAGGCCTCGGGGGTCATGCCACACTCCTAGGTACCTAAAAGTGTCCACCTCCCATTGCATGCCCAAACCTGGCATTTGTTACCGCAGGACCGCTCAGGCCCGCAAGTGAGAACAAGCAGTATTTCTCCAGATTCACGCTTATTTCCTGAAAACTTCACGAACTGAGCAATGACATCCAGTAGATGGGGTAAGTCGTCCTGTGGTTGATTGACATACAACAGCATGTCGCCAGCATTCTGGGAGACCAGGTGCGTTACTCCATCCATTACCATTCCCGCCTCTGCATATTCTTCCCTGAGGAACACAGCCAGGGGTTCCAGCACCAGAATGAATAGCATTGGGGACAGCGGGCAGCCCCATTCAGTGGCTCTGAGAACGTCCGATGCCTCTGAAATGTCTCTGTTTTTACTAGCGTCTGGGGGTGCTGTACAAATCAATTTCACCCAGCGCAGAAAGACTTTGCCAACACCAAAACGTGCCAAGGTTGCCATCAGCCAGTACCAGTGGACCAAATCAAAGGCCTTTACTGCATCCAAAGAGACCTTAGCACCGTCCTCAGTTGATTAGTGGAGTCTATGACGTGGTGTAACCTTAGGTTCCATGAGGTATTTCGCCCCAGGACATAAGCCATCTGATCCGAATGAATCAGGTCCCCTATTACTCCCTTGAGTCGGTTTGCCAGTACTGGGGTTAGAATTTTGCAGTCCTGGTTTACCAATGACAGGGGGTCTGTAAGATCTGCAGCTATGCAGAGGTTTGCCAGTTTTAAGGACAGGGACTATGGTTGATTCGCTCAAACTGTCGGGCAACGTCCCCGTTTCTTATGCCTCTGTAAAAGCTTCCAATAGCCTAGGGGCCAGCATTGTTGCATAAGCTTTGTAAAACTCTCCAGGGAGTCTGTCCAGTCCTGGAGTCTTGGCTGCTGGGAGTTCCAATATTACTGCGCTTATTTCTTCTACCGTCAGTGGGGCATGTAATGCTTCCGCTCGTTCCTCCTCTAATCTAGGTAACCTAATTAGGTTTAAGGCTTCACCAATGTGCCCGTCTGCCTGCCTTGGTTTTATCTTCAGAGTAAAAGGGACCTATGGAATTTGGAGAATACCTCATTGATCCCTTGCTGGGTTCAAACAATCTCTCCATGCTCGCTGGCTATGGCATGGATCATTTCCCTAGACTCTTCCCTCTTGCACAGCCAAGCCAGCAATTTCCCTGGTTTGTCTCTCTCTGCATGCAACCGATGTGTATACTTCATAAAATGTAACCTTCCCAGCCTCTCCCATTCTCTGATGCATTTCTTTTTCATCCCGAGCAGACTACTGCTAACCCCCACCCTCCCGCCCCTATTTTTTTTTCCAACCTTGCAATGTCATCTTCAATTTCCTCCAGATTCCATAAGATTACCTTCCGGAGCCCTCCCATCTTCCCTATTGCCACTCCTCGCACAACCACTTTAAAGGCGTCCCAGAATGTGCCTGCCTTAGCCACACTGCCAGTGTTGGTTTAGAAGTATTCCTCTATCCGTTCTCCCAGGTAAGCTCTAAAGTTATCATCTAGCAAAACTTCTGCCCAGTCTCCAAGGGGGTATCATGGGTTTGTGTACAGTGCCCTGCCATATTGCTACTAACGGCGAGCGATTCGATAGGACTCTAGCCTTGTAATCTATTTGCAAACTCTCCTAGTCAGTCCCTGTGAAAATATAATATATCCGCATCTGCACATCATGCAGGGTTGAATAGAGAGTAGCATTTCTCTTTTCTGTGCATTTCCCTCAACATTTCTACCACCCCTAGGTTCCAGAGAAGAGAGCCTAATGCTCTAGCAGGTGCTGCTGGTTTCTTCTGTTTGCCGTCTGACCTATCCAGGGTGGGGTTAAGGGTACAATTAAAATCTCCTCCCCATATCCACACACTCTGTGTATTGACAATTTGGAGTGCAAGGATTTTAAGATCGTGGTTAGGTGCATAGGTGTTCACAAAGCAGACTGTCCTGTTTTCCCACAGCCGTTGTACTATGACTAATCTGCCTTCCTCATCTTTTTTAAACTAATATCTTGAAGGGAACAGTTCGGGCAATCCAAATGAGAACTTCTCTGGCGAATGCAGAGAAAGGGGAACCATACATATTGCCTCCCCACTTCCTATTGCGGCCCAGCTATGAACCGTGAGGTGAGTTTCCTGCAGCACCACCACCTGTATGCGCCTCCCAATTAAATAAGTGTGCACTCTCATCCTCTTAATGTAATTATTTAACCCACTTACATTCCAGGTACTATGCCTAGTCTGTTAGTTCTCGTCACATATATTTGCGTCTGGTCTGCTAGTTCCCACCACCCTGTTATCTCACCTCTCGTGTATCTGCCATTCAGCCATCCACATCGGCACTATCACCCACCCCATCGCCTGCTCTTTTAGGTGTGTTACCGCCAGCTGTCGAAACCACCACCGGGGGGGTGGGGGCCCAGTTTGAGGAAGGGAAGGGTCAGGTGCCCAAGAAACATCCACTTTCACACTTCGCTTGCCTATACTGCAATTGCCACAATTCAGCTTGCCCATTAACTCAAACTTAACCTGGAGATCTCTCAACAGCCCTAACAATGACCCTGCAGTGAACCTCTTGTTCGGGCCTAACCGCTTAACCCATATCCCCCAGTCCCTCCTTGGATAACCCGCAGCAGCTTGATGTCTCAAAACTGACATCCGATACAAGTGGTGCGTGCAGCCGCCACCATTCACTGCAGCCGACAGAATGCTTATGCTCTGTCTCAGTGTCCCAACTCCATTACATCTGAATTGTCTGCCATAATATTCTCACGCCATTACACCATAATGCCTCAGTCTGGTAACGGGTCTGAATCATATTCCTCGTACCAGCCGGGTGTCATCCTGTCACGGGTCATTGTTATTCCTTCTCTGAAGCTATGCGATCCCCTGGGCATCCTACGACTTCTGGGCCTCATCGGTAGTCTTAAAGAAATGCGACTTCCCATTATGTAAGATCTTCAGTTTGGCGGGGTTGATCAGCATGCATCATAACAGATTTGCTCTCCTCAATCGTTTTTTTGGGCCAAACTGTGCTCTGCGTCTTTGAACCAGTGTAGTATAATTAAGGTAGATTGTTAATTTTGCTGATCCCCCCCTAGTGATGGGTCGCCCCTCTCTAGAAAGAAACAAGATTTTTCTCCCTGGCCTGAAATCTTTGCTATCACGGGCCTTCGGGGAGCGCCCGGTGGAGGCTCTTGTCAGTGCCATATGCGCTCTTTCGACCATGAAAACCTGGGTCAATTTTCCCAGGCCCACTTCCTGCAGCAGCAAGTTTTTTCAAAATAGGCTATTTGCCTTCTTCCCCTTTCGGTAATCTTAGTATCCAGACATTGTTCCTGCGGCCCCTCCCCTCAGCGTCCTGCACTCGATGTTCCAGTGTCTTTACCTGGTCAAGCAGTTCTGCCACTAGCGACTGGGCACTGGTGATGCTTGTTGGGTTTTCCCATACCTGCTGTTCCACAGTGTCCATCCTGTGAGCTAAATTACGCACATCCTAGCAAACATACGTCTACTATCACTGCATCAATTTTATGTTCCAGCGCAGTTTTCAACGCAGCAATTGCCGTCAATATGGGACCTTCTTCCTGCACTGCCACCTGCAGTGGTCCCTGATCAACCTGCTGTGTGGTGGCATTCCACGACTATCTGCTTGGATTTTCCTTTGCGGTTCTTGTCTGCCATCTGGGGTTGAGTTCTTCCTAGGTTTTAGGCTATGGTGGTGATGCTGCAGTTTTAACTTCCACTGCCAGCCTCCACACCGGGGCTAGGCCTCCCTCCTCTGCTCCAGCCCTTGCCTCCGTGGGAGCAGCCCCATCAACCTCAAACCCACAAAAGTTCTGTGCCATCAACTGAATCAGGGAACTTTGTTGCCCCTGCTTGTGGGTCAATCCCCTGTGCCGGGTGTCTGCCCGCAGTGTCCCACTAGCACGTGTTGTTTGCTTGTCACTGGCTGCCACTGCAATCTATCAGGGCCCAAGTTGCCTATCTGCAGGTGCAGCATCCAATGTCCACTGCTCTGTGTGCTGGGGAGTCCTGCCCATCCACGCAAAGTGCAGCAAGGCTTTGTACCACAATTGGGGCTTCTCGTGCAGTGGCTGATCCCTCACCCTTATCCTGCAATTTCAAGCAAAATCTGGCATTTGCAAGGATCTTTCCTCCAACACATTTATGTGCAGATTGGTTTCCTTTGGCGTCAATTTGCCATTTATGCACAGAGCCCACGTGTGCTTCCCCCAGCCTGGTAGTGAGGCATTCATTATCAGGGTGCTGCCCAGTATGGGGTCTTGAAAACAGTATCCTATTGTGAGGTTGTTCCTCTTCGTTCACCACTGTAGTTGGTACTCGAGTTTGTGCGATTTGTAGTTTGTCATTCCTCAACCCTGTGATTTGGGACCATCTGCTGGCAAGGAACTCTTGTACTGGACCATGTTTAACCTGCAGTGGGGTATGAGGGGGAAGCCCCATGCACTTTGACTGCATACTATTTTCCTGGTTTGAAAAGGGGTATTAGCGACTTGAGTGTTTGTATTCTATCCTTGGAAGGGCAAACTAGGGCTTTGTATGTTGTGAAGTGAGCTTCCAGAAAAACAAGGGGCGACAGGATTTTTCAAAGTTTATCTCGAATCCTAGCTGCTGCAGCAAGCACTTTGTTGCTGCAATGGATGCATGTGCCCCCACCATTGTTTATGCTCAGACTAGCCAATCGTCTAGATACGGATAGAAGTGAAGGCCTCCTTTTCTAAGGGCTGCCGCAACTGCTGCCAGGCATTTTGTAAAGGTTTGCGGCGCTGACTTTAATCCGAATGGGAGAACTTTGAATCGCTAGTGCAGGCCTGCTATTGCAAAATGTAGGTACTATCGATGTTTCCGATGCACCAGGATGTGGAAATACATGTCTTTTAGGTCTAAAAACGCAAGGAACTAGTGTCTCTGTACTGCGCGTAAGACTTGTTGTAGCGTGACCATTTTGAAGCGTTGCTTCTTGATAAATCGGTTTCGTTTGCAAAGATCTAGTATAGGGCGCCTGGCTTCTGCACCACGAAGTAACAAGACTAAACCCCTTTTCCTCTTGACTGTTTTGGTACTTTTTCTATGAAGTTTTTTGCTAACATTTGTTTTATTTATTGCGGAGTGAGGCAGGAGTGATGTGCTGTGTTGGGACACCGAGACCGAACAAGCAGAACCTTTCTTCATTTTTTACCGTTATCTGTGCCGGGAGAAAGATCAGATAAAAGCCCTGCCCACTCGTGGAGCAACGCAGAGTTTTGTGCTGGGTTTTGCTTGGTTTGCAGGATAGCGGTCACAAACTCTTGCAGCCAGCAATCAATTCTTGGATAAGGTACTGCAATTATGTAAAGTTGTGCACACACCTTCAGCCAGATAAATCTGGTAATCCTACCTCCCTGCTCCCTAAAGTGAGACACATGAAGGCATTTTGAAAAGTGAACTTTTGTAAACCGAAGGTCCTACTCTGCCCCACTGTGCTGCAAATTCTTGCCCGTTTGACTCAAGATCTCCCCCACCCTCTTTTCCTTGAAGCAAAGTGTCCACCACTTTGTAACTTTTGGAGACAGCTGATCTCTTCAAACCAATTTCCACGTACTTGCGTCCCTTTATGCATGCCGAGAAACTGACAAATATTGGGGAGTAACCAAGAGAATTTCAGCTAGTTTTAGCCAGCGTCTTACCACCTTACCCAAGTACTGGCAATAAGTGTTCATGATGGTTTGAACCGCTTGTGGTAGTAGGATGTGCTAAATCTGCCTGGCCCATGAACAACTATTAAGGGGCACGTACCTGGAACGTCGTGAGCCAGCCCTTTGTATAGACACACTGAGGGACAAGGCTTGGAAGAGCAGTGGTTTTTTTTTTTTAGCTACAACTGGAACTGCCTAAAGGCATATGCTACTTCCTGCAATGGTGACTGCTGGACAAATGCCCTTTATGCCACAACTAACCTCTCTGTGAAGGGTGCCCTTGTTTTGTGGCGACTGCAGGACAAAGCCCTTTGAGCCACAAACTAATTTTATCAGGAAAGGCGCCTATTTCCTTGTTTTGTGGTGTCTGTAAGGCATAGCCATAGATCTTAGTGGAGCTGAATAAATTCCTCAATCTTCTTTGGTCTGCGCAGAAGGCTAGGTGAGTATTCTATACACAAATTGAGCTGAAATTATGAACTTACAGAGCCATGGCAGGGGTGAGATTCCGTCGGGGGTGAATTCCCCGCTCACTATTCCAACATCTGAACTGGAGAAAGTGTGCAACACTTTTGATTTCGACCCACTTCAATCCACCTCTATTGCCTTGATTCCCTGAGCCAAAGAATTTATCACATAACCAGGAAAAGTGCCTGGAGGGGAGAGTGCACTTGGACTATACATTTACCAGTGCCACCATTTATAAATAAATGGGAAACATTTCACCAACCCTCTGTTGAGCCTCCTCAGGCTGAATCTTGGCCTTTAGGTACCCTCCAAAGCAGCACGGCTGAAGATGAGGCAACTGATCTGAGACCGCAGCAAAGTAACAAGTTATCTATGACTAACCATGAATATGAGACTTTGTATAATACTCCTAAACTCTTTTGCACTCAAGCAGAGATTCTTCTACTACACACTCGTGGACTAACTAATCAATTGAATTCGTCAAGCTACTCCAGTCCCCAGACTCCACCGGTAGCATTAAACACCTGCTCAGCATTACATTTTGTACTCTCCTCTCTGGTAAAAGTTTTTGACATGTAAAAGAGGATAACAAGAAAAATACTGATCGATCAGCAAATTATTTGATCTCATAGAGTCATTGCCTAAAGGAGAAGAGGTTATATGCTTCTTCAAAAATGAAGTCAACGGAATTGTTACAACTTTAGTAGATCTACAGAAAGAATTCACCTTATTACCCTTCCATGCAAAAGTCCTTGACGCGGCAACAAAAATAGGACATTGAAAATCAGATTAAGTCTTTGACATGCAAAGAGGCTACAAACACTCTGGTAGCTCAGCAATTAAACGAGGTAGATCACTGAACAAACATTGGGGGCCCATGGAGGAACCGGAAAGCTGTCTCCAGGATGAAGCAGATTTGGATCTTTTCCTATTTTTGGACTCTCTTCCAAACATGGAGACCATTGAGGAACTCTTCTATTGAAACAAACATGGTAACTTCCAAAATAGTCCAGACCCATACTGACAAATCAGTGAGAATATACGAGTCCCCCTCAAACAGATGACAGCTCCGTGGAGGGGGAAAGGGGAAGACACTTACCAGGCTGAAGCACTGATTCACTTGGAGGTAGGGAGTGGTTCGGGGTTAAGGGGGGAGAGGGGAGGCAGAAGTGAACGCACCAGCTAGTGAACACAAGCAGCCACAACACAACTAAATTCGGTTTTCAGCAGGGCAAGGTGAAATACATGCAGCAACTGGGCAATGCTAAATTCGACTTTTCAGCAAGGCAGGTAAAACACATTTAATAACTTGGCACAGCTAGATTAGTGGGAGTCCAGATGAGGCGAGAGGTCAACCAGTCCCAGTGTGAAAGGATCGATGCGATTAAAGGTACTGACCTTCACAGAAGTGTTAAGTGGTCCATTGATTCCGTGTGTCCTGAGTTTTCCTCAGTCTCCATGGGGGGTGGGGGGGCTGTGTAGGAGGGGAACAGACAGGGGCACTTTGAGGAGGGGGCTGGCTAAAGCATGCCAGTTTTGGGTTGGGAAATTCAATAATCAGACTGGCCAATAAACTTGCAGGAGGCAAGTTGGAAAGCACCAGGAGTGGCCTCTAGATCCCATCCAAGGCAGCAGACATCTTGGAATTGCCACGCAGACGGCAGACAATGGCAAGCAGATCAAACTCCCCAGCAATGCAGCCACAAAGAGGTTGTTGACCATTCACTGAGGTGCCAAGCAGGGCGGCAAGGTCACGCACTTTAATCACAGGATTTGCAGTGAAATAAAGATTTTCAGCATTTATTTTTTCAGTCAAAAAAATAGATGGGACTCTCCCAACATCAACATGTACCTTGAGCCTGTATGCAGGCATGGCAGGACAGAAAGCACAACCTCCAGGCATGCTGCTTGTCCTCAAAGGTGGGACCACAGGTCTTCGCACTCCCAATTTGGCCACAACATATGCACATTCAAGATTGGACAGCATTAAGGCAGGTGGTGATTTTGAAGGGATTCAGAGAAAGCAGAGGATACAAAGAGCTGGGAATCGTCTGCATAGAAGTGGCAGGATAACCCAAAAGAAGAGATGAGGGAAGAGGAATCGTATAGAGAGGAGAGAAAGGTAACCAAGGACAGAGCCCCTTGGGGAACACTGGAGAAGGGGGGAGAAATGTTACCAGACCAAGAGACCGAGAAGGAGCAATCACGTAGAAGCAAACCAACGTCGTACAGAGCTGGAAAGTCAAAGCGAGGAAAGGGTGTAAAGAAGGGTAGGGTGATCCAGTGGCAAAGGTGGCGAATAAGTCAAGAAGGATAAGGGTTGAAGAGAGTTTGGAGTGTCTTGGAGAAAGAAGGGCGTTGAAAAGTTTTAAGAGCAGTTTCGGTGGCTTGAAAGGGCCAGAAACCAGATTGGAGAGAAAAGAGTTTGAGTCAAGATAGTAAGACATTTGGGAATAAACTACCTATTTAGAAAGAAATAGTACAGAAGTTGGAGAGGGAGGTGGGATCAAGAGAGGGTTTCTTTAGAACAGGGATAATGGTGGCCTCCTTGAATAAAGACTTAACTGGCAGTACAAAAGGGAAGAGTTGATCAAACTGGCAAGGAACGGTAGGAGCAAGGGGTAGATTTTAGGAATGAGGAGGGCATAGGATCGCGGGGGGAGCAGTGAGGTGAGCGAGAAAGCAGTTAGAATCAGAAAGAGGCGCTAGCTTGTAACAGCTATCAACAGGGTGGAATGGGGTCAGAGTAGCCATGTTTGCTGGTACAGGAAAGTACAGAGGCCTGTAAGATTTAGCATTTTTTTCATGCAGCACCACTGCATGGGTTTGGTGCATTGCTATAATGTGGTACAGCAAGGCATGTGTTGCCAGTGTGACATGGACATGTAAATGAAAACAGGCTATTCAGTCAAAAACGATTTCTACATCTAAAATGCAAATAATTTTTTTCACAGTTAAAAGCATATATTTTTTTTCTCACCTGAAATTCCTCTGTTGCAGGAGACACATTTGAGGATTAATGAACTAACCTCATTAACAATAATAACATGATTCTAACTCATTAATACTATAGTGTGTTCTCCAGTGCAAAATGAGATGGAAAAGACAGGCTCTGAAAGTCATTTTAAACGTGCATCCAGATTTTTTTTTCTCTTTGCTTCTATCTGTGCTCGGTCCATAGTATTTGCAGGAAGCAAAGACTCGAATAAGCAGGAAATCAGTTTTGTTACAGTTGCAACTGTATAAGCCAAGCCATTGTTGAAAGTAGGAGTATAGGACATGATGGATTTTATTGGATGCACGTCAAATTAAGGGAGTAACAAGAGTTTTCCTGTAGAATCTCAGGGAAGAAAAGAGGGAGAAGACATTTTACACAGCTCAGAGAAAGACCTGGCTGGTGGCTGGGGAGTTTGCGGATTGAAAAAAGTAGATCCCAGTGCACTGCTGCAGAGACTGGGAATTCCAGTCAATAAGCCCCGGTTTGAGTGACGGCAGATGCTCGGCCTTGCTGGGGTGAATTAAGAGGGAGCATTGAGCCACTTCCAGAAGGCGACCAGCTGAAGAATTTCACATGCTGGACAGGCTTGGTAATTATATTGCAGAGTGCGGGGGCAGTGTGTATGTGTGCGAAACTATTCAGTCAGAGTAGAAGAGGGAATTCCAGTGTTTTATCAACATTTTTAATGTTGCAAATTGAATATGTTCTCGCCGCTCTCGTCTCATTTTGTTCCATTTATTTCTGTAATAAGAGTAAGATCGTGTTGAAATGCAATTTTTATAATACACAAAAATATCTGAAATCAGACGGGTAGTGTGTTTTATTTTTCTCTTTTCTTTGTGCATCTACCATTATAGCACTGATAATATGGGAAGATGTTTAGACAGTGCAATTGTCATTTTTAAGGTGGCAAAAATAAGACTTGGCGGTAGCTGTGTGCACGATTTCATTCAGTATATAAGTGTGTGTTTTTTGAACGGAACATAATGAAATAGCCTGCTGCTGGAGGTATATGAGTCAGCAGAAAGAGAGGCCCTGGACATAGTTCACTGATGTAGATAAGTTGGTGATGAATACCACATGTTAGCTCGCTGTCATAGATAAGTCAATGAGAACAGCCCATGGTGGCACTCCAAATGAAAATGTGGTGTTCCTGAAATGTAAGGCTAAGGCCTCTCTAGTGATCACACAAACAAACTAAACAAAAATAAGGGGTTCTGGATATTGTGGCCACATATAAAACAAAGGAATTATGCTCACCAGAAATACCACATACCAACATAATGTACACCACTAAATGTATCTATCTGCTGAAATAATGTATGTATACTGTAGTACTATATACCAAATCCAATCTGAATGCAAAGAGTGATCATTACTGAATTATTTTCGTTTTTGGCGATAAGAAAATACCGCTAGGCCCCAAATCTATACAAAATACCCAACATATTTATGGTGCGTTGCAGGCCGGGAAAGTGATCATAGAGCACCTATTGGGCGTGGCAAGTGTGTCTCACACTGCCATCTGTACATTAAAGGGAACCCATAATAACAGTGTGTCACCAAAAACAAATTTCAGAATGTCACAAAGGGAAACCACATTCTCAGACCTAGTGCAATATTTAGAGGCAACGTTGTTCGCACATGGGACGATGTCATCAAACAGTACCTCAGAATGGCATGACCGCATTCAGGGTGAGGTGCAGAAAGAAAAACTAGACAATATTTTTGCAGAAGGCAGCATAATTCAGGTCTGCCTTACAAGGTTATTGAATGCAGCCGATAAAAGTGCAGAGAAAGACTGTTTAATACGGCTATGTGCCAAAATATGGTTTATTTTGAATAGGTCCCTGCGAATGCAAGAAAATGATACCCAGCTAATTAACAGGTTAAAGACTGACTTAGATGGGGCAAGTAAAAAAGAGGAGATGTTAAGAACAGAATTAGAAGGATGCCAAAAAGACATGCAATTAAAATGCAGAGATTTTGATGCTCAGTTGTCCAAAAGCAAGAAACAATTTGAGGACCACATTAGACAGGATGAAGATGAGATTGTTTCAGAAATGCAGATTTTACAAAAAGAACATTTTGAAAAAGAAAGTGATCTCCAAGGTGCAGAGCAAGAAATGGTTAAAATGATTCAAGAAAGACAAGAGAAACAAAGAATTCAATGAATGCCAAATGCTAATGTGCGACATGCAGGATTTAATAAATAAAATGAGTGATGGAAACACTATCTGCAAAATGAAGCAGACAGGCTCCTTAAAAAGTGCAAAGACTTAGAACAGCAAATGTGCATTCCAAGGTCCCAGGAGAGGCGGCAGGGTACTACATTCAATGGAGTGGAGTTGAATTCTATTTCTACCCAAAGAGCTAGTGCTCCAGTGACTGGGCCGGTGACTGAACTTGATTGCAGCGCCCTTGGGGGATTTGATACTCCCATTGGGGGCCACCACCAATCCCATACACCTGGAACCAGGATTGAGTCACCAACTAGTGCAATTCCATGCATTGCAACAAGTAGCCCCATAAAAATAATGAAATCTATTAAAGCTCCGATCAAACCATTTAAAAAAGAAGGGGAATGCTGCATTGAGGATCATTTCGAAGCGGTTCATGACATTTTTAAAGCACACCAGATACCTAAGGAACAGTACAGGCAGTATTTACATTTAACTTTAGATGCTCCGACGGCCAGCATCATAAGAGGATTAAATGAACAGCAGAATATGACATGGGTGGAGTTTGAAAAATAAATTAGGCGTCATTTTTCTCCTTTCAAGTCATTACAGGAGGCAAAGAAAGTTGCTTATATACTTACTGCTGGGCCTAATACATCCCCTCGCTAGTTTTTACAATACTTAAAAAGAGCATTTTCTCGCTTTGATGTATCTTTTGACCCCAATTCTAATGAATTTAAAACCGCCTATTTCTATGGGCTACAGAAAAACATCATATCCCAATTGGTCCGTGAATTTGATCGTGACAAGTCCCTTGAGTGGATTGTGCATCAAAGCACAAAACTATATGAGGTACTCGATTGTCAGGGTAGAGAAAGTGCTATAATGAAAGATACTAGACCTAAATCTAAAGAACCCTCAGCAACAGTGATGGCAATCAGGTCAGCCAAGATGTCCCTTGAATCTGCTCAAAGTCCAGGTAAAAATAATTCAGCACCTGAACAAAGGGGTAATCAACAAAGGTCATCACACACTGCACCAATGTTTCAATCACATGATCCTAGTAATAGGGAGAGCTACATCAGTCCTAGGTATTTAGGAGATAGGCACCGGGCAGGCTATCGGTCTGATATGTCAGGTATGAACCATAATCAGAGACAAAATCAAGATCAAAGAAATGATGGTCCCTTCCAGACATTGGGGACACAGAGCAAATTTGATCCCAACACCATGATATATGGTAATCGGGATAGACCCCGATATGTGGATCGATTTGCTGATAATGGGAATCAACATAGGGGCCAGTACCCACAACATGAGAGACAGGACATGAGACAGAACATGAATTATACCCCATGTCAGTACAACGATTCCCCACCAGGGGACTACAACCAAAGGATGGGTGCACCCCGCTCCCCTCCACAAATGAATCAAGAGTTCAGAAACTATCCCAATAGAAATCACTCACCCGACAGGTATCAGAATAGATCCAATCAGGGAGAAAGCAATCAATATTGATCTACACCACAGACAGGATTCTAGAGAGATGGAAAGGTTCCAGTGCCTTGAGGCCCAAGTGAAAATGTTAACTGAACAAATAGGGAAGCTTTGTACAGCACAAAAACAGTCATCAAAGGAGGGGGCTGATGGCCATAGCAATGAACGGGGGGCTTCTTCTGAAAAGTGACTAAGTACTCATGATACCTGTAGTACCAAAAAGACAGATTGCTCTGATGTAATTTCGCATAATGACTGAGATGTCTAATGATTTAAAAATAAAGATGCCAGTAAATGAACATGTAACAAAGTGCAAATACTTCTAAAAGAGGTACGTTTAACCTAGAGTTAAATCAAACATTTGAGATTTGTACAAATGAAATAAGAAAACCTGAAAACCCAAAAGAACAAAGACAGATTTAAGAAAAATGACTCATGCATGGGGAATACCAGTAAACAGGGAGTAAATGGGGATGCTATAATTCCTTCCTTGGGCAGTCAAAACAATGACCAAACACAGGCAGAAAAAGGAAATACTCCAAAGGAGGGTACATGCCAATCACCTGAAGAATTCTTTGAACCACATATTTTTGAAGAGGCTGAAAGGGCTGGTACTACACTAAATGGTCACAAATGCACAGAATTAAACAATGACAGATTGCTGAATGATGTTGTTACACATGTTCAGTTGGAGGGTTGTAATGTGGCCCCTGCTGATACCTGGATGGATAGGCGAACAGTGGCCACACTCCAAAAAACCTCTGAACATGGAGAAATGAATAAAGTCTCTCACGCAGAAATAGGTAAAAAGGAGGGAAAAATGTCTTTCCATTTACAAATGTGCTGAGCCAAAAGTGAAAAAGGCCTGAGAAAGGAGAGTACTGAAATCAGTAAGAATTCACACTTCTTATGTGTATTAGAGGAAGTTGAGGACAGGTATTATGCTCCCATCACTGTAGAAGAAAAATGCCAAACATTTGCAATGATTGACCCTGGCGCACAGGCCACAATTAGGTCCAAGGAGCTGGTAAAGAGTATCAATGAAGGGAGATCCCCACAGAATCAAATCACAGTGAAGGAAAGTCAAGGTCCAGTGCATAACTTTAATGGGGAGGAGGTGCCCATTATAGGTATAACTGAGGTTGATATAAAAATAGGAAAACACAGAATGAAACAAGAGGTATTGATCACATCTATTTGTGAAATTCCATTTCTGATGGGGACAGATTGCCTGAAAAGATTGTCTCCTCTCATAGATGGGGTGAATGGAGTGCTGTGGTCCTTAACCAAAAAACCATTGAGACCTAAAACTAAAATCACAAAACAGCAACATAAATGAATGTCACACCGTTGCCAAAACAAATGATGCTGTGGAGGTATATCTCCAGAATAGTTGCATACCTAGTGTCACTGTTATATTAATGTGTCAAGACAAAATGCAGAGCGACAATGGAAAACTACCTGTACAAATATACTTGGACCCAAGGAAAAATTGGCAGACTGCCATAGATGAGCACACAATACGTTTTTATTTAAAAGAAAAGACATGCAAACAAAATATTACTCCTAAAGCAGATTCAGAAAAAAACACATTACCACTCTTGCTGAAATACACATGGAAGGTGAGCAACCAAGGGTTCATGTTGGTATAAATGATGTTTTAAAACAATAAAAGCCACTTAAGCGCTTGAGCAGGAGAGGAGCTTTATTAATGAGAAATTGTTGCAAAAAATAATGGAGAGGGAGGAAATCCCGAAGTTTAGGATTAAAAACCAATATGTTTCTGGGTTGGACAGTCCAGATTTTGAAAACCGAATTGCAGGCAGATGCATGCTAAAAATTAGCATCGGGCAGAAAACAATTTACCATAATGTATGGATAGTGAGTGGAGCACAAAATGATTTTTACATGGGCAATGACATGCACAGAATGTGTATGGTGTTAGATTTCCTTAATCAAAAAATATGGTCACGCCTAGGTGGGCTGGCACCTGAATTTGAGGACAAAAGAAGGGCTTATCATTGTGCACAACTGGTTCCTTATGCAATTGAACTACAAATGGAGGAAAGATACTATTATTCCTGCATTTACAAAACAGTTTGCAATAACACTGAAATGCAAAAATGGACAGCAGATGAAAGATTGATGCATTTGTGTGCCTGAATGAATCCATAAAACAGTAAGGCCTGGATTATGAATACATTCCATTGGTAGATATTGGTGAAGGGTCTGTAAGAATTATGGTAAATAAGGGTTGTCAAGATATTCATTTAGAGGAAAACTCCCCATTAGGAATGGCCATACAAAAATCACATACTGCAGATCTAAATACATGATGATTGGAAATATCCCTGAAAAGTATGTAGATGCCAAGGGTGAGTTGCCAGAATACCTGGACTCTCAGCCCAAAGGAATATTTAAAATTCATTCTGTGTACCCTTATGATTCAAGTGAGACAGTGTGCTATTATCAAGAGTTGTATAACATTTGATTTAAGTGAAAATGAAATGGAAAATCAGCCAGTTGAAATGGAAGCTGACATGCCAAAACATTTAAAGGTGGCAGCTTTACAAAGAGACACAGCCACACAGCTAGAGGAAAGCGCCGAGATTCCACTACCAGAACATTTTCCAGAATTTTCCAAAATGGTAGAAGAGCAGATCTCCTTAGCGGATGCGTGTGACAACGATGAGGATAGAAATGAATTGAGGAAGATATTTATGGAATTTAAAGATGTATTTGCAAAAGATGCTTATGATTGCGGGCTAACTAATTTACATGTGGCCACACTTCCGGAAGGGTGCAGCAGAAGTCCAGTATTTGTACGCCAGTATAGACTACCGCTGGCATGTTTAGAATCATTGGCAGAGATTATTAAAAATTTAGAATCACAGAGAATCATCAGGCCTATCCATAGCACATCCAACACGCCCATTTTAGGTGTGTTAAAGCCAAATGGTCAATGGCAGCTATGTGCAGACTTGAGGGAGTTAAATAAAAGTACCAGTGTCCAGGTGGCCACTGCCATTCATTTATCAGGGCCTAACTCAGGTTCATGGTTCAAAGGTGTTTACCACATTAGATCTCACCTCTGGATATTGGTGCGTCCCATTGGCAGAGGAGATACAAAATGTATTTTCCTTTACATTTGACAGAACTTAATACGCATGGGTTAGAACTCCGTTCGGGTACGTTAATAGTGGGAGTGATTTTTGAATATTTGAGGAAGGCCATGCCTGATGCGGCAGAAAGAGGAACCATAGTTTATGTGGATGATGTCCTGATAAAAAAATGAAAGTTTAAAAACCATTTTGATGAAATAAGACATGTGCTTGGCCAATTGCAGAAAGCAGGCGCCAAAGTGTCTTTACAAAAAGCACAATGGTGCAAGACAAAAGTGAATTTTCTAGGCCATGAAGTAACTGAATATGGGCTAAATCCACAAAAGAAGAAAATAGAGGCCATACAAAAACTAAAAGACCCTAAAAATGTGAAAGGGGTAAAAAGTTTATTAGGAATGACAGGAAGTTAATTGAAAATTATGCTGAAATCACTCAACCATTAACTAAACTGCTAAAAATTAATACACCCTGGAAATGGGAAAAAGAGCACTCTGAGGCTGTGGCTAAATTAAAAGAATGTCTTGTAAAGGCACCATGTTTAGCATATCCCATAAAGGACAGGGATTTCTTTATAGAAATGGGTTTCTCTGAACATTGTATGTCAGCAGTGTTATCACAAAAACATGATGTGAATCACAAAACCATTGCCTATGCAAGTAAAGCATTTTCCCAAGTTGAAATGAAATTCAATGAATGTGAAAAGGCCCCATTAACCACTGTGTGGGCGCTACAACATTTCCACCCCATTGTTCAGGGAGAAAAGGTGATTATTGAAACAAATCATCAACCTTTGCAATTCTTAGAGAGTAAAAGAATTAGGTCAGGTAATCTAGTGCAGTCCAGAATCACTTCATGGACGCTAGCATTACAAGGTTTTCCTGTAGAAGTGAGATATGGCCAAAATAAAAAGAGCCCAATTGCTCAAGGTTTAGCAGATTTACATGACTGTGCAGCTGAACAAGCATGAAACGAAATGGAAATAGAACCTAATTTACAGGAGTTTGAACAATCACCACACAAAGCTTTTGATGAAGACATGCAAGGACTTGCCAACTGTATATGTTGATGGTTGTGCTTTTCACATTGAAAATGACAGTAATAAACAATTAGTGTCAGGAATAGGAAATGTCTGGTTGAAATGTGAAGGTATCCCTAGCATAGGGATGAGAATTGGAGCTAGGAGCAGTCAAGTAGCGGAATTGGCAGCCATTTATAAAGCAATTGCTACTGCAATTGATAATAAATTCAGTGAAATTGTCCTGGTGACTGATTCGGACTATGCACGAAATAGCTTTGTGGAATATCTACCTGGCTGGAAAGCGAGAGGCATGATTACATACAACAAAAAGCCACTTAAGCATGGAAAAATGATACAAGCCATAGACAAATTGGTGTCAGAAAATAATTTGACAATATACTGGAGAAAAATTTGTGGGCATTTAAAAACTCCCGGAGGGGAATGATAAGGCAGACCACCTGGCTAAAATTGGGGCTGTGATGGGAGAATTGCTACCTATTGAACATTTACTGGGTGAAATACAGATTGATTCCGTAACACGTTTTAAAGCACCAAAGGAGACAGAACAATCAGTGGTACAATGGAGTTACAACACCCCAGACCAAGATTTGATTGAGGCACAAAAGAATGATCGAATTTTGGGAATCTATTATAACCATTTGATAGATCCTGGACAAAACCCTTCAACAGAAGACGATTGTATGGGAAAAGAGGAATTGAGGGTGCTATTAAAGAATAAAAAAACAAATTAGACTACAGGTTGGACTCATGGTTAAAGAGTCCATAACAGGACAGATACAATGGGTGGTACCCCTTTCATTTAGAGGGCTAATGCTACACGATGCACATGATGCCATAACTGCAGGCCACAGAGGTTCGCAAAAAACATTGGAAATACTAAAAGATTATGCTTATTGGCCACATATGTCCCAAGATGTGGAATTGTATACTAGAGGATGTCTAGTATGTGCCCAATTTAAACCTGCTTCACCAATGCACAGAGCTCCACTAATGAAGAGGCCTAACCCTTCCATGGTCAGATTTGCAAATAGACTATGTAGGGCCTTTAAAAAGGTCGGGCAGAGGAAACCGTTATATTTTGAGTGTGGTATGTTTGATGTCAAAGTGGACTGAATGTATTCCTGCACCAGATTGTAGTGCGCAAACAGCAGCCACATTGCTAGTTAATCACGTGTTCTCAAGGTTTGGGTTGCCACAAAGAATTGAATCAGACAGAGGAAGTCATTTCACAAGTGCTCTAATGAGTAAGGTATGGCAAATACTGGGTGTGAAAAGGAAACTACATATTGCATATCGGGCGGCTTCTTCAGGTGGAGTTGAACGGGGTAATAGGTCTGTTGTGGACATTTTAAAGAGATTTGTAGCTGAAGCAGGTTCGAGCTGGGATTTACGTTTACCGTTGGTTTTGATGGCAATCAGATCAACTCCTGCCAAAGCAACAGGTATTAGCCCACATGAGGTCTTGACAGGTAGGAAAATGGTGTTGCCGCAACACCTGCTATACAGAACACATGAGCAAACACTTGTAAGCGCATCTACAGTTCATGAATACATTGATGAGCTGAGGAAGCATTTACAACATGCATTTGCTTTTGTACAGAGAAATCTGGAAAGGACTGCTGACAGTGCTAAAATATATTATGATAAAAAGTCAACAGTAAAGGAATATTGTGTAGGGGATCAGGTGTATAAATTTAATTTTGGAAAAAGTAAACAGAATAACTCCAAATTCCTAGCAGCCTGGCAGGGGCCATTCCGAATTATAGATAAAGTCTCTCCTGTAGTTTATAAAATTTTAAAGACTGAAGGTGAAACAGCAACAAAACAGTTTGTGCATGTAAACCAAATCAAGCCATGTCATCCAAGACATGAGATAAAAAATCTGGAGCGTGTAGAAACAGATAAAGTCCCTTGAACACAAAAAGGTAAAATAAATGGGTACAGTCAGGAGGCAGTGACAGAGAAGGTAAATAAAGATGGTGGATTATAATGGCACATAAACACTAATATATGTAAATATATATAATATATAAAAAAAATAGAATGAAAATGCATTAAATATTGAATGCTGTTTTATGTATGCTTGTTCTCTATAACCTGTGCTTAATTTCAGAAGGCGAAAGAAAAAGGGCGAAATGTTTTACAAAGCATGTTTTATTTTTGGCAAAAGGGTGAAGTTAGTATTGTGCTATATACTTAATCTGTTTCTTTTCTATTTGATTTAGAATATTAACATATTTATACCGGAGGTCACGGGAGACGAAGGAGTCCTGGAGTCCCCTGGATGAAGATCGAATGATGCCTGCCTACGGGTGGAGGTGAAGACAAAATAACCGGAATGCCAAAGAAAAGATGACATATAGAAAAGGATCCAGGAGTACCAAGATGAAAGAACACCCGAATGAACCAATTGATGTGACATCGCTGGTCGGGACATATCAGAGGCAGACAAGTGTCCTGGCGTATGGAGTTCCACGTATTTATTATTTTAATTAATTATTTTAATCTTATGTTAATTCTTTGTTTTAGTTATTTGTTTTATCTTATTGTTTTTGATTGACTTCAACTATAAAATTGAAGCACTGGACTATGGACACTTCCATTGGGAAGGAACATATGGACCCAAAGATGAATTTTGATATGTTGATTGGACAGTGGTTTTTCAACTTTCGTTTTTGCATGTGAATATTCATTTTGTTGGATTGCTACATTTTAAAAGATGGAAGGGAGCAAGTTGATTTTCCTCTAATTATGGCTTGGACTGCCAAATTCTCTGAAAAAAGGAGGGAATATGTAAGATTATTTAGCATTTTTTCATGCAGCACCACTGCATGGGTTTGGTGCATTGCTATATTGCGGTACAGCAAGGCATGTGTTGCCAGTGTGACATGGACATGTAAATGAAAACAGGCTATTCAGTCAAAAACGATTTCTACATCTAAAATGCAAATCATTTTTTTCACAGTTAAAAGCATATATTTTTCTCACCTGTAATTCCTCTGTTGCAGGAGACACATTCGGATTAATGAACTAACCTCATTAACAATACTAACATGATTCTAACTCAATAACATGTGTTCTCCAGTGCAAAATGAGATGGAAAAGACAGGCTCTGAAAGTCATTTTAAACGTGCATCCAGATTTCTTTTCTCTTTGCTTCCATCTGTGCTCTGTTCACAGTATTTGCAGGAAGCAAAGACTCGAATAAACAGGAAATCAGTTTTGTTACAGTTGCAACTGTATAAGCCAAGCCATTGTTGAAAGTAGGAGTATAGGACATGATGGATTTTATTGGATGCACGTCAAATTAAGGGAGGTAACAAGAGTTTTCCTGTAGAATCTCGGGGAAGAAAAGAGGGAGAAGACATTTTACACAGCTCGGAGAAAGACCTGGCTGGTGGCTGGGGAGTTTCACAATTGAAAAAAGCAGATCCCAGTGCACTGCTGCAGAGACTGGGAATTCCAGTCAATAAGATTCGGTTTGAGTGACAGCAGATGCTCGTCCTTGCTGGGGTGAATTAAGAGGGAGCATTGAGCCACTTCCAGAAGGCGACCAGCCGAAGAATTTCACATGCTGGACAGGCTTGGTAATTATATTGCAGAGTGCGGGGGCAGTGTGTATGTGTGCGAAACTATTCAGAGTAGAAGAGGGAATTCCAGTGTTTTATCAACATGTTTAATGTTGCAAATTGAATATGTTCTCGCTTCTCTCGTCTCATTTTGTTACAGATAATGTTGCTGTGCAATTTCCATTTATTTCTGTAAAAAGAGTAAGATCGTGTTGAAATGCATTTTTTATAATACACAAAAATATCTGAAAGCAGACGGGTAGTGTGCTTTATTTTTCTCTTTTCTTTGTGCATCTACCATTATAGCACTGATAATATGGGAAGATGTTTAGACAGTGCAATTGTAATTTTTAAGGTAGCTAAAAAAGACTTGGCGGTAGCTGTGTGCACGATTCCATTCAGTATATAAGTGTGTGTGTTTTTTGAACAGAACATAATAACATAATGAAATAGCCTGCTGCTGGAGATACACGAGTCAGCAGAAAGAGAGGCCCTGGACATAGTCCACTGATGTAGATAAGTTGGTGATGAATACCACATGTTAGCTCGCTGTCGTAGATAAGTCAGTGAGAACAGCCCATGGTGGCACTCCAAATGAAAATGTGGTGTTCCTGAAATGTAAGCCTGGGGCCACTCTAGTGATCACACGAACAAACTAAACAAAAATAAGGGGTTCTGGATATTGTGGCCACATATAAAACAAAGGAATTATGCTCTCCAGAAATACCACCAATAACGCATACCAACATAATGTATACCACTAAATGTATATGTGTGCTGAAATAATGTATGGCTACTGTAGTACTATATACCAAATCCAATCTGAATGCAAAGTGATTATTACTGAATTTTCATTTTTGGCGATAAGAAAATACCGCTAGGCCCCAAATCTATACAAAATACCCAACAGGCCCATGAAGTACTGAAGAGCTGATGGGGTTATCGCACAAGACTAGATGGAGGATGTGTGAGAAATGACATGTGCCTGAATTAAGCAAAGATATGCAAGATACTGTTCTCACTGTGATAAGAGTTATATGTACAAGGGTGCGATAAATTGTGCAGACGTACTAAATATTGCTCAGCAGTAAGAATTAAAATTGTTGGTAATTCTGCAGTCACCTTAGGGGAGTTTAACCTTTTGCTGTGCCCCCCACACTTACCCCCATTTTTATTTCTGGATCAGATATTTTCAGCAGACGTCCCCCTTTTATTGAAACTCTTTGGCTCATTTGAGAGGTCATGGGCTGCCATGAAGTTCCCAGCTCAGAAAAAGAACCTTTCCTTTAAATTTAGAGGCACACAGGGTGTGGCCCTGGGACCATGCCGGGGGGGGGGGGGGGGGGGGAAGAGAATGGTGGGACGTATGGCAGAAAGGGGACCAACAACTAAAAGTACGTTAGTCACTACAATGAGTAACTTGTAATCACCCCTGCAGTAGGGAGGAAAGGGGACGGGACGTAAGAGTAATTATATCTGAACGTAGCCCTAGGGTGGAGAGGAGACCCTCCTTAAACAAATTGGTTTCTTAGAACTGCAGGTCCGAAAGCTGCGTCTGATCTAGAGCCAGCGTCCAAACAGTAATGCTTGCAGGAAGCCGAAGGGGTGGCTTAGGTGGCCACCCTACTTACAACCTGCCAGGGGACATGCCGTTGGAATGCAATGGCCGTGGCTCTGACCACATAGGCGTGCATGTTAGCTGGAAGTGGCTTGTGCTGCCACTCATAGGCCTCCTGATGGCCAAGACCATCCACCGTGCTATAAAGGCCTTGGATGCCCGATACCCTGGCCTTGACCCGACCAGAGGTGACAAACTGTGCATCCGACTTGCGGAACCCCATTGTCCTGTCCAAGTAGAATTTCAGAGTGCGTCTGACATCCACAGTGCAGGACCCTCTGAGCCTCATCCTTCGGCTCGGCAAAGGACATAGGTAGGACTATTTCCTCATTTAGATGGAAAGCAGAGGGTACATTTGGTAAGTACACTGGTGTGTCTGCAGGACAACCTTATCCTTGTGAAAAGTAGCATATAGCTTTGAAGACACCAGAGCCTGGCTCTTGCTGACTCTGCGAGCCAAAGTGAGGCCCACTAGCAGGGCTGTCTTAACGGTGACCAGCCTGATATCTGCAGACACCATTGGCTCGAAGAGCTTGTGTGTCAAGCGCCCAACTATATTGAGGCCCCACACTTTTGTTTTTGATGGGCAGGCAAGTCTGGCGGGGCCCGTCAAATGCCTCTCGACTCCTGAGTTTCTAGGCCCCTATGGCTGCCAAACGCATGCAGCATGTGTCCACCTGCACGCCCAAGTGTGCAAGGTGAGCCGAGAAGGAGAGCACCTCATCCAACTTGCACGTAAGGGGGCCGATCTTACAGTCTGCCCAGTGACCGAACCTAGTCCACTTACTCTTGTACTGGCTCCTGTTAGCCTTGCTCCTCACCCCCCTGAATGATCTCCATGTTAGCCTGTGAGACGCTGAGGTGCCTTAGCATGACCTGCTCAGGAACCATGTTGAGAGGGCTAGTTTCTGTGGTGCAGGGTGGATGACCCCCCCCTGTTCCGCCAGATGTGCTGGGCATATGCCATCATGCTATTCCACTGAATCTGAAATGCGTCAGCCAGGGAGTCGGGGCCCTGCCAGGACGCAAACTGCTGGAAATAATTGTCCCATGAGGCAAAAAGATCCACCTGCAGCACCTGGTGGTTCAGTTGACTCGTAATTGTACACTCCCAGCCTGCTGAGCCTGTCCGCCTCCAAGTTGGACGGCCATGAGGTAGATGTTCTCCAGGGAACATTCCCACATGCTGACAGCTAGTCTGCACAGTGGAGGGGATCTGGTACCCCCCCCCTGCTTGTTGACATAGTACATGCTTGTGGAGTGGTCTGTCTGGATGAGGACAACCTTGCCCCCAATGACCGGAAGGAAAGCTGCAAGTGCTAGCCAGATGACCTTCCGTTCCAGCCAGTTGATACGAGTCTCCTGCCGGGGCAATATTCCATGGTCACTGTGGCCGCCCCAGCCCTCAAGAGAGGAATCCATAGTGATGGAGACCTGCGGGACGGCTGATGGAAGGGCTTGCCCATCCGCAGCTTGCAGTCCCTGGACCACCATCTGAGATACAAGTGGAGAGAATGAGGTATGCTGACCAGCCCCGCTCCCATGATGCTGAGAAGTGCAGCTGTAATGTCATCCTGAGTCTCGTGTGGGGGACGGCCAGCAGGATCGTCGCCATGAGTCCCAATAAGTGTTGGTACCACCAGGCCAAACATGTCCTCAGAGGTGAACTCAGCACGTGTCCCAGATGAGGCCCAGGCAAGTCAGTCTCTGCGTGGGTTGCAGCTGAGGCTCGAGGTTGAGCAAAAATCCCAGGTCGTGGAATGTGCTCATTGGAAGTGTGGTGCACCGTCTCCGGTGATGTCACCTTGACAAGCCAGTCGTCGAGGTACGGGTAGATGTGGTGGCTCTGGGCCCTGAGGAGGGTTGCCACTGCATTCATGAGTCTGGTAAACACCCTGGGAGCCGAGTTGAGGCCAAAGGGTAGCATCGTGTATTGGCACTGGCAGACCATGATCCTGAACCATAGAAAGGAGCTATGCGGATGCCAAATCAGGACATGAAGAGAAGTGTCCTTCAGATGCAGGGAGCACATCCAGTCTCCCCCTCCCTCACCCCCCCCCACACAATGTTTCTATGAGTGCCGGCATAACCATCTTGAATTTTTGAAGACGGATGAGCGGCTGAGGGTGGAAAGGCCCAACACAACTCTCAGATCAGCCTGGTTCTTCTGTATGGTGAACATCAGTCATGACCACTATTAAGGGCCACAAGTTGTGCCACAAGCAAGCACCCACAATAGCCCCAAGGGCCTTAAAACTTCCACAAAATGACTCCTGGCGCCAGGCTCATATGCTGTAAGGAACACATAGCAGGTTTGCCTTCAATTATAAACATGGGAACTTTAAATCCAACATGGAGGCCACCGCACAGCTCAGTTCTTTAGAACCAAGCCATGTGGTCTAGTGCTTTGGGTGTGGCTGGGCCTGGAACTACTTTGCCTGGGCTATTTAAACCACACCCAACCAGCAGAACACGCTTCACGTTATTCAGCATCTAGCAGTGTGACGCTCACTGTGTTCAGCTCCTGGTCTTTAGCAGCTCCCTGCAAGAAGATTACTCTGCCTTACTTGTGAGTACACGATCCAGCATCTCAACCATCCCTCGCTGGAAAACCGCAACCTGTGGCAATAAAGAGAAGAAAAGCATCAACATCATTCACCTATGAGTACTAGCTTGAAGAATTCCTGCAATCCGCTGTTGCAGCCTCTGCTCGAACATCGTGACCTGAAACAAGAAAGGCAATATTAAAACGCGGTTTCAGAACATCAAATTTCATTATTCTTACCTGAATTCCGTTGTGCTTCCATCCAGAACACCACAGCAACATCCTGAAAGGGAGAAATATTCAGGTTCGCTTTCAACATTTAACAAACTAGCTGTGCTCTATGCATTACTTACCTTAACGAATTCCTGTGCCCAGGTTTCATAGTTCTCTCGTCCACTCTTAGCTCCACAGCGGCCTTTGAGAAGAGAACATAAGTTAGCTTTAAATAGACAATAAAAGAACACCACGCTTCGCGCTTTCTCTTACCTAAAGCGTGCATCTCCATCCGGCACGCCAGCACCAAAAGACTTTCACACCTGTAAAGAACGAAATGGACATTAATGAAACTTCTGCAAACCACCATATAAGAGCAGACAAAGACTGATAAAACATTAAGCCTATCTACAGCAGACTTGGGGGTCACAGCAGGCCTGGGCCCGAAGGAAGGCGCAACACACCAGTGAAGTAACTGACAGGTAATCACCAAAGCTGTGCTGCTTCGGAAAATGTTCAGCGTCTGCGTCAATGTCGTCAATACGCTGTCCTCAAGGGCCTCCATCAAGCCGACGTCACCAGATGTTATAAGTAGGGCACACGGCACCTGTAGTCTCAGTTGTAGTTTTTTTCCCCCAGAACGTGTGGCACCAATCTTCTGCCAGTATGACCACAGAAAGCCTTGCGGAAATGTAAGCCGCAATCGCATAAGAAATTCTGTAGCGGGGCAGGTAGGGAGGGAGCGATATGGAATAAGTCGGACCATCCCATCGAAAGAACATTACCAGGTAAGAGTAACTTGTTCTTCGAGGGGATTGGGTCCTCCGACGTATTCCATATCTATGACAGACTCCCAAAGCAGTACCAACGTATGGAGGGAAAAGAATATAGAAATTTAGAATGCCCAATTAAATTGCAGAGTAAAGGACCGCCTTGCCAAAGGCCAGATCCTGCCCATGGATAGAATCTAGAGAGTAGTGTCTAACAAAAGTATGAACCGAAGCCCAAGTGGCTGCTTCACACGTTACGAATAGGAACACCCCTCTGCAGGGCAGTAGAGGCAGCCATACCCGTACTAGAATAGGCCCCTAAGCCTACCGGTGGGTCCTTACCCGCCAAGCGGTAACATTCAGAAATTGCCAAGATAATCCATCTAGACAAAGTCTGCTTAGTAACACCTTGTCCCAAACGCCTTCCAGATCGTCCACTCTGACCGGGACATGCGTGAAATGTAGAAACTTAAACCTCTCCTAGGATCTAACCTATGGAGCCTCTCCTCGTCCTTACCAGGATGCAGAGGAGGATAGAAAGCCGGAAGAATGACCTTCTGGCTTAAATTAAATTCCAATACAACTTTCGGAAGAAACCAAGGACGGGCTCCAAGGACAACCCTGTCCTTACGAAACACCGTGAAGGGTGGCTTAACAGAAAGTGCCTGCAACTCACTCTGCGAGCGGAAGTAACCACAACTAAAAATACAGTTTTAAGGGTCAACAGCTTCAAAGGACAGGAATGTAAAGGCTCCAATGGAGCACCCATTAGGAATTGTCGCACAAGGTTCAAATTCCAACCAGGGCACTTGGAAAGGTGTAGAAACACATTTGTGAGCCCTTTCAGAAACTGAGAAACTAAAGGAATTTTGAAATAAGAACACTCAGATGAGTGCTTAGAAATGGACAGCGCTGCCAGGTAACCTTTAATGGTACCCACTTGCAGGCCCTTGTGGGCTAAAGAAAGCAAAAAAGACAGAACCACAGGAATGTCACATGACAGGATCCACATTCTTAACCCTGCACCAGTCGCAGAACTTTCTCCAACGGCAACGGTACAAGGACTTTGTTGCAGGCCATCTGGCAGAAAACACCTCCATCACGTCTTCAGGGAGGTCCCAATCCTTATACCTCAAACTTTCAGAAGCCAACTGTGAAGGTTGAGGGAATCTGACCTCTGGATGGAGAACCTGTCCCCCCTCCTCCCCCCCTCCCGTGAGAGCAGATAGTCTCAGTAGGGAAGTCGACATGGAGGACAGATGGACAAGTCAAGACGGTCCGGGTACCATGTTCTCCAGGCCCATGCCGGAGCAATGAGGATCATCCGGGAACCGAAGCTCGTAACCTCCGCAGCACTTGCGGGATGACGGACTGGAGGAAATGCGTACAGCAGTGGGAAGGACCACTCCACCACGAACGCATCCCCTAAGGCTCCTCTTGGAGGAAATTCCCACGAGCAGAACCTTTCGCACTTCTGGTTGACACTGGAGGCGAAGAGATCCACTTGTGGGGTCCCCCAAAGGGCGAAGATCTCCAGGAGAATCTCCTGAGCCAGCTCCCACGTGAGAGATCGTGCTCTGCCTGTTCAGAGCATCCGCTGTCTCGTTTTAGTCTCCGGCCAGATGAACTGCCGAGATCGAAATTTCCTGCTGGATGGCCCAGAACCAGAGCTGCATCGCCTCCCTGCACAGAGGAAGTGACCCCGCCACCGCCCCCCCGCCAACCCCGCAACCCCCTGTATCCCCCCAAATCCCCCCGCCACTACCCCTCATTTTTGTTGAGGTAGTGCATGGCCACTGTGTTGTCCATCAGAATCAGGACATTCTCCCTCGCACAGTTAGCAGAAAAGCCTTCAGGGCAAGCCCGACGGCCCTCAGCTCCAACAGATTGATATGGAGTCCGGACTCCGGAGACCAATGACTGCTGTCAACTCGTTGGCATGAGCTCCCCATCCAATGAGGGATTCATCCGTCACAATAGTCACCTCCGGCCAAGGTAGCCAAAATGGAGCACCCCCACTTGTCCTTCCTGAGGAGTTTGTTCAAACCACACAAGTCCATGATGGGTCTCAATCCCCAGTCTTTCTTTAGGATAAAAAAAGAAGGGGAATACCATCCCTTTTTCCTCTCCGCTACAGGCACCAGTTCTGTGGCGCCTTTCTCCAGCAGGGCAGATCCAGACTCTTCAAAGAGAGATTCCCTGGTGGATGGTTGCGAGGCCTCTGCCGGAAAGGAAGACAGTAGCCGTGGGCTATGATCTCCAGAACCCACACATCTGAAGTAATGGCGCACCACTCTACAAGATGCTGCGCCAGCCTTCCCCCAACCAGTGAACCATGGGACATGGCCTCATGACTGAACTGAAGCGGCTGCGGCATTGCCCGAGGGTAAAGAGGCAACTGCCCAGGCGGCCTTGGCACCTCGAGTACCTTGTTTTCCACCTCTGGCACTCCTACGGTGGCCCCTTTGACTTGCAGCTCCCCTCGATCTACCAAAGGTAGAGTAATATCGAAAGGAACCTCCCCTCCATTGCTGTCCCCTATGACAAAAAGGCAGAGGTTGACTAACTGCAGCGCTCAACAGCTTCGCTGCAGCTTTTGAGGTCTGCAACCTCTCAAGGCTCTGGTCAGCCTTGCTGCCAAAAAGATGTTCACCATCAAAGGGCATGTTGAGAAGCCGGGCTTGTACATCAGGAGCAAACCCTGACTTCCGCAACCACGCAAACCTGCGCATTATGGTGCTTGCCGCCATGGACCGGCTGACGCAATCGGCCATGTCCAGACCCGACAGAACGGATTCACACATGGCATCCTTGCCATCTTGAACAAGAGCAAGAAAACCATCCCGTTCCTCCTGTTCAGCCGCCAAAGAGAATTCCACAGAATATGAGTGAAACGTGCTAAGGCACACACAGAGTTGGCTGCCTGTAACGCCATACCCCCAGAAGAAAACACTTTCTTCGCCACGCCATCAAAACATTTGTCGTCCCTATAAGGAGGGATAGTAGGGTACGACTCCTGTTCGCCGGGGCCATAGCCACCTGCACCACCAAACTCTCCGGAGTGAGGTGTGTAGTCAAGTAGCTGGGGTCGCTATTGGCTGGATGGCATTTCTTCGGCAAAGACTTGCTCACTGCCGGGAGACTCTCCGGAGCAGTCCAAGCCGTTGCCACCCTTCTTTGCAAGGCCATTTGGAATAGCAGTACTGGGTCAGTTGGTGGACCTTGGTCAAGGATATCTGTCAAGTCATCCTGCAGAAAATCCACTGGTGGCGCAGACCACCCCAAGTATTCCGTTACCCTTGACATAAGGCACCGGTACGAGGACTCGGCGTGCGGGCCAGGCTCAGGCCTACTGAACTCAACCTTCAGAGGTGTCCAGACCACTAGCGTCATGCAACGACTGACGCAGGTCTCCAATCTGGCTATGACCAGACAAAATCTCGTCAGGTACCTCATCAGGAACCAAACATTCCTCAGACCCTTCTTCCACCTCAGAAATATAATCCATAGGCTGGAAGGGGGGCACAAAAAGGGTACAAAAACATTTTTCGACTTGGCCAGAGACTTTCTAGGAGGTTTCACCGTGCCATGGGGTACCTCCAACAAAGCATCCTCGAAAGGAGTCGATGGAATCGGCGTCGAGCGTGGCGCTGACAGCTTCGACACAGTCCGAGGGCAGAGCCCCAAGCGTGTCCGACAGCGTCGACTGCTCCCTCGGAGGCAGAGCCTCGAGAGAGTCCCGACGACCTCGGCGCCGTTGTCTTCATTGAAGACCTCACAGGCTCCGACGGTCTCGAGGGCGTTGAGGACCGGGACCTGGCACAGGCATGTCTAGAGCGATCCACCTTGTCCGATCGAGACCTCGAAGGTGCTTGATGATCGTGCCTACCACCCGAGCCCGAAGGCGTGCGAGTGGTGGCTCTAGCACGGTCACGGCCGGCGTCCTTCAACGGCGTGGACGGAACAGAGCCCTGCGACTGAAAAATCGCCATCATCTCCTGACAAAATGAATCCCATTCCGCAGGAGTGGAATGCTTGTTGGTACAAGCAACCCGCTGACAGGCGGAGTCCTCCGATGAGGAAGGCGACCAGTGATGGCGCTTCCTTGAGTGCCTCGAAGAGGCAGAGGAATGGCGGGACCCACTCCAGGACCGAGACACCCCTAGACTTACACCGACGATGGAGAGTCGCCCCTGGAGACTTCCAGGGCTTGGCCACCTTACCGACAGAAAGCTTCTTACGCTACCGCAAGGCCTTCGAAGTTAACGACTGGCAATCGTCACAATCGGCGTGGTCCTCCCCGAGGCACCAGAGGCAAGCGTTGTGCGGGTCCGTCAGCGACATCTTAGAACCGCAGTCCCGACACTTCTTGAAACCCGCCGCGGGGTAGAAGACGGAGACATCATGAAATTCTCCACAAACTAACAGGTTCGAAGAACCGATAGAATAGAACTCAGAAGAACCAAGGTGCACCGAGATCTCCGAAGCAAACACATTCGCAGAAAAAATGGAATTGAGGCTACGGGCGTCCTACTTATAACATCCGGTGACGTCGGCTCGACGGAGGCCCTCGAGGACAGTGTATTGACGTCATCGACGCAGGACGTAGAAAATGTTCCGAAGCAGCACAGCTGTGGTGATTACCCGTCATCGATATGGAATACGTTGGGAGGACCCAATCCCCTCAAATCTATTTTTGTACAGGCACACTGTATTTTAACAGTTCTAATGCCTGGATCTCCTTCTCCCCCAGGTTACTACTATATGTTGTGTGCCTATTGTTAGATAGTGGGCACACATAAAATCAGGGTGTAGTGTCTTAATTGACTGTTTGTCTGGTATTTTTATACTGTTTTATTGCAAATTAATTACGTAATCAAAAAAGCTCACTTGTAACAATGTGTATATTTTAGTGATGTCCATTTTCTATGGACAAGTGTGGACCAATTGTACCTTTGTCAGCCTACATCCCGATTCTAAGTTTAAGCCTTACAGCTCTGCTACTCCGATTTTAGGAGGTATGGGTTCCCTTTTGGGTTAGACGCTTTACCTCACCTTCTGGTTAGTAGTTATACAGCACTCAAATGTCAGAGCAAAAACATTAGTCTTCTGAAAAAAAAAATTATGTAATATATTGCTTAAACACAGGTCAAGTCATGGTGAACAGTAAACTACAGGTTCATGAGGAGATTGTCCAGCAACTTATTGGATGTTTAAGACTGAATTCAAAGCCAGGACTACTGTTGAGCAGTTAGAAATGCTGCTGTGCCAAAACGGTTAGACCTGCAGACTATCCAGCAGAGGAGTTCATGAGGAGACTCCTCTTGGAGACTAATCTCATTTCTCCAGGTCATACTCCTCACTCAACTCCAAACTGCTCAATTTCCTCCAGTCTCCTTATAGGACAGCCTGGTAACATGCAGGGCACCTTGCCCACCATTTCTCCTAAGCCCCACCCATTTTACCCACACTCCTCTCCCACTTCTCACTTATGTCGCCTACTGAGCTTCCACATCCTTCACTCTGCCATCCAATCCTTTGCTCCAGTTGACCTCTGCACCACAAACTTAACCGTCACTTGCGCTCACCGCTCCACCTTATTCAATCTCTTTCAGCTGGTATCTTACCCCAAACTACCAGTCACAATTAAAGAAACTGACTGCTGACACCCCCACCCCTCAAACTACTCATTCTACAGACTAGTCTTTCCTACCCTAGCACTAATCCTCAAAAGGATTCTCTTCAAAACGCAGAGTCCATTTTCAGGTACACACTTGCTGATTGCACCTCAGCCGCACTCCCCAGTCTGGGTTTTGGTACAAATGTTCCACCGAGACTGCACTTATTCACATTGCCAATTCTCTTACCACTGTCCGTCACTCTGCTCAATTTCCAATCAATTATTTTGGCTACATGCCAGAAAAGTGGTACACAAGTTCAAGGGTGCACCAGAGTCCAACCTAATACAGGATGGGTTTGACTGCAATTAAGAAATCTATACTCCCATGGTGTTCTTAATGTAGGCGGATGGTTGACACTATTGGGTAATTTTTAGGAAGGCATTTCTAGTCACAACTTCGAAGGATTATGGTTTCCCCATAGTTCAGAACCATAAAGTGCTTCCTAATTGCCTTTAAATTTAACTTCTACTGTTGGTGAATAGACCCATAGCCCTGTTTCTTGGAGAAATTGGCAACAGTCCCACTTTTGCTCATCCCAATTGGCAGTCGAAGTGAACCTTAGCAATAGGTTGTCATACCTCTTTCACTTGCTCTATGCTAGCCCCTTCATCTTGCAAGGTGACACTTGGTGGCTTCTTCCTTTTCAAACCCATATTACAATAGTCCTTAAATAGGTCAAACTGTTTGAGACCCGTTAGTGCTGCAAGGACTGCATCATCTGCAAATAGTAGGATGGGTATTATTCTGAGCCATGGTATGGGGCAGTCGAAACGGATAGCATTCTGTCAATTGCACCATGAATAAAAAATAAAAAAAATTGAAAAGAAGTGTTGATGACAGCACTCAGCCCAGGCTTACTCACTTCTCTACATTCAAGGGTTTTGTTTATCCCCCACTCAAACCCCCCCCCCATACACGGTTGGCCTTGTTTTCACTATATATTAATAGTAGCGCTGACAAGAGGCCAAGGGGGTGGGGGAGGAGGGATATGCTAACATAGCTTATGGAACAGTCAAAGGCTGCTTTTAGATCTATGAAATGTGTGTATGGATACATACTTTTCAACCAGTATCAGCAATCAGAAACTCTGATCTATTGCACTTATTTCCTTGGTGGAAGCCTGCCTGGAGAGCGCACAGCCCTGCAAACACCATAACTGAGTCAAGGAGTGAGAGGGGCTCCATTCCTATTCTTTCAGATTCAACAGCTTCATCTCATGGGACTCCAGCACCTCCTCCCAAACACCTTTTTCTGTTGGTGTCCCTCATGGATCAGTCCTGGGCCCACTTCCTTTCACCCTATATACCTCCTCCCTTAAAACTAATTTAATTTTAAACAATCACATCTTTGCCGACTATGCTCATCCCTGCCATCTCCAAACAAAGACCAATAGCCATCTGCCACTGGATGGCTCTACACTGCCTCATACTAATCTCTTCAGTCTGATCAAAGACTGAAGTCATTTTCTTTTTCTCCCTGCCTCCAATGACAACCCCACTCTCCCTCTAACCCCCTTGCACATGGCTTGTTTTTTCCTCACAGCGACCTGAAACAACCAGTTCAGCAGGAACACTGCAGTCAGACTCTGCAGCATTAACAGACAATTCTGCCGACACAGCACTCGAGTAACACTCATTCCTAGCAAACTGGGTTACTACGAATCTACTTGTTGGTGTGACCCTCAATGCCCTTCGCTTTACGACATGCATTCTTTTCAGCCTAACCTGATCGTATCCCACCTCTACAGTCGCCACACTGTTTGGCTATCCAAGCGTAATCACTTTACAATCCTGCTACTCTATAAATCCATCGATGGCACTGTCCCCCAGCTACCTCACTGAAGGAACAAGTTACTTACCTGTAACTGTTCTCCAGCATGGGTCTGGCATGGATTCACATGCTCATGAATATTCCCGTCAGGCCGGGAATCCTCGGAAAAGAAAAAAATCAGTATCAGTTTCGTTTCTGATCTGTCTTTCTTACTAGTAACCAATCACTGATCTCTGGGTCATACTGCCCCCAGCCAATGACTGCCCTCTCCCTAAGCCCCGCCTCTGGCAGCCATCCTCAGATTTGGTAGCATGCAAAGTGGCAGTATGACCAAGTGAAGAGCCGCAGAGGGGTAGGCGGGAGGGTTTGCATGTGAATCCATGCCAGACCCATTCTGGAGAACAGTTACAGGTAAGTAACTTGTTCCTTCTCCAGCATGGGGTCTGGCATGGATTCACATGCTCATGAATAAAAGAATACATGCAGTATACACATGCAACCACAGGAGGTGGCAAAGGCTCAACGTTAAGCATTACATCCAAAACTCAACATTAAGCAATTCTTACCTCCTCACCAGGCTCACCTTAGGCGAACAGGTTGCGCAGCACTGCTTGGCCGACCCTGGACTCCTCCCTGGAGTCCCGATCGACGCAGTAAAATCTTGTGCAAGTGTGCGTCAACCTCCACGTAGCAGCCCTGCAGATGTCCCGCAGGGGCACACCAGACAGGAACGCCGTGGTAGCAGCAATCGCTCTGGTCGAATGGGCTCTCGGGCAGCGGTCGGTTTGCCAACCGGTGACAGTGCATGATGCAGCCGGAGAGCCTTCCCTTGATTCACAGACCCAAAGTTCACAAACAGTTGTGACATCTTCCGAAAACTCTTTGTGCGGTCCAAGTAGAACTTCAGCGCTCTAGCTACATCCAGCGAGTGCAAAGTCCTCTCGGCTGGCGTTGAAGGCAACGGGAAGAAAACTGGCAACACCAAGGGCTCGTTGAGGTGGAAGTCCGACGGCACCTTGGGCATGAAGGAGTGGTGCGTCCTCAGCACCACCCTCGTGTCATGAAAAGTCAAGTATGGAGGCTTGCAAGATAGGGCCTGGATCTCTCCCACTCATCGTGCGGAGGTGATGGCCACGAGGAACGCCGTCTTCCATGACAGGAACTTCAAAGGCGCCAAATGCATAGGCTCGAATGGGGGTCAATCTTCTGTGCACGGCACCAGACAGAGAACCTCTTCCACTTATGACCGTAACACAAGAGTTGAGGACGCCCTGGCTTTTGCTAGAACCTCTCTGCAGTCAGCCGGATATCGTACCCTCCAAACTCTAGTGCTGCAGGAGCCAGGCCTGCAAGTTCAGCGACTGTGGGTCGTGATGGAGAATGGCACCTCCTTCTCTGGAGAGAAGATCCGCGTCCGCCGGCAGCTTGACTGGTGGGGATGTTGACAAGTCCAGAAGGTCCGGGAACCAGATCTGCCTCGGCCACGCCGGTGCGACGAGGATCATTCTGCACCTGGACTTCTTGAGCTGGTTGATGAGACGGAGCAGCAATGGCAACGGAGGGAACGCGTATAGAAACAGGCCGTCCCAGGGGAACGAGAAAGCATCGCCCATGCTCCTCGGCTGCGGGCACCTGCTGGCGAGCCTCTGGCACTTTGAGTTCGTCGCCGTCGCGAAAAGGTCGATCCGGGGTTTGCCCCATCGTCCAAAGAGCCGATCCACCCGGTCCTGACGTAGTTCCCACTCGTGGCACGAGCGCAGCTCCCTGCTGAGTGAGTCGGCGATGGTGTTTTTTATTCCTGCCAAGTGGAAGGGAACGAGAAACATCCCCTGGGCGACGGCCCAGTGCCACAGATCCTGGGCCTCCTTGGATAGGGCTGGGGGATCTGGTGCCCCCCCCCCGCTTCCGTATGTAGAACATTGTGGTGGTGTTTTCGAAGATCCTCACTACTTTGTCCTTGAGGGACGGAAGGAACGACTTGAATGCCCAGAACACTGCTCGGAGCTCCAGAATGTTGATGTGGAGAGACCTCTCCTCCGGGAGCCAAAGGCCTCTTGCGTGGAGAACTCTGGTGTGGGCCCCCCTCAACCCTCAACCCTCCAGAGAGGCGTCCGTCGTCACCGTCTCCTGAAACGCTGGGGTTTGAAAGTCCGTGCCTGTAGTGAGGTGAGCACGGATACCCCACCATAGGATCGCCCGACGGAACTCCTCGTCGAGAGAGATCCTGTCCTCGAAGCAGCCCTTCGCCTGAAACCAGTGGGCATCGAGGAACTCCTGTAGCGTACGCATCCGAAGTCTGCAAAGGGGTACAAGATAGATGCATGAGGACATCATCCCGAGGAGGGACTTTATGGACCTCACCCTGGCCACGTCCGTGGCTAGCCGGCGCCACACCTTGCCCAGAATGGTCTTCGCCCTCTCCTCTGAAGGGGAGGCCAGTTGCCCCACTGTATCGAGCTTCGCTCCCAGAAACAGTGCAACTTGCAACGGAACTAGGTGGGATTTGGGGTAGTTGATGGCGAACCCCAGTTCCGTGAGCAGCCGGACTGTCCTCGCTGTGTGTTCGACAGCAAGTTCTCTTGTCCTTGCCCGGATTAGCCAGTCGTCCAGGTAGAGGTAGACGTGGATCCCCTGCAGGCGCAGCCACTGGTGCCAGGCACTTGGTGAATACCCTGGGTGCCGACTTTAATCCGAACGGTAGGGCTCTGAATTGGTAGTGGCGTCCCTGAACCACGAACCTGAGAAACTGTCCTTTCAGAATGGGGATGTGGAAGTAAGCATCCTCCAGGTCCAACGACGATAGGAAGTCGCCCGCCTCCAGCTGTCCCAGCACGTGCTGGAGGGTGACCATTCTGAATTTCTGCGCCTTGATGTATTTGTGTAACCGACGCACGTCCAGGATGGGGCGCCAACCGCCTGTCTTCTTTCTGACGAGGCAGTATCTTGAGTACACTCGGAGCCCCAGAGCCTCCTGGGGACAAGGTCGATGGCACCTTTATTGAGCATCGCCCTTACCTCCAACAGCAGTTGAAGGACACAAATCTCCTTCCTGGCCACGGGAGGAATGCGAGGGCACTTCCTTTGGAATTCCAGCGAGTGCCGTTGGCCAGGGTGTCCAGCACCCAACGGTAGGTGGAGATGGACTCCCACACGCTGACTAACTTCGTCAGCCGGCCTCCGACCGGGGTGCTTCGGTGGGGGCCCGACGACAGGGCCGGGTCAGTCTTGCTTGGAGGTGGCCTTGCCGACGACGGCAGGATCCCCTTGCTTGCCGCAACCTCTGTAGGCCTCCTGGGAAGAGGAGCGGGCCGCCTGGCAGTATGTGGAAGAGCCATCGCTGGATCCTTTGGAGGCACCCTGTGCCTCCAGAGCTCCGAAAGGGCCGTCGTCGTTGAAGTACCCCTAGGGCCCGGGCCGTCTCAGAGTCGGTCTTGATGGCCTGGAGAGACCCGTCCACTGCCTTACCAAAAAGGTTGTTGCCGTCGAACAGCATATCCAACACTCTGGTCTGGACGTCCTGGCAAAAGTCCGTCGCCTTGAGGCATCGTCGTCGGAGGCAAACTGTTGCCCAGTTGGCGAAATCCGGTATCGGCAATGTCCGTTGCCACCGTAATGGCGTCATCCGACGCCACCTCGCCTTCCTGCAGAATTTGTAGGGCCTCCGCCCTCTTGTCAGGTAGGAAGTATAGCAGGGGAGCTATCTTGAACCAGAGCTCCCTGTCGTAGCGGGCCACGACCGCTAAGGCATTGGCTGCCTTAATCGTCCTCCCATGGAGTCCAACTTCTAGCCCTTGCTGTCCGGCGGGAAGCGGAAGTTGAAGCCACCGCACCTGCTGCTTTCTTCTTAGCCGCTGCCGAGAAGACAGTCAGGCGTGGGCTGGGCCCTGAGGCACAAGGGGGTGGCATCAGGGACTCTGTACTTCTCGTACCTGTCCCTCTTGGCGGGTGTCGTGGAAGGGTTCTTGAGGATAGCAAGCCCCTCGTCCCAGATGTCGTCGAGCAAAGGCACCGCTAGGACAGTCTTCATGTTGGCCTCTCGTCGTTGGTAAAGAAACCCTTCCTTTTTTGTTCTTCAGGGCAGAACTGGAAGAGCTCGGGTGCCCTGGTTATGGCGTGAAAGAAGCCAATTCCGTCGGCTGGAGAAGCCCGAGGGGGGGGGGTGATGACGGGATGTCCGCTGTGTCATTGCTGCCGGCGTCATCCGTCCCTGTATTCTCTCTAGGGTCCCGAGAGGGGGATGAGGGGTCCACAGGCCTCGCGGGC
Organism: Ambystoma mexicanum; assembly: GCF_040938575.1. Lineage (NCBI taxonomy): Eukaryota > Metazoa > Chordata > Amphibia > Caudata > Ambystomatidae > Ambystoma > Ambystoma mexicanum. The sequence continues at coordinate 816,426,887 of NC_090927.1, forward strand.
ATGAAAGGCGGAGAGGGGTGGACTCCCCCCGTTTGTTCGGAGGGTTCCCCGATGGGCCTGGTTCTGGATACTCCGTCGGGGTCCATGGTAATCTCGTCCTCATCTCGGCACAAGGATTGGATTGCCAACAAAATGGCCGCCGAGCTATCCTGGGGCTCGGGTAATGGCTGCGACGGGGCAGGATGGCCGTTCTACTGGGCCCTCTTCGTCGCCATCGTCACTATCTTCGATCACATCAGCGGGGACCGTCCCCTGGGATCGAACCTTCTCGAAGCTCTCGTTGAGGCCTATGAACCTCTCGTTGAAGCCCTTCTCGGTTTCCACCAGCTCCTCCTCAGAGGCTGATTCTGAGTCTGTAATGGCCACCGTCCGCCCCCCCACCCCTCTTTTTCCGCCGGGGACTTCAAGGGGGTCTTAACGATGGGCTGGTAAGAGGATTCCCTATGCGGTGGCAGGGATACTCTGGGCCCAGAGGCCGTTTCCACTGGCGTAGTCTCAGCCGGCTTCGCCAGGGTCGCAGCAACCACTTCGATAGAGGCCTTTGCCGGCTGGATCAAAGCCCTCACCACCTTAGTTGTGTCCTGGGCCTTCGACTTGGGGGGAGGGGGGGGGTCAGCGCCTCGCTCCCCCTTCGAGATCAACCAGGGCCGCTCCAGCAGCATACCCGGGTTCTCGGACTTCCTCTTCCCTGAACCAGAGCTCTGGCTCGTGGTTGAACGTGCCGGGGAAGACGCGCCCTGCCTGGCAGCCGAAGAGCCCGACCTTTCGGCACTCCTGGTGCCCGCAGACTCACGGTGCTTGGCCTTCTGTTGGGCTCCCGTCGCCGGGGCGCACACACAGGACTTAGAAGCCCGCTCAGACTTTTTCTTCATCTTCTCACCTGCTGTGCCCTTCTCCAGCCAGGCGGCGAGACGGGAACGACGATCTTGTTTGGTCCGTTCCGAAAGGTTCTCGCAGAACGCACAGTCCTTCTCCACGTGCGTCTTGTCCTCATGAAGGCAGTAGAGACATCACGAATGCTCGTCCTTGAAAACTTTGTAATCCGCATCCAGGGCAGCACCTGAACAGCTTTGATCCGGGCGTCGAGCTTCCCTTGTCCTGGGCCAAGTCCATTGAGGTAGGCCGCAGATCTTCCGGAATCCTCCAAGAAGCGTAAACTCGACGAAAACTTCACCCTTGAGGGGCGTAGAAGAATTACGAAATGGGTCCCCGTTATCGGAAGAAGAAACGGTGGAGCTTGAGGCTCGATTAAACAAATAAAATGAGAAAATCTCCTGAAAAAGCGCGAAAACACAGCAAAAACTCGAGAGCTAAAGCACGAGGACTCCCAATACTTGAGCGTGCGGTAAAAATCTGAGGATGTCTCCAAGAGGCGGTGCTTAGGGAGAGGGCAGTCATTGGCTGGGGGCAGTATGACCCAGAGATCAGTGATTGGTTACTACTAAGAAAGACAGATCAGAAACGAAACTGATACTGATTTTTTCTTTACTGAGGATTCCCGGCCTGACGGGGAATATTCATGAGCATGTGAATCCATGCCAGACCCCATGCTGGAGAAATGAATCTCACTGTACCTCTTTTCACAACCTATCAACCCCCATATGCCCACTTGCTTGCACTTGGTCCCTTACTTGCCCCACTCCACCTGTGCATCAAAGCCCTCTTCAGTGGAACTCTAAAACAAAGCACAAACTCCACCATCTAGCAATGGAAGGAACACTCGAGCTCCTCCACATATCCAAACTGCCAAATCGTTCTCTACTGCATTATGCTCACTCTTGTAGATATTGGCCTGAGGCTGCCAATGTTAAATAGTTTTAATGACCTCCAGTCTACGCTTTATGTTCCTATTCTTAGCCCTTCACTACACGGCATATGTTACTCAAAACAATGCTCTTATGTAAGGCATGTTTGGGGTGGTCAGGAAAGGTCCCTATGATTAACTGTTCATGATGTGTGCACAATTTGTGACTGGGGATGCAGCAAAGTTAACATGATGTTGCAATTTTGTATATGTATCCAGTGTAGTTAAATGTAAATGGGACAGCTTACTTTAGTGTTAAGTTGATACATTAGATTTGCACACAGAAAGAAAATGCTAAAAATTGATACGTGAAATATAAACATTATTCAGATGTGTGACGCGACAGTTTTATAATACGCATGCGAGGAAGGGGACATGTCTGGAAGAAGCCATTGTGGAGAAGAAAACAGTTCTTATACATGTATACGGAAATACATACATAGGGCATTGATAAATCTATATTGGCTCTGCTTTCTTTATACATTTATTAAAGCTTTGCAGCTAGAATTTCACAAGATGAAATCGGAGCGTTTAGGAATAACTAGTTTAGCAGGCTTAAAGCAGAAGCAATGATTAACCAAGTAGATGTCAGTCGTTGAACGGGACACAATGTTTATGGCTTGGTAGTTCCGCAGAAGGCAGATGTACTCTCTAAGTGCATTGAAGTTTAGCAGGGGGAACCAGCCATTTGTTTTTACCAGCAGTAAACGTTGAGGTGAAGTGGTACTCGAGGCCAAAGTGATCGATGCAAAGGAGTTTCAATTGTATTCTCAGATGTGCCGTGCGTGTTGAAATAGTAGACATTTAGATTAGAATTTTCCAGGACGCCAGTAAAGTTGGGGTGGTTGAGATAGTTGCCAGTTTAAAGTGAACTTGTTTTTAATGCTTTCGTCATGTTACTTGAAGTATCCATGCGAACCATGTGCAATTACAATTGGGGTTAAAAGTTTTCAGGCCCGTTGTGACCTGCAATTAACTATGTTTGTATATGAATGTGTAACCATGTGTTGTCATGACCTACCACAGACAAATCCCAAGAAGGGGTGCGCTATGAATAAGATATGAAGATGAGTTAAAATAACAAGTGGCCAGTGAAAATGGAAGAATTTGAGAAAGATGGCATTTCTTGGTTTAGGTTTTGTCCAATTGCATGTGGGGAGTGGATGGTAAAATATATGGGAGTAGTTTAACTGTTGCAAAAATGTACGCAAGTCAACTTATGTGGTTTGTTGAGACTTGGGCTCGACAGGGTCATCTAAGCTCCTCCCCAGACACCTGTACAGGAAACTGCTTTACGTACAAACGTGCACTCCCTTCTTAAGTGGTGGGCCTGCTTTGATGGGGTTTAGGGGCCCATACATACAGGCACCTTATCCTACGACTACCTCTACTTTTATTGTCTGATTTCTAAGCCATTTCTATTTGAAATTCCAGCCTTTTCTTAAGCACAAAAGATTGACTCCTCGAACACAGTTACTTTTCCATTTCTATGGGTTGCACATTTGTCTCTAGTAGCCTCTTGCTCTGTCCATCCCTGCTGCTACTGGGAACGGCCAAATTTGACAACCATATCAGAATTTGCACGCTTTGTAAATTCAGCCTATTCCAAAGGTCGGTTTGATCAAATTAATTAACTGTAGGGACCATAAGACTATGTTGCACTACCCTCAAAGGGTGCCAACAAACCATGCACAACAGCACCCTGTATGAGGCGTTTTGTGCCGCTTCCTAACCTGGAGGGACTGTCTTTGGTGCACAATCTGTAAAACAAAAACTGGGTCACTCAAGTGTAGGCTAAACCAGAAATAGCTCCATCCAAATGCTACATCCAAAATGGCGTCCAAGTCAGCCACTGTGGGATCAGGAGGACACCACAGTACGTTGAATGTGTGAAACATCCAAAAATTAAATTACTGAAATGGATTTTGGTATGTTATCCCACATAGAGAATGCAAAGCAAGTAAAGCTAATGGATTCAGACTGCAAAACATGCTCAACTGGTATTTCATTTAGCTTTTTAAAATAACGCACCACAAATTTCAGCATTGTTCAAATAGTCCATTCTTTTATTTTACGAACCCGAAAAACGCCAAACAGCATCACTGCCCCCATGTAAAAACTCCTTTCATGGCAATATTTTGATTCTTAATGTACTCGTGCAGAGCAAGCATCTTATCAGAATATATAAAAAAAAAAAAAAAGAATTTAGAAGCAAACTTTATTTTCCAACCAAATTCCAGTACTACAAGGGCAGTAAAACAATGATACATTGAAAAAGCAGCATTAAACATTAGTTAAAGATTGAGAGAATAAATAAAACCTACAAAAACAAGAAATCATATAAACCCTTTCTTAATCCCACCCACCAAACAAATGACCACCCACCCCATCCCCACAAACAAAAAATATATTGGAAAACAAATGCCCTTTGCTATTTCACAGCCAGTACTGCAGGCTACTTAAAATTGTCCGGCGTTACATTCTAACCTAGTGGCTGGATACTCCAAAGCAGGGGCCACACTAACTTTAGAGATGTGTAGTTATTCTGCTATTTATTTACATAACCAAAAGGGATTGTTGTAGAATACCGGCATTTAATCCTCTTCTTTAAACATATCAGCATAAGAAACCAAATTTCAATGATACAGCAAATGAGGCAACTGGTATAGTAACACAGGTAGCAAAAGTTCACATCCAGGTGACATGGAAATCAGGGAGCACTCCAAAACCAGTTGCTGCTTTAAGAGGCTGCCACTGACAGAAGCTTGAAATTGCTTGTGTTCAATGGGGTGCATAAGGTAGGAAAGATGGCATTGCTGTAGATTTTGACAGCAAGCAATTCATGGTAGGGGCAGCCCAATAATGAATAAACAGGATCATGAAACATCTGGGGGAAAAAAAAAGAAGAATACATTAAAAAAATGCTACACAGCAAGCTTTAAGCCAACATGAGTGACTATGTGAAACATTAGATACTTCTCAGATGTTTAATTGCCAACATACATTTTAATATTAGACTATGCTTACTCGACTGGTTTCAGACAGGAATTACACGTTTCACAATTCAAAACTTTTTGAATCCATGGCTCAGTGTTCGAATGGCAAGTGACTTCACTGATAATCAGCTCTGCAATTCTTTGTTTATCAAAATAAGCATTCCTGTAAACCTATGAATTCTTTAATACAGCACTCTCCTTACATTCACCACCGAAAGCAAATCTACCCAGGGGTCAGAGGCAGACTCTGCTGTGTAGATAACAAGGCTTTTGTGCCCAACACATGAAACAAGTAATTTTCATTTTGGTCTTGTACTGCTAGCAGTTTGTTTTCCCATCTGTCCAGAGCCCGCTTGAGAGGCTCCAGTTGCCATCACTGTGCTCAATTCTTTTTCAATTAAGTGTAAAAATATTTACTGAATAGAATGGTAAAGAAAATCCTAGCTTCTCAATAACATATCTGGCTGCAATAGAATTATTGCTGGAGAAGTTAGTTTAAGAAACCTTTAAAATTGAATTTGAGCGTTCATCTTTTAATGAGCCATCACATCTAATGGAGGATAATTGTTAATACCCGCTTCATATTAACGGCCCTACACCTTAACTGGATTTAGAATAAGAAAAACATTTTGCCCAGCCCATTAGCACATTAGCACCCAGGGTAGAATGTTGGAATCCTTGAAGCCAATCTGGATCCAGGAATTTAAGCTATATCTGGCAAGGTAGTCCTGGATCCAGACGCCTGTCTGGATTCCAACGTTCTTCCTGGCATTCTGTGCTCCCCCCACAGCTTTCGAAGTGGTGGCCAATGTTGTATCTTTTCGTTGCTCAGATTGATCTGCCTTCTCCCTGGCATACCCAGTGGCTCCACCTACATGCTGTGGAAATTAAGAGTTTACTTCCTTCCAAGGGCTTGAGAGTTGGAGGTGATCAGGGATTAGGAGGCAGCAGGGATAGTAACAGAAAATTACTAGATACTGTTCAGTACATAAATAGCTGACATTTCACAGGAGAGCCTCAAGGAATGAGACACGGAGTGAAGCGACCGTTTTGTGAGGGAGTCATTTGCTGTGGACCCCATTGCTTGCTCAGAAAGTTATGCCATCAAAGTGTGGAATAAAAATGCCAAAAGTTAATGTGAAACACAATTACTTACCAGTAATATTTCTGAAGCTTGCATCTGCTTAGAGTCACATGCCTTGCATAGTGCACCATCTAGTGGTTGGTTCAAGAAGGAACAAGTTACTTACTTGCAACTGTTCTCCAGCATGCGTCTGGCATGGATTCACATGCTCACGAATATTCCATCGTCAGGCTGGGAATCCTTGGTAAGGAAAAAACCAGTTTCACTTCTAAACTGTCTTTCTCCTAACAACCAATCACTGGTCTCTGGGTCATACTGCCCCCAGCCAATGACTGCCCTCTACCTAAGCCCCTCTGGCAGCCATATTCATATTTTGTAGCAAGTAAAGTGGCAGTAGGACAAGAGAAGAGGCGCATAGGGGTAGGGGGAGGGTGCCCATGTGCATCCATGCCAGACCCGTGCTGGAGAACAGTTACAGGTAACTAACTTGTTACTTCTCCAGCATGGGGTCTGGCATGGATTCACATTCTCATGAATAAATATCAGTACACATGCACAACCAGGGGAGTTGGTACGGCTCAACATTAAGCATCTTACCTCCTCACTAGGCTCACCTTCAAGCGAACAGGTTGCGCAGCACTGCTTGGCTGACTGGACTCCTCCCTGGAATCCCTGTCAACACAGTAGAATCTCGTGAAGGTGTGCGTCAACCTCCACGTAGCCGCTCTGCAAATGTCCAGCAGGTGCACACCAGACAGGAAAGCCGTAGTTGAAGCGATCCCTCTGGTTGAATGGGCGCGGACGGCCAGGCAACGGTCTGTTTGCTAACCAGTGACAATGGGTGATGCAGCCAGAGAGCCAGCTGGAAATGGAAGCCTTGGAGAGGGCCTTCCCTTGGTTCACAGGGCCAAAGTTCACAAACAGCTGTGACGGATTCCGAAAACTTGTGCGGTCCACGTAGAACTTCAGCGCTCTAGCCACATCCAGCAAGTGCAAAGTCCTCTCAGCCAGCGACGAAGGGAAGAAAACAGGTAACACCAAGGGCTTGTTGAGATGAAAGTCCGACGGCACCTTGGGCATGAAGGAGGGATGCATCCGTAGCACTACCCTAGTCTCGTGAAATGTTGTACAGTGGTTTACAAGAGAGGGCCTGGATCTCTCTGTCTCGTCATGCAGAGGTGATAAGAATTTCAGTGGCGCTGAAAGCATGGGCTCGAACGGTGGACTCATGAGCCTAGTCAGTACCATATTGAGCTCCCACGCCGCAGCCAGAGCCTTCACTGCTGGGAATGAACGGAAAAGTCCTTAGATTCACTCCTTGACCAGGCGGTGTGACCACAGCGACGACCATCCCGGAGTTCTGGTGTAGCGGGAGACAACAGCCAGATGAACCTTGATGGAAGCATGCGCCAGCCCTGCTTTGGCCAGCAACAGCAAAGACTGAAGCACTTATGGAGCCGTAATCCGTAGAGGGACGATCTTCTGTGCACGGCACCAGACTGCAACCCTCTTACACTTATGTCCGTAGCATTTCAGTGTAGACAAAGCCCTGGCCTTGGCCAGCACCTCCTTGCAGTCCGCCGTGATATCGTATCCTCCAAACTCTAGCGCTACAGGAGCCAGGCCTGCAAGTTCAGTGACCCCAGATCGTGATGCAGGATCGCGACTCCTCTGGCGAGAAGATCTGTGACCACCGGAAGCTTGACTGGAAGGGATGCCGGCTAGTCCAGAAGGTCTGGGTCCTATATCGTCTCGGACACGCCGGTGCGACGAGGATCGTCCTGCACCGGGACCATCTGATTTGATTGATGAGTCGCAGAAGCAATTGGGGAACGCATAGAGAAGTCAGTTACTTACATGTAACTATTTCTCCAGCATTGGTATCTTTCATAGATTCAGATGCTTTAATATTCCCCGTCAGACTGGGAATCCTCAGTGATAAAAATAATTACTACTTTTTTTTAATATACATCTGTTATTCCATAGAGAATGCATGTAAATACCCCATTATGGCCTATGAGTCATTCCATTGTGTAGTCCCTCCACCTCACTTTGGCCCTTTATGGCTCCAACCAATGAGGTGGCAGGGCTTAAGCTCCGCCCTAGTCAGCCATCTTCAGATTTTGAACCGTAGGAACTACAGTATGATGGGCGCTGAGTGTAGGAGCAGCCTCTCAGTGGAGGCGGGTGGGCGCATGTGAATCTATGAAAGATACCAATGCTGTTTTTGGCCCTTCCAAGATGGCCACCGTGGTTTTCTTTGTTGTGTAGGCAGGCTGTGCTGAATCACCTCTCCCTGTGCTGCATTCCCATTGGTTGCTGAGTGTTTTCTTCCATCCAATCAGGGACCGGCAGGCTTCAGCCGGATCTCTCAGCAAAAGGCCCACTGGCTGGAACTGGTTTCTTTCATCTGCTTCTCACTGGGAGGGAGGTCCCGTTTCCACCCTCCTGGCCATCTGTTTCTCCTGCACATGTGGAGTTTGTGCCTGGCAGCTGACCATTCCATTAGGTAGGTGCACTTTCTGTGCATTACTGCACCTCCTGGGGAATTAATGAACCTGAAAAATCGAAATTTGAAAAAAAAAAAAAAAGAGGAAATGTGCATAATATTGTTGGAAAGGACTGTTTTATTTGGCATTTTCATTGTGCAGCCATTTTTTGAGTTTAATACCTGGAGCTGCGTTGCTATTTTGAAAGCACTAGTCTTTTCCTACTATTGCTGCTTATTTGACTGTTTTTTGGCCCTTCCAAGATGACCGCCGTGGTTTTCTTTTGTTGTGTAGGCAGGCTGTGCTGAATCACCTGTCCCTGTGCTGCACTCCCATTGGTTGCCGAGTGTTTTCTTCCATCCAATCAGGGACCAGCAGGCTTCAGCCAGCCCTCTCAGCAAAGGCCCACTTCCAAGGCCCCCGTCTGCTTCCGGAACGCTAATTGGGGTCCTCCCTGCACCTTCACCACAATGATGCTGCCACCTCACTCCTCTAAGAAATCCGGACTGCCTTGACTTTGCGACCTCCAGAAATATGGGTTAGTTCCCTCCTTATGGACTCACTTCTACTGCCTTTGACTATCACTGTTATTTCTGCTTGTTGCTCCCATGTGGTCATCCTGCTGCACAGTGCTTCCTAAAACCCTTTGCCAACATCCGATTCCAAGATTGAAAAAGTCAAATCTTGCTGTTTTTGCTACAAAGTCCTATCTTGCTGCCCATAGCGAAATTCTCTGTATTTTGCTTGTATACTGTTTCTTCTCTGTAACCTACCAGCCCAGTAACCTCACCACTCCCTTTTGTCTTACACCTACCTGCCTTAGCCCCCCCAGTATCTCCATCCTTCTCCTTACTTCCACCCCAATGGTGCCTTCCGTTTCTCCCATCTTCTCCAACTGCTTCTCTATTGACTATCCTTCCCTTCTCACCAAGTCTGGTAGGAAGAAGTTCAAAAAGGATATCTTGGCCTCTAATCCTGGTCTTCCTATCGCCGACACCTACTCCAATGCTTCCGCCAGACAGATCCATACCGACATCCTTTTGGTCGTTCCTTCGCCAGATCTATGGACTCCTCATATGGTCTGTGCTCTGCCCCATCTTCTCTCCCATTAATGGTGGCACTCGCTGGGAAGCTCTCATGGCTTCCTTCGACGACTCTAAAGTCATAATTAATGTCTACCTAAATGGCACTGTCATGGTCCAAGGTCCTCAGGCCAATCTCTCCTTTGATAGGCGCTTCCCTCGCCTCATCAATTTCCATTCATCTCCTGCTGTCCCCTCCTCTCCCCCCCTTGGCTACCTTGCCCTCGCTCTCCTCCTCCTCTGCCCCTCCAAGGGCTCTTTCTCCTCCACAGGGCATACCTCTGATCTGTACCCCTCCCCGGAAGGTCTTTAAGGCTGGCAACCTTCTTCATATTGCCACTCAACTCTCGCTCTGCTGTCAAACACTGACATCTGCCACCTCCTTGAAGAACTAGACCTTGATGTCCTTGGTCTTACTGAGACATGGTTCACGGCCAGCTCAGTCATGAGCTTTGACACTCTCCTCCCTGATGGCTACAAGATCCTCTCAGCACCCAGACCGGTCTGGTGGGGGGGTAGCCCTGATCTTTCCTGAGTGGATTCCTGCCTCTATCATTCCCACTCAGAGAAGGCCTACAGACAAGGCATTCAAAAGAGATGTAGGTCTCTCGCCTACCCATTCTCTTACTGTGGTTACCATCTACCGGCCTCCTGGTCAAATCACCTCATTTCTCTGAGTGGGCAGACCTCACCTCCTCCCACCTGGCCTCTACCACACAACTCCTCATCGGTGACCTAAATATACATTTAGACTCTCCTTGCTCCTCCTCTGTACTCTTCTGTGACCTCTCCGATACCCTCCCTGTCCATCCTCCCCTCTGGCCTGACTCACTCTGCAGGGCACAAACTCCATGTCTTGATCTCCTCTGACCGCCCTCTCCATCTCCCTGACCACTCCTCTCCTGGAGCGATCACTCCCTCCTCTCATCTCATCTCTCCCTCCCTCCCTCCCTCTTCCCCCCCCCCCCAAGCCAAGCCTACCCCAACACTGCCACCTACCTTCTCGAACATCCAGCCTATGAAGCGTGTGTCAGTTGAGACTTTTGCCGCCACTTTCCTCCCCCCCCCTCCACCTTTGGCTGTCTCTCATCCTGATACAGCCCTGTCTCTGCTCTTCAATTTCTGATACCATTGATGCTCTTGCCCCAGTCATGAGGATCCGTTTGAAGTCCAAAGCCAAGTGCAATTCCTGGTACGACTCTGACCTAGCTACACTTAAACGTAAGTGTAGGGCAGCTGAGAGGAAATGGAGGACTTCCTGTTCATCCTCTGACAAACTGGCCCGTCGCCTGCTACAAAGGCAATACCAGCTCTCTGTCCTCACCAAGAAGAGAGTCCACATTCAAGCTTGTGTCTCTGCGGCATCTAACAACTCGGCCGAACTCTTTAAAATCTGCAAGGAGCTGACCAACCCTACTGCAGTCTCTACCCCCTCCTGTTGCCTCCCAGGCTCTTTGCAATGCCCTTGCCTCTCACTTCATTTAAAAAAACCAGGACATCCTGTCCACCCTCACTTCTCTTCCCTCTCCATCTGTGCTTGCTGACCCTCCTTTAGCCACCCTCCCACCATCCTTCTCGTCCGTCCCTCTTTTCACCCCGACGAGGTTGCTAGAAAAGTCCGATCTATGAAAGCCTCTTCAAAACAGGTTCATCCCTGTTCCTCTAAAACCATCAAGGACCACACATTGACACCCTAGCTCCGGCCCTTGCTGATTTTGCAACCACTCTTTTGCCTCTGGATCCTTCCCCCTCCCCTCTGAAGCACTTAGAAACCCACAGCTGATCCTTCTTGTCCAGCTAACTATCGCCCAATTTCCATTACTCCCTTTCTAGGTAAACTCCTGGAAAAGTTGGCCATCTCTCAGCTTAACCTTCATTCCAATTCTGTTGTGGCTGTCTCCATGACCACCAGTCTGGCTTCAGAGCTGCCAGTAGCACGGAAACTGCTCTCCTAAACATCCGTGAAGATCTACTCACCAACCTTGACTAACATTCCATCTGTCCTCATCCTCCTCGATCTCTCTTCTGCCTTCGACACGGTCAACCATACCATCCTGCTCAACCGTCTGTGAAAACCTGAGTCTCACTTATCAGGCTCTGGCCTGGCTGACCTCTTTCCTCTCAGATCAACCCTCCCAGGTCCAATTTGGGTCCTTCCTTTCATCTATCTTCCTCTCTACCTGTGGTGTTCCCCAGGGGTCTAACCTCTCGCCCTGGCTTTTCAACCAATACCTGGCAACTCTCGCCCACTGCATTGCCATTTTCTGCTCATTTCCAGTGCTACGCTGATGACACTCAACTCATTTTCAAGCTGCCACCTCCTCTCCCTCTCATCTCTGATTGCCTAACTGCCATTCAAGATTGGTGTGCCGCCAATGATCTTTGTCTCAATGCCAGCAAGACAGATCCTCCTCATCGGCACACATTCACCATCCTTTCCCCTCACTCTCTGCCCAGCCTCCCTTGGCCCTCCTCCTACCCCCACCTGCGAGGCTAAGAACCTCAGGGTCATCTTTGACTCCACCCTTTCCTTCTCCGCCCACATCTGAGGTCTCTAAAATGTCAAATTTCCAACTGCACCTCCTCAGAGGTACTCTGCCTTTCCTCTCCTTCCCCCAGAAGCTCATGGTATCTCAAGCTGGTTCTCTCTAGCTTGGACTATTGTAACAGCCTCTTTCTAAATCTACCTGCCTCTACTCTCCACCCTCTGCAACTAATCCAGAACAGGACTGCGAGACTTGTCCTTGGCCTCAAGCCCTGGGATCGCATCTCTCCAGCGCTGAAATCTCTCCACTGGCTCCCAGTGGATGCAAGGATTAAATTCAAAACCCTCTGCATTGTCCATAAGGCTTTCTGGCGCCTGGGTCCAGAATACCTTCAGCTATCCCTCTGCAAATACCTCCCCTCTCGAGCTCTTCGCTCCTCTACCTCCAACTCACTCAGGGTCAGTTTTTTTTTCTAAGAAATGAGCTGGGGCAGCCTCCCTGCCACTCTAAAACTTGAGAACCATCTCCGGTTCCGGAAGCACCTCAAGACCTTCCTCTTTTCTTCCGCCTTCGCTCCCCCTCTCCCCTGCTGATCTGTTCTCTTGGCACCATACACCTGGCCACCCTCTGTCTTTTGGGCCCAGGTACCTGCTCATCCTGCCACCCTCCCGCACTGCCTGCGGGCCACCCCTTGCACTGGGGTCTGTATCTGTACCCATACTGCCACCCCTTTTTTCTTCCTGCCCTTACCAGACCTACCCTGTCTGCTGCCTTAAACCTAGCACTTGCAAATTGCTGGCTGCATTACCACTGTTTGTTGCCTTTATTATTTATCTGTTTCTCCTTTGCTTCGCACTTTCCACCCCCCCCCTTCCATGCACTTTTTCCCTCCCATGCACTTGCGCGTTCTCAATGTCACTGGGCCTAATAAGATTGCCGTTTTTTCTCCCCGGTTCCCCTCCCTTGCCTTGTCGCACTCTGAAACATTTTTGTACGAGCGCGATAGAAATAAAATATCAATCAATGCTGGAGAAACACAGTCAGGTAAGTAACTAAGACTTTGAGCATTTGATCTTTCATAAATTCAGATGCTTGAATAGAATAACCTCCTACCTTATGCAAAGAGGTGGCAGAGCACTGCCTGTCCAACTGCAGATTCTTTGTTGGCATCTACTGCCAGGCAGTAGTGCTTAGCGAACGTGTGCAGAGTGCTCCAGGTATCTGCTCTGCACATGTCCTTTAAGGCTACACTGCGTGAACCGCTACTAATGACTGGTGGAGTGTGCAGAAGGTGGCTTGGTGAGGGGGTGGTCCTTTGCTCGAGGACAGTGGGTGATGCAGAGACCCATTGTGCCAGACCTTGTTTGAAGATAGGCTGTCCTTTTGTGCGACCAGAAAAGGCCATCAACAGCCTGTTAGAGGAGCGTAACTCCTTAGTCTTCTGCAAGTAGAATTTCAAAACTCTAGCCACATCTAGAGAATGCAATGCTCTTTCTGAGGCAGAAATAGTTCTGGAAGAAAGATGGCAGGACAATGCGCTCTGAGTGTCATTTCCAATGAGACCTTGGGAAGGAATTTAGGGTGTGTTCCCAAAGAGATACTGTCCTTCTGGAACAAAGTAAAAAGAGGTTCTGAAGACAAAGCTTGCAATTCACTGATCCTCCTGGCCAATGTAATGGCCATCAAAAAAGCAGTTTTCCAATATAAGAATTTCATGTCACATCTGTGAATGGGCTCGAAAGGGGGTTGCATGAGAGCCGTTAGTACGGTGTTTAGGGTCCAGGTAGGGACTGATGAGGGCGTAGGAGGGTAAGTACGCATGAACCCCTTCAGGAAGACCTTAACAGCCGGAAAAGAGTAATAACTTTCTGGAGGAGTCGTGTATGCGGATATGGGCGATAGGTGAACTTTGATGGAGGACAGTGAGAGCCCTGCCTTAGCCAAACGCAATATGTGAGGTAGTATTTGTTCTACCGAAGCTGTAAGTGGGTTAATTGTAGACGTCTCATACCACTTAGAGAAGCAAATCAATTTCCAGACATGGGCGATTCTTGTAGAGGGGGCTCTAGAGGCCCGGATTATGTCCCAGCAGTCTGCCGGGAGATTCAAATTCATGAGTCTACGCTGCTCGGGAACCAAGCTCGCTGGGTTGTGGTGAAGGACTTTGTGGTTCTGCTGAGTCAATAGGTATTGATGTGCCCGGAGGCGAACTGGAGGCCATCGGGATAGATGCTGTAGAGTCGGGTACCAGATCAGTCGCGCCCAGGCCGGCGCTATTAGGATCAGAACAAATCTGCGTGGAATTCTCGCTATGAGTGGAATTGGGGGACAGGCATACAGGAATTTCCCTGTCCAGTCTGAGAAGGCATCTCCTGCTGATGTTCCAGGTACCTTGAGGCAAATATTTGACATTTTCTGTTGACTCTGGTGGCAAAGTGGTCGATCTGTGGGTGGCCCCATAAGGAGAAAATCCGCTGGACTTCCTTTTCATCTAGCTCACATTCGTGGGATGATGCATACTCCCCGACTCAGTTTGTCCGCCAAGACATTATCCACTCCCAGGAGATGTTCCGCCCCGATTTGGACTTTGTGGTGTAAGGCCCATGCCCATAGCAGTTGAGCTTCTTGTGACTAGACCTGATTTCGGGCTCCTTGCTTGTTTGTATAGTCCATCGAGGTTGTATGTCTGTCTGGACGGTCAGTACCTGTCCAGCCACTACTGGAAGGAAGGCTTTCAGAGCCCACCATCGCCCTGAGCTCCAAGACATTGATGTGGAGTTGTGATTCCTGGTCTGCCCAAGTCCCTTTTGTTGGGAGGTTCGTCAGGGATGCATCTGTCCTTGAGAAGAGTAGATGTTGGTGTCTGCAATGGCATTCCTTGCAGCAGGTTCTGGTGAGTATTCCACCATCGAAGTGCCTTGTGTACCGGCATCGGTATCTGGACTACATCCTCCCATTAACCTATAGCTTGTTTCCATTGGTGGTCCAGGGTTTCCTGGACTGGTCGCATTCGAAGTCTGCAATTTGGTATGAGAAATATACATGAGGACATCACGCCCAGGAGGGATTTGAAAGAGCGTACTGTGGTGGTCCCTTTTTCTAGGAACCAGGATGTCGAGCAGAGGATAGCTGTTACTCTGTCCGCCGATAATCTTACCCTGGGAATGCTGGTGTTGAACTCAGCCCCCAGGAAGAGAACTGTTGCTGGGTACTGGGCAGGATTTTATGTTAATCGAAAAAAAACATGACCCTTTTAGGAGTTTTATAGTTTTTGAAACTGCCAAGCGAGCTTGACTGGAGGAGCTCGCCCTTATCCAGTCGCCCAAATACAGAAAGACTGTCATGATCTCTGCTTCCAAAAGGTCAGGGTTTTCCCAACTCCCTTGGAAGCAGATCCATAACCCAGGTTCCGAGTGCCAACCAGTCCCAATTGGGACCTTTTGGACCCAGTCCTGGCGCCAGTGGCACCAGGCTCATAAATATGCCCAGTCCCAGCGCTGGAAGCGCCGGGCTCATAATGCTTGGGTGGACTTACCTGCAGCAGACCATGCTGCTTACTTGCCTGCCAGTTGAGCCTCTGATCCTCTTCTGTTTGGAACTACTTTTCCTGTTGGGTGGGGCTGGAGCCACTCCCTAGATTCAGAACACTGGAACTCTTCTGGAAGGCAGGAACTCTTTTTTTACCAGGAACTCTTTTCTTACTTAGGCGTGGCTGTGGAAGGAGACACCTAAGCACTACAGGAGGCTATTTAAGCCACACCCGGTGGATGAATCTTGCTTTGCGTTATTCTGCACCCTCTGCAGCAGAACGCTCATCGTGTCTTCTGCATCCGGTCCTGGGCCTAAGGAAAAAGGCTTTCCATCCTGAATCCAGTCTTCAGCAACACCTATAAAGACAAGAAAGAACAGGTTAGCATTCCGGCATCTGAAAGGCAAAGGCTTACCTACTCTTCGTGCGCTCCGGAGGTCTTCACACTGCATTCCGGCATCTGAAAGACAAAAGCTTACCAACTCTTCGCACGCTCCGGAGGCCGTCGGCGCTGCATCTCGCATCTGAAAGACAAAACAAGGTGCGTTTAAAGACATTGGGGAACTTTAATACTCACGTGCCATTACTCCTTTCCACATCTAACCCAGTGGGTATCCCGGCACCCTGCAGCCGCTCCGAACTTGTACCTGCAAAATAAAAAGACAGAGCGCATCGTGAAGCTGGCAACAAGCGCTTACTTACGTGCTTCCAGGCGCTTCTATTCATCACACGGGCTCCATCTTCAACTCACTTCAGCCCGTCATCCGCCATCGCCGGAACCCTGCAAAACAAGAGACATCATTATTAAAGACTTTAAAGACATTTGAGTCACTCGAAACTTACCGTTCGTGCAGAAAACGACGGACAGCAGTCCTCTGAAGTCAAGAGGCCTGCGCTACCTATCCAGTGAAGAAACTGGTTACAGCACCCTGCCCCGAGGCAGATGGAGAGCTCGGCATTCACTTACCTAAGGTGAGAGCGTTAACCTGTGGGGGTCTACAGGAGAGGAGAAGAGGAAAGAGATAGGGACACCACAATAACCCCAGTTCATTAACCCCGTATTTTCTATCTGCAGACATCTTACTCTGCACGTCAGGCATACAGGGCACAGAGGTCCAGCCCAAAGAGCCAACCGGGTGCTGCACATCACCTTTGAAGATACGGTAGTCGCCCAGTCAAGACCGGCGCCTCTGCGAGAATCAGGTGAGCGTTACAAAGACTTCCGTTCCCATCCTTCTGAGTTTTGCTAATACGGGCACCAAACATTTGGAAAACACCCTCGGTGCTGATTATAGCCCGAACGGGAGGACCCGGAATTGGAAATGTAGGTCTCCTACAGCAAACCTGAGGAACAGTCTGTGGGCAGGATGAATTGGAATGTGGAAATATGCGTCCAAGTCCAGAGTGGCTAGGAAGTTTCTGTTCAGCCATGGTAGGACGCCTTGCAGGGATATCATTTTGAATTTGATGCGTTTGATGCATTTGTCAAGTGCTCTGAAGTCTAATGGGGGTCTCCACTGGCCGTTTCTCTTCTTGATTAGAAGAAATCTTTTTTGATCTGGGGATAAGCAACTGGTTCTATAGCTACCTTGTGCAGTAATTTTTTAACTTCGGACATGACGTTCCGCAGCATGTGCACTTTGCGAGGGGTGGGAGCAAGGGATTGAGGTTGGTCTAGGAATTCTATGGTATGACCCTTGCAGACCACCTGTAACACCCACTTGTCCGATGTTATCGAATTCCAGCGTTGAAAAAATTGGCTTCCTCCCCACAGCTTCCTCCCCACAGGGGTGTGACATTGAGGAGGAAGTTCAGAATTGTCCATTTTGTTTGCTCTGGGCTTTACCGTGGGTAGAGCTGCGCCTTCCTCTCTGGGAGTACTTGTTGGAGGATTGGTATCTGTTGCCCTGGAATGCGTTTCCTTGCATCTTTGGCCCATAGGAAGAACGAGTATATCATCTGTCTTTTGACGATTAGCCCTACGGTCTCTATTTAGCCTTTAAGGAACTGATGGCTCGAGCGGTGTCCGTCTTTATTACTTTTAGGTGGTCATCTACTTTACCAAATAAATCTTGCCCATCAAAGGGTATGTCCAATATTTGTGCTTGCACCTCAGGTCTGGAATTTGTGGCTTTCATCCAGGCCTGTGTCCTTAGTACAGTGCCATGGGCCATCTGCCCGAAACCTGACTCAGCCACATCGACTGCAGCGTCGATCATGTGATCTGAAGTAGCTTCTCTGGCCGTCATGGCTAGCGCGTTGCCCGCTCCAAGAGAGATGCTGAGAAAGACTTCTACCCATGGCTTCCAAATTACGACCTTCCTTGTCTGGTCTGGCGGTGCCGACAGTGGCGATGACGGGTTGGCCAACTTCTTTCTGGCCGCTACAGTGATAACAGTCTGGCTTAGTATATAAGACAAAGTAGTGCTAGTATGGTGCCTTGCATTTCTTTTCAGGTCTCAAAACCAGCGCAGGTGTGGATAATGGCGTGGCCAGTATCTTCGACCCAGACTCCCATATGGTGTCGAGAAGAGGAATGGTGGTAACCGTTCTTCCTTGCTTGTCCCTGTGCTCAGAAAGCACCGACTTCTTCTCTTCCGATGTAACTTGTAATTTGAACAAGTCCGCAGCTTTTCCGATAATAGTATGAAACAATACTAAATCGTCCAGTGGTGAAGAATCACCTGGAGAGTTTCTTTCTGGGCTTCTCAACAATATAATCATCCCATTTGCTATGCGAATCAGGCTCCTATGTGAGCTCACCTTCCTCAGGGTCTGAGAAATCCCTTAACTGGTCATCTTGCCAATCAGAAACTGACAGACAATGGCACCATAGTTGGATCTCTAACCGGAGATCGAGGTCTATGTGACGATGCTGGAGACGGGACCCTTGTCGGTGAAGCACTGAGTGTTCTGCTCCTGGATCTACGTGGAGGCTCAGGTGATCATGCTCTTTTCTGTGGTCTACTCCTGGAAGGGGAGTGTCTTGGTGTACTTCGAGGTGAAATGTCCCTCTGGGGGTTCGGCTCCTTCGGCACAGATGACCTATTCTCTTGACATCTGTTGAATTCCTCAACCCTTTGCATGGATTCCATGAGCACAGGGAAATGAGGCTCGGCAACAAACCCAGTAGATGGTTGCCTGGGAGGACTGTTTTCCTTGGGGGAGAGAAAAGGTTGCTCACCAAGAAATGTGCGTCTGAGAACTCCTCTTAAAGAATGTCGGGGAGTTCGGTCATCTCTTTTAAAGGAGAATTGTTCTCCAACTGGCTCAGGAGCTTCTGAAACCGGAGGCGTTGCTCCCAAAAGCTTGGGGAGACTGCTCACATTGGACGGTTTATACGTGACGTCCGCGAGGGGTGTTTTAGTTTGCAGTGTCGACGGTGCTTTCGTCAACGGTGGCTTTGAAGATGGTTGAAGACCCTTATCCGTCGAGAGATTCGCGGACGAGTGAGGAGCTTCCTTCATCGACTACTGTTTCGTAGAAGTTGACCTTGACAAGGATTTGGTCATGGACCTTGAGGCTTGGAGTGTCGATGAGTGTTTCGTTGACGGCTTGGTGGTCCTCTAACTTTACTGCAGCTCGTAGACTGCTTCTCCATGGACAACTGACCCCCCCGCCCCCACCGTTTCTTGAAAACTCCTTACCTTTGGAGGAGGTTTTTTCTTCAGGATGTCGTGTCTTGTGGCCTCCAGAGCCCAAGGCAGGCAGGCAGTAGAGGCACATGGAATGCCCCATCGTCCAAGTAGATGTTACGCAGGCTGCATCCTGGCCAAATCCTGAAGAGGCGTTGAGTCTTCCTTCTCTGCCATCTCCATGCATGGTAGGCCTTGCAGAAGCTTCTGAATCCTCCAAGAAGAAACTCATCGAAAAGTCGCCCTTGAGGGGCGCTGAAGAATCCAAAAACGGGTCCCCGTTAATCAGAAGATGGATCGATGGAGCTTGAGGCTTGATTGACCGGAAAAATAAAGCAGAACTCTTAAAGGAGAAGAAGAAATACAATTTAAAAAAACGCAGTAAAATCTCATGAGTTATAGCACGAGGACTCCCAACACTTGAACTTGCGGTAGAAATCTGAAGATGGCTGTCAGCGGAGGGGCTTAGGCAGAGGGCAGTCATTGGCTGGTGGCAGTATGACCAAGAGACCAGCGATTGGTTGTTAGGAGAAAGACAGTTTAGAAGTGAAACAAACAGATTTTTTCTTTACCGAGGATTCCCAGCCTGACAGGGAATATACATGAGCTCCTGCTGCTCTTCACCACGACTGTAAATTTGTACACTTAGGCTGTCAACTGTTCTGTGTAGTTACATTTCATTAGATAACCTGCATTTTGTATTTAGTATTACTTATATTGTATATTGTTATAACCAATTCCTCATCGGCGTTCATTGTTTTGACGCTTCCAGCACTGTAACCACACCTGGACCCCACTCTTCTGTATGTAACTAAGCTTCGCAATCCTCTTGTTGCCTCTGTGCCTTGCTACCCCTGGGTTATGTGAGCACTATAAATAAAATACAAATGTGAATCCATGCCAGACCCCATGCTGGAGAATATAACATTTGTTTTTGCAAAGTCAAAAAGGGGGCATTACTGTCAATATCCATATCCTAAGTTTACAGGTACCCATGATATCTCACGGCTTAACATCCTCAGATGGTTTCTTTTTCCGGCAGGTTGCTTATAAGGGTTGTGTGTGCAATATTTTTTTTAAATTACTTATTTGCATGCATTATATTTTGTATACCGTCTCATTGCTCTCATGCAGCAAGGCAGGACGGGCGCATGCGACCAAGCAGATACAGGCTTCAGAAAGACCATTACTAGTAAATAATGTTGGTCTTCAGGAGTTTGGAATATGCTCAGATTCACATGCTTTGCATAGATTAGCAGGCAGTAGCTGAAGCATGTGGTGGGCAACTAGGGACAGTCGAAAAAGTGATTTAGTATTTGCTTGTCCCACCTAGGATCTGCTTTCGCTGGAGTATCACAGTAATGTTGTGTTAAAGTGTGCAATGAATTCCCAAGTTGCAGCTTTGCACATTTCTTCCAGTGGCACATGGGCAATAAAAGCAAGGGTGGATCCCATGCTGTGTGTGGTGTGCCCTAGGTTTGAAACGTAGTGTTTTATTTGCGAGTGGATAGCAGAATTGAACACATTTGAGAAACCAGCAAGATGGTGGCCTTGGTTACCCGGTCACCCTCCCTACCAGTGACAAAAAGACAGAATTGGCTGGTTTTTACACAATTCCCTTTTCTTGTGTAAATCGACCATGACTGCTTCACGCATCTACTGTGTGCAGAGCGCGTTCCCCTCCATTTTGAGGTTTACAAACAAACGTTGGGCTTTCAATGAGCTGGCAAATACGAATGATTCACTTTGGTGAGAAGTGTGGGTGTATGCGAAGAACTACCTTACGTTTGTGTACAGAGACAAAAGACTCAGACCATGCTTTCAACTCACCAGCTCTCCTTATGGATGCAACGGCTGAAATAAATGAGACCTTGTGGTGCCTCAATGTGGCTTTGTGCATAGCCTTGAACAGTGGTCCATTAGTCTTTGCAACACCATGATTAAATCCAACATATTTGATGGATGTGCTATTGGAGGATGTATTCTTTTGACTCCTTCCATGAACGCTTTAACCACTGGTCGAACATCGCTTTTGTTGAGATGTAGTACAAGCTGCTGGATGTACCTGGAGTGGTGTACTAGACCAGAGTCTAGAAGGTAAGTTACGAGACATGTGGGTACGCATTCAATGGGATTAACATTGTTTGCACCAGATTACAAACCATTTCTACTTGTTGTAATAACAATGCCTGGTCTTTGGCATTTGTTCTTCCATTATTTCCATACACATTGGAGGTAATTGCAGGTGACCTAATTCTAGGGCTTAAGGCGCTATGCTGCTAAGTTAATTGTCTGTGGGCAGGGATTGGTTTTTGCCTTGTGTAGGCAGATTGTGAACTGGGTGAAGTTTGACTTTGGGCTGACCTACCATCCTCTGAAGGGGAGGGTACCAAATCTACCAGGCCCACGTTGGTACCATTAGTATTCTTGTTGCACTCGTCAAGAGACTCTGAATCACTTTTCCGAGCAAGGGAGGTTTTCTTTTGGCCAATACTACAGAGCATTTAGAACCTCCATCGTCCCACTAGCCCGATACTTGGGACCATTGTCTATTTAACCATGGTTTAATTTCTCATATTTAGTCATGCATTTGGTAATATGTAGATGCAAGACACCGTCATACCTAGCACTTTCATGACCTTTCTTACCATTACCTGGAAAGGCTTTTACCCTTTTTATGGATGGTGAGGCAATTGCTTATTCTGAGTCTAGGACTGATCCCAGGAATGTTTTTTCTGGGGTAGAACAAAACTTATTTATATTTAGTTTACTGTGAAGCCTAGATTGAAGAGCAGGTTCACATTTCTTGGCGCGTTCTTTAGGCATTCCGCCTGTGACTCACCTGTTACAAGCCAGTCAACCGGATAAGGACAGACCGAGGTTTGCACAGCTGAGGCGAGAATCCACCACTGCAAGCACCGTTTTGTATACAGGAGGCATTGTGCTATTCTAAAAAGTTAGTACCGTGAACCGGTAGTGTTTGCTTCCCACCTTGAAGCGTAGGAATTTTCTGTCAGTGGGAACATTGAAATAAGAATATGTATCTTTCATTAGTGTGGTCATAAATATGCTCTTCTTTAGAACTGGAATGACCTCCTGCAATGTTGTCATTGTGAACTTTTGGGGATTAAGCATTTGCTTGCTGGCCACAGCTCTAAATGGCCTCTGTTTTGTCGTTCTTCGGTAACAAGATATAAAAAGGGAATTGCTCCAGTTTACTTGGTTTGGGTTGACTGTTGCAATGGCTCCTTTTTGTAGAAGTGCCTCGATTTCCTATAGTAAAAACGTCTTTCTGATCTCGCTGTAATTTTCTGTTGCATGGTGGTAGGTTGAGAGCGTTCCTACAAAATCTATACAGTACCCCCTTTGAGACCATGTTCTAAACCCACTGATCTAATTTATTCCCTGCCATGTGTGGGAGAATGATGTAATGCGAACAGCTACTGGGGTAACATGGGTGGGGGACCTGGATGCTGGAACCATTGTTTTTGTGGCTTAGAATGCCCCTCTGTAGGTTTGTCCTTTCACCCTACCCTTTCTCCAATTGTTTTAAACTAGAGGGGATGGAGTAGGACTGTGGTTGCTGATACCCATCATACCAGCTGCTACCCTGTGACTGATGGAGCTGGGTTGCTGGCTATGTGTTGGAATGAAAGGAGCAGCGGTTAGTGCATGCTCCTGTAAGCTGGAAAGACCTCCGACATCTGGCCTAGTGTCCGCCTTTAGGACCTTTGTGATAGCCCACACTGTACACAGGACCATTTTATTGACTGTGCCCACCAGCTGTTGAGAACCGTTGGCTGAAACCAATGGCATATGAATGAAGGCAGCTTCAGAAGCAAGAGAAAAAAAATACAAGTAGGCCCTCAAGGGGTAACTAAAAAGGTATGTTGGGTTGTGGGATTAGGCATCAAGCAGAAAAGCCTATAAATCCACCCCTCCCCCGGAAAGCCTGCTAAACAGCCTAATCAAAAGCTTAGGAGTCACCCCCCCCCACCCTATGTCTTTCTGGCATTATTATTAGGGTATTTATGGAGTGCAGAACTAGCTTCAGGGAATTAAGTACTTTACAATAATAGGGGGAAGAACACTGAGGGAATCAGAAAAACAAGAAGCTAATGGGGGAAAGGTGAGCAATTTTGCGGCTAAAGAATTACAAGCAACTGATGAGAAAACTGTGGGAACAGATGACACTGAGATAGGGTGGGGAGCAGTACCTCAGGCAAGACAGCAGAACGTCAGTATTTAGGTACACAATATTGTGCAGTGCCCTTTTTCACAGTTTGATGCAATGTGTCCAACAAAACAGTAATTATACTCACAACTTGCAGGCTGCTCTCCATATCGTCGCATAATCTGGTCATGTGTGAACTTCACAAATGCGTCGTATTGTTCTATGAACAAAAAAATATAAGGTGGCATACCCATTTCAGATAGTGATCATGCTCAATCTAGGGAAATTAGAAAGCATGGAGCAACAGCAGTCATTCTGAAAACCCAAACAATTGCAACTCTTGTCCCCACTAAAAACTATCAAAATGATGGGAGTTGGGAGTAGGAATGAGAGGGGTGGCAGAAAACTGGAACTTATTTTATTCTAAGAGTGATAAGGAAGACCTTCTACATTGTAAGTAAACAAATTACCCAAACATTTATCTAGCTATAAATTCAAAAACAGATTTGCATCGGGATCCAAGCACTTTGTGGACTTATAAGAATAGTACCCATCTTGATGAAGATGCTCAATTTCACAAGTTACAAATACAACATACATTGCCAATCAATTCAGCAATCTATTTCACACCCACCTCAAGATGAACCGTTTTCATGGTTCCAAAAGGATTTTGCTTTTCCAAGTGCAACCAGTTCTTTAACTGTAACCTGCGATTCCCAATTGTTGAAATGTGTGCACAGATACAGTAATGAAATATTTCTTCGGTTACTTTCTCACATGCTGGTGCCTCCGACAGCACACATTTTAGTTTCACTTGGAATAATCTAACCATGTGCTTACTTTAGGATCTCCGATCAGGGGACTTTAATGGTGCGTTTCATTTAAACTGATAACCCCGGGATTTGTACTCATCCCTACGATGCCCATAACTAGTCCGTTTCCCACTCTGACCAGTTTTGTTTTACAGGAACAGCAGCTTTTGGAAAGGTTTGCAAGGACAAACACACTATTTTATCTTCACATGTGATGTCGTAGGGTATAAAATGGACACGCTTGGCAGGTATAAAGGTCAAGAGGAAAGTACAAGATGGAACAGGTTACTTACCTGTAACTGTTCTCCAGCATGGGTCTGGCATGGATTCACATGCATATTCCCCGTCAGGCTGGGAATCCTCAGTAAAGTTTCACTTTCGTTTATAAACTGTTTTTCTCCTATAAGCCAATCACTGAGCTCTGGGTCATACTACCCCCCCAACCAACGACTGCCCTCTGCTCAAGCCCCTCCTCTGGCAGCCATCTTCAGATTTGGTGGCACGTAAAGTGGCAGTATGACCAAGAAGAGGGGCAGGAGGGAGGGTTCACATGAGAATCCATGCCAGAGCCATGCTAGAGAACAGTTACAGGTAAGTAACTTGTTCCTTCTCCAGAATGGGGTCTGGCATGGATTCACATGCTCATGAATAAAGAATACATAGCAGTACATAATTACACAACCACAGGAGGTGGCAAGGCTCAACAGAATCAATTACTCTTACCTCCTCACCTTCAAACGAACAGGTTGCGTAGCACTGCTTGGCTGAATCTGGACTCCTCCCTGGAATCCCTGTCGTTGCAGTAGAATTGTGAAGGTGTGCCTAGACCTCCACGTAGCAGCCCTGCAGATGTCCAGCAGGGGCACACCAGACAGGAAAGCCGTTGTAGCGATTGCTCTGGTAGAATGGGCTCTCGGATGGCCAGGCAGCGGTCGGTTTGCCAACCGGTGACAAGGAGTGATGCAGCCAGAGAGACACCTAGAGATGGAAGCCTTGGACAAGGCCTTCCCATGGTTCACAGGACCAAAGTTCACAAAAAGCAGAGTCTACCGGAAACTCTTCTTGCGGACCACAAAACTTCAGTGCTCGAGCCATATCCAGCAAGTGCACAGTCCTTTCAGCCAGCGACGAAGGCATCGGAAAAACACTGGCAACACCAAGGGTTTGTTGAGATGAAATCCGACAGAACCTTGGGCATGAAGGAGGGGGTACCACCACAGCACCCCACCTGCCCCCTTGTCTTGTGGAAAGTCAAATAAGGCTGCTTGCAGGGCAGGGCCTGGATCTCACCTACTCTCCTGGCAGAGGCGATGGCCACGAGGAAAGCAGTCTTCCAAGACAGTAACTTGAGCGGAGCTTGATGCATAGGCTCAAATGCCTCCCCACCCCCGAGCCTACTCAGCACCACGTTCAGTTCCCATGCCGGGGCAGGCGCCTTTGTCGGTGGGAACAGTCCTTTAACTCCTTGACTAGAACGTGTGACCGTCCCAGAGAACAAGTGTAGCAGGAGATAGCCGCCAGATGCACCTTGGAGGCATGCGCCAGCTCAGACTTGGCCAAAGACAAGTACGGCAGAACTTGGGGGACGGGGGGTCCGTGAACCTCAAATGGTTAATCTTCAGCTGCCAGCACCAAGTCGTGAAATGCTTCCATTTGTTTCCATAACAGTCGACGCCCTGGCCTTGGCAAGGACCTCCCTGCAGTGCAGGCAGCTCGTAACCACCGAACTCTAATGCTGCAGGAGCCAGGCCTTCAGGTTCAGCAATCCTGGGCCGTGGTGCCGGATTTCGCCTCCTTCCCTGGTGAGAAGATCTACACACTGGTAGCTTGCCGGGGGGGGGGGGGCACAACGATATGCTGAGAAGGTCCAGGTACCAGATTTGCCACAGCCATGCCGGACTGACAAGCCTGCACCGGCTCCGTCTGATTGGATGGATGACTCAGAGTAGTGGCAACGGTGGAACGTGTACAGGAACAGGCCTGCCCATGGGAAGGAGAATGCGTCCCCCAGGCTCCCCAGCTGGGGGAACCTGCTGGCGAAACTCTGGCCACATCTGGCACTTTGTGTTGATCATCATTGCAAACAGAGCGATCTGGGGACTGCCCCACTTGAGGAAGAGGTTGTCCACTTGATCCTGCCGAAGCTCCCCCTCATGGCAAGAGCCCAGCTACCTGCTAAGGGAGTCTGTGACTTACCCCTGCCAGGTGAAAAGGAATGAGAAACATACCCTGGGCGACGGCCCAGTGGCACAATTCATGCGCGCCTCTGGAGAGCGCTTGGGGTCTGGTGCCTCCCCCCCCCCCGCCCCCTGCTTCCGGATGCAAAACATTCTGGTGGTATTGTCCATGAAGATCCTCAGCACTTTGCCCTTGAGGGATGGAAGAAATTACTTGAGGGTCCAAAACACTGCCTGTAGTTGCAGGACGTTGATGTGTAGAGTCTTAGCCTTCAGCAGCCACAGGAATCTGGCGTGGAGATGTCTGGCGTGGGCTCCTCAACCCTCCATGGAAGGGTCCATCGTGACTTCTCCTGGTACAGAGGGTGGTTCTGGAACTGCAGGAACTTTCTTTGTTTTTCGCTCTGGAAGTCTGTGCCCCTGGCGATGTTGCCGTGCACCCCACCACCTTATCGCTCGACATGACTAGTCAAGCACAAGCCTGTCTGAAGATTCCGGACACCTGGATCCATCAGACGTTCAAGAACTCTGGAGTGGTTGCATCTGCAACCTGCAGAGCCATGTCAAGCAGCAACTTGATGGTCCTCCTTGTGGCGATCTTCAGTGCCAACAGCCGTTGCACCTTGCCTAGAATGGCTGCTATACTCTCCTCCGAGGGTGTCATCAGGCAGGATACCAGGTTGAGCATGGATACCAGGAATAGCATGTCCTGCGATGGAGTCAAGCAGGATTTTGCATAGTTCCCAGAGAACCCCAGATCCGTCAGCAGCCGTTCGGTCTTCTCTGTGCGATTGATGGCGATGTCCCTTGACTTGGCCTGGATGAGCTAATCGTCGAGGTATAGGTACACATGAATTCCCTGTAGCCGCAGATGGGCCGTCACCGGAGCTAGGCACTTCGTAAAGACTGGGTGCCAACTTCAGTCCGAAAGGGAGAGCCTTGAACTGATAGTGCTTGCCTTGCACGATTAAGCGCAGGAACTCGCTTTGTTTTTCGTGAATGGGTACGTGGAAGTATGCATCCTCTAGATCAATCGGCGACAATGTCTCCCTCCTCCAGTTACCCAAGCACATGCTGCAACGTAACCATCCTGAATTTCGGGGACTTGATGTACTTAAGTCATAGATTGAGAATGGGCCTCCAGCCCCTGGTCCTTTCTTATTAGAAAGTATCTTGAGTAAACTCCGGAGCCACTACGGAACCAGGTCTATCCGCCGCCCCCCAGGGCCCTCCTTTTTTTTTTTAAACATGGCCCAAATGTCCAGCAGCAACTGAGGGATGTGTTCCTGCCGGTCACCCGTGGTATTCGCGGGCACTTCACTGAAACTCCAAAGTGTGTGGGTGAGAGCGTCCAGCACCCATCGATTCGTGGAGAGGTTTTCCCACACGCTGACGAAATTCGCCAGCCAGCCTCCCACCAGGGTGCAGGGCCCAAAGCCTTGGCCGGTTCAGTCCTGCTTGGAGGCCAGCAATGCCACCCTGGGAACCTTGACAGCAACCTCAAGGCCCTGGAACGACCCCTGAAGGTTCCTGGGTCGTGGAACGGGAAGGCAGTAAGAGGATGATCCTCCCCCGAAACTCGAAGATCTGCCCAACTTCCCTGCTGAGGAATGAAAGGACGGACTGCTGTTGCAGCGTGCCCAGGGAACTGGCCGTCTGTCAGTATTGATGGCTGGAAGAGATTCATTGACAGCCTTACCGAAGAGATTGTCTCAGTCGAACGGCATGTCCAGGACTCTGGTCTGGACCTCTTGTCTAAAGTTGGTGGCCTTCAGCGAGCCAAGACAACAGAGGTAAACCCCGTTTCCATCTGGTGGAAGCCCGTGTCCACAATATCCAGGGCCACAGTGATGGCGTGGTCCGATGCCACCTTGCCTTCCTGAAGGATCGCCATCGCTTCGACAAGTTTGTCCTTGGAGAGGAAATCCAGAACCGGGGCCATCATGTACCGTAACTCCCGATCATAGCTGGCCAGGATGGCTAAAGCATTCGCCGCCTTGACCCTTGTCGCCGAGTAGATGACCTTTCTACCCACAGAGTCCAACTTCTTCCCCTCGCTGTCCAGGGGCGCAGACGACAGGTTAGACGACATCTTACGAGCAGCCGCCGAGTCCGGTGATGACTGACCCGACATTTGGGTTCAGACTGGCACCCAGCATTTCTTTTCTAGTTGGTCTTTTTGTCGGGGCCGAGGCGGGGTTCCTTCAGCAGCGCCAGACCCTTATCCCAGATGTCATCCAGGAGTGGCACTGATAGAAAGGTCTTCCTTTTTGCCTCCCGCCGCCGATACAGGAAGCCCTCCGTCTCCACCGGGTTGAGTTGGAAGAGTTCCGTTGCACAGGTGCTCATGGAGTGGAATGAGCCCACTTCGTCAGGTGGAGAAGCCCTTGGAGGCGGAGAGATGCTGCCGGTGTCTGCCGCTGCGTCCGTTCCCATATCCTTACGGGGCAGGGGAGGCAGACGGGAAGGCAGTGGTGGCTGGAGCAGAGGCGTAGGGAGCCTCCTTTTCTTCGGCGGTGGTGGCCCCGGTGTTAACGGGGGTTGTCGCCAGTGGTGCCATTGGCATCCTCTTCAGAATCAGACACCAGCGTGTGGAGGGTTGAGAGAATATCATGCAATAGATCTCTGGGAGTTGCCTGGGGAGTAGGGTCACTGGGCCCAGCGCCTATGTGGTCTCTGCCGACCTAATAGTCACAGTCGCCCCCTCGGTGGAGACTACCTCCTCGGGGTTACTCCCAAACTTCTTCTGGGATGGTGCGGACGGAAGCCTCGTCCTCCAAGTCGGAAGAAATATCCATGTCCTGGAGTTTTTCCATCCCCAGCCCCCTTTTTTAGGTCCTGAGGGGGGTCAGTCTCGGGCGAAGGGACGGCATCCTCTTATCCAGAGTCTTTTCCACAGGTTTGGCTGAAGCCTCCCGCCTGGGAAGAAGAGTTAACCTGGGCTGGGTCAGCCCCTTCATCCTTCAAAAGGGAGGCCACCACCAACTCGCTGAAGGACGATTTAGCCTGGATCACCTGGACCTTCACAGGCAGGTCGGACACCTTGTCCTGCTTGGTCTTCTCCGGTTTCTCCCACAGCTTCCCCTGGGTAGCTGACGAAAAACTGGAGCGATGGCTGGACAGAGGCCGATGGAGACAAACACGCCCTGGCCTACGCGGGACCAGCTTGCGCGGCAACTGACGGAAATTTACTTGTGGTGCTTGGCCTCGTCTTGGGCCCCCATGGATGGAGCACCCTTAAATGACTTGGAAGTACACACTGGCAGGCTCCTGATGAGGCATGCCCCTGTGGACCACATGGGGTAGAGGCCCTGGCTTTGAGCCACACCGACAGTCTGACGTGCCGATCCTTCATAGGGCGCTTGGTAAAGCGCCAACAGATCTCGCAACCTTCTTCCTTTTGTGTCGGGTGAATACAATAAAAAAGTGCCAACAGATCTCGCAACCTTCTTCCTTTTGTGTCGGGTGAATACAATAAAAAAGGCACTGGGAATGCTTGTCCATTAAAACATTCCACAAACCGCAGCTGGTGCCGAGCTTGAAGAGGGAAGCACAGTCTTTCTCCTCCGACATGATCTGGCGCAGTGTAGGCCTGATGGCCTTCTGGAAACTTCCAAGAAGAAACACTGATTCCGCCCTTGAGGGGGCGAAGAAAGTTGATGAAAAACAGATCCCTGTTGATTGGATGAAGAAACGATAGAGTACACAGGATTGAACAAAAATAGGGTTTTCCTAGCCAAAAAGCATGAAAAACGCAGAAAGCTCAAGGAGCGAAACATGAGGTAAATATCTGAAGATGGCTGCCAGAGGAGGGGCTTAGGGAGAGGGCAGTCGTTGGCTGGGGGCAGTATGACCCAGAGCTCAGTGATTGGTTTATAGGCGAAAGAGTTTATAAACTAAAGTGAAACTTTTTTCTTTTACCGAGGATTCCTAACTAGACGATGGGGAATATTCATGAGCATGTGAATCCATGCCAGACCCTCATGCTGGAGAAAAATCGAACATTCAAGTTAGAGGTAACCACGGAAAACGTACTAATTCACAATCCTAATAAGCTTTTTCATAACCACTACTGGTGCACAGTTCTCAGAAGCCAACCTTAGTGGACCTGCAAGTATTGTTCAGATAAAAGTCTAATCAAACTCACTTTGTAACAAGGCTTTGGTGCAAAGTACAATATACAAGTTTGCAAAGCACTAGAAGATACAGATATGACTATTACTTAACCAGTAACAGTCTGGATTGTATCCGCTTATAATAATTACATGCTACGGAGTGTCCACTACTTAGAGGATGGCTCAGAGTATAATAGTTATCCGAAAACAGGGTGTTGACAAGGGCGGTCAAGTATTAGGCACTCTTTAAGAATGTTTAATTACCCTCCCCCCCCAACCCCGCCTCTCCATATTAAGGCTGTGTCCAATCCTCAGGCCCAGATGGAAAACCTGTTCAAATTTGGTCTAAGTTTCACTGGCGAGACACAGTCTGTAATAGTAGTCTCCCACGACACGGTGCAAGATTTGTGTTGCTGGAGACTCTGCATAGCACGTTAAGCAGATTCACAAGGCCCAGAAATATAAATACATATAATACAAAAACATTAAAACCAAGAGTCAAGGTTAAAGTCAACAGTGGGAACTAATAAGTTACACACACTGTATACTACTACAAATTCAAACAAAAAACTCAGCAGTATAAACGCTCAATCCAACCTTAACGCTCACTTCAATTATAGTATTGATGTAAACTAGTACATTAAATGAATGCCAATATCAGTTATATGGTTGAATTTCATTGCACTGGTATACAGTGAGCGTTTGTACTTTTAGACAAACTGAGATTAACCTTAACCCGATTTTAAAATGTTGCATAATTTGTTTTTTTTCAGTGAGTATGATGTGTAGGAGTGTTTTCCATCAAAGTATGAGTGTATGTTCCAGGCGTATAAGGCATACAATTTACATTTCATATAACCAGACATTTTACAGCTTTACATGTGAAAAATAAAACCAAAGTTAGTGCTCACTTTGATGTCAGTTTATATGTATAGTAGTGTACTTGTACAAGTCATACATGGAGTGTGGAACATGTCCATTAATTTAGTGCATGTGCTCCAAGCCCTTCTATAGAAAGGTGACTAGGTGGCATAAATGTCATACATGCTTGTGTACAAGTGTACGGTGTAAGTGGTTTGCAAGTGGCTTATGAAGCGCAACAGGTCATACATGTACATTTTTTAAATCAGTTTCATGTGCATATACAAAATGTGATGTAAGTGCACCCGGCTTAAGGCACATTTGGTGTACAAGTGTCTGGCATGAGAGTTTTAAAGCAAAACAAATGTGATTGCTGGAAGGTTTAGAACTAATCTTAAACCTCTGACAATTGCTCTGGGCAGCCCAGCAGACGACATTCTTTGCCTGCCAAGCCATTACAGAACGAGAAAAGTATGCAAACCAGGCTTGGACCCACCCCCAAAGGGGCAGTGCAGCCCGAACTGCTAAATTACATCCCTTCTGCACAAAACCACAAGCATCCCCAGTGGGACCAAGTCTGATTTGCAAATAGTTTTTCCCCTTTCTGCAATGGTGTGGCAGGGGAAGAACGATGGTCTGGAGGGTTGCTCAGAGCAATTGCCAGAGGCTTAGAATTAATTCTAAACCTTACAGCCATCCCCTCTTTTATGCAAGTAAGTATGGCATATGAGTAGCCTAGGAGTGTCTAGAAAGTTATTAAATGCACAAGTTCTGTACACCTCCTACATGTATGAAGTATTACACTGAAGTCCTGGTGCAAGTTTGTTTAATACACATAGAAGGCCTATAAGTTGTACAGTTCATACATATATGCAATTTACATCTCCTGAAAAGTGGTTTAAGTCAGTCAAGACTTTCATAGGAGTTTAGACTTGCATCAGTGTAGATCTAAATCTCGCACACGTAGGACAGTTTGTATTTAAAATGTACATTCATTCTTCTCCATTATATGCATCCTATATAAAAACTCACATTAAACTTGGCCTCTGCAACGGTGGCCTTCTGGGCGTGGGCTTTACACAGATCAGTTTTATTCTCCAGTAATATGAAAGTCTTCATTTAAATTAGGAGTATGCCGTATCTACCTACTGCTCTAAAGTTCAGTGCAAACACACTGGTCATGTCCGTGATTAAGTTATACGTTGCTCCACCACACCAGATTTTAGTTATTTGTGGTGCGCATATCTCCTTCGACAAGAAAGCTGGGCAGGACTGCTTCTCGGCACATGTTAGGCAAGATTGTATGCAGTACCCTGTGGGAGACTGCATGAGCCCTGTCCTCTTGGCAATAGTTAACCCAACCTTTGGTATAAGCATGTACTACACAAGTTGGTAGAGTGACTGAACAGCCAGGCTGATCTCAAGGGGAGTCAATGTGAGCTGTAGGGTTGTAACAGATTCACAGTGACGGTATTCAAATAAACCCTAACACAAGGTTTCTTGATTAAACTATTTATTAATTTAACAGTCAGTTGAATAAGCCTTCTTTAGAAGGGAGCAATAATATGTAACAAAAATATACTTCAAAATACACGAAGTTCAGTAGATAAGTTTGCGATGGCACACAGACACTTCCTAAACACTGAGGTGACTTAAATAGTTAGGACACTGGACATTGATACATTTAGAGCAATACGGAGTTTGGTGTCAAAAGGAAAAGATGAGGGTATAACACAATGGTTAACAAATATTCTTAAGCAGGCAAGTACTTTTGAATCCCCAATGCAAAGTAATTGAACCCTTTCCCAGCTACACAAGTTCTAGAATGTGTGACTTTAATTGAGGAATAGTTAAAGCACAAGGTCAAAGTAGAGTCTTTCAAGGAGCCATGACAGCCAGTCAATTGAGCAAAGTGTAGGGGAACTGAAGCACTTCTTGAAGGTCCGTAAAAAGTCTTGCAATGTTTTCGAAATCTTTGTAGAAAATGAAATTACTGAAGGGACACAAGCTGGAAGGCTTGTGGGGGGCAAAGCTGCAAGCAACTCTGCAAAAGGCAACCAAGACGAGTCAACTGAGAGCTAACAAGGCTACACAACAAGAGTTAAGTAGCCCTTAGTTTACAGTACCTTAGGTCTGCAGAAATTCTGTTCCAGTTGTATGGCAGATCCTTTTGTTCCTGGGCCAGGTGACTCCTGCAATGGGCAAACTTCAGATCAGCTGCACATTGTGGTTTCAGCTTCTCACGTATAGCTCCACCGTGGTTCTCGGTTTAACTTAAGGGCTTTTCTCGCATCTGGGGTCCAGAACTCTGTTGAGGTGGCTCAGTCAGTCCTACTTCATGGGAGTCCGGAGGATCTTCCTGGAGCTCTGGTCCAACTTAAAAACGATGCACTCGATTCTGGTGTTCCTCTCCCTGGCAATCGGTTCCTGCAGCAACAGTGGAAGTACAGCCAGCACAGAGGATGTCCAGATGAGTGTCTCGGGGGGTCGTGGTCCCACCAATGCAAGGGGATAAGTAGTCCTTCACAGGGCTTCTCTAGACGAAGCGAGCTTCAGCACTGCAGCAGGCCTTCACCAGGCAAAACAATGGTCTAGGAGTTTCAGCAGGTGTGTCTTCGGATTCCTTTGTCCAGTGGTCGACTGCCTTCCAAACAAAAGACCTCACCTTTTATGCAGGTTTCTCCCATTCATTTGCAGCCTAGCTGTCACAGCTGGGTGGCTGTCCTGCAAGGAAAGCCAATCACCTTTGGATGCATTCCTGTAATCAAGGGATTAAGCAAAGGGAGTGTTGAGCACCTCCCTCACTTCCTGCCCTGCCAGACCAGCTGGACCCAGAGGCAGGCTTCAGCAGTGAAACTTGCCAAAGACAAGACGAACAAAGGCACCAAACCTGGTTTGGGGCGCACAGTAAATCTCAAGAAGGACCTTTCCAACAGGAAATGGCGAAAAAAATACTGGGGTCATTTTGACAAAAAGGGCACCCATGGGTGCTATACTGCAGCTGCAATACGAGGTAGAAACACTCAATGGTAGTAAAAAGTAAACCACTGCCACCAGCCGTTAATTGGAGAAAGGGTAAAAAAATGTTACATGACACAAAGGGGATACTAAGTAACCCCTCCTGCACCCTATTGTAAGATAGGGTGTGCTGGGTCTAGACAGCTACAAAAGTAAGTAAAGTCAATTTCACTTCAATGCTCTTAGAAACTGTGGTTTATCCAAGAGAAGACATTTAAACCTTTGGGAAATCTGAAAGGCTTCCCTGTGCCACTGCACTGAAGGTGGGGTGTGTCACAATGTAAAGATGTATGGAGTTTGACAGACTCCAAAAACAAACAAAAAAAACACACTATTCAAATGAAAGAAAAATACCAGAGCGTGGGGAAAAAGGTCTCTCCAGGATTGAAATTAAAAGTCCCAAGTCCAGCAAAAGAGCTGGTGTTTTCTAAGGTAGAAGGGAATTGGCACATTTGAGATTTCTCCTCAACAGTGCAGATTGTACGATACATTTTCATAAACTTTGCCAAGTATGAGTTACTTGGTCTACGTTCGATGGGCTGCACGTTCCATAGCCTAGGACACAGAACTAAATGGCACGCGTTCACTCCATGATCAAATTGAGGGGCAGGAACTGCTAAACAATGTGGATTAGAGGAGCGCAAAGCACGAGATGTGCGATAGGGGACTATAGTGGTTGTAAGATTAGCACAAGCATGTCCATTAAGGCACTTCAAACAGAGGCTCTTAAGGGATTGTTGAACCGGGAGCCAATGGAGGGTCCTCAGTTATGGGGAAACCGATGAAAACTTCGGAATCTCAAGAAGCAGCTGCATTTTGTGGTCTTTGTAGCCGTTTGAGCGGATTTAGAGTTGCAGTAATCCAGTTTAGAATTAATCAAAGAACTCACCACTATAGGTTGGTCTGAATCTGGAAGGAAGGGGCTACTAGGACAGAGGATGCAAAGGTGAAAATAGATAGTTTTGATTGTTTCACTTGCATGACAAGGTCACGGTTTTATTGCCCGATGAATCCCAAACAACTCACCTGGACATCAAAGGATGTTGGGCGATCAAATGTAGGACAAGGCGGTAGCTTGGATTGGAGTTCTGGATTTTTTTTAGGACCCAATAGAAAAGAAACTCAGTTTTAGAAGGATTTCATCGTTTGCCTGCATCCCGTTTCTGACTTCTAGAGCACAGTCCAAATGAACTGAAGTTAGTCAAGCTAGTTACACTTACGTAAACCTGCGTATCATCCGCATACAAGTGCTAGAGTGCATTTAATTTAGAAAGAATCCCCATAAGCAGTTGGATAGATGTTAAAAGAAATTGGGCACAGTGCTGAGCCTTGTAGTACCCCTCAGGTGACTGGTATGGAGCGAGAAAAGCATGGTCCGATCTTAACCCGCTGGGTCCCATTGGATAAAAAAAATTAAAACCATTTTAAAGAGCTCTGGGAAATCCGGGCAGCAGTACATCAGTCAACCATGTTGAAGGCTACCGATAAATCAAGCAGCACCAACATAGTACGGTTGGATTTGAAATGGAGGGGAGCTTGGAGCCATTTAGCTCCTGCTTCTGGCACAGTGGAGCCTTGTTAATTTGAAACCACAGCTACAAGGAGCTAATTATGGCTCCCAGGGCCAACTGGTGCATTCCAAACATCGAAATATGACCTTAACGTTAATAAAGAAGAATTAGCACGCATCTAACATACATTTAAACACAATGGTTCATACAAAATAGACAAAACGTTGAAGGAGCATCTCTGGTAGCGCCTGGTTTCCCCATCGGTAGCTCATGCTTACAGGGTGATGCCCAACACCCAGGAGCTGGTTTTAGCTCCGGCACATCGAATCTCAATTTCGAAACCTGGTAAGGTCACCCTCAATTTTAGATGTCATCCCTAACTGTTAACAAGGCGGTTTTGATTCCATGGCACGGTCTAAATCTAGATTGAAAGGGGTTGAGAAGTTGATTAGTTTCAATTAAATGTTGCAGCTGGAAGTGGACTACCTTTTCTAGTATCTTTGCAGGTCATGGAAAGCAAGCTATGGGGTGGGTAGTTCTGTAGCACATGGTGACCGAGGTTTGTCTTTAGGTGTTAAAATAGAGGCGTTCAGCTCCTGGAGACAGTCCCTTGGGTGATACAGGTTAACGAAACAAGGATCTTAATCTAAAGGACCTCATCAGCACAGTCTTCCTTTTCTACTAGGACTTCCTCATGCTCTAGTAGTTTCAACTGGGGTTTAGGTTTTTCGAATGGAACACTATGCCCTGTGTAATCCTTTAAGTGGCGGGTGAAGTTTGGGGGGGCTCTAAATTCCATGAAGGTTGTCTTGGCCATAGTAATATAAATTGTATTTTGCCCATCCTTTCTTTGGATAATCAAATAAAACCCCTCCCCTCTGCTCCCTGTCTTCTGAAAATCAGATTAAAGTCTTTCAGACTTCCTTCTGTATTGTGAACCCCTCCCATTCAGCTATACCAGTGCAGTGATGTCAGAGTCAGAAAGTTACATGTTTCTTCAAAGTTGTGCACCTCATTGGTCAAAGTAGATGTGTTTAGCACACCCCCCTTTTTCAGTACGTGTTGAGAGCTCAGAACTTTACTTCGTGCAGCCCTCCCACCTCCATATTGTGCTTCAGCCCAAATGTGAATGGACAGAGGCTTCAAGCAACTGTTGTCCGATTTGCCACCTGAGCCAAGCATTCTGAGCTGTACTTCTGACAAACTTGTTTTGGGCTTAATTTTGAATGGGCAGCCTTTTGGGCGCTAGGTGCATTCTCCACAGCACGACTAGCCCAGCCCTACGGAACTGGGGTCTGGGTGCAAGTGAACCGATGCTTAAAGATCATCTGTTTCACTCTCACAGCAGACCCTGCCGCCCTCCCACCCCCGACCTCCCGGGCTTCCACCATAGAAGTCTGGTCCCAAGATTTTTCAGCATGCACTGCAAAAGCGACACCACTTTGTCCTGGTGAAAAATTGAAAAGTGCTATTCTCCGTCGGTGCCGGGGAGTACCAAGGAGCTAATAGACTGAAAATTGAGACGCATTCTACATAATAAGTATGTTATTTGTGCCCCTCACTTTCCATACTGTGCGCCTTTAAGGGTGGCGTCATGGTGCCAAGTAATCTGGTTGCACCCGTCCAGCCATTCGATGTCAGATCCGTTTCAGCCTCTCGCTCACATTCAGATATTGCAACGAATAACATTTTTGGTCTTTGAATTGAACTCTGCATGTATGCATCCAACCCGATGGCAAAAAAAAGTATGCCAAAAGGCGAGGCATCATGAGGACCTGCACACGTAGAGTAGGATTAGTGAGACAGGATCATCCCAGTCAATGCCCTTTTCAAATTCGAAAAGAAAGTTGTAATACTCTGCACCAACCAACTGCGCAAAGCATGTGAATCCAAGCAGATTCACAAGCCTCAGAAATACACATCGGCACTTACCATTTCTTAAAGCAAATGTGCATCAAGTCAAGACATTACAAAGCAATAGCTACACATACATTCCTACAGATACATTCCACAGCTTAGTAAGAGGTAGGTGGAGGGGGAGAATTAAAGTTTGCAGCAGTGCCCCAAAGATTGCACAGTCGCTAGTGTTATCATTGATGCTTGGCAATAGGTAATGTGCACTATGGTTATAATAGAGGTGGCGAATAACTAAGTATAACTAGTGGCTTGCAACCAGAAATGTGTACCACTGACAAGGATGCCAATTTCTAATAAGAGGGTGCCTTTTACAATAGCACAACGATAATTAGTGAGCCAGTTTGATTATTCGAGAAAGGAAATACAAAAGTATGTAGACACAGCGGCAGCTAGTTATGTAAAAAGCAATATGCTTTGACTTCCTAAAATCCTATGGCTAACATTGATTGAGCTGACATTTTTCCAAACATATGTCATGTCCACCTAACCCCCCCACTCCCCATAACTCCCCCACACTGAAAATTCAAAGGACAGTTCAAGTGTTAGGTTATTCATTTATTTATTGTTTGCTTGTTAGGTGCTTATACAGCAAGTATGGTACTGTTTCAAAACGCCCGCAGGGCGAAGGGAGGGAACAAGGGAGTGAAACGCATACAAAATATATAAAAGCAGTGGGAGGAAAAAAGTAAAGACAGGCAAACTTACTATGCCTTGGGATTATTCAGAACGTGCAAGTGCAGCAAGGAAGAGAACAGGGTAAGTGCTGGGGTGTCTGAGCTCATAGGTGAGCCACAGGTGAAGTGCTACACGGCCTGGAGCCACGTTGGGTGCAAGTGCGAACCTCCAGGGCAGAGGGTGTGCCAATGCAAGTGTTAAGGGTAGCCAAGAGCTGGGTCGAGGTGCAAGGTCAGGGGCACGAGGATTCATAAGGGCTCCAGACAACAAATGCAAGCTACTGTGGGATTAGCAGGAGAGTAAAAGAAGGTGGTAAAGGAGTGGAGCTTCCGGAATTGAAGAAAGTCCTGCTCAAGCCACAGAGTGAGGGGGGAAGCTGTTCCACAGGAGGGAGCCAGCTGAGGAAACCGAACGACCACCTACCCTCTTTAGCAAAAACGCTTTACACACAAAGTTGGTGCCAGAGGAACGTAGTGGTCTAGAGGGAGAGTATTTAGTAAGATAAAGTTGAAGCTAGTGTGGTCCCCGGGACAAGACAGCCTTGTGGATGATGCAGAGGGATTTTAATTTAATCTGTGCAGCAACCGGGAGCCAGTGAATACTTTAGGGCAGGAGAGATGCTGTCCCTAGGCTTAAGGCCAAGGTTAAGTCTTGCTGCCCTATTCTGGATTTGCTGATGGGTCACAGAGTGGAAGATGGTAGATTCAGGAGGAGGCTATTGCAATAGTCAAGTCTGGAGAGAAGCAGGGCTAGGGTAACATTGAGCAACTGGGGGAAGTGAGAAAAGGGAAAATTCCTTTGAGATGGAAGAGCTGAAAGTGGGACTTCTTGGTAATGTCCTGAGCGTGAGGGAAGGGGAGAGAGAGAGGAGTCTAAGATGACTCCCAAGGTTTTTGGCTTCAGGAGGA
Organism: Ambystoma mexicanum; assembly: GCF_040938575.1. NCBI lineage: Eukaryota > Metazoa > Chordata > Amphibia > Caudata > Ambystomatidae > Ambystoma > Ambystoma mexicanum. Next base: position 816,466,160 of record NC_090927.1, read on the forward strand.
GCATGGGGAGAGACCAAGGAGGAACGGAAGGAGGGAGCAGGGGTCTCAATGGGAAGGATCTCAGTTTTACAGGCGTTGAGGCAGAGATCGTTGGAGGTGAACCAGGACTGGATGGATGGCAGATAGGCAGCCAGGGATGATGGAGTGCAAGAGGGTCAGCAGGAAGTTTGAAAGAGCTGTATTGTCTGCGTAACACTTGAAGGGGAGAAGATAGAAACCTGGCAGACACCACAGGGGGAGAAGGAAGTATGAGAGAAGGTGCCCAGGATGACTTGGGCAGAGCAGTCCGTAAGGAAGGAAGGATTTAAGCCAGTCCAGTGCCCGTTCGTATCGTGGAGCCTTTGTATGAGGACGGAATGGTGGACTGGCAGATGAGAGCTCGAGAAGGATGAGGACAGCTGGGGAGTTGCGAGTCTAGAGATGCGAGCAGTTCTTCATGGGTGTTCAGAAAAGCATTTTCCATGGCCCTGGATGCTCAAAATCCAGATTGATGCATTGAACCATGTCTGGGTAAGAGTGAGAAAGTCGAGGTCAATGTCTTCAAGGAGGAGGCAGATGTCAGTGGAGTGTTTGTTGGCTCTCCGGGTGGAGGTCTGTGCCTGTGGAGGTTTTCTGAGGTGGTGTGCAGGCGCGTGGTACACCAGTCAGGAAGGAGAGAGTAGAAGGGGGAGATGCAAGAGAAGGAAGGAAGTTAATGAGAGAAGGCAGGATCTGGTCAAAGAGAAGGAGATTGGGTTGTGGATCCTGAACCAGGATAGTGCCAGTGTGATCCATTAACGAAGTAACGAGAGGACGAGAAGCCGTCCAGAGGACATACCACTTGGTACCATCGTTAATGGTAGAGGATGTGGAAGGAGAGAGTGGAGATGGGGGTCCATAGATCTGGAGAGGTGACAGAAGAGTACATCAGTGAAAACCTCTAGATGAACGCCAACATAGGTGTCTGCGATGGGAAGTACAGGATTTGCACTCAAGATGTCTTGTTTTTTGCTTTGAGAGAGAAGGGGGCGGGGAGGATAGGTGATAGTGTAGGAGTTCTAGAAAATAGGCGGGGGGGAGCCATAGGGGCAGCAGAGGTTAGTTGAGGAATGAAAGAAGAGTGGCTGCACAGCACAGTTCTAGCTAAACTCACCAGGTGGCCTAGTAGAAGTAGTCAAAGGCATAAATGCAAACCAGAAAGGAATATAATTTCAACAGACAAGAGGTTCACAAATGAAAAAAATGTAAACACCTGAAATCGTGTTTTTAAAAAAAAAAAAAAAAAAAAAAAAAAAAAGGAGGCACAAATGCAGTGAGAGAAGATGTAGGTTTGTTAGTGCATAGGCACAGTAAGAGGATTGAAAGAGGTTAGTGAAGGAGTTCAGCCATAACTCACTTGCAGATCTGCAGGGAGCATAGATGTCCAAGGATGGAACATGGGGAAGCAGTAATTAGTCTTGAGGCCAAGACCTAGTTTGAGGAGGGGTAGGGTGCCCTCTAAGCCCTCCTCGGCCCAGACAGGCACAGACAGGGGCCTTAGAATAGGGACATGGGCCGGCTTCACCTGCCGGTTCGCACGATTAGGCCTTTGATGGAAGAGGGGCCCCAATCGCAGCAGGGCTTTCCACTCCAAGGCAGGTACTCTAGTGCCTACAAATCCAGCAGAGGCCATGCTGGAGAGTATGGCCCTCAACTAAAACCAATGGATGGTAGAATGCACACAGCAACAGTGCAACGTGGCAAGCATTTCTCTTTTAATTTAAAGTCTTGCAAATTTATTTCGTTTTTCTGATATTTAGGCAAAAGCTCATGTGCGCCTCGAGCCCTGGTGGTGAGGGGAGAGCAATTCCATGCTTGATGGAAGACTTCAGGAGAAAAAAAAAAAGGAGGCAGGAGAGGGCACAGACAGGGGCCTTAGAATCAGGGGCCGAAAAAAGAACAGCTGTTTGTGGGGAAAATGAGTGGGAGTAGGCCATAGAGGAAAGGGTGCTTTGATTGAACATGATGTAGAGCGAAAACCACTGAATGGATTTGCACCAAATCTGAAACAAGTTGATCAAAAAATATGCAAACCATTGCAGACATTTTTTGGTTTGGTGCATCAGTCCAGCAGGTTGTTCACCACTGATCACATCTTCTGAATTTCCTGGGTTTTGTTGCAATTAATTGGATCTCAACTCCATCTTAACTAAAGTGGTTTCACTGTGTATAATACACAAGTAACTTGTGGCATGGTGGGATAGGTGGGATCTGGTAGGGAAGAGGGCAGAGGGAAGCTCCATCTTTTGCAAGTATATGAAGCTTTATACAAGCTTTAAAAAGATCCAGTCGGAGGCTAGCTTTGATTGTAATAGGCAGGGAGTTCTGGTGCAATGGGGCGAGAAGGACAGAAGCGAGAGGTAGAGCAGCGGGAATGAGGTGCTGAGTAGATAAACACTATAAGACAGGTACTGGGGAATCCGGACTAGAAGCAAAAGTGAGCGGTTGTGCATGGAGTGCTAACCAGCATGGTATCGGTAGGTAGCAATGGGGGAGGATCTGAGCAGGTTGTACAGAGTTCAGTTAGCGAAATTAAGGACCGTCTATGATGAGAGGAGAAAGGAGGCAGCCAATAGGTAGGCTGACGCAAAAGAATAGTTTGTGGAGCACAAGGATTGGATAACAGTTTTTCGAGAGTGAGAAATGGACACTTTCTGAATGTAAAGATTAATACTAGCAGCAGAAGGGTTGTACTGATTAATGGTTGCAGTTCGTCTGCTATCAAGGGAGACACCAATGTTCAGAGCATTGGGCAAGGGATACATGTGGTCAGGAAGGACCTAGGGGATGGTAGTGCTGGCATTTTAAATCTGGGAAAAAGATTACTTCAGTTTTTGAAGGGTTCAGCATGAGGCAGCAGACAACCATTGATCGAAGGCAGGGAGATTTGGTAAGCTGTACCAAGATGGCTGAGTAGAGAAGGAATTGAGTATTGTCAGTAAAATAGGTGCAAGTGAAAGCCAAACAAGAATACTTCCTTGACCAGCGGTACACAGGGTGAAGAGCAGCAATTCATGGGGGGGATGTAGACAGGGAGAGGGGTGGACATTCGAGGGTTGCAAATTGCAGGAGATTTCAAAGGGGCTATATACCTTCCAGGTAGGAACCAAAGGATAGTGCAGATTTGCAAAACCCCAGGTCCTGAAGAGAAAGGAAGAGGAGTGGTCCTCCGCAGCAGAGAGCTTTAAAAGGATCAGTATATGAAAGAGTTGAGTGGTTAGCCTCAGAGAGAATGTTGAACACATGCAGGTGTGTTTTGACTATGGAAGCTAGACTGAAGCAGATCCTCAAGGTGCTTAAGAATCTGATTCAAGTTAATCCTCTCAAGGACGTTTGAATAATGGGAGAGATGGGAACTGGGAATAATTTGGGGATTTAGGGAAGACAAAAAGTGGTAGAGCATTTGCAGATATGAAGGGGCAGACAGATGAGGAAATGGGTCAAAAGGAGCGCATGAAGGTTTGGCACTGCCAAGGATGGGTGCTAATTACGTATCAGGTGTCCGAAAGAAGGGTGGAGGGAGAGACAGGAGGGCTGCTCTAAAATTAGTCATTAGCAGACAGGGAGGAGGTAATGGATATTAGCTTCAGAGACACATTTTGCAGGGATGATTGCAAAGAGAGGAGAGTTTGCGACTTGGCGGATTTGGCAGAATCCACTGCAAAAATGAGGGCAGCAATGCCATTTGTGTGTACTAGGGCCATGATTTGTGACTTCATTGAACGTTAAAGTTTTTCAGGTGATGCAGGGCTCGAAGACAGGTGTGTATGTGTGTGCAGGAGTGTGGGGGAAGAGTGCACAGTAAATCAGAATAAGCACAGAAAACGGAAGAGACAGGCAACAGGCCCTCCAAAAGTCATGTAATGGGCCAGAGTTCTACTTGAATTTCCTCTTGGTCATGGCTAAGAAGAGGAATAGGTGGTGAAGGGACAGATGTTAACAATCAAGTGATCAGGAGATAATCTAGCAGTCCCACCCAGAGGGTACTCAGTTAAGTGGATAGACTGATGCAGTTTGTGTAATATGGCATGTAGGAACAAGCTTAGCTTGGCGGGGGTCCTTTTTGACACTTCATTCACAAGATGGAGGTGATCCTCGTCATGGAGGCATGACTATCCCATGTGGAAGGGACTATACTGGTTATAGAGTGCTGTAACTGATGTGTATCCAGTTCTGACTGGCAGATCTGTTTTTGTGCAGTCCTGATTTGCCTGGGTGTATTCAGGGGGCTGGTCAGCCACAGGTTCATAAATGAATTAGAAGTCACTTATTCAGCAAGCAGGTAATTAGATAATATGCAGTAATGAAGGAACCAAGTTGCAAGTGAATTCCTTAACTTAAGCAGTCCAAAGCAAGCTTTAGAAGAATGGGGCCATGTGCCCAAAATGTCACAGAAGCCACAACGCTTCTCCCCACAATGGAGTCTCTGTAGAGAAGTAGTCATTTACCTGTGTTGGCGATGGATCAAAATACTCAATCCTACTAATGCAAGTAAAGATTCTCTATTTCAGGAGTTACTACCCAGGTTCGACAACCAAAAGGGGAACAGATGTGCTGCGGCTGGATAAAGGGAATCCTTCAGGCATTGGAAGGCCTTCTCACAATACCAAGTCCAAGGGACTTAGGAGTTGAGGGTAGTTAGAGGCAGCTATACCATCATACTCTAGTCATAACATTTCTGTAGCACCCAGTGAGGCCTAGAAAAGCCCTCACTTGGGTTTTGGGGTGGCCCAGTCCTACACAGCTTGTACTTTACTGGGTAGAGGCTGCATCTTGCCCCCACCAACCTCATGCCCAATGTAGGTCACTGAGCATTGTCCAATCTGGCATTTGGTTGCCTTTATGGTCAGGTGGGCCTGCAACAATCCCAAGGCGTCAAGCTCTTCCCAGCTAGGGTTGAAAAGGAACAAGTTACTTACTGTTCTCCAGCGTGGGTCTGGCATGGATTCACATGCTCATGAATATTCCCCGTCAGGCTGGGAATCCTCGGTATAGAAATAATCAGTATCAGATTCGTTTCTGATCTGTCTTTCCTAGTAGTAAACAATCACTGGTCTCTGGGTCATACTGCACCCAGCCAATGACTGCCCTCTCCCTAAGCCCCTCCCCTAGCAGCCATCCTCAGATTTGGTAGCACGTAAAGTGGCAGTATGACCAAGTGAAGAGCCGCAGAGGGGTAGGAGGGAGAGTTTGCATGCGACTCCATGCCAGACCCATGCTGGAGAACAGTGACAGGTAAGTAGCTTGTTCCTTCTCCAGCATGGGGTCTGGCATGGATTCACATGCTCATGAATATAAAAATACATAGCAGTACACATGCACAACCACGGGAGGTGGCAAGGCTCAACATTAAGCAAACTCTTACCTCCTCACCAGGCCCACCTTCAGGCAAACAGGTTGAGCAGCACTGCTTGCGCGACTCTGGACTCCTCCCTTGAATCCCGGTCGACGCAGTAGACTCTCGTGAAGGTGTGCTTCGACCTCCACGTAGCAGCCCTGCAGATGTCCATCAGGGGCACACCAGACAAAGCCGTGGTAGCAGCGTTCGCTCTGGTCGAATGGGCTCTTGGACGGCCGAGCAACTGTCGTTTTGCCAACTGGTGACAGTGCATGATGCAGCCAGAGAGCAATCTGGAAATGGACGCCTTCGAGAATGCCTTCCCTTGTTTCACAGTTCCAAAGTTCACAAACAACTGTGACGTCTTCTGAAAACTCTGCGTACGGTCCACGTAGAACTTCAGCGCTCTAGCCACATCAAGCAAGTGCAAAGTCCTCTCGGCTGGCGTCGAAGGGAAGAAACCTGGCAACACCAAGGGCTCGTTGAGGTGGAAGTCCGACGGTAGCTTGGGCATGAAGGAGGGGTGCGCCCTCAGCAGCACCCTCGTATCGTGAAAAGTCAGGTATGGAGGTTTACAGGCAAGGGCCTAGATCTCTCCCACTCGTCGTGCGGAGGTGATGGCCACAAGAAATGCGGTCTTCCACAACAGGAAGTTCAACGGTGCCGAATGCAGATGCTCGAATGGTGGCCCCATGAGCTTGGTCAGCACCATGTTCAGCTCCCACGCCCGGGCCGGAGCCTTCAACGGCGGGACATAACAGTCCCTTCATAAACTCCTTCACCAGGCGAAGAGACCACAGAGATGATCGTCCCGTAGTTCTGGTGTAGCGGGAGATCGCCGCTAGATGTATTTTGATGGAGGCATGGGCCAGCCCCACTTTGGCCAGCGACAGCAAGTACGGCAGCACTTGAGGGGCCGTAATCCGCAGAGGGTTAATCTGTGCACGGCACCAGACAGAGAACCTCCTCTGTGTCCATAGAACTTGAGAGTTGAGGATGCACTGGCCTTTGCAAGTACCTCCTTGCAGTCCACCGGGATATCGTACCCTCCAAAATAGTGCTGCAGGAGCCAGGCCTGCAAGTTCAGAGACCTCGGGTCGTGATGGAGGATGGCGCCTCCTTCGGAGAAAAGATCTGCATCCGTCAATAGTTTGGCGCTGACAAGTCCAGAAGGTCCAGGAACCAGATCTGTCTCAGCCACACCGGCATGACTAGTATCATCCTGCACCAGGACCTCTAAGTTGGTTGACTAGTTGCAGTGGCAACGGAGGGAACGCATACAGGAACAGGCCGTACCCAGGGGAAGGAGAAAGCACCGCCCATGCTCCTCGGCTGGGGAAACCTGCTGGCAAAACTCTGGCACTTGGAGTTCGTCGCTGTCGCGAACAGGTCGATCCGGGGTTTGCCCCATCGTCGGAAAAGCTGATCCACTTGGTCTTGACGCAGTTCCCACTTGTGGCATGAGCGCAGCTCCCTGCTCAGCGAGTCGGTGATGGTGTTCTTTATCCCTGCCGGGTGGAAGGGCACCAGAAACATCCCCTGGGCCACTGCCCAATGCCACAGATCCTGGGCCTCCTTGGATAGGGCCGGGGACCTGCTTCTTCCCTGCTTCTGGATGTAGAACATTGTGGTGGTGTTGTCGGTGAAGATCCTCACCACCTTGCCCTTGAGGGACGGCAGAAAAGACGAAAGCCCAGAACACTGTTCAGAGCGCCAGGATATTGATGTGGAGTGACCTCTCCTCCAGGAGCCAAAGGCCTCTTGCGTGTAGATCTCGGTGTGCGCTCCACATCCTTCCAGGGAGGCATCTGTAGTCACAGTCTGACGTGCTGGGGTCTGAAAGTCCATGCCCGCCATGAGATGCGCGTGGGCAACCCACCACCGGATAGCTTGGCGGAAGATCTCGTCGAGCGGGCTCTTGTCTTCGAAGTTGCCCGCTGATTGTATCCAATGGGCGTCGAGGAGCTCCTGTAGAGGACGCATCCACAGCCTGCAAAGGCGCACCAGGAAGATGCAAGAGGACATCATGCCGAGGAGGGACTTGATGGATCTCACCATGGCCATGCACCTTGCCCAGGTTGGCTTTCGTCCTTTCCTCCGACTGAGAAGCCAGTCGCGCCACTATCGAGCTTGTCTCCCAGAAACAGTGCGACTTGCGACGGAACTAGGTGGGATTTTGGGAAGATGGAGAATCCCAGATCCTGGAGCAGTTGGACGGTCCTCGCCGTGTGCTCGACGGCGAGCTCCCTTGTCCTTGCCCAGATGAGCCAATCGTCCAGGTAAGGTTAAACATGGATCCCCTGCAGGCGCAGCCACGCCACCTCTGGCGCTAGGCACTTGGTAAAAACCCTGGGCGCCAACTTCAATCCGAAGGGCAGGGCCTTGAATTGGTAGTGCCGTCCTTGGACTACGAATCTGAGAAACTTTCGGTGTCCTTTTAGAATGGGGATGTGGAAGTAAGCGTCCTCCAGGTCCACCAACGATAGGAAGTTGCCTGCCTCCAGCTGTCCCAGCACGTGCTGGAGGGTGACCATCCGGAACTTCTGGGCTTTGATGTATTTGTTTAACCGACGCAGGTCCAGGATGGGGCGCCAACCGCCAGTCTTCTTTCTGACGAGGAAGTATCTGGAGCATACTCAGGAGCCCCGGAGTCTCTTTGGGACGAGCTTGATGGCACCTTTCTGGAGCATCGCCCTTACTTCTAGCAGCAGTTGAGGGACATGATTTTCCTTCCTGGCCACAGGAGGAATGTGGGGCACTTTAGAAATTCGAGAGTGTGCCCGTGGGCCAGGGCATCCAGAACCCCAACGGTCGGTGGAGATGGACTCCCACACGCTGACGAAGCTCGCCAGCCGGCCTCCCACTGGGGTGCTTCGGTGGGGGCCCGACACTACGGCCGGTTCAGTCCTGCTTGGAGGTGGCCTTGGCCTCCCTGGCAACGGGATCCTCCTGACGTGCCACGCCCTCTGTAGGCTTCTTGCGACGAGGAACGGGCTGCCTGGTGGCATGTCGAGGCGCCACCGCCAAATTCTTTGGACGCACCTTGTTTGCCTCCAGAGTTCCGAAAGGGCGGTCGTTGTTGCAAAACTCCCAAGGCCTGTGCCGTCTGCGTCAGCTTTGATGGCCTGAAGAGATTCATCTACTGTTTTCCCAAACAGGTTGTTCCCCGTCGAAGGGCATGTCCAAAATTCTGGTTTGCACGTCCTGGCGGAATCAGTTGTCTTGAGCCATCCCCGCCGTTGAAGGCAAATGCCGTTGCCCAACTGGCGGAAACCGGTGTCAGCGATGTCCGTGACCACCGTTATGGCGTGATCCGACGCCACCTCTCCTTTCTGTAGAATCTCCGGGGCCTCAGCCCTCTTGTCTAGTAGGAAGTCCAGCAGGGGCGCAATCTTGTACCACAGCTCCCTGTGGTAGCAGCCCACGATCGCTAGGGAGTTGGCCACCTTGATCGTCGTAGCTGCCGACGAGATGACTCGTCGCCCCATGGCATCCAGTTTCTTTCCCTCGCCGTCGGGTGGGGAGGTAGAAGTCGAAGCAGTCGCCCCCGCCGCTTTCTTCTTGGCGGCCACAGAGACGACCGAATCCGGGGTCAGCTGGGCCCTAAGGCATAGGGGGCGGAATCCAGGACTCAGTATTTCTCATACCGATACCTCTTGGCAGGTGCCGTGGATGGCTTCTTCAGGACCGCAAGCCCCTCGTCCCAGATATCGTCGAGCAACGGTACTGCAAGGACCGTCTTTCTCTTGGCCTCCGACCGTTAATGGAGAAACACTTCCAGCTCTGCCCAGAGGGACAGAAGGAAGAGCTTGGATGCCCTGGCCACCATGGCGTGGAAAGAACTAATTTCGTCGGGTGGAGAAGCCAGAGGGGGTGGTGATGGAAGGTCTATTCCGTCATCACTCCCGTAGTCATCCATCCTAGTCGTCGAATCAGTCGGCGTGTCATCTCTGGGCTCCGGAGAGGGAGATTAAGGCTCTATGGGCTGCGAGGGCTGAAGGGGGGGGGTGGAGGGAGGAGGATGAATTCTCTGCTTGCTTGGAGGACTTTCCGACTGGCCCGGTTCCATCAGATGGCCTGTTAGGGTTAGAGGCAACCTAGTCCTCTCTGTGCATAAGGTTTGGATTGCCATCAAAATGGCCACCGAGCTGTCCTGCGGCTCGGGCATTGGCTGCTGCGGACGAGATGGCTGCTCCTCCACTGGAGCCTTGTCGTCGCCACTGTCGCTCTCCTCGATCACTTCCTGAGGATCTCTCCCCTGGGTTCGAACCTTCTCGTTCCTCTTTTTGAGGTCTTTCACGACTTCAACCAGCTCTTCCTCAGAGGCTGTATCCGTGTCCGTAATGACCATCGTCCCCCCCCCCTTTTTTCCAACTGGGCCTTGACAGGGGTCTTGTCGATGGGCTGGAAAGAATTCCCTCCGCGGCGGCAGGGAAACTCGGGGCCCCGAGGTCGCCTCCACTGGGATAGCCCTCACAGGCTTCACCAGGGTCAACACGACTCCCTCGATAGAAGCCTTAGCCGGGTGAATCAAGGTCTTCACCACCGCAGTTGAGGCCTTCACCTTGGGGGGGGGGGGAGGTTTCAGGGTCACTTCCTCGCTCCCCCTCGGCTGGTTCCTTCGAGATCGACTGGGGCCTCTCCAGAAGCTTCCAGAAGCTTACCCGGGTTCTCGGATTTCCTCTTCCCAAGCCAGAGCGTTGGCTCGTGGTTGATGGCATTGGTGAAAGCGCGCCCTGCCTGGCAGCCAAAGAGCCCGACCCTTCCGCGCTCCTGGTGCCCGCGGACTCATGGTACTTTGCCTTTTGTTGAGCCCCCGTCGCCAGGGCGCCCTCACAGAACTTAGAAGTCCGCTCGGACTCCTCACCTGCTGGGCCCTTCTCCAACCAGCTTGCGAGTTGGGACCGGCAGTCCCTCATGGTCCGTTCCGACAGGTTCTTGCAAAACGCAGTCCTTTTCCACGTGCGTTTTGTCCTCGTGAAGGCAGTAGAGATATCTTGAATGCTCATCCTCCTAGAACACATTCTGTAATCCGCATCCAGGGCAGTTCCTGAACAGCTTGGAGCCGGGCATCGAGCTACCCTTGTCCTGGGCCATGTCCACGAGGTAGGCCTCAGATCCTCTGGAATCCTCCGAGAAGAGAAACTTTACGAAAACCTCGCCCTTGAGGGGCGTAGAAAATTCTGGTGGAGCTTGAGGCTTGATTGACCGAATAAATAAGATTAAACTCTGAAAAAACGCAACACGCAGTAAAAGCTTGAGAGCTAAAGCACGAGGACTTCCAACACTTGAACATGCGGTAACAATCCGAGGATGGCTGCCAGGGGAGGGGCTTAGGGAGAGACCAGTGATTGGTTACTACTAAGAAAGACAGATCAGAAACGAAACTGATACTGATTTTTTCTATACCGAGGATTCCCAGCCTGACAGGGAATATTCATGAGCAGGTGAATCCATGCTAGACCCCATGCTGGAAAACGGCAATATCATCCAAATGTGCCATGTAGGATTCATCAACCCATTCAGGACATGGTTGACCAACCTCTAAGAGTGGCAGGTGCTGTCTTTAAGCCAAAGGTTAATATCCTGCAGTAAGGTAAGCGGTGCTAAGGTTCTTGGCAGCACATTGATTGTACACCAGCTCCTCAGTTAATGGAAGGGGATGAGCACCTGTCTTAGTGACATTCAGAGCGCTCTAGTCCACAAAACCTTAAATCCTGCTTTTGCTACCAAGACCAGTGGGCTGGACCAAGGACTACTGGAGGACGTATCAACCCCATCATCTTGTAATTTTCTGATGCAAGACCTTACTTGGTCTGAACTATTCCAACTCCTAAATTTGGTAGGCTCGCTATTTTCAGTGACATGCTCACACCAAAGATTTTTTTTTTGCTTGGAGCTAGGCCAACAAGACCGAAGCTGTCTCAGCAAACTTGTCGCCTCACCTTGCTGTTGTAGAGTCAGTTCGAGATTCTAGGTCTTCCTCAAAACAGCCATATGAAGGACTGTCCTGGAACAGGTCAGGCAGAGGCACATTGCTCTGCCTCACTTTCTGAAACTAGGCACAGGTCTCCTTTAATTCATAAGGATGAAAGCTTTCAAATAGACCAAGCATGACAGAAGGTCCCACAGTCTTCTTTGGGGCTCCAATCTCAGACCAGATATCCGGCGGATATCGCATGATAAATAAGCCACCCTATCTTCCACATGGCCTGGCTATACCTAGACTTGAAGCTGCAGCCTGCGACAGGCACAACTCGTTCAGGAAGCTAAGCCTGGTAAAGATGTCTAGTAAAGCTATATTAACCGACTTGGCAGTCACTGAGTGGGTTGGCACCAGGAAACCTGGTGCGGTGATCAGCAACCACTAGGATAAGCCCATTGCCTGAGGTTGTACAAGGAGTCAGTGGACCAAGTTAGCCACCATCTCTTCAAAGGATTCACCCATTACTGGTAGGGGTCTGAATCTTTCAATTTTGCGGACAAGTAGTGTCACCCATGTAGTTTTCCACTGGCAACCATCTTGGGCCAGCAGGATTGCATGGATGACCTTGCTTTATATCTGGATGTCAAGATGAACTGTAAGGGGAACTTAATGCACCATCTGCAGGAGGAAGGTCCACGAATCCTGGAAGGACTGCCAACCTCTTACGGTCTGGTAAAGTGAGCTCACCAACTAGAAACCCACCTTCCTTTAGGACTTTGCTTCACAGGAGGCTCATCCTTCAAATGGAAGCAGACCGTGAAGGGTGCTCATAAAGTAGGGAGTTTGACAAGCCCTCAACCGTGTCAGGTTCAGGGATTTAGTCAACTACCTCAGTTGCAGGTATGGCATGGGGAACATTGTCTTCCTTGATGACTTACTTGGTTAGCCTTGGGTTTCCCCTTTGGCTTAGGCTGGCCTTTCAACTTGGTTAAAGCAGCCTGGTTTCAAGCCCGAGTGCTGGAAAAGTCTGCAGTGTTTCTCTCTGGACACAAGTCTTTTGAGTTTTATCTTCGACAGAACATTTCTAGGAACTTTTCTCCTCAAACTGACAGGTGTAAAATCCACTTCTCATCTGACAGCTAAAGTGACAGACATTTTAGAAGTTGAGCGGGACCATCAGTACACTGGGAAGTTAAAACAGGAGCTCTGGCCAGAGCCTCAGGGTTTAACAATGTGGACTCTACCATAGTTAGACTGGGTCCAAAGTCCTTAACAGCAGATCTTCCAACAGGACACTATCCTCAATAGAATAATTTTGTGTTTTAACTATCTGGGAGCTGCAGTGGCAGCAATTCAAGAATCCCAGGGAAACTACATAGGATTCAGATCACTCACCAGTGGACAAGATATCTAAAGAGAAGTATCCTCAGTTTCTTCCTCAAAGGCAGGGCCATATTCACAGAAACAACCCACATGGATTTATCCTTAGACCTGGGCCCCACTTCAGATGGTCACTTGCTCCATGTTACGAAAGATCCACTGGACCTTCGTATAGAAGGGTGGGTGGGTAGAACGTCCACTTTCATGCTTGGAATGTCGAGTCCTACAACACTCATGTGGCTTGCCGTCACCCCCCGCCCTTAAGGAACTTTGTGACCCTTTGGGAAGATGTCTCCTCAGGTTGCCCACCTTCTTGCTTGCTGCTTCCCCACCCCCCGACCCCCGTCATGCTTACCAGGAACTGGTTTGTCCTCATGGGACACACTATGGAAAACCCAAGGATCAGCAGCAATGGCCAGTTTCAGGATCCAACTCCTCTGAATTTTCCAACTGCTGCTTTAGCTCAGAGGAACAGGAATGTATTCCAGCATTACCAAATTGATTATACATTCAAAGGTGGTTACTGAATGGCCTTCTACCCAGCCACACAAGCTCTTCAAAGAGTCTGTTACAAATGACACCCAAGTATTACTCTTTTCTTATGTTTCTTTTTTCTTATATTCTCCAAATCTAGGTATTAGGCAGAATTCTTCCCAAACTTCAAGAATAGAGCCAGTTTCAGTGAGACAAATTCAGTCAGATATTTCCATAATGGCACTGAAGCCAGATAGGGTAGTTTGGTGAGCATCCAAGCAATTTTAAAAGGCTCTCCTACCTTTTGCACTTAACAGGCATATTGAAAAGCAGTCAATCAAGTATCTAATTTTTCCTCATGATACATGCTCAGAGCCTTGGGAAATCTTGGGTGAGAAGGACCCAGAGCCACTCAGAAGCTCTGGAGGAGCCATGAGGCCCCTCCCATTTGGCCAACTCCAGATGGTGTTAGTTTCTCATTTCTATCATGCTTAGCCATGTTAAACTCCAGCTCCTTTGAGTCCAAGCTTTTTAACTCGTACAAGGCTTCAGCTTCTGAAGTAGACATTGAAACATGAGAATTTTTTTAAAGAAATGTGAAGTACAAATTTAGAGAAGGGAAAGTGTTAAGGAGAATTCTTTTCTATGGCAATTTCCCTTACCTATAGAGTACCCCAGCAGCTTTTCTGGATTTGAAGTTTTTTTTTTCCTCCTGCTAAGACCCTTTTTTCCCCACTCTTAGACAGATTCCTAGTGTGTGTTTTAGGTCTATGGGGTTTTTCTCACCCTCATAGGAATCATCTTTTTGCATGTGTAGTACACAGCACCCTCCATGCCGTACCACAGGGGTGTCGTAGCGACCCCCAAACATAGACTCCATACCCTGGGACTGACTACTGTCTCCCAGGGCATGTAATAATTTGCCATTTATATAGCGCTACGAACCCTCATGTATCTGAGCGCTGCTTATTACCCACGGTGTGTGGTGCTCATTTAACGACCTCAGAAGGATGAAAGGCTGAGTATGGCCCCGCCGGGATTTGAACCTGCGTTAGCAGGCTCTGCACAGATGTCAAAGCGAGCGCTCTTCTCGCTGTGCCACTTGACCAGTCTCCATTGACTTTACTAGTCAAATCTCATCAACAAAACCAGTACAACCCATCTTACTACGGAGATACTGAAGGGTTAATAGTTTTTCCCTAGTGTTCATTTTCGAGGGGGTGCCGTACAGTCCCTCTCAAAGGTTTCTGGCTGGTGGCAGTGGTTACTACCGTAAATATTCGACCGTAAATATTCCCCTATGAGATTTTCCCATTGTTCGAGGCTACCACTTTTACTGACAGCCTCTAACATACTGCCGGTTTATGTTAATATTAACTTTACTCCGGTAGGTTTTTAATGTCTTTCTCTATCGTCCTAACCCAGGTCGGGGATACTCTGTTCTCCCTTTTGGCGAGCTTCTGCACAGAAGCCCTCCTCTAGGCGCCACTGAGTCTGGGGTATACAGGATGTGTGGGAGGGGGAATAGGCACCCTGGACAAGGTTGCCTACGCAACTCAAGTCACACTCTGCCCTGATAGGCTGGAGGGTTCTCCTGCCCGGAGAGCCACCCCACTGAGTGACAGCTAGGCTGTATGAATGGGGGGTCTGAGGACAAGATGTCGCCACTTGAACTAAGAAGCCGAAGAGGAGAGAAGCCAAAGACATCTGCAACAACTGAACCACCGGTGAAGCCCTGCTGCATAGCCTCACCACTTTTCTCCAACGACTCGAGAAGATCTTCACCTGCAAGAGTCTTCCCTTGAGCTGGTGGGGCCAACCAGTTCGCCAATCGTCTTCCCGGACCTGCCTTGGTCGAATCGCCAGTGCCAAGCACTAGGAGACCGGATAGCCAGGCACTCCCGTCCACCCGAACCACGATTTAAAGGAGCGTACCTTTTATTTGTTGGGCAGCACAGCGGCTGGTTTCATCCCTGGGCAGTGCAGTAACTCGAACCTTCCTCCATGACGAGAGCCGCTCTTCCTCTGCTGGATCTCCCAAACTGCAGGAACTACCGCCATCGCAGGAGCCTCTTCCACTTTTAAGGTACATTGTTCCGCCAGGCCTCCCATTTCGTTGGGTACTGCTAAAGGGGTTTTAAATCCTTTACTTACCTACTGGGTTGGCCGCTTACTATCCTCTAACATTGTCTTTCACCTTCTGCAACCGCCTTTTAGAATCGTTTAACGAAGACTTGACTGTAGCTACAAGAACATTTTGCTCCTGGGCACTTTGCCCTGTACCACTGACTCTGGCACAGGCCCATTGACTCTGGCTAAATCTGTTACAACTGCCTTCTCTAGATTGCTTCTCACCTAGAAATGTGTTGGTGCACCTAACTCATAACCACCTTTTTCTTCCCTCTTGAAACTTGTAAAATGCCAGTTTGCTTGGTTTTCACCTCAGTATTAAACATGCTAAAGTACTGCCTTGTCTAACTAGTTCACAATCTTATTGTGAAGTGTTGCTGGTGTGTTTAAGAGTATTCCTGTATAACTTGGCCTTTCCCTCCCTTTGAAGAAATTGAGTGCCATTTCTGCTTGGTTTTCACTGTGCCGTTTTGCTCAGTTTTCACTCTTGCTCAAATAGGGAGTTGTGTATACTTTGACTGATTTAACTTGCTTTTATAATAGTGATGTGTGTGAACATCAGTGTGTAAAATATATATTTTTTGATACAAAGCTTTGGTCAGCGTTTCCTTTTTCCATAGTATTGTAGTCCTAATGTGTAAACCCTGAATACTGGTCATCTCCCTCTTGAGACAGGTTGACTGCTAAGCCACAGCTACCAATTAAATCTTTGTGGTACAGACTGATACCAAAGGGGATTTATTGCATATACCTGTAGTCTTAATCTTCTGTAGTGCTCCCCAAGGGAACTGCACAGGATTCTGCCTAACAAAGAAAAAGATTAAAAGAAAGAAATCCAAGAACTAATAAAAGCAAACTAGGAGAAAGTTACAAACAGATAGTCTCGCCTACCTGTATGTAGGCCTTTAAAAGTGCTAAAAGATGAACCAAGAGGGGAAACAAATGGAAAATTACATTTAACCAAAAGGTAGACTTCCAACACCACTTCCTCAGTCATGTTCCACCAGAATTTCCTCAATAAATACCAACGAGATCTTTTTCCCTGTCAGGACCAAGGTCCATCAGTCCTCTGAAGTCAAGTATCTCAAGTCAGGCATCGGGTGACCAAAGTACTTTGTTCCGACTTAAGTCAACCCATGACATGCAGAGACGTTTTAAATTCCACAACTTCCTCCTTTCCACAAAAACGATGAAAGTTCTTTAGGAGCTGCATCTGCCGATCTTGCAACCACCATTTTGTCAAAAATAAATTCAGTCGTAGTCTCAGAAATGTATCCCGATGACATTTACTTGAGAATTTTGCCAGGTAACCTGGCAATTCGCCCAGTGTTCCAACTTTCTGGTTTAGTTGTTGAAATGTATAGTGGTTTGGCTTGTTGTCTGTAGTTACCCAATCTAGCCCTTTGGTTTTCAGATGACCTGGGTTCGATTTTAGGTCTTCCTCTGTACATCCCATCTCTACCAGTTTGTTTTGATGTTACCCAGACCTCCATTGCCCCAGTGGACTCCTTCATGATTTCATTGTAGATCATTTCAGTGGTTACTCCCAAGCCAAGAGGAATTTTCTGTACAGTGCCAAACGCTTCCAGTCGACCGTTGCCCTTAAGGATAGGAGGCCCAATTCTCTTTGGAGTACTGGTATTGGGATCGAAGATGCAGCCTTCCATTAAAATAGGAACCTTCTAGTAATGGCCACAGTTTATTAGAAATCAAAAGTAGAGCCTCTGAGCCAGACGTCAAAACTGGGACTAGTTCCATTTTATAGAAATGTACTACCAGGATAAGTAAGTGGCCAAATTTGATTTTAAAGATTGAAGCTTGAGACGCCAGCGTTCTGGCTTTTTGAAGTAGAGATGCCACCATTGGGGCTTCTGAACTGTTGCTGTTAATCTCCATTCCCAGGTATCGAAAACAACTTGTTCGATTTGGGATGACCCCAGCATTTGTCAATTTTTCCAGGACCAGAATTTTCATCTAGTTGGTGTTTATTTTAAAATCGTTCTACTCCACATACTCCTTCAGTCTGTCCAGCAAGACCAAGTCATCAGCGCAGAGGAGGTGACTCAACAGCACCCCGCCAATATGGGGCAGGAAACTCTGGGCAGCTTTTAGTGTTTCGTCCCGGTCAGATGATAAGAAGTTGTAGAGATGGTATGTGCCAGTAGGCATCCTTGCTTCAGACCTCTGGGATATTATCTTGCAACATGAATCCAGCGTTATTCAGGTGTACTCGCATTCTGGTGTCAGTGGAGCGAGATTAGTGGTTCCAAGATTGATCTCTGATAGTTACAGTTCAGTAGTTTGTTCCAAAGACAACCACGTTCCACCTGGTCAACTGCCTGATGTCCACAAAGGCCAGATATATCCTGTTTTTTATCCCAGAGGTCCCCTTTTAGGATTAAGAGCAACAGGTTCACACCGGTCCCGATCCCTTTGACAAACCCAGTTTGAAACAGGTCATTAGGGCCCTCATGATGTAGCCACTCGTTAAACTTCATAAGCAGCAGTGTGCCAAAGACCTTCCCAATGACGTCCAGAAGTGCCATCAGGCGGTAGTTATTGGGCTCCCTCCTGTTGCCTTTCTTGAAAATCGGGACCATGGATGCCTTTCTCTAGGATGCCGGGAGAGTGGGTATGAGCCATCCGGTCAAAGATGGAGAAAACCTGCCCATTGCAACGGATTTATTTTGCATGGCGTTGGTCAGGCCGCCTGTCCCTGGGGCCTCTGAGGCATTCAGGTTTTTCCATCTCCCCAAGATGTCCTCTAGTCCATGTGCGAAGTCCCATGGTACAGGGTGTTCGCGCAGGTCAATTGGGCCGTAATCCACTTTCCCTTGTGGAGACTAGACATGTTTCAACCATGCTTCCTTTGGAACACTGTTCTGTTGGTGCTCCAAGATGGTTATTTATTAAAGAGTAAAATATACATTTCCGCCCACGGATTATGTTCAGCATAAACTGAGTCCGTATGGTACATTTTTAATCTGTGTGCTCGGAAACAGTTCTTATAATGGTTATATGCGATTGTCTTGCAGAAGGTCTTTTTTTTACTTGTTGGCTCGCTGAAGCATACCTCGGATCACTCCTCGCGTTAGGGAGAATTTAAATTTTAGTGCTCAATTCCTCCCACCTTAGAGACCCCGCAGCTCTTTCGCTGTACTTTAGATCTTTTAATTTTAACCCTGGAGTGAGAGCCCTTTTTCTCACTCTGTTTTGACCTGATTTGGATCATGTGTTTCCTTTGTTTTTGGAGTCTGACAAACTCCATAGACATCTACTTTTTGTATGTGACAGCACCTTCAGTGCAGTGTCAGAAATCCTTTCGATTCCTCAAGGTTTAAACACCTTTTCTTCTGTGAACTACTGTTCCCAGGAATAGTAAAGTGAAAGGGACTTTACTTACCTTTTCTCTTTCTAAGTCCAGCAAAAAACCAGCTTGCGTGGAGTGCTGGGGGCAGGGGTTACTTAGTAGCCGCTTATCCTACCTACACATGCAACATGTTATGTTACCCTCACTACTTTAAATGGCTGGTGGCAGTGGTTTAATTTTCCTACCATTGTGCTTTTTTACCACAGGCCGAATCCTCAGCTGCAGTATAGCACACATGTATGACCAGTTTGTCAAAATGGCCCGGTCGTCTTTTCGCCATTTTCTGTTCATGAGGCCTTTCTTGGGTTTTACTCTGCGCGCCAAGCCAGGTACGAGCTCTTTGCTCTTCTTGCATTTGGCAGGCTTCAGTACTGAAACCCACCTCTGGCTCCAGTGTTTCTGGAAGGGCAGGAATTGAGTGAAGTTCCTGAAACTCCTGTCCTTTGTCTTTAGGAATGCCTGAATGCACCCAGTCCCGATTGGCTGGCCAGCCTTTCAGGACAGCCACCCTATTGTTTGAGTGACCGTTAGGCTGTGCATAAATGGGAGAAACCTGCTTAAAAGGCGAGGGTTTTGGGACTAAAGACAGTCGGCCACTGGGAAGAACAACCAGACGTAGAAACAGTGAACGACTCTTGCTGCATCCTCCTGGACCTTTGAATTGCCCGGTGAAGCCGTGCGGCTGTGCTGAAACTTTTTTCTGATCGACCAGCTCTGGAAGGGACGACTTCTTCCCTTGGGTTGGTGGGAGCAACTAACCTGAGAAACTCCACGGGACCATCTTCCCTGTCTGGCTGTACTGCTTTGCTGCTGCAGGAACCGAGTGCCAGGGGTCAAGAAATCCATAGTAGAGTGCAGCGTCTGATCCTGCCAGAAGCTCCTGGAGTCTCCTCAGGACCCTCCAAAAGCACGATGTCCAGAGATCTAGTCCCCTCACCAGAGTGCAGGACGCCCAACCAGTATCCATGATCCGTGGTAGTGCTGTTTACCGAGCGCTGAAACCACAAAGTGCTGCTGATCTGAAAAGAAAGTGCTGCTGACCTCCGAATTGCTGCCGCAGGAGTCCTCCAGATGTCCTCTCTTGTCCCACGACTGAGGCTCAGGAACCCAGGCTCTGCATCGCTGCAACCAGACAGACGCCAACTGGACCACTCATCTAACCAAAGGTACTGTTCTGACTTGGGGTACTTACCCCGGTGTCTCTAGCTTTGCTCTTCTCAGTTGAGACTTTGCTAGAGTTGACTTCAGCTCTACCCTTCACAAGTGTAACAGCTCGTGACCCTACAGCGATTTTTCTTCAACAAACTAACTTTGTGCAAGACTTATCCAAGTGCCTCAGCTCCATAAACTGTGCTCCAATTGACTTTGGCTGTCCTGGCTCCCTGCAGACTTCTAGTCCATTTGACTTATATGTACTGTCCCTCAAAGGTGACAATTATTGCTGGGAAGGTTTTTATCTAGACTTCATTGAACCTAAGAATCTACAAAGTGTACTAGTGATAGATAAATGCCATTACTATACTAGCTAGTGAAGTCAAAGCATCTCTAAGGAGCATCTACTAGCTTTGTGTTGATTCTGGAAAAGTATTTTAAATTATATTTGTTACATATATTGCCCTTTAGAAAAAAGGCTAATTTAAAAACTGATGTTAAAGTAACTAAAAACCTTGAGTGCAAGTGTTACTTGCATTTGCGAATTTCATTGCTACAGCTCTACAGCTCATTTAAGATAAGCCTGGCTGCTCAGTCACACTACCAACGTGTGTAGTACAGGCCTACACTTGTGCAATCTCAAGGTCAAATGGCCTAGCAAGATCGCCATTTGTCTTGCCTCTGTTCCCCCTCCCTTGCCTCGTCGTGCCTTGAAACACTTGTGTCTAGGCGCGATATAAATTCCATACATCTATACCAAAAGGTGGGTTACCCAACACCAATTCTTCAAACACCTCGCAACCAAGATCTGATCATAGGTGTGCATTCTCAGTGGATTTGTTTTGCCGTTAAGTGTTCCATCTCATTTCAACAAGATCGTGATTGCTGTGAATGCCAATGATCTTAAGGGAGGTGACCAATTGTAAAAAGTTCTGGGACACAAACATGTAATCTATTAATGCTGACTGGTTGACCATTGACTAGGTCGTTTTGGGTGGTATATCTCCTGGTATGTGCCCATTCACATATGCATGTCTCTAGAGGCCATTAAGGATACCCAGTCTTCTCTCCTAGAATTCTTTGGAGATTTATTTTTACATCCTAGTCAGGCATGTTGTGTTAAGATCCATGCAGATTATGTTTCTGCATAGGCATCATCTATCATTTTGATCACCATGTCTAGAAAACCCTCGTCCTATGGCTGTTGGAATCCAGTAGACATTTATAATGGCCAGGCAAGTAGCAACCTCTCTGCCCACCCACCGGAAGGACCCAGCCCACAATGATCTCTTGGGCATACAGGTTGTTGCTTACCACTTTGATTAAGCAAAGACCACTACCTGATTTGGTTGCAGTTAACAGGCCCGTTTTTGTTCGCCCCTTCAGGCCTTTTTCAGCTGGGCTTAAAGTCACGTAATACCCATCCAGGAGCGGAGTTTTCCATAACCATGTCTCTTGTAAGCATAGCAGGTAAAAACATCCCAGGTTCACATCACTTGGTTGCCAAATACCCGAACACACTGGCGTTTCATGAAGCCATCATAATTTGGCCTGGACAAGGGAGGGCATTAAGCTACATTATTTTAGTCTCGGCCAAGGTTCCAGATAGCCATGACCAGGAAAACTCTTCTAGGGTCCCAGAATTGATCTCTGGGGCCCATTTGACCCCCCCCTCCACCAAGGCCATTTCCGTTATTAGCCTTCACTGGAATACTGAAGTTTTGTGTAAAATTGGTTCTGAACACTTGAATTTGAAGGGGAGGCTTTTGCAGGCGCACTACTCCGATGGTCAGTTTTTTGACTTTGGATCTCCTGTGTGTTCAGTCAGCAGATACTTTTCCTCTTGGAGCCTGCCCTTCTGGGTCCCGAATAGAAGTGGCTTCTGATCCCGTCATGGTGCGAGGTCAAAACCCAGCATCAGTAGGCTTTTGGCTGCTACTAACATTCCCTTCCCGACCGGGAAGGTAGTGTGCAAGAATACACAGTCAGTGCGAGACTCATCCACGAATTGTAGGATAAAAGTCATTTGATGTATCTATGCAGATCAGGATTGTTAGGGAGAATTCTCATTTATGGCTAATTTCCCCTCACCTAGTGAGTCCCTCAGTAGCTTTGCTGGATTTCTGGGGTTTATTTTTTCCACCTGGTTAGAGTGTGAGCTTTTTCCCACTCTTACAGTATTTTTTGTGTGTGTTGTACTTTGTGCTCATGGGCTATGGAGTGTCACCAACTCCTTAGGCGAACAAGTTACTCTTACCTGGTAACGTTCTTTCGATGGGATGGTCCGACGCCGTATTCCATATCTTTGACAGTAATCACCACAGCTGTGCTGCTCGGAAAATTTTCGTCGTCTGCGTCCTACGTCGATGCGCGTCCCCGAGGACCTCCTCCGATGGCCGTCGTCATCCGATGTGATAAGTAGGACGCCCGTAGCCTCATTTGTAGCTTTTCCCCCAGAACGTGTGACACGAGTCTTCTGCCAGTCAGACACACAAGGCCTGGCGGAAACGTAAGCTGCAATCGCATAAGAAATTCTGCAGCGGGGAAGGTAGGGAGGGAGCGATATGGAATACGTCGTCGGACCATCCCATCGAAAGAACGTTACCAGGTAAGAGAGTAACTTGTTCTTCGAGGGGCTTGGGTCCTCCGACTTATTCCACATCTATGACAGACTCCCAAAGCAAGGAGGTGGGAAAAGAATTTAGAACACAAATGTTGCATGCCCAATCAAATTGCGGAATAAAGGACTGTCTTGCCAAAGGCCAGATCTTGTCCTCGGATGGAATCGAGGGAGTAGTGACGTACAAAAGTATGTACAGAAGCCCAGGTGGCTGCAGATGTTACGAATAGGAACACCCCTCTGTAGGGCAGCAGATGCAGCCATACCAATGAAGAGTTGATTGTCCACTGACACGGGACATGCGTGAAATATCAAAGCTCAACGCACTCCTAGGATCAAGCCTATGGAGCCTCTCCTCTTCCTTACCAGGATGCGGAGGAGGATAGAATGCCGGAAGAACAACCTTCTGGCCCAAATGAAATTCCGAAACCACCTTCGGAAGAAAGGAAGGACGAACTCGAAGGACAACCCTGTCCTTATGAAACAGTGAAGGGTGGCTTAACTGAAAGTGCCCGCAACTCACTCACTCTGCGAGCGGAAGTAAACGCAAACAAAAACAGTTTTAAGAGTTAACAGTCAAAGGGCAAGAATGCAAAGGCTCAAACGGAGCACCCATAAGAAACTTAAGGTTCAAATCCCAACCGGGCACCAGAAAAGGTGACTGAGGGAACACATTAGTGAGCCCTTTCAAAAACTGAGAAATTAAAGGAATCTTAAAATAGGAACATTCAGACGAGCCCTTAAATATGGACAGCGCCGTCAGGTAACCTTTAACGGTACCCACTTGCAAGCCCCTGTCGGCCAAAGAAAGCAAAAAAGACAGAACCATGGGAATGTCACATTCAAAAGGATCCACATTCTTAACTCTGCACCAGTCGCAGAATTTACGGCAACGGTACAGAGACTGTTGCTGGCCGTCTGGCCGAGAGCAACACCTCAAACACGTCTTCAGGAAGGTCCCAATCCTTATACCTCAACCTTTCAGAAGGCAACCGTGAAGGTTGAGGGATCTGACCTCTGGATGGAGAACCTGACCCCGCCCCCCCTCCCTTGAGAGCAGATCGTCTCGGTAGGGAAGACGTGGAGGGCAGATGGACAAGTCGAGAAGGTCCGGGTACCACGTCCTCCAGGCCCAGGCCGGAGCAATGAGGATCATCCGGGAACCGAACCTCCGCAGTACTTGCGGGATGACGGGGACTGGAGGAAACGCGTACAGCAGTGGGAATGACCACTCCACCACAAACGCGTCTCCTAAGGCTCCTTTTGGAGGAAATTCCGCGAGCAGAACCTTTCGCACTTCCGGTTGACACTGGAGGCGAAGAGATCCACTTGAGGGGTCCCCCAAAGGGCGAAGATCTCCAGGAGAATCTCCTGAGCCAGCTCCCACTCGTGAGAGACCGTGCTCTGCCTGCTCAGAGCGTCCGTCTCGTTGTCGTCTCCGTCTTCCTGCTGGATGGCCCAGAACTCGAGCTGCATCGCCTCCCTGAACAGAGGAAGTGACCCTGCCCCCCCCACCTTTTTGTTGAGGTAGTGCATGGCCTCCGTGTTGTCCGTCAGGATCAGGACACTCTTTCCTCGCAGTCGGCAGAAAAGCCTTCAGGGCTAGCCTGACAGCCCTCAGCGCCAACAGATTGATATGGTGTCTGGACGACGGAGACCAACGACCGCTGACTGTCAACTCGTTGGCATGAGCTCCCCATCCCGTGAGGGATGCGTCCGTCACGATCGTCATCTCCAGCCAGGGAAGCTAAAATGGAGCCCCCTTCATCAGATTGCCTTCGACGGCCCACCACAGAATGTCCTGGGCGACCGAGGGCAGCACCTGAACAGGGTCCGACATCCTGCCGGAAGATTGCGACCACTGCATCTTGAGTGCCCACTGCAAAGATCTCATCCGCAGACGAGCCTCTGGCACCAGAAGAATGCAGGATGCCATGAGGCCGAGCAACCTCAAGAACTCTAACGCCGGGAGCGTCTGGGCAAGTTGAAACTTGTGCACCATCTGCTGAATGTGAAGAGCCCTCACCTGGGGAGGAACACAGCCCCAGGGATGTGTCGAGCACTGCTCCGATGTACTGGAGCCGCTGTGTTGGCGTCAAATGGGACTTCTTTAAATTGAGGGAGAAGCCCAGCTTGTGAAGGGAGTGGCAGGTGACGGACAGATGACTAGGACTTGCTCGGGAGAGTGCGCCCTGATCAACCAATTGTCCAGGTAGGGGTAGACGTGAATCCCCCTTTCCTGAGATGTGCTGCTACCACCACCATGAGCTTGGTGAAAACCCTCGGGCGCAGGTCAATCCGAACGGCAGGACCCAAAACTGAAAGTGCGAGTCGTCAACCGCGAACCTCAGGTACTTCTTGTGCTTGGGATGGATCGGCACATGGAAGTAAGCGTCCTTGATGTCGAGAGACACCAACCAGTCCTGAAGTTGAAGGGCCTGGAGGACGAGAGAAACCATCTTGAACTTGTCCTTCCAGAGGAGTTTGTCCAAACCGTGCAAGTCCATGATGGGTCTCAATCCCTCGTCTCTTCGAAATCAAAAAATAAGGGGGAATACCATCCCTTGTTCCTCTCCGCTACAAGCACCAGTTCTATGGCACCTTTCTCCAGCAGGGCTTGAATTTCCTGCGCAAGGAGCAGATCCGGACTCTTCCAAGAGAGGTTCCCATGTGGATGGTCGTGAGGCCTCTGCCGAAAGGGAAGACAGTATCCGTGGGTTATGAACTCCAGAACCCACACATCTGAAGTAATGGCACGCCACTCTACAAGATGCTGCGCCAGCCTTCCCCCAACCGGCGAACCATGGGACATGGCCTCATGACTGAGTGGTAGCGGCTGCAGCGTTGCCTGAGGGCAACGAGGCAACTGCCCGAGCGGCTTTGGCACCTCGAGTACCCGGTTTTCCACCTCTGGCACTCCTACGGTGGCCTCTTTGACAGCTCCTCTCGCTTTACTGAAGGAGTAATAACGAAAAGGAACCTCCCCTCCATTGTTGTCCCCTAGGACGAAAAGGCGGAGGTTGTCGAACTGCAGTGCCCAATGACTTTGCTGCAGCTTTGGAGGTCTGCAACCTCTCAAGGCTCTCGTCAGCTTTGCTGCCAAAAAGATGTTCACCGTCAAAGGGCATGTTGAGGAGCCGGGACTGCACATCAGGACCGAACCCCGACTTCCGCAACCACGCAAACCTGCGTATTACAGTGCTCGCCGCCATGGACCGGCTGACACAATCTGCCATGTCCAAACCCGAGTGAACGGCCTCACACATGGCATCATTGACCATAGCAAGGAAACCATCCCGTTCGTCCCCTTTGGGAATATGTTCAGCCGCTAATGCAACACAGTTCCACGGAGTGTGTGTGAAACGAGACAAGGCACATACGGAGTTGGCTGCCTGAAGCGCCATACCCCCTGAAGAAAACACTTTCTTCGCCCAGCCATCAAAACGTTTGTCGTCCCTATCCGGAGGGATGGTAGGATAAGACGCTTGCTTTGCCGGGGCCATAGCCGCCCCCACCACCAAACTCTCCGGAGTTGGGTGCCTGGACAAGTAGCAGGGGTTGCTACTGGCTGGACGGTATTTTTGCGACAAAGACTTGCCCACTGCCGGGAGACTCTCCGTAGCAGTCCAAGCCGCCGCCACCCTTCTCTGCAGAGCCATATGAAACGGCAGTACCAGGTCAGTGAGGGGGACCAAGATCGAGGATGTCCGTAAGATCATCCTGAACAAACTCCCCTGGGGGAGCCGACCATCCCAAGTACTCGGTGACCCGAGACATAAGGCGCCGGTACGAAGAATCGGCATGAGTGCCAGGCTGAGGCCTACAAAACTCCACCTCCGGAGAGGTGTCCAGTCCGCTGGCATCATGCAGTGACTGCCTCAGGTCTTCAAATTGGCTATGGCCCAAGAGAAGCTCATCTGGCACCGTATCCGGAACTAAGCCCTCATCAACCTCTGAAATGTACTCCAGGCGGTGAGAGGCAGGCACCTGGGGACCAAAGCTATGCCTGACCTTAGCCAGAGCCTTTCTAGGGGGGCTTCCCCCGTGTCACAGGGCCCCTCCGACACCACCGGCTCGAAAGGCGTCAAGGGCGCAGAACAAATCGGCGCAGAGAGAATTGGCCTCGACGTCAGCCGCAGCGCTGCCAGCATCGACGAGAGGCCGTCGACGACCTCGACGTCAACGTCTTCCTCGAAGACAGCACAGGATCACGCAGTCTCGAGCGCGTCGAGGAACGGGCAAGGCGAGAACGGTTACCCTTGTCCGAGTGGGACCTCTCCCACGAACTGTGCCGACCACCCGAGCCTGTAGGCGTGTGAGCGGTGTCTCGACCGATCACGACCGACCCCATTCGGAGGTGCAGACAGACCGGTGCCCTGCGATTTGAGAATCGCTAACATCTTCCCGAAGGAAGCCCATTCCTCCGGTGTCGCTTGCATGGTGGGATAAGCGACCCACCGACGGGCGGAGTCCTCGGAAGAGGACGGGGAAGGCGACTGATGCAGCGCCTCCGGGAATGCCTCGAAGAGGCCGAGGAGTTGCCATGAACTTTAGTCACTTTAAATCACAGACCCAGTACACCCCATCTTACATGGAAAAGTGGAAAGGGTTAACTTACCCCCTTTTGTCTGTGCCTCTTGGAGCCTTGTTTTGCTCCTTTAACATTAAGACTTGGCTGGTGGCAGTGGTATCGACCCTAACTTTTCTACCGCGATTATCTTATATAACGTGGTAATGTTTTAAGCTATTATAGTAGCCTCGAGCATACAACCCACTTCACCATATAGGTTTTATTTTGGCTCCGGTTGGGTTTAGTCGCCATTTCTTTTTGTTCAAGTCTTTGTTTGCTTTTTCACACCAAACCAGGTTTGGTTCTCTTGTTCGCCGTCCTTTGGCGGGCATCTGCGAAGAAGCCGTCCTTTGGCGTCTAGGTCGGCTGAATGTGAGGGAGGGGAGGTTTAGTCACCCCCCTGCACAGGGTCTCCTTGGAGACCCAAGTCGCACTTTGTGTTCATTGGCTGAGGTGGTTGACCGGGCCGGACAACCCCCCCTGCTGTGTGATTGACAGCCAGGCTGTGTGAATGGGGGATTTTGGCAGAAAAGGCAGGACTCTTGGGCTGGAGGTCAGAGTCGCCACTGGAACTACAAGAACCGAAGAGAAGTGGAGAAGACGGCTGCTGCAACTCCTGGATCCCGGTGAAGCCCTGCTGCAGTCCTGAGCCATCTACTCTTCAACGGCAGAAGACCAGTCCAGAGTCTTCTTCCCTTGAGCCTGGTGGGATCAACCAGCTCACCTTCTACAGCCAAAGACTCCTGGGTCGAAATCACTGCACAGAGCTGTAGTGGTCTGGGTAGCCATCAGAAGAGCCCTCTACTGTTTTTACGGAGCGCACCCTTTATTCATCGTTGCTTTGCTGCTGCTGGCCTCATCCCTGGGTAGTGCAGATCGCTCCAGACTTCCTTGTCCCACGTCCTAGCGTAGCACCAGCTTTCTTCATCCGAATAAGGTACTGTGTCCATTTGGTCGTTCTCCCCGTCCGACCTTGAGGAATTGGAGTGAATCCTTTTCCTTTCCCAAGGCTGGTCCTTTTGTCTTATAACTTTTGCCTCCCTTTGACAATATCCAAGTACTCCTGGCAACAGATATCCTGAACTGTTCTCACTGTGTGATCCTTGACAACGGAGCCCCTGCTCCATTGACACTGGCGCAGGGCTATTGACTTTTATCTGCCTTGTAGAACACGTCCTTTTGATCCTATTGCCTTGACAAAAGTATTGCCTATGATTTGTATTCCCTCATTTTAATTCTTTGTGCTAAGTGTGTTCGACTACGGTTGAATTTCTTCCCGCAGGTACGCTTTTCTTCCGTAAGACCGAACTGTCATTAGTCAAAAAGTGATTGCGTATTAACCCCCGGTAACGTCTTTGTTTCACAACACTGGTTTGTCAAATCCTAATGTACTTATCTTGAATTGACCTGAACAAGAGGAATTGGTTGTGTGTAGTATATTTACAGTGTGGTTTTAGTCAATAGAAGTGAAGTGTTTTGTGAACAGATGGTTTAAAAATAAATGTACTATTATTTTTAACCAGAAACCTTGCGTCAGTGTTTGCTTGAGTCACAGTAATTGTAGTCCTTTGTGTAATCCCTGTTACTGCTCATTTGCTCTAGAGAAATGTTTGGCTGCTCAGCCATCGCTACCACTTTACTGTGTAGTACAGGTTTGTACCAAAGGTGAAATTGTACTATCACTTGTAGTCCTAATCTTATGTAGTGGTCCCCAAGGGTGCTGCATATGATTCGGCCTAACAGGGATGCACTGTAGAAGGTCCATTACCCTCTGCCTGTTCAGGATTAGGTCTTCTGTGTCCACCAGCCTTTACGGTTTCACTTTGTTGTGCTCGCCTACCTGGGGACCCAATGGACGACAGTCCCTCCGTTAGAAGTCGGCCCCCCTGGCCTGCCCAGTTTGGGAATTTAACAAGCCTTTTGATGTAACTGGGAATCTTGCGAGGGTGTGTTAGGGAGAATCTCCTTGACCTTAGTAACCCCCCCCCCCCCACCCCAGCAACTTTGCTGGATTTTGAGGACTTTTTTTTTTACCTGGAAAGAGCCTTTTTCCCCACTCATGTATTTTGATGTGTTTTACTCGTGTTCTTCGATTGTGGAGTTTTAGACAACTCCATAGGCATAATCTTTCCATGTGCGTCACACAGCATCCTCAGTGCAGTGACACAGGGAAGCCTTTTCAGGCTGTCCCAAGGTTTAAATACCTTCTCTGGGATAAATTACTGTTTCCCAGAGAAAGTAAAGTGAAATTGACCTAGTCTTTCCAAATTCCTAGACCCAGCACACACCATCTTACAATAGAGTGCTGGAGGGGTTACATAGTATCCCCCCCCCCCATGTCTAGAAACCAAGGTAGCAGTCAAATGCTAACCTTTCCTCTCAAAATGGCTGGTGGCAGTGGTTTTACAACTAACTACCATGATTTTTCCCCCGACCGCGAACACCAGTAGCGTTAAATCGCGATGTTTTTCAAGTTGTGTCTGAGCCTCCTTTGTTTAAACGGGTCCCAGTCTTTTTTTGCCATTTCTTTTTGGAATGTACCTTCTAGTGTTCGTCTCTGCGCGCCAAACCAGCTTTGGTCCCTTTGTTCCTATGCCTTTGGCGGGCTTCAGGAGTGAAGACCGCCTCTGGCACCCAAGTGTATGGGGTGGTCAGGAAGTGAGTGAGGTGCCAAAAACTTAGTCTCATAGGAGACCCAAATGCTCTCTGGCGTGAATGACTGGCTGACTGTCCGGCAAGGACAGCCACCGTGCTGGGTGAGTGGCAGCTAGGCTGGAATGAATGGGGGAAACTGTTTAAAAGGAGAGTCTCTTGGCTTGGAAGGCAGAGTCGACCACTGGAGCGAAAGAACCGAAGATGAGCTGTAAAATGACGACTGCTGCAACTCCTGGACCGTTGGTTTGCCAAGTGAAGCCCTGCTGCATGTCCAAATTGCCAAACTCCATTCGACAGGGAAGCTCCTTCAAGGACGGCTTATTCCTGTGAGTTGGTGGGATCAATCAACTCCCAAGACACCTGGATACTATTCTCAAGGCTGGTTAGGTATAACCAGGGAGAGGGACACCAGCTTGTGTTCTTGAATTTACAGCTACTGGAACTGAAGGGACTCCATTTTGTTTGCTTTCTTCAACTATCCTGTGCAGTGCAGGAGTCCCCCGACGTCCTCCCTCTTGTCCCCACGACAGGCTCAGGAGCAGCGAGATCTGCAGGAACAGACTTCTTAAACTGCATCTTTTTCTTCATTGTTTCTTCAACTTGCAGTCCTAGTCAGCTTGTGACCCAACATATGAATCTTTCTTTTACAAGCTACTGAGAACTTTGGCAAATACTTTTCCATTTAACTCCCAGAACTGCTTTATCCTATACAAGACTTTAGCTCATTGAGTTTGGCCTAACCTATTGCATTGAATCAACTCCTCTGGGGAACGCCTACTATTTACACTGTTAGAGGAACTGTAATATTTGTTTATTAACTTATGCCTTTTTGCTCCTACTTCAAATGCTCTGAATGCCATTTTGCTCCTCCAAAGTAGTTTAAATGCCTCAGAACCTGATATTGTGGAGTACTGAAGTATATTTGTGCGATAGATTGCCTCCTAGTGAATGTTTTACAACTGACTGAAATAAATTCATAAGTGTTCTACCAAGAAACCTCGAGTAGAAGAGTCTATTTGAATACTTGTAATTATAGACCTCTGTGTAACATCCTTACAGCTCACATTCCCTCTTGAGATAAGCCTGGCTGCTCAGCAACGCTACCACAAAACTGTAGTACAGACGTATACCAAAGGTTGGTTTTGCTTACACCTGTAGTCCTAGTTGTGTGTAGTGGTCCCAAAGGGTACTGCATACAAACTTTGCCTAACAGGCTGGCGCTGCATAGGAGTTTATGGATAGTCGCTGAAGTATTTAGCAAATTTGTCACAGTGAATAAAGAGCACTCTAGCTTAGATTTCTTGTAATTGGATTTTTGTTTTGAGGTGCCGACACGCGTTTTGACTCCACAGGGGTCTTTATATCAAGGCAAAAGAATTGCTTCTGGATAGCTTGATTGTAAGGCTTGGTGCCAGAGGGTGTTCCCACTGGTTAGTGATCTTACGAGGCCTCGTGCCTCTGTTGCATAAGTCTCCTGTGGTTCTTTATTTACTGAGAGACAGATTTGCTAAATACTTCAGCAACTATCCATAAACTAATAAGCAGCGCCACCCTCACAAGATTCCCACCACATTTCCTTGGGGCACAAGAGCACTGTCCCATGGGAATCTTACGACCGGCAGCTTAGTTTATCAATACCTATTGGACCAGTTCAGCGCAGCATACCTATGCTCCTTGTGCTCTTACCAAACTTTTGATGCAACTGGGTTCTTGATTTTTTCCTTCTCTGCTTAGGCCTTGATATTTTTGTGGCCCAGTCTGGGGGCTGGATTCCTCAGATGGGTGCCAATTTCAAAATCTCCGTCTGTTGAGGTCGTGCGAGTGGATTTGCGTCGGTTGGTAGAGGATCCCTCCCCTCCGTGGTTGCCACAGGGTGGTGTCTGTTTATCCTTCGTCTCCTTTCCTCTAGAGTAAGGGATTTAGTCGGCAAGTGTTACAGTGCCTGGGTAGATTCAGTAACTTCTACTGCTATGGACAAGCATTCAACAGTAAAACCTGAGGCGTTAAGCAGAGGCACATGGCCTCATTTTCACTTTCAAGTCTGCATCTACTATGCTACTGCCAACAGCCCCATTATGGGCAGGTTGGGACAGGAACAGTGGTTACTGTTTAAGGACTTTACGTAGCCAGTGCTGGTTCTCCTGGGGTGCTGCAGCTCCCAGGTGGTGCAGAGGCTGTTTAGTACAGCAGTCTTAGGCTGGCCCAGTTAATGTGGGCTCACCAATTTTACTGCAGATTACAGCACAAGTTTCATGGTCTTCCCTGGGCTTACCAGGAAGCCCAAGCTTTTGGCTCTCCTACTCTTCTCCATCACCACCTCACTAGGTCAATGCACATTACACACCCACATGGTCCAGGCAGCGTTGGTGCAGCAGGAGACTTATTGCTTCAGATTTCAATAGAAGTCGTTTGGACTTCATGAGGTCTGCCAAATCTGTGGCCTCAACATTCACATCAGTAGCATCCCAATTTGCAGTGCAGACCCAATGGAGGTTTCACTGTGATGGCACGACAACATGCTGTCTATGTTTAGTCTAGCCAGGGTTCGAAATGAAGGGGAGCTGGGAGGTTGTCTGAGATTGATGGGCCCCACCAGGAAGCCACCCTCTTCACTTTGGTCCAGGGCAGACATCAGCCAAGTGGCAGGGGCGAGCAGCTCCACTCGCGTTTGCCTGGGACGCCTAACAGCGACTGGTAAGGTAAGTGTGGAGTGGGCAGGATGTACATCCATTACTGTACTCCAGTAAAATCCCAACACTCTTATTACCCAATACCTTATACCTACATGCTTCTAGCCTAATTGTGTAACTGGTTTTTCATTACACTGCCAAAGCAGAATCTTGATTGCACTGCAAGGTTTGAATCCCAAGTGCCTTTTCATGGCACTGCTTAGCTTTGAATCAAAGGGGTTTTGATTGGACTGCTGAATCTAGGTGGTAATCCTTGCTTGGCCAAAACTGAATCTACCTGGTTTCTCAGTCGCACTGGAAGGACGCGAGGGGTGGCTGGGTATCAAGCTTGGATGAAATATAGGGTTGGCCTCTCATGGTAAAGATAATTGACAGTTTAATGAGGGCACACTATCTGTAGGTTCGCCATGCTCTAAGGTATAGTCTGTGCTCCACTAGTGGCAATTTGCAAAGCACAGCCTGTCTAAGCATTTGTCGCAGCCGCAAGAATCGACAGAGGATGACACTACCCGATGGGGTGCACATACAAATCTCCATCTGAGTTTCTAGGCACGGATCAACGCACCACTCCAATGGACACTGACCGAAGGCATGGCTACTGGCACACATCAGAATATAGCAACGACTGACAAATTTGGTCTTACTTGTCATAATTGTTCTACCTACTTAAAAGCCTCAAAACCTCCAACATCAGTATGCAGCGAAGACATGACACATTTGGGCGACCTGGACACATAGCAAGTCTCTAGCACTCATGCCTGACCTCATAGGTTGCTTTCTACCAGAGCTGGACAGCCCTTCCAAGCCTGATCGTGGCCAAATGCACACACTCATTCTAATACTACTCTGATCTGCAACTCTGGACTTTGGTCCCCACTGGAACATTGAGACTATGATGTCAAAGGCACTATATAAAATGACAATACAATTATATTATGCAACTTGGATCCTAAATAAAAACTAAGATTGTGAAAATTTAAACCATGAAGCCTTTAAGTGATGAATTAAAATTAAACAAACCTGCAAGCTTTGTGGTCAATATTTCTTCATACTCTTCGCGGACTTTCTCTTCACGTTCTTTGAGCAAACGTTCACAGATCATGCCAACCTGCCTCAGCGTAAACAGCGGCTGTTCCTTTTTCAGTGGTGAAGAGGACGTGCCTTCATGATAAAAGGGAACATAAGATGGGTATGAAACCAGTAGAAATTACTCAAATAGGTTCCCTCCTAGCCAAAACATCACAAAAGAATCTATACCAAATGTAATCAATAACATACACCCCAGAAGTTACTAATCTGATTTCCCGGATCAACATACACTGCTCACTTACGGATAATGGACAAATGGCAGTTGTAAGTTAGCAGCATACATCTACAATAGCTGAAGGAACCAACTTTCTGCAGGCTCAGAATTGTAACCTCTCCAGCCCACCGAAGATTAATGCTCTGTATGCCACAGCAAATTACCCTACTGGTGAGATTGCAAGAGATCCTGAATTGAAACAATGCAGGTAGTGAGCCCACACATATGCGTTCTAAAAACCTAGGTGAAAGAGAAGATGAAAAAAAGTACCCTGGCAGTTGTATACCAGTATGGTTCTTGCTGCATCATCCCGTCATCTACTGCTCGAACAAGATTCAATTTCGTCTGACAAAATGGGTGTCAACCAGGTAAAGGTCTTGAATGCTTCCATAGAGATGGAACAAGGTACACAATATGCAGTTTCTGGCGATTCACTGCACAATTTCACCAAATCAATAGTCATTACGAAAACGCTCAACTAAAGGCCTGCCAGGTTACTGGGTCTTGCTATAGCAAGACTTGACATTCACATGACCCCAAAAGTTTGCGTTCTGGGTGGCTTAGCAAGAACGAGGGAGCAGAGGCCATTAGATTCAGTGAGGGAGACCAGGTTTATTGTTGCCTGAGTGTGTGTTAAGGAGAATTCTCAGAAATTTGCTAATTCACTCTACCTTAGAGACCCCCAGCAACTTTGCTGGATTTTGAGGACTTGATTTTTTTTTTTTTAACCTGGAGAGAGTGAGACCCTTTTTCCCCCACTTTCATATTTTAATGTGATTTCTGAGCTTTGTGTTTCTTTTGGTTATGGAGCCTGACAAACTTCATAGGCATCTTTTATATTGCGTCACACAGCACCTTCAGTGAAGTTGTACAGGGAAATCTCAGATTTTCCAAAGGTTTAAAAACCTTCTTTGGGATAAACTGTTTCCCAGAGCAGTAAAGTGAAATGGACTTTAATTACACTTGTAACTTTCTAGACGCAGCACACACTATCTTACAATAGCGTGCTGAGGGGGTTACCTAGTATCCCCTTTGTCTAGCTTCTCATGTAACATTTTTATGTTACCCTTTTCTCACTGAATGCCTGGTGCCAGTGGTTTTAACTACCGTGGTGTGCATTTACCACGGGCTGCTTTTGCAGCTGCAGTAAAGCACCCAAGGGTGCCATTTTTGTCAAAATGGACCTGTCTTTTTGCCATTTCTTTGTGGCAACATACTTCTTGAGGTTTGTTCCCATTGTTCACTTTGCCTTTGACGGGATTCACGAGTGAAGCCCGCCTCTTGCTCCAGGGTGTCTGGGGTAGGCAGGGAGGGAGGTGCCCGAAACTCCCTGTGCTTCGTCTCCTAGGAGACCCAAATGCACTCTGTAGCGATCGGCCGGCTAACTGTCCAGCAAGGACAGCCACACTGCTGGGTGACTGACAGCTAGGCTGGAATGAATGTGGGGGAACTGAATAATAAAAGGCCAAGCTTTTGGCTTGGAAGGCAGAGTCGACCAGTGGACGAAGGAACCAAAGAACTTCTTGAAGAGGACGCCTGCTGCAACTCCTGAACCATTGGTTTGCCCAGTGAAGCCATGCTCCTGTGCTGAAACTCCAAATTTGTATCGACAGAGAAGCCCTTGCAAGGACGACTTCTCCCCTTGAGTTGGTGGGACCAATCGACTTAAGCCACCCGGACATCCTTCTCGGAGCTGGTTGAATTGCTACAGAGTTGCGGCTGGAAACCGTATAGCCAGGGAGAGACACCAGATTGTGTGCATTGCTTTTAAGCTGGCCTAGAGCTTCAGGAAGATCCTCCTGACTGCCAGGAAGTAGGACTGACCGAGCCCGAGACCCCAGAAGCAAGGAAAGTCCATCTCGACAGCCAGGAACCGCAGTGCTGCCATTTGCGGTAGATTCTATGAGCTGCAACACTAAACAGCCACTGATTTGAAGATTGCTGGTTGCAACCAGTGACCGTCCCATTGCAGTGCAGGAGTCCCCAGAAGTCTATCCTCTTGTGCCCAAGACTGTGGCCCAGGCGAGATCTGCAGAGATGCAGAGTAACAGAATTCACCTGCTGCATCTTTTCTTCAAATTCAAAGGTACTGTTCAAAGTCTGAGAGAACTTGCCTCTTGCGGTAGAGTTGCTCGCATCTTCCACTACTCTCAAGTCCAACGGCTTGTGGCCCTACATTTGATTCTTCTTTTCTTCAAAGACTTCTAAAACATTGTGCAAAGACTTTTCTACGTACCTACCAGAAGTGCTTCATCCTATATAAAACAGTTGCCCATTGACTTTGGCCTAGCCTGGTATACTAAATGACTGTTGTAAACCAAAAGTATTTGCCTGCTTAAGAATATGTGTGGTCTCTTATGCTAATAACCCTTTCCTTTTACCAACTTATAACAGTATTTTGAATGCAAACAGTAAGATAATGTCCCCCAGAACCCTAGCTATTGAAGTCACCCAAGAGTGCAGGTTGTGTCTGTGCACCATCCAAAAGGGTCTTTACTGATTTAAAAACTAAGTATACAGTATTGAAGTGTTTGTGTGTTACTATTATATTGCCCCCTTCTGAAGGCGGCTTATTCCGACTGATAAATTAATAATTGTTTATTCAAGAAACCTTAAGTGTTTACTTGAATACATAATCTCTGTGCAACTCCCCTACAGCTCACATTGACCCCTCTTGAGATAAGCCTGGCTGCTCAACACGCTACCAAAACTGTAGGACAACCTTATACCAAAGGTTGGGTTTCCTATACCTGTAGTCAGTTGTGTATAGTGTTCCCAAAGGGTACTGCATACAAACTTTGCCCAACAGTGTGCATGCATACTAGGAATTTTCCAAGCTACTGTTGTGCGATTTTGGAAGCCCACCTAGTGAATTGGAGTGTTTTCATGTGTTCCAACAACCCTATGTTGAGAGATCTACAGTCACCGACAAAGGTCATGGGCCATTAGTCCTGTTGCAGGTGTTACAGGAGTCGCAGATGCAGTGGCTGAAATAGGTGTCAGGTTTGGCTCTGGAGAGTTGAGGTTTTGGCCCCAGAAGCAGCTTCAGGAGGTGCACCAGCTGGACAGGATGGTCACTGCTATTTCCATGAAGGACAACACAGGTGTGGGGTGTCAAAGAAACCAGAGTCTGGGGTCGGCAGGATAAGACCAGGAGGGCAGTAAAATACAGGATCCAGACAGGCACCCCCAGTAGAAGTTCTAAAAAAAACCCTTCAAGTTGACAGTCTGGTGCTGCTATGGATGGTCAGCCCCATGATGCTTGCAGGGATACTTTCATAGTCCCACCAATCCTGGTGGAAGAAGGTACAGATTAAGGCCTTTCCTAGTGATTATTCAGAAGGTCCTGGCAGCTGGCTTTGGCAATGCTCGTTTCAGTCCTTGGGTTCTTCTCTGGTACTTTCTCTTCAGAATCGTGGTTCTGGGGGGGGGAGGGGTGGTTGGAGGGGGAAGAGGGAGGATCAATGTCAAGGGCTGCTCCAGCCCACCAATTTGAAGTGTGTACACAATCCAAACCGATAGTTGTCCATAGTCTGCCAGCTACTGCAGTCGCCCAGTACAAAATCCTCAGTGAAATGTGAACTGGGACCAGATGGTCCCCAATCAGAATTTGGCACAAAAAGCATTGGATTCTGCTGAATGACAAGCTTCTACTGGGATCTTGGCCTCAGAGGGCAGGAAGAAGCCCCAAAAGCAAGCTGGCCAAAAGACAGGACTTGAACATGAGCATGCACTTTGAGAAAAGCCCACTCCCCCCCAAAACTGTACTAACAGTAAACTAGTTGGGAGAAAATGTCACCAACCTGTACTAGGCACAAATGTAATGTTGCTAGACAAGAAAAATGTAAAAGTTGACAGTCTCCCTGCACTACTCAACTGAAGGTGGCTTGTACAACAAAATGAAAACAATTTAAAAAAAAAAAAAACTGCACTGGCGGACTTGGCGCACTATTTGGATTCGCTAATCAGCCCATAAACGAGTGAGAAAAGCTAGACAAAAAGTGTCCAAAAAGGATACCAAAGCATGTGTTTTTTTTTACTACATTTTCTTATGCATTTGTAATGCGGCGAAAGCCTGCAGGCATCAGGGCGCAGACAAACAAGGCACAGTAGACAAACAGGGGTGCTGGAAGAACTTCTGTCTATATGGAGATTTACTTGAAAAGATGAGTCTTGAGGTGCTTCCTAAAGATTCTGCGATTAGGTTTTAGGCGAATAGCCAGAGGAAGTTTATTCCACTGCTGAACCGCCTGAACACGGAATGATTTCCCGGCACCAGTCACTCGATTAGCCGGCAGCACTTGCAGCCTACCATGTGCTTCCGATCTCAGGGTCCTATTAGGGGTGTATCTTATGAACCTAGACTTGAAGTACGTCAGAGCCACGGAAGAAGAGAAGTGGACAAATGTGGCACACCCTAGTAGGATATATATAAGTCTCTGGGATCTTGAAGAAAATTGTAAGAAAGTTAAAAAGTAGATTTGATTTGCAGAGGAGAGAGAAGCAACCTTGACACCTAGGTTGCACAACACATTGAGAAAACAAACTAGTTCCCAATTTGGGAACTCGCGTCCCCTGCACACTTTCTTATATCTGGAATACCAAACCAACAAATTTATGATTGAACAGTATTTCAAATACTATTTCAAAAGAGAATTTATATTGTTTATATTAGAAAAGCAACAGTGTTAAAGGAATAGACGTTCAATCAGATGGGGTCACACGAACCAATCTTAATTTTATTCGCGATGTTGAAGCTGTGGAGGGCCCAACGCGTTTCGAGGGATTCAACACTCATCAGGGGCAAATAAGAAATAGTGCACCAAGTCTGCCAGTGCAGTTTTTCTTTTTAGAAATGTTTGCCCCTGATGAAGAGTGTTGAATCCCTCGAAACGCGTTGGGCCCTCTACAGCTTCAACATCACGAATAAAATGAAGATTGGTACTTGTGACCATCTGATTGAATGTCTATTCCTTTAATACTGTTGCTTTTCTAATAAACAATATAAGTTATCTTTTGAAATACTATTTGAAATACGGTTCAATCATAATATTAATTTTTGGTCTGGTATTCCAGATATAAGAAAGTGTGCAGGGGACGTGTGCTCCCAAATTGGGAACTGTTTCTCAGTACGTCGGAACCACCCCATACAAGCATCTGTGCACCAAAGTCATGGCTTTGAAAAGGATTCGGTCCTCAATCCTGAGCCAGTGAAGTGCTCTCCTTCCTTCTGTCACATTGTCTCTTCTGTTAATCCCTTTTACCACACGTACCGCGTTCTCCATTATATGACATTTCTTATTTGCCGCCAGCAACAATTGCATAATCCAGGTGCGACAGAATTATGGCCCTAGCAATAGTGGACGAATTCTTTTCATTTAGAAGGGGGCGGCTGGCTCAAGAGTGTTGAGGGTTCCATTGCAATCAATTGGGTGGCGGTAGAGTTGCAAAAAGGAAAACTGCTTTTACAGGGCCACTATGGTAGTTGTGCGTTCTTTACAACAGACCATGCAACAGGAGTTGTGGATAGAGCCATGAAGCATAGTAGATCCATATTTCACTGCTTAGGACTGCAAAATCTGTACTCTTGGCGAGTAAGAAGTGGTGTGCATGTATAGAATTGAGGTGGCAAATGACTATGGCTGGCTAGTAGCTTGCAACTTGAAATTGTTAACCCTGGCTTATGACACCAGGTAGCTTTAGATACTACTGTACAGCAGTCCGAGGCTGGTGTGCATAAAAGACTAAATCCAAAAAGCAAGTTCTGTGTCCAAACTAGCTTGGATAAATTGCATACAGAGCAGCTGCTGAGGTGAGAAGCATGGAGGTGGATATCATGGTTGAGCCATGCTATTACCCAAATCTGCAAGGGATGGGAGTAGTTTACCTGTAACTCCATTTCTTCAGCAGTGGCATCTTTCATGGATTCACATGCTGTGAATATTCCCCTTCAAGCTGGGAATCCCCGGTTACCTTGACAGTCATTTCCCTATGAAAAAACGTGACACCTTGAGTGTCTCAACGTCGTTATGGGTTAGGGGAATATTCACAGCATGTGAATCCATGAAAGATGCCAAAAATCTGAGGGAAGCTGCTGGGGCGGAGCTCTACACTCGACATCCTATTGGTCGAGTGTAGAGCTCCCCCCAGCAGCTTCCCTCAGATTTTAACCACTCCAGCTGGAGGATATCGCTTTATAGGATATTCGCCCATAGGGGTGGGCTTGAGGGCGCATGTGAATTCATGAAAGATACCAACGCTGGAGAAATTAAGTTACAGGTAAGTAACTACTCTTATCCATCATTGAATCTTTCATGGATTCACATCCCGTTATAGATTTTATAGAAGTATACATGTTAGGAGGTGATAAACCAGGCAAAACACAGATTAGATACTTTCAAATTTTCTGCGTTAATGCGAGAAGAATACATACGTAAGTAGACAAAGGAAAAAACCTGGAAGCTGCAGGGATTACCTTACAGGAACAGCCGTTGGGACAAGCAGTCCCATCTGCAAGTCTTCTGCGTGCTGCTGATGTAAACAGTAGTGCCTGTTAAATGTGTGGGGAATTGCACATGCTGCCGCCTGGCAAATGTCTAATGGGAACTCCCACCCCAGAGTTTTGAAATGGATTCCCTTGTTGGATGGGCCAAAGGTGACAAAAAGTGCTTTAGTCGATTGAAATATTATCTAGACGGGACAAAATTCTTCCAATGCTCTTTTCACATCCAGGGAGTGTAGGGCTCTCAGCTGGTGAAGTTGCATTTTGAAAGAATCTAGAAGATGTAATGGTCACTAAGAAAGCCACCTTTCATGTGAGAAATTTGATGCGCGCTGTAGACAGCGGTTCGAACGGGGGCTTCAGAAGCCTTGCCAGGACCAGGTTCATGCTCAATACAGGCGGTTCTTTGGAGGAAACATATGAAAAAGCCCTTTTAAGAAGAAGTGTAGAGGGGTGGGGGGGATTTTCCTTGTAAATCTAGAAATTGCTGACAAGTGTACCTTAATAGAAGAGATTGCTAGACCGTTTGCCAATTGGAGCAGGTAAGGAAGGATCTTGGTGTTATGGCCAATGGATGCAGGTTGGGCTGTTGCGCACATCATGTACATAATCTTTTCCATTTGTGGTTATAGGAAACTTTATTAGAAGGGGCCCTAACAGCTGCTAGAATACGCAGACATTCTTGAGGGATATTCAAATGGCCGAATTTGGCGTGGTCATGAGAAACGCCGTTAACTTGCGAGCCTGGTTCATGATGAAGAATCATCCCATTGTTCTGGATAAAAGATTGGCTTGAGACCTTAAATGGATTTTATTGTCCATTGCCAGCTGCAGGAGGTCAGAACCAGGTCTGCCTGGGCCAGTGCGGCGCCACCAGGATTATTTTGCAGCGACTTCGCATCATGTGTATTGTTTTCCTAAGGAAATGGGGGCACTCATGCGAACACACCATTCCATGGGAACGAGAATTCATCTGAGAATCGGGATGCAGGATCCTGCTCGCAAACCTTACACTGCTTGTTGTGACAGGCAAAAAAGGTCTAGAGGGGGATGATCCCAAATCGA
This sequence comes from Ambystoma mexicanum, assembly GCF_040938575.1. Taxonomy (NCBI): domain Eukaryota; kingdom Metazoa; phylum Chordata; class Amphibia; order Caudata; family Ambystomatidae; genus Ambystoma; species Ambystoma mexicanum. The sequence goes on from NC_090927.1 coordinate 816,507,353, forward strand.
GAAAATCTAGGATACTGGATGTTGTGCAGTTGCCATTCGTGTGACTGCGATGAATCCCTGCTGAGGGTGTCTGCTTGCTTGTTCTGTATCCCCGGCAGGTGGACGATTTGAAAGCAGAAAGTTGTGTTGATGGCCCAATGCCAAATGGTCGGCGCTTCTTAGGACAGGGTGTCTGACCGCGTTCCACCTTGTTTGCGCAGATAAATCGTGATGTCTTGTCCGTGAGGACACGAAACACAGAATTCTTGATTAGCAGGAGGAAGGATTTCAGAGCCCAGTGTGCTGCCCGCAGTTCCAGCACGTTGATGTGGAGCATGGCTTCTTCGGTGGTCCAAAGGCCTTTGACTCAGTGCTTGTCCAAATGAGCTCCCCATCCAGTCAGGGAGGCATTAATCACAATCATAATATGGTAGAGTTCCACCAGGGGCATTCCTTTTGCGATGTTTCAGGGGTATGTCCACCATTTTAGTGTGCTTGACAGAATGAGTGATGGTAACTGACCAGGAACCCCAGATTTGGGACCATCTGGTAGCCAGAAACCTTTGCACTGGCTGCATGTGCAGCCTGCAGTGGGGGATTAGAAGGATGCAGGATGACATGGTTCCCTAGGAGAGCCATGCATGTGCGGACCGTGACTAGCTTGTTTGGCGTGAAAGAGTTTGTTAGGATTATCAAGTTCTTCATCCTGTCTGATGAGGGTCTGACAAGACTTTGGTCCATAAGGAATTGGGCGCACAGATAAACCAAATTCTTTGAACTGTGCAAGATTGTGTAATTTATTGCAAAGCCCAATTGTTGGAGCAGTTTGCCTGAGAGAAAACAAGGTTGGTTATGTTGAACCTCGAACCAACTAGTACACGTACGGGTAGATGTGGTGGCCCGGTTTTCAGAGGAGGGCTGCTACTAGTGGCAGGCACATTGTCAACGTCCAGGGTGCCCATTTCCAGTCGAATGGAAGTACCCGAAACTGATAATGGCTTTTGCCAACCACGAATCAGAGGTACTTTCGGTGCCTTGGGTGTATTGGTATGTGAAAGTATGCATCTTTGAGAACCAACACCGCCAGATATTCATGGGGCTGTATGTTCTTTATGACCTCCTGAGTTGTTACCATCTTGAACTCCTGCTTTTTGATGTTCTTGTTCAGTCTTTGCAGGTCCAGGATAGGGCACCACTTCCCGTTTTTTTGACGATGAAGTAACTGGAGTATGACACGCATTACTCATGGCAATAGCATTTCTGATTGTATTTGCTTAGATTCACATGCTGTGCATATATTCCGACATCTAGTGGAAATCGCAGAGTACTGCATCTTTCTTTCGAAGATCAAAAGGGGACATCGACATGGGCATGACTAACTATCCAACATCCCTCATGCATCGAGGTCCCTCTGGTTGTGCTTTTTCTGCCGTGAGGTAGCCTTATAGTCAGCTTGAGAGACTACAGAAGAGGTGTAAAAGGTCTATGTTCCTTCTACTCCACGAGGGGAGGTAGGGTGGGCGCATGTGAATCGAAGCAGATTTACTATGATCAGAAATGCTGTTGCGGTGTGTAATGCAGGTCTTCTGATGCTTGTGAATCTGCTTACAATCACATGCTGTGCATAGACTAGCGATCAGTACCCAGAGATGATGGTGGGATGTGTGAATTAACAGTAGCAAAGAGGTATATTATCCCTGCTTGTCCCACCCAAAAAATAAATCCGACCTAGAGTGTGCATCTAGGCAGTAGTGTTGTGTAAAGGTGTGTACAGACCTCCAGGTTGCTGCTTTGCAAATGGAATCAAGTGGAACATTTGCAATGAATGCTATGGTAGCCCCTGTGCCCAGAGTAGTGTGCTCTAGGCGTGAAGTGTAGATCTCTTGGCAAGAGAGAAACAGTTTGATGCAGTTTACGATCCACTTGAGACCGATTTAGAGACAGGGGTACCCTTCTCTACCAGCTGCCACTGAAACGAAGAACTGGTTGGTCTTCCTTGGTGGCTTTGTCTTTTCCAGATAGTTAAGCGCTCTCCTTACATCAGTGTGGAGGATTCTTTCCGCCACGTTAGTGGGGTTCTGGAAAAAGGTGGGTAGTTTGATGGACTGGTTTACATGTAGGCGCAAAGAGGGTGTGAGCGTCCCCCTCCCCCCCATGTCTTTGTGAATTGTGACAATGGGTCCTGAACTGAAGTTTGCAGTTCACCAACTCCTTATAGAGGCAATTGCCACCAGGAAGGCGGTCTTGTAGATGAGTGCTTTAATAATAATAAGGAACAAGTTACTTTCCTGTAACTGTTCTCCAGCATGGGTCTGGCATGGATTCCCATGCTCATGAATATTCCCCGTCAGGCTGGGAATCCTCGGTACAGAAAAAAAAAACAGTATCAGTTTCATTTCTGATCTGTCTTTCCTAGTAGTAACCAATCACTGATCTCTGGGTCATACTGCCCACAGCCAATGACTGGCCTCTCCCTAAGCCCCGCCCCTGGCAGCCATCCTCAGATTTGGTAGCACGTAAAGTGGCAGTATGACCAAGTCAAGAGCCGCAGAGGGGTAGGCGGGAGGGTTCGCATGTGAATCCATGCCAGACCCATGCTGGAGAACAGTTACAGGTAAGTAACTTGTTCCTTCTCCAGCATGGGGTCTGGCATGGATTCACATGCTCATGAATACAAGATCACATAGCAGTACACATGCACAACCACGGGAGGTGGCAAAAGGCTCAACATTAAGCAATACATAAAATCAACATTAAGTAACTCTTACCTCCTCACCAGGCCCTTCAGGCGAACAGGTTGAGCAGCACGGCTTGGCCGACCCTGGACTCCTCCCTGGAATCCCGATAGACGCAGTAGATTTTCCTGAAGGTGTGCGTCGACCTCCACGTAGCAGCCCTGCAGATGTCCAGCAGGGGCACACCAGACAGGTACGCCGTGGTAGCAGCGATCGCTCTGGTCGAATGGACTCGGACGGCCGGGCACCGGTCGGTTTGCCAACCGGTGACAGTGCACGATACAGCCGGAGAGCCATCTGGAAATGGAAGCCTTCGAGAGAGCCTTCCCTTGATTCACAAGTTCACAAACAGCTCTGACGTCTTCCGAAAACTCTTTGTGCGGTTCACGTAGAACTTCAGCGCTCTAGCTACATCCAGCGAGTGCAAAGTCCTCTCGGCTGGCGACGAAGGCGACAGGAAGAACACTGGTAACACCAAGGGTTCGTTGGGGTGGAAGTCCGACGGCACCTTGGGCATGAAGGAGGGGTGCGTCCTGAGCACCACCCTCGTGTCGTGAAAAGTCAAGTATGGAGGCTTGCAAGATAGGGCCTGAATCACTCCAACGCGTCGTGCGGAGGTGATGGACACAAGAAAAGCTGTTTTCCACGATAGGAACTTCAACAGTTCCATATGCATAAGCTTGAACAGGGTCATCATGAGCCTAGTCAGCACCACGTTGAGCTCCCACGCTGGGACTGGGGCCTTCACTGGCGGGAACGAGCGGAATAGTAAATTCCGTCACTAGGCGATGAGACCACAAGGACACCCGTCCTGTTGTCCTGGTGTATCTGGAGATGGCAGCCAGATGCATCTTGATGGAGGCGTGAGCTAGTCCAGCCTTGGCCAACGACAGCAGGTCCGGCAGTACTTGAGGGGCCGTAATCCATAGAGGGTTAATCTTCTCTGCCCGGCACCAGACAGAACCTTTTCCATTTGTGTCCGTAACACGAGAGTTGAGGACGCCCTGGCCTTTGCAAGAACCTCTCTGAAGTCAGCCGGTATATCGTATCCCCCAAACTCTAGCTGCAAGAGCCAGGCCTGCAAGCTCAGCGACTTCGGGTCGTGATGAAGAATGGCGCATCCTTTTCTGGAGAGAAGATCCGTGTCCACGGGCAGTTTGACTGGTGGGGACGCTGATAAGTCCAGAAGGTCCGGGAACCAGATCGGTCTCAGCCACGCCGGTGCGACGAGGATCATCCTGCACCGGACCTCTTGAGCTGGTTGACGAGCCGGAGTAGCAGTGGCAACGGCGGGAAGTCAGAGGAACAGATTGTCCCAGGGGAACGAGAAAGCATCGCCCATGCTCCTCGGTTGGGGGAACCTGCTGGCGAACCTCTGGCACTTGGCGTTCGTCGCCGTTGCGAAGCGATCGACCTGGGGTCTGCCCCACAGCCTGAAGCGTCGATCCACTTGATCCTGGCGTAGCTCCCACTCGTGGCACGAGCGCAACTCCCTGCTGAGTGAGTCGGCGATGGTGTTCTTTATCCCTGCCAGATGAAAAGGTACCAGAAACATCCCCTGGTCGATGGCCCAGTGCCACAGATCCTGGGATTCCTTGGACAGGGCTGGGGATCTGCTTCCACCCTGCTTCCTGATGTAGAACATTGTGGTGGTGTTATCGGTGAAGATCCTCAACACCTTGCCCTTGAGGGACGGAAGAAAGGACCCGAGGGCCCAAAACACTGTGCGGAGCTCCAAAATGTTGATATGAAGTTGTTTTTCCTCCGGGAGCCAAAGGCCTCTCGCGTGGAGATTTCCGGTATGCGCTCCCCACCCTTCCAGGGAGGCATCCGTCGTCACCGTTACCTGGTGAGCTGGGGTCTGAAAGTCTGCGCCCGCCGTCAGATGAGTGCGGGTGCCCCACGACCGGATCGCTCGTCGGAAGATCTCGTTGAGCGGTATCCTGTCCTCGAAGCTGCCCGTCGCCTGGATCCAGCGTGCGTCGAGGAACTCCTGCAGCGGATGCATCCAAAGTCTGCACAGGCGTACCAGATAGATGCAGGAGGACATCATCCCGATAAGGGATTTGATGGATCTTACCCTGGCTATGTCCGTGGCTAGCAGGCGTTCCACCTTGCCCAGGATGGCTTTCGTCGGACGGCGAGGCCAGCCGTGCCACTGTCGAGCTGGTCTCCCAGAAACAGGACGACTTGCGAAGGGACCATGTGGGATTTGGGGAAGTTGGAGAACCCCAGGTCTGAGTAGCTGGACGGTCCTCGCTGTGTGTTCTACGGCGAGCTCCCTTGTCCTTGCTCAGTTGAGCCAGTCGTCTAGGTAGGGATAGACGTGGATCCCTTGCAGGTGTAGCCACGCCGCCACCGGTGCTAGGCACTTGGTGAATACCATGGGTGCCAACTTTAATCCGAACAGGAGGGCCTTGAACTGGTAGTGCCATGCTTGGACCACGAACCTGAGGAACTTCCGGTGTCCTTTTAGAATGGGGATGTGGAAGTAGGCATCCTCCATGTCCAACGACAACAGGAAATCGTCCTCCTTCAGCTGTCCCAGCACGTGCTGGAGGGGGACCATCGGGAACTTCTGAGCCTTGATGTACTTGTTCAGTCGCCGCAGGTCCAGGATGGGACGCCAACCTCCTGTCCTCTTTACGAGAAAGTATCTTGGGTAGACCCCAGAGCCCCGAAGTCTTTGGGACAAGCTCGATGGCACCTTTGAGCATCGCCCTTACCTCCAGCAGCAGCTGGGGGTACATGGTTTTCCTTCCTGGCCACGGGTGGCACGCAAGGGCACTTCTTTAGAAACTCAAGGGCGTTCCCCTGGGCCAGGGTATACAGCGCCCAGCGGTCGGTGGAGATGGACTCCCACACGCTGACCAACTTCCCCAGCCGGCCTCCCACCGGGGTGCTTCGGTGGGGGCCCGATGCCACGGTCGGTTCAGTCCTGTTTCGAGGCTGCCTTGCAGCCTTGACCTCCCTGGCAACGATGGCGGGAACCTCCAGACTTGCCCTGTCCCCTATAGGCCTCCTGCGACGAGGAACGGGCTGCCTGACGGTAGCTAGAGGAGCCGCTGCCGGAACCTTTGGAGGCCCCTTGCTTGCCTCCGGTGTTCCGAAATGACAGTCGTCGTTGCTGGAGAACTCCCAGGGCCCGGGCTGTCTCTGTCTGTTTTGATGGCTTGCAGGGACTCATCAACTATCTTCCCAAACAGGTTGTTCCCGTCGAAGGGCATGCCCAACACCTTGGCTTGTATGTCCTGGTGGAAATCCGTCGCCTTCAGCTATCCACGGCGTCTGAGGCAAACACCGTTGCCCAACTGGCGGAAACTGGTGTCGGCGATGTCCGTCACCACCGTTATGGCGTGGTCCGACGCCACCTCACCTTCTTGCAGGATTTCCAGGGCTTCTGCCTTCTTGTCGTCCAGCAGGAAGTCCAACAAGGGAGCAATTTTATACCAAGTTCCCTGTCGTAACGGGCAACGATAGCCAGGGCGTTGGCTGCCTTAATAGTCATCGCTGCCGAGATGACTCTCGTCCCATCGCGTCGAGCTTCTTTCCCTCGCCGTCCGGCGGTGAAGTCGATGCCGATGCCCCCCCCCGCCTTCTTCCTGGCCGCCGCCGAGATGACTGAATCCGGGGTCGGCTGTGCTCTAAGGCATAGAAGGGCCGCGTCGGGGACCCGGTACTACTTTTCGTACCGGTCCCTTTTTGCCGGCGCCGTGGACGGGTTCTTGAGGGAGAGCCCCTTGTCCCAGATATCATCCAGTAGAGGTACCGCGAGGACCGTCTTCCTCTTGGTCTCTCGACATTGCTAGAGGAACCCCTCCTTTTCTTCGGGGCAGAGCTGGAAAAGCTCTGATGCCCTGGAGATCATCGCATGGAAGGATCCAATCTCATCGGGTGGGGAAGCCCGGCGGGGAGGTGGGGTGGGGGTGACAGGAGGTCCACCCCGCCGTTGCCGCCCTAGTCGTCCGTGCCTGTCGTGGCCGTGTCATCCCCACAGACGGGAGGAGGGTTGAGCAGGCCTCGAGGCTGGAAGGGTGCAAGAAGATATGTTCTCTTGGGTGGTGGACTTCCCGACGGCGCTGCCCCTGGCTCCTCTGTCGGGCCCGTTTCCGGTTCCCCCAATGGGGGTAAAGGCAATCTAGTCCTTAATTCAGAGCGGAAGGATTGTATTGCCATCAAAATGGCCGCCGAGTTGTCCTGCGGCACTGGCTGCGACGGTTGGTCTGGGGTCCCATTGGTGCCGCCGTTGCTTCCGTCGTTCCCCCTCGACGGGCTGGTCCTCCATGGCCACGTCGTGGCTCTCAAGGGCATCGACAAGTTCCTCCTCGGAGGTTGTGTCTGAATCCATGATGGCCACTGCCCCCCCCCTTTCTCCGCCGGGGCTTTCGTGGGGGTTCTTTCGATGGGCTTGAAAGATGCCTCCCTCTGAGGTGGCAGGGAGACTCTGGGCCCAAGGCCGCTACCACAGGTGTAACCTCCGCAGGCTCCGCCAGGGTTGCCGCGACCTCGAAAGAGGCCTTGGCTGGGTGAATCAAGGCCTTAGTTACCGACTGCGTGCTTGTGGCCTTCACCTTTGGGGAGGGCTCCCCGCCTCGCTCCCCTTCAGCCGAAATCTTCGAGATCGACCGGGGCATCTCCAGAAGCTTGGCCGGGTTCTCAGATTTCCTCTTACCCGAGCTAGAATGTTGGCTCGTGGTCGATGGCGCCGGGGAGGATGCGCCCTGCCTGGCAGCCAAGGAGCCCAACCGTTCAGTGCTCCCGGTGCCCACGGACTCGCGGTGCTTAGCCTTCTGTCCCCCCCCCCCCCCCCCCCCCCATCGCCGGGGCGCCCTCACAGGACTTAGAAGACTGCTCGGATTTCTTCTTTTTCTTCTCACCTGACGGGCTCTTTCCCTCCAGCCAGTTGGCGAGACGAAGATGGCGGTCCCTCATGGTCCGCTCCGACATGTTCCCGCAAAACGCCCAGTCCTCGCAAAGACAGTAGAGGCATAAGGAATGCTTGTCTTCCTTGAACACGTTCTGCAGCTGGCATCCAGGGCGGGCCCTGAACAGCTTCCCGGGCATCAAGCTCCCTTTCTCCTGGGCCATGTCCGGGGTAGGCCTCAAACTTCTGGAATCCTCCAAAAGCGTCGTTCGATGAAATCTTCACCCTTGAGGGGCGTAGAAACTTACGAAACGGGTCCCCGTTGATCGGATGTAAAAACGGTGGAGCTTGAGGCTCAATTTAACCGAAAAATAAGAAATTCTCATTGAAAAAGCGCAAAAACGCAGTAAAGCTCGAGAGCTACAGCACGAGGACTCCCAAAACTTGAATGTGCGGTAAAAATCTGAAGATGGCTGCCAGAGGCGGGGCTTAGGGAGTGGGCAGTCATTGGCTGTGGGCAGTATGACCCAGAGATCAGTGATTGGTTACTACTAGGAAAGAGATCAGAAACGAAACTGATACTGATTTTTTTTCTGTACCGAGGATTCCCAGCCTGACGGGGAATATTCCTTCTCCAGCATGGGGTCTGGCATGGATTCACATGCTCATGAATATAATAGATAGCAGTACACACAAGCACAACCACGGGGAGGTGGCAAAGGCTCAATATTAAGCATCACAAACTCAACATTAAGCAACTCTTACCTGAAGGTGGGCCTGGTGAGGAGGTGAGGTTGCGCAGCACTGCTTGGCCGACCCTGGACTCCTCCCTGGAATCCTGGTCGACGCAGTAGAATCTCGTGAAGGTGTGCGTCGACCTCCACGTAGCAGCCCTGCAGATGTCCAGCAGGGGCACACCAGACAAGAACGTCGTGGTAGCAGCAATCGCTCTGGTCAAATGGGCTCTCGGACGGCCGGGCTACGGTCGGTTTGCCAACCGATGACAGTGCATGATGCAGCCGGAGAGCCATCTGGAAATGGAAGCCTTCGAGGGCCTTCGTTTGTTTACAGGTCCAAAGTTCACAAACAGCTGTGACGTCTTCCGAAAACTCTTTGTGCGGTACACGTAGAACTTCGGCACTCTAGTCACATCCAGCGAGTGCAAAGTGCTCTCGGCCGGCGACGAAGGTGATGGGAAGAAAACTGGTAACACCAAGGGCTCGTTGAGATGGAAGTCCGATGGCACCTTGGGCATAAAGGAGGGGTGTGTCCTCCGCACCACCCTAGTCTCATGAAAAGTCAAGTATGGAGGCTTGCAGGATAGGGCCTGGAGATCTCCCACTCGTCGTGCAGAGGTGATGGCCACAAGAAATGCTGTCTTCCACAACAGGAACTTAAATGGTGCCGAATGCGGAGGTGCGAATGGCGCCCTCATGAGCCTGGTCAGCACCACGTTGAGCTCCCACACCGGGGCCGGAGCCTTCACCGGCGGGAACGATTGGAACAGTCCTTTCATAAATTCCTTCACCAGGCGATGAGACCACAGGGATGGCCGTCCTGTAGTTCTGGTGTATCGGGAAATCGCTGCCAGGTGCATCTTGATGGAAGCATGTGTTAGTCCCACCTTGGCTAGCGACAGTAGGTACGGTAGCACTTGAGGGGGCCGTAATCCGTAGAGGGTTAATCCTCTGTGCACGGCACCAGACAGAGAACCTCTTCCACTTGTGTCCTTAGCACTTGAGGACGCCCTGGCCTTTGCAAGAACCTCTTTGCAGTCCGCCGAGATATTGTACCCTCCAAACTCTAGTGCTGCAGGAGCCAGGCCTGAAAGTTCAGCGACACCGGGTCGTGGTGAAGGATGGCGCCTCCTTCTCTGGAGAGAAGATCTGCATCCGTCGACAGTTTGAGTGGTGGGGACGCTGACAAGTCCAGAAGGTCCGGGAACCAGATCTGTCTCGGCCACGCCGGTGCGATGAGGATCATACTGCACCGGGACCTCTTCAGTTGGAGCAGCAGTGGCGGCAACAGAGGGAAGGCATACAGGAACAGGCAGTCCAAGGGGGAACGATAAAGCATCGCCCATGCTCCTCGGCTGGGGAAAACCTGCTGGCGAACCTCTGGCACTTGGAGTTCGTCGCCGCGAACAGGTCGATCTGGGGTTTGCCCCCAATGCTGGAAGAGTCGATCCACTTGATCCTGGCGTAGTTCCAACTCGTGGCACGAGCGCAGCTCCCTTCTGAGTCGGCAATGGTTTTTATCCCTGCCAGATGAAAGGGTACCAGGAACATCCCCTGGTCGACGGCCCAATGCCACAGATCCTGGGGCTCCTTGGATAGGGCTGGGGATCGGGTTCCTACCTGCTTCTGGATGTAGAACATTGTGGAGGTGTTGTCGGTGAAGATCCTCACCACCTTGCCCTTGAGGGACGGGAGGAACGACCCGACGGCCCAGAACACTGCTCGGAGCTCAAGTATGTTGATGTGGAGCGGCCTCTCTTCCGGGAGCCAAAGGCCACTCGCTGAAGATCTTCGGTGTGCGCTCCCCACCCCTCCAGGGAGGCATCTGTCGTCACAGTCACCTGGTGTGCTGGGGTCTGAAAGTCCGTGCCGACTGCGAGAAGCGCGCGGGTGCCCCTCCACGGAATTGCTTGGCGGAAGACCGCGTTGAGCGAGATATTGTCCTCAAAACTGCCCGCCGCTTGCATCCAACAGGTGTCGAGGAACTCCTGGAGGACGCATCCGAAGCCTGCATAGGTGCACCAGATAGATGCACGAGGACATCCCGTCAAGGGACTTAATGGACCTCACCCTGGCCACGTCCATGGTCAGCAGACGCTGCACCTTGCCCAGGATGGCCTTCGTCCTTTCCTCTGACAGCGAGGCCAATCGCGCTACTGTATCGAGCTTGGCTCATAGAAACAGTGCGACCTGCGACGGAACCAGGTGGGATTTGGGGAAGTTGATGGAGAATCCCAGGTCCGTGAGCAGCCGGACGGTCTTCGCTATGTGTTCGACGGCGAGTTACCTTGTTCTTGCCCGGATGAACCAATTGTCCAAGTAGGGGTAGACATGGATCCCCTGCAGGCGCAGCCACGCCACCACTGGTGCTAGGCACATGACTACCCTGGGCACCGACTTCAATCCGAATGAATGAATACCTTGAACTGGTAGTGCCGTCCTTGGACTACGAACCTGAGAAACTTTCGGTGTCCTTTTAGAATGGAGATGTGAAAGTATGCATCCTCCAAATCCAACGACAATAGGAAGTCGCCTTCCTCCAGCTGGCCCAGCATGTGCTGGAGGATGACCATCCGGAACGTCTGCCTTAATGCATTCGTTTAGTCAACACAGGTCCAGGATGGGACACCATCCTCCTGTCTTCTTTCTGACAAGGAAGAATCTCGAGTATGCCCCAGAGCCTCTTTGGGACGAGCTTGATGGCTCCTTCCTTGAGCATCGCCCTTACCTCCGACAGCAGTTGAGGGACGTGGTTTTCCTTCCTGGCCACGGGAGGAATGCAAGGGCACTTTAGAAATTCAAGAGTGTGCCCGTGAGCCAGGGCACACAGCACCCAACGGTCGGTGGAGATGGACTCCCACACGCTGACAAACTTTGCCAGCCGGCCTCCCACCGGGGTGCTCAGGTGGGGGCCCGACCCTACGGCCGGTTCAGTCCTGCTTGGAGGCGGCCTTGTCACCTTGGCGACAAGATCCTCCTGACTTGCCGCGTCCTCTGTAGGCCTCCTGCGACGAGGAGCGGGCTGCCTGGCGGTACGTTGAGGAGCCGCCGCCGGATCCCTTGGAGGCACCCTGTCTGCCTCAGGCGTTTCCGAAAGGGCGGCCGTCGTTGCTGCAACACTCCAAAGGCCCGAGCCGTCTCCGTGTCGGTCTTGATGGCCTGAAGCGACTCATCCACCGTTTTTCCAAACAGATTGTTCCCGTCGAAGGTCATGTCCAAAACTCTAGTTTGTACGTCCTGGCAGAAATCAGTTGCCTGGAGCCCCATTCCCCCCCCCTCCCCGAAGGCAAACACTGTTGCCCAACTGGCGGAACCCGGTGTCCGCATCACCGTTATGGCGTGGTCCAACGCCACCTCACCCTCCTGCAGGATCTCCAGGGCCTCCGACCTCTTGTTGTCTGGCAGGAAGTCCAGCAGGGGAGCGATCTTGTACCACAGCTCCCTGTCATAGCAGGCCGCAATCCCTAGGGCATTGGCCGCCTTAATTGTCGTCCAGCTTCTTTCCCTTGCCGTTCGGTGGGTAGGTCGAAGTTGAGGATGACTCCCCCGCCGCTTTCTTCTTGGCTGCCGCCGAGATGACAGTCTGGGGTCGACTGTGCCCTAAGGTACAAGGGGGTGGAAGCGGGGACCCGGTACTTCTCGTACCGATCCCTCTTGGCAGAGGTTGTGAACGGGTTCTTCAGGAGAGCAAGTCCCTCCTCCCAGATGTCAATCAATGGTACCGCAAGGAGCGTCTTCCTTTTGGCCTCGTGCTGCTGATAGAGGAAACCTTCCTTCTGTTCCTCAGGGCAGTCGAAAAAGCTTGGATGCCCTGGTAATCATGGCATAGAAAGAGCAAATTTCATCGGACGTGGAGGACTGAGGGAGTGGTGATGGAAGGCCAGTCCTGTTGTCACCACCCTCGTCATCCGTCCCCGTCGTGGTCGTCTCTGTTCCCGTGTCGTCCCCCGGGGCAGGAGGAGAAGGCTGAGCGGGCCACGAGGGCTGGAAATGAGGGGGGAGGGTGAACTCTTCTCCGCTTGTTTGGGGGGTTCCCCGACGGGTCCGGTTCTGTTGGGTCATCCATTTGGATGAGGGGAATTTTTGACCTTGTCCACCTGCATAAGGTTTGGATTGCCATCAAAATGGACGCCGAGTTGTCCTGAGGCTCGGGACCAGTCTGCGACAGGTGCGATTGTTGCTCCTCCACGGGAGTCATCAGCACCACCTTCGCCCTCTTCATCTGCCTCCTCGGGGTTCCCCCCGTGGGACCGGACCTCCTCGAACCTCTTGTTGAGGTCCTGCACGACTTAAACCAGTTGCTCCTCAGAGGCTGTATCCGTGTCTGACGGCCACAGCCCCCCCTCTCCCCCTTTTTCCACCCGGGTCTTCACGGGGGTCTTATCGATGGGCTGAAAAGACGATTCCCTCCGTGGCGGCAGGGAAACTCTGGGCCCCGAGGTAGCCTCCACTGGGTTAGCCTCCACAGGCTTCGCCAGGGACGCTGCGACTCCCTCGATAGAGGCCTTCACTGGGTGGATCAAGGCTTTCACCACCTTGGGCGCGCTTGAGGTCTTCACCTTGGGGTGGCAGGGGTCACCGCCTCGCTCCCCTTGGGCTGATCCCTTCGAGATCAACTGGGCCTCTCCAGAGGCTTAGCCGGGTTCTTGGATTTTCTCTTCCGAGCCAGAACGTTGGCTCGTGGTTGATGGCGTCGGTGAGAGTGCACCCTTCCCTGGCAGCCAAGAAGCCCGACTTAGAAGGCCAATCTGACTACTACTTCTCACCTGCTGAGCCCTTCTCCAGCCAGCTGGCGAGGCGGGTCCGACGATCCCCCATAGTCCGCCCGACAGGTTCTTGCAAAACGCAGTCCTTTTCCACGTGTGTCTTTTCTTCGTGAAGACAGTAAAGACATCTCGAATGCTCATCCTCCTTGAAAACATTCTGTAATCTGCATCCAAGGCAGTTCCTGAACAGCTTGGATCCAGGTATCGAGCTTCCTTTGTCCTGGGCCATGTCCACGAGGTAGGCCTCAGAAACTTCTGGAATCCTCCAAGAAGCTTAACTCGACGAAAACTTCACCCTTAAGGGGCGGAGAGAATTCCGAAATGGGTCCCAGTTGATCAGAAGTAGAAACAGTGGAGCTCGAGGCTCGATTGACCAAAAAAAAAAAAAAAATTATAAAACTCTTTGAAAAAATGCAGTAAAAGCTCGAGAGCTATAGCACAAGGACTCCCAACACTTGAACGTGCGGTAAAAATCTGAGGATGGCTGCCAGGGGCAGGGCTTACGGAGAGGGCAGTCATTGGCTGGGGGCAGTATGACACAGACCAGTGATTGGTTACTACTAAAAGAGATCAGAAACGAAACAGATACCGATTTTTTTTCTTTACCGAGGATTCCCAGCCTGACGACAGGGAATATTCATGAGCTTGTGAATCCATGCCAGACCCCATGGTGGAGAATTTAGCATTTATTTAGCACTACGAACCCTCAGGCATCCGAGTGCTGCTTATTACCCGCTGTGTGTGGTGCTCATTTATCAACCTCGGAAGGATGAAAGGCTGAGTTTGGCCCTGCCGGGATTCAAACCTGCGTCAGCGTTCTGCACAGATGTCAAAGCTCTACTCGCTGTGCTATCTGACCGGCTCACAAGGCTTGCCTTGTGTATTGGTTCAAAGGGAGACCCCATTAGTCTGGTAAGAACATTCCGGTCCCACCTGGGAGCTGGGTTGGAAATTGGGGGGGGGAGATGAAGTCTCTTTACCCCCAACATAAAGGCTTTAATTACAGGAATTTTCCACCATGAAGACTTGCTCTGGGACGTGGTGTATGCCGAAAGAGCAGTTAAGTGGACATTTAGAGAATTGAAAACCGTCCTGAAGCCAACAGGTGGGTTAGGTACAGGACGATATCTTTAGGTGAGCATTCAATAAGATTGATGCCCTTGCCATTACACCAGATGACAAAGCGCTTTGATTTGCTGTAGTAATGCCTGGTGTTAGGTTTCCGTGCTTCTCAGAGTATGTCCATGCATCTTTGAGGGAAGCTGGCGGTGCCCAAACTCTATGACCTTAGCAGCCAGGCTGCTAAATTGAGATTGCGGGCCTGGATGTAGTGTTTCCTCCTGGTCCTGAAACAGCATGTTGTACAGGCAAAGATGCTTCCTGGGAGGGGAGACTGGCACTGCCATGAGATGGGAGAAACTAGGCTGGCGGGACCACATAGGGGCCACCAGAATCCTCCTGACTGGCTCTTGCTGCATCTTGTGCACTCTTCTGTTGAGCAGGGGAGGTTTTGGGGGGGTACCGGGGGGAGGGGGGGTCTGAGGCGGGTGGACAAATTTCACAGACCATGTTATCCAAAGACCGTTCCCCTTGGAGCGGTTCCGAGGGTACCTGGAGGTGTAATCTGGCCATTGTGCATTCTGCAGAGTGGCAAACCTGGCGATCTCTGGGAAGCCCCATTCTGCAAAGACATGGAGTACAATGTCCTTCTGTAGCTGCCACTTGTGCTCTATGGGTGGGGGGAAGTCTCTGCCGAGTATGTATGTCAGAAGATTGAGTTCCCCTGCAACATGTGAAAGGAGGAACATGTGCTTGAGATCCCACTTCCATATATTCGGGAACAGTTTGGACATCCCTAGAGATGGAGTGCCCCCTTGTTTAAGTAATACATGGCCGTAGTACCTGGAGGTGTGTCTGGAAGGCTTTCAGGGCTTTGAACACTGCTAGCAGTTACAACAGGTTGATGTGATTGGATGCTACCGCTGGGGACCGCGCACCGTCTTTTGAAGGAGGTGAGCCCAACCTGTCAGACGCGTCTGGTGAGTGGCTTACACTGCGGGGGTGGTGAAGGTTTTCCCTTGCAGAAGATTTGCCCTCGACCACCACTGCAGAGACTGAACGAGGGCTGCAGAGACCCACTAGATCGACCCACTGGCCGCTGGCCTGACACCCTTGGCTCAAGAGCCCCACTTGCATGGGGCGCAGACGAGCGTGAGGAACTAGCTCGATGCAGGAAGAAACCATCCTTAACAGTCGCATAGCCTTGCATACCGTCACCTGATGACTGGCTACATAGTGAGGGATCTGGAACTGCATGTTTTGGACCCTCTCATTGGAGGGAAAAACGAGGCTGTCTTTGGTCTGAATTAGAGCCCCCAGAAACTGACTTGATTGGGGTCGAGACTGGATTTTTTGATGGAGAAACCTAGGTTGAAAAGAAGTTCTGTTTTCTGGGTATTTGTTTGGCATGTTCCGTACGAATCGCCGGTTATGAGCCAGTCATCGAGGTAAGGATAGACTGTCCGCAGGTGAGCAGCTACTACCGCCAGTACCTTTGTGAAAACCTGTGGCACTGGGGCAATGTCGAAGGTGAGAACCTTGAACTGATAGTGGGTGTCTATCATAAACCAGAGGTACTCTGTGCGCTGGCAACATTGAAATATGAAAGCATGCATCTTTCATGTCCAATATGGCCAGTGGGATTACCTCCTGCAGTGTGGTCATCCTTAATTGGAGGTTTGACATACTGGTTTGCTGGGCGCCAGGTCCAACACAGGGTGCATGGCGAGATCCTCTTTGGGTACAAGAAAGTACACTGAATAAATACCCTTGTTTACCTGGTGAATGGCGATTACATCTATGGCGCCCTTTTCCAGAAGGACTAGAACCTCTTCCAGCAGGATGCGCATGTTTTCTAACGACAGGGTCTGCTCTTCGGTGGGTGGTATCGAGGTGGTTGGTGAAACTCGATGCAGTAGCCATGGGCAACAGTCTTACCCACCGGTCTGATGTGATCCCCTCCCAGGCGTGAATGAATGACAAGCAACCACCGACCGGGGAAGCGTGGAAGGAGATCCGAACCGGCGAGTCACTGAGGTGGAGGCCGGGGAGCCTCTAGGAATAGAGTTCCTGCCTCTACGAGGACCCCTTTGTCGATATTGTTTGTTAGAAGAGCCTTGGCCGGAGGACCAGGGGGTACTCTCTGCACCATATTGTCCATGGGGAGAGCGGGAAAAAGAATGCCCACTAAAGGAACAGCAGGAGTTAGAGCCTCCACACTGGTGGAAGGACTTAGCCGTGATCTGGCTGAGCGAATGCACTTTTGCAGTCTCCAGGGCACCAACAGCTTTCCCAAAAGTGGAGTCCTCAACTGGTTTGTTGGCAAGAGGCCTGAGTTTCGGGTTCAGAGCCGAAGTTCTTCAACCAGGCATGTCTTTAAGTAAAGTCCCCTGGGCTAGTGTTCGTCCAGCGGTCTCCGGCAGAGTCCAGAGTGTTCTTTAATATGTTGTGGTTAACCAGCCTGCCCGCAGCCAAGAGTGCCAGCAGGCGTGATCGGGTGGGCTCTCGGACATCTTGAAGGCCATCCTGGACTAGGCCCCATTGGGCATTGCTGTAGATCCTAATCGAGTAGGCCAGAGGCAGTGACCAGTTTACCCAGGGCATAACGTTTTTTACAATCCTTTTCCGGTGGGGCTTCTGCCAAAGACAGTGGAACCCCCCCCCTCCCCCGCCCCCCCCCCCTCAACTATGAGTAGTAACCACCAGGGAGTGCGATGTAGCATGACCCCTTATGTATAGTGGGTCGAAAGGGATGGTGGAATCATTTTTCAACCGGGGGTTGACCGCCTGTATGAGACTGACAAGGAAGGGGCTCAGCGTCTCTATAGACTTGAGTAAGGGGATGGTTTGACTAGTCGGAGGCTTCTCCTTGAGGATCGATCGGCTTCTCTTTTCAAAATAGCATTGAACATCTGGTCGTCCACAGGTGACTAATTCCCTCTGTTGAGGCGAAGAAGCTGGATCTAGACAAATGATGTTCGGGTCAGGGGTATGTGTTGGGATAGCCAAAGGCCCCGATCCCCAGACTGATCTTGATCCCAGTCGGGGTCTTGATCAGCTGTGTCCTGTGCAAAGGGATTAATGTCCTCATAGGCCTCCTCCTGTGTTGGGTCCTCTGGAACATCCAAGATATCCTCCTGGTGTGCCTGTGCAGATGGGGAATTTCTGCAGTTTATAAGGAATGGGGCAGGAGTCCCCTTCCCTGGGTCTTTTGGGAATATACTGGTCAGAAAAGTCAATTTGCCCAATTTGTCCATATATTCAAATCTCTCTCTAGTCCATAGAGAAGATGCAGAGTGGTCTGGAGTTGGAAAAGGTTGCCCAGAAGGGGGAGATGTTCCTAATAAGGCCTTTGAGAGAGGCTGGGGGCTTCAGAATACTCCTCTCGACAAGAGGGGGTGCCCTTGTGCTCTGTAGCTGCCAAAATGGTAGCCACAAGGCTTTCGTAGATTTGTGGCGTTTGAAGCCAAGGTCGACACGCACCAGACAGCGACTCCACCAAGGCCTTAGGTGCTTGACTGCCCTTGGACGGTGTGTCAGTGACTGTTTCAGGGTGAACGCCATTTCCAGAGGAAGCCCAGTCGCATGCCGCGAAGGCGGTTCCGTGGAGGGAGCCGAACCGTAAAGGTTCGGAAGGCGCCAATGAAGTTTGACAGCCCTGTTGGCATTGTGCACTTCGACGACTCAGCCGAAGAAGCCTGGGGGGGGAGGGGGGGTATATTTGTGGTACGTGGGCGACCTTGTTGCTGGGGTGTGAACTCTCCATAACTGAGCTGGTGGCCTGTGCCGGGGACGGGCATGTGGGAGCCTGAAGGCTCAGCCAAAAGGTCAATGGCTTCAAATTCGGAGCCATGGCTTCCTCGTTCGAAGAGACGCCGCCAACGGGGGTAAGCCTTTCAGCCTGCATAGCATAGGCTGCCCACCGTTTAGTCTGCCTATCTCAACATTTTCGGTCGAAAGAGCTTGCAGGCAGGTCTGCTAGTCGTGGTCTCGAGGAAGACAGATTGCAACGGCGATTGTGTCCTTGCAAGGAAACTTCCCGTTACACGACGCAAAATTTAAAGGGCGTCTTCTCCATAGCAGAGAGTAACGGCAGCCAGACCAAGAAGAGAGGGGGGGAAAAGGAAATCTATTAAAGAATAAACCTAGGGCCCCACTCTCCCTACTGTAAGGGCCTGGTCAGAGGGCGAGGCCACGCAGTCGACAGTCGTCGAGTAGTTGGTCTTCGGCGGCAGGAAGCAGTCGAGAAGAATAGTCTGGAGACTAGATGAACTCTTGCGAGGTCTGCATAGATGACCAACCAGGTTGGTGGAAAAACGATCTGAGGGACCTCGACACGTGAGGGATTTTGGGTACACTACATGTCACATTAGGGATAGTGTTGCAGTCACGCCCATGTCGACGTCCGCTTTCGATCTTCGAAAGAAAGATGCAATGCTCTGCGATTTCCACTAGATGTCTGACTATATGCACAGCATGCGATTCCAAGCAGATTCACAAGCATCAGAAACTCTTGCTGAAAAAAGGAAATCTTTCGATGGATCGTTTTAACATTTGACGTACCTCGTCCTGCAAAACCCGAAAGTGCGGGTGAGATACCTTTATGGGAAGCATCGGGATTTGTGCACGCTTGAACTCCAAGTGGCAGTACTGGATTGCATCTAGCACCCACTTGTCCTTTGTTCTGGTTTGCGTAGAACCCCATATTTCCCCTCACCTGACTGTCCCTGAGGCAGTCATTGTTGTGCCTTACTTTGCCTACCTCTTAGAGAATACCAGCAAGGGCAGCTAAAGCACGGATTAACCACCTCAGTTGCGCTAGGAGGATTGGTAATTTCTCTTGTAGCCCCGAGTAGGATCCAGGGCTACTGTAGTTGAATCTTGAATTACCCGAAGCTCCTCGAAAGGAGCGAAAGGAACGCCTTCCCTGCAGGGCTGTAAGAGACCTAGCAGTGTGACTGCCTTCATGGCTTTCAGGGCCTCATTGATCTTGTCCTGAAACAGATTTTTCCCTTCACATGGCATCTCGATGACCTTGTACCGATTTTCAGCAGGAAGTACAGCACAACGTAACCATGCTTGCCGCCCGAGAACTAGCCTATTGCCAAACGGTTTGAACCCTGTTTCAGCAAGGTCTACAGTGATATTAATGCTGTGATGCAAGGCTTGCTCCCCTTCACTAGCAGCATGGGTGCCTTCCTTTGTTTTTCCAGCAAGTATTCCAATATAGGGGCCAGCTGGTGCCACATCTCTCAATCGTATCAAACAATTGTGAGGGCATTTGCTGCTTTGACAGTAGTTGCCCAATGGTGAGAACCTTTTTTCTGAAGACATCCATTTTCCTGTTTTCGTTGTCCGGGAGAGTGGCACACTTATGCTGCATGGTTGAAGAAGAAACCATAGTTTTCCTCTTCCGGAATCAAACCAAACTCCTGCCATTCTTTAGACCTCATGAAAGGCCTGAATGTCATCTGGAGGCGAAGGTTGGGCAGGGATACCCTGCGCATCTTGTTCAGGCTCATCCTTGTTTCACGAGTCAGCTCTCCATGGGGAGGAGGTGGAGATTGTATCTGGAGGACCAGTGTACTGTATGTGTCAACCAATTCTCCTCCTTGCTCTTTTCTACGTTGACTGTACCCTCATGAAGGTGGAGGCCTAGGAGGAGTTTGAACTCTAGGAAGTTTGTCTTTGACTCTGCAGGGATGGCCCAGGTCCCTTTGATGATGCGGCGTAATTTGGCCTTCTATGTATACCCAAATTGTCCGAGCCTGGGGAAGCATGCCATCAAGCTGCCCCATAAGTAAAGCGTTGTAAGCACTTGCAGGGAAAGCAAGGATTGTGGGTTTATAAGGGGGTATTGTGGAGTCATACCACCCATTCCCACAGGTGTTGATGGTAGGTGTCTAAAACTCTAGAGGTGTGTCTTCCTCTCTAGATGGACCTTGGATAGGAGGATTGGAAGTTGCTTCTTCAGGGTCAGAGTCAGCGACCCCTGGATATTCTTCTGGCAGAGGCTTCTGGCATGATATCTGGTTACTCTATAGGAGACCTTCCTAGAGGAGCCTGGTCATGCTCCGACGTGTCCCCTGTTGAGGTTTTCAAAATACCTTTGGGTGAGGCAATTCCGCAGTCTCAGTCGTGATGGAGGTCAACGGCTGCTTAGGTTTTTTCGTGGACAATTTATGTTTTTTGGTAGTCGACGAGGTGGTCGATGGATGGGCCATTGATACTGACTAAGTTTATCATCGCTGTCGCAGATGGTGCTGTTGTGGATTTAGACGATTTGGTCAACAGGTGTCTCAATGATTCATGCCCTGAGGAGGATCTGCAAGATTCCGATGACGAGTAGTGTCTTTTTCATCGAAGAGGATGTCCTCTTAGCCAATTTGGAACTGTGCTTGTCCGTTGACGTAGGCGATCTCCTGGGCATGTCAGACGTGGGTTGTGTCGAGCCTTTATACCTCAGTTTTTCCAGTGAGGTCTTTGTCGACGGGTCCTTGGTTGAGTGCTTGGACCCATTATGGGACCCTTCACCATGGTTTGGCCTTATGGTGACCCATGGCCTCACACGTTTGTATTTTCTCTACCGGCTCATGAGATCTTGATCTCTGTTGTGATGGTGACCTCTTGTCAGAGGGAGTGGTAGCTCTCCCACTCCGTGTTGACCCCACTTCAGACACTGGGTATGCTCCCTCATTCAGCCAACAGATTAGGCGACCGTTTGTCATTCAGGGTTTTTTGTGAGAAACCTTGGCAGATGTCAAATCAGTCTGCGGAACGGTTGGGGTAGAGACATTCCCTAGGTCCATTTCCCTCGTACACATTAAGGCTGCAAGTGTCACAAGGAATAAACAAGGACTTCTGTGGTCCAGAGGTCTCCATGGTTATAAATGGGACAGTGTATGCAGACGTCAGTTGCTCCGGATGGAAGTTGAAGAAATATTTGTTTTCTGACGCGAGGAATCCCAAAAGCTAGGAAGACTGTTGAAATCTGAGAGGAAGCTGCTGGGGTGGAGCTATACATGCTACGTCCTATTGGTGGGGACCAAAAGCACCAATAACGTCGATGGAACGCTCAAGTTGTATGTTTTTCCATAGGGAAATTATGAAGTCAAGGTAACTGGGCATTCTCAGCTTGACTGGGAATATTCACAGCATGTGAATCCATGAAAGATCTAAATGCTGGAGAATTGTAGTGTCCATGCACTTCACTCAACCCAAACAACCTAGTGGCATGACTGCCAAAGGGCACATTTAAATGCCATCAAAAGTCTTTTTTCAACTTTCCTCAATTGACTTCAATGACTTCCCCAGCATCCCTGCTTTTCCTAGATTCTGACCGATTTTTGGGGCGAGTGAAGCCGTTTTGGCACATTTTATATGAGGTGCACTGGTCCATCCAAAAGGAGACTAGTTCTTCAAATTTTTATAGGGTAGCACAGGGAACATTAAGTGGAGTGCTGCACGGACACCGTCCCTTATTTTAAGAATAAACCATTTGTCTGATGTGAAGAGGCTAGTGGCAGTGAACATTTTCCTTATGCGCCTTTATTTTTAAAGGAACAAATGCATATTCAAGTACCGTCTACTCCTATTTTGTAATATCGTCTTGGCCACTGTCTCTTCTGTAGACAGGAAATAGCCAACTAAGCGCATGCACTTGTGGCGATCCAGCTCTGTGTGAACTGGCTGAAACTGGCATTGGAATGGTCTGGTCCTAATACACACTGAGCGAAGGCATGTACTGTTGCTGGGCACATTGTGAGGTGGGAGGCTGTCCCTGATGGAACAGCCTCCCCTTTCTTTAAATGTGGATCCATAGGTGGCCCGGGGGTCCTCCCGCCGCCCACAACCTGCTGCTCCATAGGTGGACTGAGGTATCCTCCCTCCCACAACCTGCCTGAAATCTGGATAAAGAACAAGACCTGGAGATATTCAAGAGTTGGCTACAAGTTACTGAAGCCAAAGGACTGCCAGAGACCTTTGGAGGACTGCAGCCAAGACCAACATGTCAAGGAAACCACTGAATGTGCACCTCCACTATCCGTCTCTGGCACAGTCTGACCTTAGAACAGCTACGGATGCAGAGCTGGGCTTCAGAGTTACCACCAGGTCTGCAGTTGGCCTGCAGTTTAACAGGCCCCTTTCTGTCTAGTCGCTGGAAACCTTGCTAGCATCCTGGGAGCTCTGCTGGGACCTAGCCAACCTTCTGCATCCACCTTTTACAAAGCGCAAGGGCCTGCTGGAACTCTAGACTCGACAACCTGCAAATGAGGCCCCGCAACCCCTGTCCTGGGACAAAAATGTCTGCATCTCGAGTTTCAAGGGGTCTTCCTGTGCTGCAGGAAAATAAAGCTGCACTTAGCAGATGATCGAAGCATCAAACCTAGTTGTCCCTGCAGATCCATTGCGTCTGGATGCCACATTAACTTTCATTGGATGAACATGAAGTTCAAAGCAGTCACCTTACCTGGCCAAAGGTGAAGTCTGGGTCAGAAGTACACTTTGGTTATCTAGGGCCAAGGGAATGGTAGTCTACCCCTCCATAGCTGAGGATCTTTTGGAACATTTCTACAGGGATTTGCTTTCTGAACTAGCTCAATGCTAGAGATGGACTAAAGTGTTGCTCTTGCTGCTATACTATTTCTAGCATACCATAAGCTTGTGAAACTTTTTTCCTCCCACTTTAGCAATTTAGTGCGCAAATTTATATTAACTATTTTAATCTAAAGTCACAGGTAATCCTGCTATTACCAAACTTTGGTGCATATGTTTGACAAGTAATTTTACTTACCATTAAGGTGTTGATTTTGCTTACTGATTACCTGCATCTAATTCGTATAGGTTTTGTACCTTTGTGGACCACTGTTCCAAGAGACTTCGCTTATCAGTACTTCACACCTCCCCCCCCGCATTGCGAGTACAAGTCTAACTGCGTGTAAAAGTGTTGGACCTTTAAGTTGGCTTCACAGACGCCAGAGAAACCCAACTTAATACTCTTACAACCTGCAATGTTCCATGTTTGAGGTTTCCTGTACAAAATAAAAGAATCTCATGTTTCCAAATGGAAATCAAGTACCTATACTGTACACCTTTAAAGTGTTTTTTAAAAGTTGCTACAACTTTAAAGATGGACAAAATTGGCTAGCCAAATTGAAATAAATGTACCGTCCCTTCATTGTGTGGTTTGAAGCATAGGGGCTAAAGCGGGGATTACAATGGAGCAAGTAATCGCAGCTAACCAAGCAATTCAAATTAAAACTACCTTCCAGCATCAGGTAGCAATGTGCACAAGTGTACTGCAATCCATGGATCAACCCCACAAGGTCTAGCTATGAAACTAACATATTCATAGGTTATGTTGATGAGCCACTGTAGGAAGTAGGCCCTTCGGCATACTTGTCTGAAACGACAAGAGAAAGGATCATTGCAATGCATGCTGAAGAAATTGTAGTTTAGGCACTGTGCAAAAAGCAAAGGAGTCTAGTGTATAGAAGTGAGAAGCAACGAGTGGATAGAGAAGAGGCAGACAGTATTGCAGATGGTACAGACTGACAGCTTGACTAGGTTTTGATGGGATCCGGCTGAATGCTATGTGGCGCAGTGCTATGGGAGGAAAGTAAAGGGAAAACAGTGTGTAAACCCTTTGAGCAACTAACATTTGAGCTATACTTGACATGCCACATATAAAATAGGCAGTGGCATGCAAAATCAAGACCTGTAGAACGTCCGAGATCCAGATGAGGCAAGTTGACTGTCTATAATTTTAGGGAACAATCTAGGCTAAACGATTAGTGATCGGTCAGCTGAAGTAGGTAAGTTGTACAAGGAGAGCGATAGGCAGCTTGTATACAATCTGCATTTTATAGTAAACCAACCCATAAAAATGTAAACCAAATGTCTTGTCCATATGTAAAGTTTTTATAACGGATGGACTCAAAGTGCTTGGACAGCCTAATAAAATTAGTAGCAGCCTTTCACCTGGTTTAATTTATGACTGAGGGTCAGATAGTGACTAGTACATTCCCAAAGTAATGTTAGGTCTGGGCTAAGGAGCAGCCCAATCAGGATTAGGAGTCAGCCATATGCACGACAAATGCAGTTGGATAACAAGGCTAGGGGCTGGACTCAAACCCTAAAGTTCCCACTGTCTCCATTGCCATAGAGATTGAAGCGACCAATGTGGCCCCATCAGAAGTCTGTTAATTCAATGAGTGAGACACAATTTCCCCCCACTCCCATCTACTGGGCACACAGCTTCTAGGAGACTTGTGAAAATGTAGGAAATGGGCTGGATGAAGACAATTATACAATGTTCAGCTGAAAATAAGAGGAAAGAGGGTCTTAAACGGAATTAGGGTGTTGACAGACAGCGACCATTAGGTAGAAGTGAAACAAAGGGTCTATGTATGATCCATTGAAAAGGGGGGGGGGGGGGGGCGAGTGCCTAGATTGGGTGTGCAGAGAGCATGAGGAAACAGTAGGCTATGAAGTGTTTTGAGTCTAGACTGTACACCGCTGGATACCAGAGATTGGTAAACGAGATGGAAACCCCATAAACAATGGCTCAGATGTGCGAGGGGTGACAACCCCAGTATTGGTAAGCTAAACAGACTGATTTTTTTAGTTGTCTTTGGACACTTTGAAGTCAATTTTAGATGGAACAAACTGGTGTGACAGGGAGCTTAGTGTGAAGGAAGTCTAATGTAGAAACAATAGGATAAAAAGGGACACTTTCCCTCATTGTCACACAAAAGGGGCACTCTCTGATGTTGAAGTATCCCAAACACTTAGAAGACTGGTGAAGGGAAGAAAGAATACCAAACCTAAATGTACAGAGACGGTTTAAGAAATCCAGGTAATGTTCAAAACCCAAACTATTTTTCAGTTTCCTATGAAGTGAAAGGGGTGACTATTTGACAAGGTTAGTAAATATGATATGGCATTTATAACACGCCTATACACAAGTGTTTCTTGCGTCGTTCTTTCCTTGAACGCAGACTACTTTTTTTGCATCTTTCCTAATTAGGGATGTTTTTAATCAGAGCTTCAGGTGCTCAGTTTAAATAGTTACATTTTTTATAGATTTCTAACCCACTACTCGGCTTCAAGATGTTGTGCAGGGCTAATCTATACTTTGCAAGTGATTGAGTAACCATACACAGACCCAGCATAGTAATTGCTGTAATAAAGCAAACTATCAACGCCTTGGAAGCTTAGTTGCAGGTGCAGCATCTGGGTCGGTGTGCTCTTCGGTAACCTTAGTGTCCATTCTAAAAATCTGTTTTCAGTCACTGTGAAAGATGCAAGATGTACATTGTTGATGTCCACACAATTCCACACCATACACATCTGTAGGCCTGGCTTACAGTTCATACACCTCGAGGGCTGGCCCAATTGCCTCTAGCTCAGAACCTTCCGAGAAAGATTTGGTCTGGCGGTGCACATATTTAGCACACAATATTAGCTTTTTCTAAGTCAGCAGTCAAACTGCCAATGGCCACAACTCGAACCCAAGTTATCAGTTTGCTATTAGCTAAAATCAAAAGTTCCCTCCAAATCGATATTCAGATGATAGGTTTTTACACCAGGGTTGAGGGGGGGTTGGGGTGCAGGGTGAGGAGGTATGCAGGGAAGATTGGTTCGAACCACTGTCTTACTTTTATTGATTTTCACCACTCTGTCTTGATAGAACCTCATTAAATGCAAGCGTTGGGGCATCAGAGTGATCAGACGGGATGCCCAGTACTTCATCCCATTGATTTAGATGCAAAAAAGCAATGGGAAAAGACACACCCTTCACCTCCAATGCCCCACCGATCACTGCCTTGATAATCTTACCTAGGGTAGGGGCAGTGGTAATCCACGGCTTAAGGTTTCCGAAATCTTCGCTCAGGGCGCAGCATCAAATTCAGTTGAGAACATACAATCTCCTCTGGCCACATTTCTGGATAAGCATGTTCAACCTAAAAGACTTATCGCTAGTGCTTATGCTTTTGTCCGAGAAGGATCTCATTTTCCTGCACCCGTTTCTCAAGTCGGACAGAAATGACCCTTGCATAGATTTCCCCAGTGACATCAAAAGGGAGATTGGACTAATTACTAGGCTCATCCAGCCAACCTTTTTGTACTGTGGGACGATTTCCACCTTTGTCCATGGTTTAGGACAGTGAATGCTGCTGCAGCAGCTGCATTGAAAAGCTGTTGCAGATACGGTAACCAAATGGTTGTTCAGTTGGTAACTTGGAATACTAAAATGTTGCTCCAAAAATTGTAAATCATTCTCGCAGTAATAAAATGCAGACCCACCCCTACACCGAGTTATGGTGTCCCCTGGTCCCCTTTGTTGGTGTTGTGGGTGCGCCCCCCCCCTTCCATTAGATGGTAGCGGGGGACAAACAAAAAAACAGCAGCACCAATTCAAACCCACATTAGTGTGCAAGAATTGACACCATGCTGCAGGGTCGGAGGAGAAGGCACACTTCACGGTGTGCCGCAGGTGGTTATGGGGCTGCAAGGCACAGAGCTATGATCACTGCAGCGCCACAATGAGAGTCGCAATTTAATAGTCGACATTATGGGCGACGCAGCGATTACAAATTCTGTAACTTTCATGTAGCCTTATTTTATTGTACGGATGTCCTTTTTAATCTCATCCATGGAAAAACCTAAAGGGTCTAAACATTCCCCCCCCACCCCCATGACAAGAGGGTATATATTGCATTCTGGGTTACCAATAAAGCAAACGGAAATGCTCCCATCACCAAGATTCAGTGATATCTGAAGAGTTTACTTATTAGTCCACTGGGTGATCAATTCCAAATTTTGACATCTTTATTATTGCACACAATTAACCCAGTTACCCTGGGCATATTTCTTTTTCAAATAATTAAAGTAAGCAAATTTAGTCTTAGTAACCAATAAATGCTTTAGGATAAGGATTGTAAAGTGGCAAAAAAACGTGGTTTTTCCAAAAATGGGAGAGCACCACTATAAATTTGGGGCACCATTTTCTTTCACCATTTCTTGCCATCTGATATTTTGGAGTGGCCATTGACAGAAATGTTAGGCTAGAATGATTTCAGATCCGAATGAGGTTAGGTGTAGCGGGCAAAAGATCGCCCTCTTTTTACAAAACCATACGCAACCCAGCTGACAGATGGACTAAATTGTCTACAATGCAACTTGATCTCCTTAAAAGCCCATTTCCTCTCAACCATCTGCACCATCATGCTTTTTCTTCTTTCAGGCTCCTAATCTTTGGGTTTGTGCAGGCAGGACAGTAATTTCCTTTCCCAGACAGCACCATCTTGAGGGCAGACGATTCAGCCTTGGTGATCATGGGAGTGCAGCAGTACATACAATCGTCATGGGTGATCTCCTGCCCAAGGTCATCCTCAAACACTTGGGGAACAGTTTGAAATTGGTCATCTTGTCTTTCCCTTCCAGGCTAGCCAAAAGGTGCAGAGCAACAGCCACTAACAAAACAAGCCGGGTCGGGGCATGATCTAGTAAGCAATGTATGCCACAAACGGCTCACTCTGGTTCTCCGAAAAAGAATCCGAAAAGTTAACTGTTGGCTGTAGAACGTGGGCAGGCAGCACTTAAGGCTGGCTGCATACAAGCTTGTAAAAGGAGCCGAGCGGCTGAAAGGGAATTTCATTACATTGGAATTCAAATGTTTCTGGGGTTGCAAGAAAATGGTGGGGATTATTCTAAAGTATCTGCATATATGAAAGACCCAATACTGGGGATTGAACATTTAAAATCACTTAAGTTGGGTGTTCAATAGGGATGGTATCAGTAAACTTGAGGAACGGTCTAAACCAGCCCTCAAATCACACGAGGCAGACATGCAGGTTATGCAGGGCAGCCAAATCAGCCAAACACCCAGTACATGGCCAGCTCTGCCACAAGCTGACACTGGTATTACCCAAATTGACCTTTTTTACAATGGACCTTTTGTCCCAATTGACCTTCTGCACAATGGACCTTCACATTTTATATGTATTGGGTTAGTTTTGGATTATAAACAATATAAGGAGATTGCGGGAGGTTTTCCCCCTGCATATATGTCCTAATTGATTTTTTAAATTCGGTCAATTCTCCGGCAGTCAATTCTGAAAAGCTCAATTAGTAGACATCCTGGACACTCTCCTCCCTAATGGCTGCAAGATGCGCTCCACGCACAGATCCAACCGTTCCAGTGGGGGTGTATCCTTGATCTTCCCAGAGTGGATTCCTATGCAGGCCTACTTTTTTGAATGCCTTGTTTGCAGGCTCCCTCTCCTAACCACGCTCACCATGGCAACTATCTATCGGCCACCTGGTCAGACCACCGCCTTCCTCCGAGTGGGCTGACCTCTCCTCCGTCCTGGCCCCGACCACTCAACTCCTACTTTGAGACCAACATCCACCTGAATTCTTTGGCGACCTCTGGCTATTCTTCCCTCTGGCCAGACTCACTCTTGATGTTCCGATCACCTCAGACCTCCCTCTAACCCTCTCACCACACCTCTCCTGGAGTGATCACTTTCTACTCTTGTCCGATATCTCCCTCTCTTCCCCTCAGGCCAAGCCAACCCACACTGCCACCCAGCTTCAGTCATCCGACCCATGAAGCGTGTTGTCAGTGGAGGCTTTCGCTGCCACTTTCTCACCCCCTCCTCCACCTCTGACTCACATCCGGACAGCTTTTTCATACTCCACTCTTCTATCCCCGATCCTCTTGATGCATTTGCCCCAGTCATGAGGATCCACTTGAAGCCCAAAGCCAAGTGCAACTCCTGGTACGACTAACCTCGTCACCCTTAAATGCAAGTGTAGGGTGGCTGAGAGGAAATGGCTGCATTTTGTGCATCTGACAAACAGGCCTGCCGCCTGCCCAAAAGGCAATATAGGCTCTTTCCGCATTAAGAAGAGAGTTCACATCATAGCCTTCATCTCTGCAGCATTCAAGAACTCGGCCGAACTATCTGCAAGAAGCTGGCCAATCCTGCTGCAGTCTACTTTTCCTGTCCTCTCCCAGGCCCTCTGCACGGTCTTGGCATCTCATTTCATCTCTAAAACCCAGGACATCCCGTCACCCTCTTGTCCTCTCCTCCTACTCTCCTCCACCTCCGGCCCCCCTCGTCCCCTTCTCTGCCTTTCCCCTGTTCACCCCCGGCGAGGTTTCTAGACAAGTCCGATCTAGTCAAAACATGTTTTGAAACCACCAAGGACCACATGGACACCCTCGCTCCAGCCTTGGCAGACTTCCAACATCACTCCTTCGCCACTGGATCCTTCCCCTCCCCTTTGAAGCACTTGTGCACCCTCTTAAGAAACCCTCAGCCAACCCCACCTGCCGGGCTAATGATCGTCCGATCTCCATCACTCCTTTCCTGGGCAAACTCTTAGAAAAGCTTGTCATCTCCCAGCTTAACCTTCACACTGAATCTGTTGGAGGTGTCCATGACCATCAGTCTGGCTTCAGAGCAGCCAGAAGCACGGAAAGTGATCTCCCAATCATCTGTGAAGACGTGCTCCCTAACCTTGATGCTAATCTGTCCTCATCTTACTCACTCTTCTGCTTTTGACACGGTCAACCATGCCATCCTGCTCCACTGTGCCTTTGTTAACCTGGGTATCACTGATCAGGCCCTGGCTTGGCTGACCCCTTTCCTCTCGGACCGATACTCCCAGGTCCACCTTGGGTCCTTCCTTTCCCCACTCTACTTGCGGCATTCCCCAGGGGTCCAACCTTTCTCCCTGGCTCTTCAACCAATACCTGGCACCTATTGCCCACTGCATTGTTGCCCTCTGCTCAAACCTTTAGTGCTATGCGGATGGACTCTGCTCGTTTTACAGCTCCCCTCTGCTGCCTCTCATTCGTCTGCAATCCAGGAGTAAAGTGCAGCCAATGATTTCTACCTTAATGCCAGTAAAATGAAGATCCTCCTCATCGGCACACTTGCACTTTCCTGTCACTCTCTGGCCAGCCTCCCTTGGCCTTTGAGCTCCTACCTGTGAGGCTAAGAACCTCGGGGTCATCTTCGACTCCACACTCTTTCCTCACATCTCAGATGTTTCTAAGAAGGCAAACTACCAACTGCACCTCAGACATTCTTCCTTTACACACCTTCCCCCAGAAGCTTACTGTCTCCAGCGCTCTGGTTTGCTCTATGCTGCACTACTGCAACAGCCTCTTTTTTATATCTGCCTGCTACTACTCTCTGCCCTCTACAACTCATCCAGATCAGGACTGCAAGACTTTTACTTGGCCTCAAGACCAGGGATCGCATCTCTCCAGCCCTGAAGTCTCTCCATTGGCTCCCAGTGGCTGCAAGGATCAAGTTCAAGACACTATTGTCCACAAGGCCTTCTGGGGCCTGGGACCATAATACCTCCAACTCTCTTTGGAAATATCTTCCTACTCTAGCGCTTTGCTCCTCCAACTCCCTCAGGATCAGTCGCTTCTCCAAGCAACGAGTTTGTGGTAGATCTTTCTTCGGCTGGTGCTTCCCTGCCTTTCTCAAACTTGAGCAGAATCATCTCTGGTCACCTCGGATCCTGGAAGCACTTCAAGAACTTCCCCTTTACTTCTGCCTTATCTCTTCCTCTCACCCGTTGATCTCCTGCCTGATACTGCATTGGTCACCGGGCTACCCTCTGAATTTGGGGCATAGGTCCCCACCTGCCCAGTTGCACACCGCACTGCCTCGTGGCAACCCCTGCACTGGTTCTGTATCTGCAACCCTACAGTCCCCTTACACTTAAGCCCTGCACTTGCCACCTGCTGGCAGCACCACTTGTTTTTGATCCGTTGTACGGCACTCTTTCTTCCCCTGCCACTTTTCCCCCCCTCAGCCCTGTACTTGCATGATCTCAATGTCACTAGGCCTAGTACGATTGTGGTCTTTGTCCTCCTGTTCCCCTCCCTTGCCTTGTCACGCCTTGAAACACTTGTGTATAGGCGCATTATAAATGCCATATCATAACAGTTTGTGCTTTCGGGCTGTCTGGATGAAAACATCCTGTTCAGGCCTTCCAAGACGATTAAGACCTGTCTGAAATGCAGTGGTTAGCTTTGCCAAGGATGGTCGTAGTAGCAGTTACTGGTGGGCTTTGTTTGGCTTCTTGGACCTTATGGCTGAGCTCCTCTTAGCCAGAATTCAGGTTGAGGCTGCCCTAACTCACCCATGAAGGGATGTGCAACACACTAACAGGTATGGAAGATTGCCAAAGGTGGTACAAAGGACAGTGTAGCACAATGAGTATCCATGATTGTATAGTTCTTAGAAAAAAGGAATTTTGATGGTAAAGGTGCACGGATGTTCAGACTGAAAGTAAAACTGTTAACTGCTTCAAGCCTGTACAGTGAACATCACAAAAGTGACTGGAATGTTACATAAGAAACATTGCAGTCCACTGTGTGGCTTGGACAACATTAACAAAGGTGAAGAGAAAAGAGGGGAAAAAAAAAAAAAAAAACTTTCCTGCACTGGTAGCCAGAGAGACCAACCTAAAATAATTTTTTTTTAACGGTGTTCTTAGTTTACAGAAAATATACAAAAGAAAAAAAAAAAAAGAATGACTACCAAATTTCTCCTATAATATCTAGTTAAACTCGTTAAAATATAAAAATAAAACCATAAAATATTCTGAACATCCGTCCTGGTGAATACACAAAACATCCAATATGAAGAACAGGAAATGATTTCATATTAACCTAAAAAAAAAACTAATAGCTCATCAGATAACAAGATTAGTTGTATCCAGTTCTGTAGTTAATAGCATCAAAAACTTATTCAAGAAAGGTTCATGCCCCACTTACAGCTACACCAAAAAAATTTCCTTGAGACTTCCAAGTCCGTCAAATCTGTCTTTGAAACACTCCAAACGCTTAGCATCAACATAAGGACACACGGTAACTGTCTCAAGCATCCTTGACACCACATAATCTACATTGGTTCTCAAGATAGTTAAATGCCAACGTTGTCGGAGAGTCCTTCCAATGCCTGACCCTTTCAAGGATAGGTATCTGGTTATCTCATGTAACTCATTCGACCCTTCATACATGGAAACCTTTGAAGATGCATTCCCTAGCATGCCCAAAATTAGAATTTTCCCTACAGGTCGAATATGTGGCAATATGATTTAACAGTCTCCACCCAATCAGCCCTAAAAAAAAAAAAATAAACAAAAAAAAAGTCCTCTTCACAATCCCTGGTTGTTGGATAAGGTCTTCCACCGTTACCCCTAAAGAGACCAGGACCAAATTAATTCTAGAAGAGAACTCCTGCAATAGAATCAGCATGCGTAACCAAAGAAAGCATTTTGTAGAGTATTTCTTCGGAGGGTCACTTATTTTCCTAACCCGAGCTATTTCCAAATATACCTTGCTTTAAGGGATATTAAGCAGAGCCCATGTCGTATGACCGCATTAGGCACAGCCAGTGACAAACCCAACATATACAGGGAAAACTTTGGAAGGATAACATTAAGGGGAACACCCATTTCAAGGGTAGAGAGGTCCAAACCATAGAGAATAGGCTCCGCTTTCGCAAGATAGGTTCGCCTTATAGGTAGTAGGGATAATTTACATACTTTCAGCCTCAGTAATTTCAATTGACTTTTCAGTTTAGAAGCTTTGTCAATAAGGCCAGATTTCCAAAATTCAGGCTAACCCGGTTGGTAAGTTTGTAGCCAAGGTAGGTGACTGCTTTAACCTGGTCCACTTGTTCCTGACCATAAGCAACATTACAGTCCACTGAGTGTGGCTTGGACAACGCTAACAAAGGTTAGAAAAAAAATGAGTAACTTTCCTGCACTGAGAGACCAATCAGTGCAACCCAGACTAAACGAAAAGCAGGAGAGTGTAGCAAAGGGTCTTACTCCAAATCTCCACAAGACTATAGACAAAAAGAAGATCTTTAAAACTTGAAGATAGCCTTACAGGTGCTGCCTACCTCACTGGTTGTAGAGCAAAGGGTTCCAAATGTGATGGATAGGCTAATAAATAATTGTTTTAATTGCTACTGAATTTGTACAGAAATCTCAATCTGTCCACAGGGAGATGTTAAAATGCAAATCTAGGACAAGCTGTGCTGGTGAAGCAATCATTAAATCCGCCCAAGTTCACAAGACTAGTTCAAAACAATGCAACCTAGTAGAAAGAAGGCATTTTTGCAAGCCTCTGCTATGTCAAATATGCAAAACTACTGTTTTGGAATTGTAGGTTCAGTGATCAGTCTCAAATATAGACATCTATACAGATGCATGTATTTTTCAAACAAATAGTAACAAAGTGAAAGACTATGGGAAACAGTCTCCCTGTATTGACAGTATGAAGGGAATGTCAGTTTCTCCAAACAAAATGAGCAAAACCCCCGCAGAGTGCAGCCGAAGGCTGGGCTTCACTGGCAAAAGTCAGGCTAAAATGGTCAGACAAAAGCAAAAAGTTGGGGGTTCACAACTGGAGGGGAACATACCCAGACATTGGAATCTTTCCCAACAAGAGTGGATAGTAAATGCAGCCTCCAGCTTTAAGAACCCAAGAGCTTCTTCAAAAAAGAAAATACATGTTAAGGACAGCAATAACCAGTTTCAACGAGATGGAAGTGTAGAACCACTCGATGCGAATGTTGGATTGGAATCCAAGGTTGCAGTGAATAATTTCGCTTTTATAACACGCTTAATACCAGCGAGTGGTTTAAGCGTGCGATGGTGAATCGAACCCATATTGCTGCGTTGTCTTGCTTCCAAGACAAACTCGTTGCCTCAGATATCCTTCCTGCTGGAAGAGGCCTGAGAACATGCTGCAGTACAGGGGTCCTTAATGGTTCCTGATCAACAAAGCCTCATTATGTGCATGGTTAATAAGGCCCTTAATGAGCAGGGACTCTGTACATGAGCTCCATCCTCAAGGAAGATAATTTAATTGGTACAATTTAGTTTCTGGCTAGGCTACATTGTTTACACTACAGGATCATGAAGTTTGAAAATGTGTACTAGGGCCCTAGGCTTTCCAGTGGATCAGTTCACTTCAGTGCAATGCGGAAGAAATTTGTGGCTGCATAACCTTGAACAGTCAGGAAGGTTCAAACTGCCTCGTCTGCTATGAGACCAGCATCTGTAATTTTAGGGCCGTTGTACTGTGCAGATCTGTGTGATCACCGCGCTGCCCATAACTGCGACGGCTGAAATGCCGATGCCAGTTACGGCACGGCGCAGTGATCATATAGATCACTGCACCCGCTTCCCCGGCCTGCTTTTCCCCTTCCCTACCCCCCCCCCCCCAACTTACCTTTCACGGCGGCACACTTGTGTGCCGTCTGCAACCTGCCATCCCTGCGGCATCAGCTCCTCCCACTAACGTGTGTTAGAGCTGACGCCGCAGGGTGCTTTTTTCCCTTCGTATCCCCCTCTTACCAAAATGAGAAGCGGGGGACACCCCTGCAACCCGCAACTTCCGTTACGGCGCCCAAGCAGAGCGGGGACACACCCGCAACCCCTGCTCTGCTTGGGCGCAGTAAATCTCGCCCTCATTTTGTGCGCCCCCAAAGTCGCAGTAACTGCGGGGGCGCACAAATGAGGGCGACATTTTTGTACAATACTGTATTGATCGAGTAGACCACACTGTCGAAAGTCAGTACAAAAGTAAAGATTCTGGTTACATGTCTTACAGTAGATCACTACAGGCCATTGAGTGTTTATTTTTGGCATGCCAAATGACAGATTGATAGCAGGACCTTACATTTGTAGTCCTGAACTGCCTAACATTTTCGGTGTATTAACACATACCAATCCTGAGCCAGGTGCCTGCATCTCAGGTTTCAGTCACTCGGACATCTCACATCGCACACCCCCATAATGCACCTCTATTAAAAGGGAGGAGCAGAACCACAGATGAACTAAGTTTTCCAGCTCTCCCAGTACTACTCCCAAGCCCACCCCAGACAGGGATGGCATCAGCCTATAAAATTTGCACTAACCACTGGCTAGTAGCTTACAACTTGAAATATTTACCCGATAGAGGACAGAATTTTCTACCTTTTATGGTGAATTGTGGTTCCCCCCCACCCCCCCACAAGAGACTCACCCAGGACTGCCTGGCAGTGGTACCAGCACTGCCCGCTGGAGCGGGATGGCGACAGTACAATAGGGCATCCACCTGTCAGCATGCTGTGCTGGAACATGCTGCAGCAGGATTACTTTGTCATGGAGGAAGCTTTGTGTCATTTACTAGATTTGAGCTGTCACTTGTTTGAAGTATTGTAGTTTTTATATCAATTGTGATTATTTTAAAAAACAACTTAAATTAAAAATTGCATTACAATGTGTGAGGACATTTATTTTAGCATCTATACTTTATGGTCATTGAGCCGACTGCTTCTAGCACATCTATCCACCAGCACAAAGCACTAGGACCCAATTGGGAGTTTAAGCTCGATACTCTAGCAGCACCTGCGGAGCGCACCTGTGCGACACCGCCTGGTGGCACTACAGGCTTTAACTGGCCCGTGTCAGCGCAAAGTGCTGACGCGAAGCCTGTTTGCGGCTGTGGGCAGCAGTTAGCTGGCTACTCTGCCCATTGTAAGGGATTTGACTTACAGTGCAGGATAAGTAATGTCCACACACAGAGGGCGTGGGTATCGCACACCTTGAAAAAAATTAGGAGCGGCAGCACAACCCTTATAACGTTTAACAGGATTCGATTTCTGGGAATTTGGAGGGCAGTTCAGGAGGAAAGGATGCTGGAAGGGGGCAAGGAGGATGAATCTCCTAGGATCAATGCAGCTTTACTCAATGCCCAATTAGCGGTGACCCATGCACTAGAAGTAGGGGAATTTATTAAGGCTAATGATTTGGATCTAACGGAAACTTGGTTTACTGATGGATTGGAGACGGTTTCATCAACTAGTCCCTGAGAACTACTCCATACAGGCCATTAATCGAGTGGGCAAGAGGAGGGATTTCAGTAATTTACAGATCCTCACTTCAAGTCTCCCACCTGGAGCCTTTAGATTGGCCCGACTCCCCCAGATGGGCCAGTTCACTATTGTGATGTCCCCCTATGCGGTCAGCAAAAATCGTATTGGGTTCCCTCCCACCAACCCCCCACATCCCCTGGGTGACAGCCTGGTGGCACAAGTCCTGTGCCTCTCTGGAGAGCGCTGGGGGATCTGGTGCCCCCTCCCCCCTGCTTCCTGATGTAGAACATCGTGCTGGTATTGTCTGTGAATGCTCCCCCCACCATTTTTCCCTTGAGGGACAGAGGAAACTATTTCAGGGTCCAGAACACTGACCGCAGTTAAACGACATTGTTGTGGAGATACCTCTCCTAAGGCCACCACAGGCCTCTGGTGGGGAGACATCCAGTGTAGGCTCTCCCAGCCCCCCCAGGGAAGCGTCCGTGGTGACAATCACCTGGTATGGGGGGGCGCTCTGGAAGTCTGTGCGATGTTGGAGCACATGCCCCACCACCTTAATCGCTCAACAACTCGTTGAGAACAATCCTGTCCGTGAAGCTTCCGGACACTTGGACCCACTGGGCATCCAGGAATTCCTGGAGAGGTTGTATCGGCAACCTGCAGAGCCTGATCCGGTGGATACACGTCATCATGCCGATCAGAGACTGGATGGCTCGCACTGTGGCGATTTTCATTGCCAACAGCCGCTGTACCTTGCCCAAAATGGCCGCAATCCTTTTTCCAGAGGGGGCCGCCAGGCCGGAGACAGTGTTGAGCCTGGACCCCAGGAACAGAGCGTCCTGCGATGGCATCAAGCAGGACTTGGATAATTCACAGAATCCCAGATCCGTAAGCAGCTGGACGGTCCTGTCCGTGTGGTAGACAGATTTCCCTCGACTTTGCCCGGATGAGCCAGTCGAGGTATACATGAATCCCTTGCCGACGTAGATAGACTGCCACTGGTGCTAGGCACATTGTAAACCCCCTTGGCGCCGACTTCAGGCCAAAGGGAAGGGCCTTGAATTGGTAGTGCATTCCCTGTACCATGAATCGCAGGAACTGCCAATGCTTCTCGTGATTCGGAACGTGGAAGTAAGCGTCCTCCAGATCCAGCGACGTTAGGAAGTGCCCTTCCTCCAGTTGGCAGAGCACATGCTGCAACGTGACCATCCTGAATTTTTGAGACTTGAGGAACTAGTTTAGTTGCCGCAGGTCGAGAATGGGCCTCCAACCCCCGGTCTTCCTTCTTGTGTCTGCAGGCGCCCCCAGAGTCGCTTTGGAATACGCTCCATCGCCCCTTAGCATGGCCCGTACCACCTGCAGGAGCTGAGGATGCGCTGCTCCCGTCAGGCACCGGTGGCATCTACAGACACTACAGCTGGAATTCTAGAGTGTCCACGGGCGTGAGCATCCAGCACCACAGCTGGAATTCTAGAGTGTCCACGGGCGTGAGCATCCAGCACCAATCGGTCGGTGGTGATCTTCCACTCGCCGACTAAGCCCGCCAGCCTCCCACCGGCGTGCATGAGTGGGGGCCCGATGTCTTGCCAGTTCAGTCCTGCGTGTCGCCTTGGGAGCGATGATAACCGCCACCTCTGAAAGTCTTGGAACAACCGCTATAGGGCTCCTGGGTTGTGGAACAGGGGGCTGGGGTTGATGCTGTGCCACAGAAACCGTTTGACGATCTTCCAGATTTGCTTCCTGAAGCACGAAAGGAAGGGCAGTGTTGCTGAAGCGTGCCTAGGGCCCAAGCCATCTCCGTGTTGGTCTTGATGGCTTGCAACAAATCACCGAAAGCCTTTCCAAAGAGATTGTCACCCGTCGAGTGGCATGTCCATGACCCTCATCTGAACTTCCTGCCAATAGTTGGTAGCTTTCAACCAGACACGACAGAGGCAGACACTGTTCCCCATCTGGCGGAACCCAGTGTCCGTGATGTCCAGGGACACAGTGATGGCATGGTCCAATGCCACTTCGCCCTCCTGGAGGATCTCCGGAGCCTCAACCCGCTTGTCATTGGGGAGGAATTACAGCTGCAGGGCCATCTTGTACCACGGCTCTCTGTTGTAACTGGCCAGGATCGCAAGCGCATTTGCTGCCTGCACCGTCATTGCCGCCGAGTCAATCAGCCCATTGCATCCAACTTCTCCCCCTCGCTGTCCGGGGAATAGAGGCGGACTAGGATGGATTTGAGGACTTTTTCCCCTCGCAGCCACCGAGAGCCTGGGGAAGGGTGCGATCGCAGGCACTTGGGTGCGGACTCCGGCCCCCTGTACTTCTACAGCCAGCCTCTTTTCGCCGGGGCTGAGGCAGGGTTCATCAACACCAGGCCCTCGTCCCAAACGTAGTCTAGGAGAGGCACTGCCAGAATGGTCTTCCTCTTAGCCTCTCGCGCTGGTGCAGGAACCCTTCCTTTTTGGTCTCTTCTGGAGTCAGCTGGAAGAGCTCCGATATACGGGTGACCATGGAGTGGAATGAACCCACTTCGTCTGGCGAGACTCAGTGGCAGGGACACGTTGTCCTCATCAGTCATTGCTGCATCCCTTTGATGACGTATCGTGGGGTGCAGCTTCCTCTTTGACGGGCGTTGGGCCCGGTGCCACCAGGGGTGCCGTCAACATAATCTTCTGCATTTCCGACAAGCTTGTGGCGAGTGGACAGGATGTCCAGCAACACGTCTGAGGTGGAGCGGGGAGTAGGCCTGCTGGGCCCAGCCCCTACGTCAGCTCCGCAAATGTCCCCCTCGATGGTTCGTCCTCAGCGTTTGTGGTCGGTCCTCCACGTCCTCATGACCGTGTCACGGATGGCATGTCATCGTCTGAAGAAATATCCTTGCCCTAGAGCACTGTAGATGCCTCACTACCCCCCCCCCCACCCCCCCCAACGCCCACCTCTTTGCATCCCGAGGGGTCGGCCAGGCATCTTTTCTACACCTGCTTGGCCAAAGCCTCCCGCCTGGGAGGAAGGGCCACTCTAGGCATAGCCAGGGTCCCTTGGACCAGGTCAGCCACTTGGGCGGCCACCACCAACTCGATTGATGAGGATGACTTCTGCTGGGCTACCTGGGCCTTTGGGGGCAGGTCGGTCACCTTCGCCTTCTCCCATACCTTCCCACGGTGTTGAGGAGAATGTTCAGTTTAGTGCTAAATTCCTCCCACCTTAGAGGCCCTCTGCTCTTTCTTTTTATTTCTATGCGTTTTCTGTGTCTTAACTGGAGCATGACAAACTCCATAGGCATCTTTTACTTTGTGACACCCAACACCTTCAGTGCAGGGGCACAGGGAAGTCTTAGATTTCCCAAGGGTTTAAATACCTTTTCTTGGTGAAACTACTGTTTCCAAGTGAAGTGAAATGGACTTTACTTACAATTGTAACTTTCTAGACCCAGAACACCATCTTACAATGGGGTGCTGGAGGGGTTACTTAGTATCCCCTTTGTCTAGTTTCTCATGTAACATTTTTTGGTTACCCTTTCTACAGCTGGTGGTAGTGGTTTACTTTTTACCACCATTGTGTGTTTTTACTGCGGGCTGCGTTCGCAGCTGCAGTAAGGCACCGATGGGTGACCATTTCGTCAAAATGGCCTGGCGGTCTTTTTTTGCCATTTCTTGTTGGAAAGGTCCTTGAGATTTGGTCCCTTTGTTCATTTGATCTTTGGTGGGTTTCACGAGTGAAGCCCATGTCTGGCAGGGGCAGGACGTGAGGGAGGTCTCCGAAACGCCATGTGCTTAAATCCCTTGGTTACAGGAATGCACCCAAAAGGTGATTGGCTGGCTGTCCGGCAAGGACAGCCAGGCTGGAATGAATGGGAGAAACCTGCATAAAAGGCAAGGCTTTTTGGCTTGGAAGGCAGAGTCGACCACTGGACGAAGGAATCCAAAGAACTTGGAAGAGACGCCTGCTGCAACTCCTGGACGGTTGGTTTGCCCAGTGAAGGCCTGCTGCTGTGCTGAAACTCCAAATTCGCCTCGACTAGAGAATACAAGCAAAGACTGCTTCTACCCTTGAGTTGGCGGGCCCAATCAACTCCAAAGTAAGCCTGTCAGGACATACTCTAGGAGCTGGCTGTATTTCCTCTGCTGCGGCTGCTGGAACCAGAAGAACTGCTGACATTAAGTTTGCCCATTGATGCCGCTGACCTTCCCATTGCAGAGCACAAGTCCCCAGACGTCCTCCCTCTTGTCCCCACGACTGAGGCTCAGGTACAAAAGGATCTGCAGAGCCGTACAGAAACAGAAGCCAGCTGGAACCATTTCTTCTACCAGAGTTAATGTAAAGCCTAAGAGAACTTACCTCTTGTTGTGTAGCCTTGCTTGCTCTCAGTTGAGACCCGTCTTGATTACCTTGCAGAGTTGCTATAGCTTTGCCCTTCACAAGCATCCCAGCTTGTTGCCCTTCAAGTGCTCCATTTTCTACAAACATTGCTAAAAACAATGTGCACGACTCCCCTAGACATTGTGCAATAAACATTGCTGTCCTGGCCCCATGAGCGACCCTTCTTACCTCATACTCTGCTTTATCTTTTCACCAGGAAAGGGTTAAACATTTGACATTGGAAGGTTTCATAAAGTACCTACCAGTTTGTGAATTTGTTAATCTTGTTTCATTCCGCTCTTCTATCTTTTACATCAAACTCAGTATTGCTCTAAATGTACCAGTGATTAATGTCCACAGTGTCCTAGCCATTTAAGTCACCTGAGGATGTAGGAAGTGTGTGTGCCATCCCCCAATGGGAATCATCTCATTTAGAGAAACAGTTTTTTGAAGTGAATTATAAGTGTTACATATATTGCGCCCTTCTGAAGAAGGCTTATATAACTGATTGAAAAAAATTTTTTTTATCAATTTTATCAAGAAACCTTGAGTGTAAGTGAGTAACTGTTACTGTGAAACTGTCAACATTACTGCTCAAATTGACACCTCCGATATCAGCCTGGCTGCTCAGCCACACTACCAACCTGTGAAGTTCAGACATACCAAAGGTTGGGTCCCTATTGCCAGGAGATCTAGGTTATTGTAGTACACCAAAAGGGTAATGCATACAATCTTGTCTAACACAGGGTTAGCCGACTTCCTCTTCGAGGAGGAGCTGGAGCCATGGCTTGAGATGGAGGCAGATTGTGATGTTGATCGTGCTCTGCTAGTCGTGGGACCCCGCTTGCGGAGACCCCGACAAAAAACGACTTGTGGGGCTTGGCCTCGTCTCGGGCCCCCACGAATTGAGCGCCCTCAAAAGGACTTACAAGCCTGCTCTGTTAGGGAGAATTCTCATTTCATGGCTAATTTCCCTTACCTAGTGAGTCCCTCAGCAGCTTTGCTGGATGGAGTTATTTCTTTCCACTTGGTAAGAGTGAGTTTCTCCCCCCCCCCCCCCCCCCCGACTCTTACCCATGTTTTGCTATGCGTCTTTTACCTGTTTGTATGATTGTGGGCTCTGGAGTACACCACTTCAGTGGCCCCGTTTTGTGTGTTACACAGCACCTTCAGTGCAGGGACACAGGGATGTCATTCAGACTTCCCTGAGGACTACTGTCCCCCCAGAAAAGAGTAAAGTTGCCATTAACTTCACTAAGTCAAATTAACCACAGATCCAGTACACCCCATCTTACATGGAGTACTGGAAGGGTTAACTCTTAGCCCTTTTTATCTGTACCTCCTAGAGCATTGTTTCGCTCCGTTAACATTTAGTAGTGGCAGTGGCATCTACCATAAACTTTCTACTGCGGTTATCTTATATAAACGTGGTAGTATTGTAGGCTATTAGCCTCGAACTTAAACCCGCTTCACCAATTCTTTCTTTTGGCTCCGGTGCGGTTTATTCGCCTCTTTTTGTTAAACTCCTTGTGTTTTACTTTTCGCGGCAAACCAGGTTTGCCTTCTTGGTTCACTGTCTTTTGGCTGGCTTCTGCCAAGAAGCCCTCCTCTAGGCGTCTGGGTGTCTAGGAGGGCTGAATGGGAGGGGTGTAGTCACCCCCTGCACAGGGTATCCTAGGAAACCCAAGCCGCACTTTTTCATGATTGGCCGAGGTAGTTGTCCGGGCTGGACAACCCCACCCCCCCCCCCCCGCTGGGAGATTGACAGCCAGACTGTGTGAATGGGGGATTTTCACATAAAAGGCAGGTCTCTTGGGCTGGAAGTCAGAGTCGCCACTGGAACTACAAGGAACCGAAGAGAAGCTGAGGAGAGGTCGACTGCTGCAACTATCCCGTACCGGTGAAGCCCTGCTGCAGTCCTGAGCTATCTACCCTTCAATGACCAAGAGAAGATCCAGTCCGGAGTAGTCTTCCGTTGACCCTGGTGGGGATAACCAGCTCGTCTTCTTCAGTCAGAGGAAGACCTTTGTGGTCGAAATCGCTGCACACTGCTGTAGTGGTCCGGATAGCCACCTGAAGAGTCTCTCCCGTTTTTAAAGGAGCACTCCTTTTATTCATTGTCGCTGCTGCCGGCCTCATCCCTGTGTGGTGCAGACCCTCCTCATAGTCCTTCGTGCCGAAGCTCCAGGAACCGTGGGTCTGCAGGAAACTACCAGAACAACTGCCGTGGCACCAGCTTCATTCTTTGAGAAAGGTACTGTGTCCTGCTTGAGTAATTTGCGTGAATCCCTATTTCTCTTCCTCAAGGCTTGTCCTTACTTTTCCCCTCCCTCCTTATAACGTTTGCTTCTGAACATTGACAATATCAAAGTATTCGTGGCTACGTTGAATCCTGAACTGTCCGACTGATTCTCGACAACAGGCACCCGGTGTCACTCGACTTTGGCTCCGCCCCTTTGACTCTTGAATTCCTGTCTATGAGTGTTCTTCGATTCTGTCTGCCCAACTAAAATATTGCCTATGATTTTTGCCCCCAACTCCCTCTGGGTATCTCAGGTGCCGAGTGTTTTTGACCCGGTAACATTTCTTGCCGCGGATACGCGTTTATTTAGTAGACCGAACTGTCAAAAAGTGATTGTAATCATTCACAGTAACGTGTCTTGTTTCATAACACCG
Organism: Ambystoma mexicanum; assembly: GCF_040938575.1. Taxonomy (NCBI): domain Eukaryota; kingdom Metazoa; phylum Chordata; class Amphibia; order Caudata; family Ambystomatidae; genus Ambystoma; species Ambystoma mexicanum. Next base: position 816,550,436 of record NC_090927.1, read on the forward strand.
GTCCGTTTAAACACAGGGTACTTACCTTGATTTATACCGTATAAAGTGAATTGGTTAGGTAGTGTATTTTACGTGCAGCCCCCCTGCCACTCTGAAACTTGAGAACCATCTCTGGTTCCGGAAGCACCTCAAAACCTTCCTCTGCTTCTGCCTTCGCTCCCCCTCTGATCCGCTCCTTGGCACCATGCACCTGGCCACCCTCTGTCCTCCAGGCCAAGGGACCTGCCCACCCTGCCACCTGCCCTCACTGCCTCTTGCACTGGGGTCTGTATCTGTACCCACACAGCGCCCCCCCCTTTTTTTCTTCCTGCACTTATCAGACCTACCCTGTCTGCATCCTTATACCCAACACTTGCCAATTGCTGCTACACTACCACTGTTTGTTGCCTTATTTATCAATATTCATCTTTTTCTCCTTTGCTCCGCACTTTCCACTTCTCCACCCTTCCATGCACTCCCCCCCCGGCCCCCCTCCCATGCACTTGTGCGTTCTCAATGTCTGAAACACTTGGATACGAGCGCGATAGAAATATATATCATGGCAAGTTTAATCCCAGGCAAATCTCGCAATCCGCCTCCTTGTGGTCCGGATGGAGACAGACACTGCAAGTGTTTCTCCACCACAAACACGTTCGTCTGCAGCTGGAGCAGAGCTTGGAGAGAAGCTCTGTCCTTCTCCGACATGGTCTGGCGTGCAGGGTAGGCACAATGGCCTTCCGGAATCTTCAATGAAAACAACGATTTTTGCCCTTGAGGGGCGAAAGATGCAGACTAACGGATCCCCGCTTGCCGCTTGCCGGTCGAGAGCACAAAAGAGCACAGGCTCTATTAAACAAATTGAACATTTTAACGACGACAACTCTAAAACGCAGAAAAATTGTAGAGAGCAAAACACAAGGACACCCAACACTTGAACGTGCAGTAAAAATCTGAAGATGGCTGCCAGAGGAGGGGCTTAGGGAGAGGGCAGTCATTGGCTATAGGAGAAAGACCGTTTGTAAGTCAAAGTGAAATCATTTACAGAGGATTCCGAGCCCGACGGGGAATATTCATGAGCCTGTGAATCCATGCCAAACCCCATTCTGGAGAACTGTTCCAACTATGCACCCTTAAAACCAAAGAACTAGGGTTTCAATGCCCTGGTTCAGGCCCTCATTGGTTCCGCTGCATAAGCAGGTGCGACAAGCCAATAGGAAGCTGGCTCCCGATGCCATTAAGGTGACGAAAGCACTAAAAACTTATAAGGGTGTCATCTTTAAAGCAAAAAGATTTACTCCATGGAGATCTCGAGCGGGCTGGGAACCAGGCGAGGGCAGTGTTTTCAGCAGTCTCTAAATTCTGTAACCCTAACTGTATTACCACATCCCTCCTCTCCTTTTCCTTGAGGAAATTTTTAAGTATTGAGATCTCGAAGGGGTGGGGCGGGATCGTCCAACCCACAGGTTGATGTTTACCCTGGTTTACTTGAGTCCTAGTAAACCGGGGGTCTGAGGAAAGCTTCAGGTTTCAATCCGTGAACAAGGAATTTATATATACTCCCTTATGCTACAACTTAAGCCTACCAATAGTCCGGCTTTTAAAAAAAAACTGAATTCAGCTACCAGCCAGTTGCCGGTTTGATTTGGCTACCGAATGTGCTGAAGAAAGTTAGTTCCAAATTTCAAGCTTTCGTGGACAAAGAGGAACTGTTGGATGAACTGCAATCAGGATTTCGGTCAAACCACGGGACCGAGACCGCACTGTGGGCAGTGCATGATGAGCTGTCGCAGACATTGGCGGATCAACTAGTTTGTTGATGCTGGACGGCCTTCAATACAGTGAATCATGGAATTTTGTTGGACCGTCTCACAAGACTAGGAAAGGTCTCTGAACAGGCTTTGGAGTGGTTTAGATCCTTCCTGGCGGACAGACCACAGTGGGTACTATTTGGGGGTTACACTTCTAAACCTATTAGATGTGGGGTCCCTCAGGGATCATTACTCCCCCCATTCCCCCGATTTTTAATCTCTAGATGCACCCAATCCTAAATATAGTAAGGCATCATGGCTTGAGATTTCACTCATACGCCGATGACATGCAAATCTAAATTGAGACTAACATCGAGGACGCATTCACTGGAGTTAATTTGTGTCTGGTCGAGCTTGATCGTTGGATGGCCAACAACCAGCTCCAGCTGAACGCAGAAAAAACAGATCATTTTGCTTGGGCCCAAGCAGCGAGTTGTAAATGCCAAGGAATCTTTCTCTCCCTATATCCTCGCTGAGAAGCTACAATTTGCTGCAAAAATTAAGAACTTGTGTCTGGCAGGAGAATGACAGTGAAGCCCAGGCAGGTATTAATGTCAAGCCAGTTCACTACTCACTGCGGATGCTTAGCAATGACTTACCATTCCTACCATCAGAGGATCATACAGTTGTTGTGGGGGCCAGGACAAACACCCACCTGGACTACTGCAGCAGTCTGATGGCGGGTATACCGGCCAAGCAGATATATAGACTGCAGAAGGCCCAGAATGCCGCGGTGAGACTGGTGGTGCGGCTGGGGAAAAAGGATCATGTGTCCCCCACTTTGAAGATCTCTACACTGGCTGGTGGTTGAGGACCGAATTAAACTTAAAGTAGCAGGTTTAATTTATAAAATGGGTCAATGGGCTCGCACCAGAGTATCTCAGTGCCAAAGTTCGTAGATATCACCCTGCCAGAGCATTACTCTCAGAAGACAAGCTTCTGATGAACATTCCACGTACAAAATGTGTCCAGAGGTGATAGGGGATTTGGAGTTTTCGGACCCAAACTCGTGCTGTCTGCACCTCATCTTGAGGCTCTGTGTCCATCTGCGCCTGTATACAGTTAAGTCTGGTGGTCAAAATAAAAATAAAATATCAAATCATGAGCTGGGACGGCGGCATGCTCCATTCAGAGGGATGGAACTGTATCAGATGCTGGCAGAGGCGCTGCAGGAGCACTTGCAACATACAACATGTGGGAGGATCCAAGCTTGAATCACCATCGAGGAACATATAGGAATGTAAGGGTGAAGTATTTGTCTGATCAAAAGGAACCCAGGATAAAACGAAGTGAAAGAAAGGGATACTGATTTAACAGAGGCTCAACTGGGCAATAGAAAGAGCCTCACAGAACCAGTGTGGAAGCACCCTGCCATCCAATCCTGTAAACAAGGCTTCCGCCAACAGGATGAGAAGGAATCTGGCTATAAAAGCAGAGCCAGCTCACTCTGAACTCAGTCAGGTTGCCTGTACTCTCCAGACGGTGGTGAATGGAAGTCGTATTGCTGCTGCCTGGGTGAAGGAGCCTGGACTACCCGGGAGCAATGCCTGCTTGGAAGCTGCCTGGAGGAAGGAGGAGTGTACCCCCTGCAGCCCACCCAAGTCTAAAAGGTAAAAGAGCTGACCTGCCTAAGAGGCTAAGGCAACCCTTCGATAAAGCCCTGGTAGAGATACCAGGACACAAGCAAGTCCCCTGGAGAGAAGGGCAAAAGCTAAGTCCCTTAAAGAGGAGAAGGGCAAAGAGGAAGAGAAGAGGGCAACCAACTAAGAGCTGAGAATACCCCACTGAGGGGTAAGAAGCCAAGCGAGCCAGACAACCCCTGGAGGAAGACAGGGAAAGGCAAACGCCCTAAAAGACAGACAGGGGTAGGGGCTAATATGAGCGGGTCCCAACAGGAGTTTGGGTGCAAAAGGCCCCTGGAGCAGCAGGGCAGAAGCTTAAGGCTGCGGACGAAAGTGAGAGAAACTTACAAGCCCAACTGGAGATTGTGGCAACATCATAAATAACCAAGAGAGCAATAGACAGAGGTATGAATCAACCAAAGGATGAAGCTAAAGAACCAAAGCACAAGACCCAGCTGATCCCGTACCCAAGAGATCCTACACCTGGAAGGCCACTACAGATCCAAGTGCGAGTTTTTGCATAAGCAGTCCTAATGCTCCTCTACAAGAGGTGGCGTGGAAGAGGGTTTTTCTTAATTGATGGGCTTTAGGAAAGGACTTTAAGTTAGATTGTACCCCCAAAACGTTTCCACGTAAGGACTGTTATGTTCCTCATTTCACCATTTGAATTATCCATTCTGACAGCTCACTATTTGAGCATTTGATTCACGAAATCTAGGTGACCGGTGAATTTACTTTTGTTTTTTGTTCAGTACTTTGAGCACCATTTTGACTTCACAGACGACGTGCATCTGATGCTTGCATTATTCACACAGGGATGGCCTTCTAAATCATTTATGTTTGAACACTTTGCTTTATTCCTCAAACCCAGTTTTGTCTTACACCTGCTTAAGAGTTTTCTCTTAAGGAAACAGAAGGTGGCAGTTGACAGGAGGGGCAGAGGATGGAACAAAGGAAAACCCCAAAAATGATCACCACAAGTTAAACACTATCCATTTAAGAGCAGAAGCTAACAGGCATAGAGTGAGTGGTTACACAGGCTATACAGACTCCAGTCTGGTACACACATTACCTTTTCTAGGTGCGTTACAATACTTTGTTTACTTGGAATATCTTAAATCTGGAGGGCGGGAAGGATGAATGTTCCATCATTATGAAAAACACAAGGGATAAATGCAGAAAATTTAAATAAAAAAAACTGTAAAATGGGCATTAAGCTCACCAGGCAAAGACGGTCCTGAGAGCAGGAAAGGATGTGGATGTGCATCAGTAGGGCAACATTGATCGGTCTGCTGGAAATGTTCTAAATGTCTTCTCTTTTGAATTCGTTTATACTCTTGTTTAATGTTGTAAAGAATTTGTTCTGGAAGAGAAACACAAGTAAACTTAAAACAGATTAGAAAGGGTCGCATAGAATATCCACAACAACAAATGTGCTGACCATTATAGGACAAACACACATTTAGACTTTCTGACTGCATAAATTACAAACAGAATGTATCAAATTTGAACTGAAAACTGCAAAACACCAAGTTACTCACTTTCCCAATCACTTCCAAATGGTCTGTACTTAACACTTCTCTGAATACAGATTTCAGCTTATAACAGTGTGGGGGCTGGTAACATAGATGGGCTCTTAAAATAGTCATTAAGCATTTACTACTAGGGGCCGATATTGCTAAGCAGAATTCATGGAGGTGGGAAGGGAGAAGCATTTCTGCCAATGACAACTTCTGTAAAGCTCACATCAGAGCTCCAACTATAGTTTTAAGTCCGTTTCTACAGCACCATTATGTGCGCCTTTGGCAGACCTTTAAACAATGGACTTCAGGGCAGCTACTGCCCTACATTTGTGCTACCCATACCATGTGCTGCTCCAAAGCCAGTAGCAAGCAAAGCCTTCTAGAGTTAGATGCAAACTTGGCACAAGGCAGAGCAGCTTGCATGAAGTTAACAGTGTACTCAAGCAAAGTGGGCATGCTGCAGTGCTAGGTTGCCAACAATCTAGTAAAAGGGATTTCCAATAAACGAGCACGTCTGACCAAAATTGCAGAACTGAAAAGGTAGAAGATGGGGTAGGCCAAGTTTACTTCACATGCCTGCTCATTTATATTTACTTTGAAGAAAGGATGTCCTTTCTAAAAGAAAGGACATGCAGAAGTTATATTACATACATCCAGCCCGCCAGATAAGGTGCGTACAAGGCCTTTTTATGTACAGAAATATTGTCAATGCAGCCCTTTAAATTCTCCCTTGCATACCACTTACACAGGCAATTTATGGCAGCACCCCCATAATTCATGGGAGCTCACTGGCGACAGCCTGACCAACAGCAGCTTGCAAATCCAGCCTTTACTTCAGCAATCCACACAGTTCCTTGAAAGCAGCAACTGGGAGGAGTCCTGGTTGGTTTAATTGCAACTCTCCTCTGTTAATGGGTCTATCAAGATAATACTTTAAGAGTAATGTAAAAGTGAATTTGTGTTTTGTTCACTTAGTTCAACTACATATATTTTGTAGCTTAGAGTCAGTAAAACATCTTGAACATGCTTTTCCCTTTGCTTTGGACAGTTAGTATTGTATGAAATTGTCTTAACAAGGACTGCATTTTATGCTTTATTTTCCTCAGTCTTAATCCACTTTAATAGAGACAAGCTGCGCAGTTGCAGCAGCATGGGCATTTCATACTGTTTTCTTTTCATCACAGAAGCACATCAATTGCATTGAATGGCTTGGGTTCTTCAAATCTAAGTTTTAAGGAGAGCGTCCCAGCAAGCAGTTTGGCATTTGTGAGAAGGCAAATCTTTTTTGGTATTCTACATGAAGATGTGTTTTTTAGTCTTAAGATTGCATGTGTTCGCGTGCATGAACATGTACATGGTTTGCTTTCTTAGAGAGCAACAAATAGCTAGGCATGGGTCTGAATTATCCACCACAAGCAGGTAGACCCGATAGAGGTAGAAGCAGTGCTGCATATATTTTCAGTGGCACAGATTGTACTGGTACCTCTCAACAGGAGTGCTATATATTCAAAAAGGCCAGGGCGCCGCTCTGCAGGAGCAGGATAGCCTGTTCTGTGGGAATTAACCCACAGTCTGCAGCCACATGTTTTAGCTCACTGTACCATTCACAAAAGAGAAATATCCATTTGCATATCAGTCTGTCCCGCCCAAATGAACAGTCTAGCACCAAAATGCTAGGCAATTCTCCTTTGAACAAGAGTACCAACAGCAACCTCCTACACGTGTTCCGAACTAGTCGCATGTCAGTGAGGTGGAGCTGTGCCTCACCGAGCACAGTGAGCAAGAGGTCCAAGTCTGGAGAACCCTAGGTAACTTAGGGCAACCAACTCACTGCTGTTGGTACTGTTGCAATACAGGAGAACCTAAGCAATACAGGAGAACAAAGGTGAGGCGGGGGGCAGTGGGAGGAGGGCAAAGGGACAGAGAACCTACTAGACAATCCAAAACAGGAATTCGAGAAACAGGAAGAGGGCAATGAGCTACATGATAGGGCAACAAAGAAAGTGAGAATGCAAACAGTTAATAATAGGAGTGAGAGATAGAAGCAGAGCAAGAGAGACATTTAGAGACCAAAAAATAGATCACAAATCAACAGCAGGTGGGGGGAGATGGAAATAGAAAAGCAAGACCAGAGAAGGCCAGGCCAATGACTTAAGAGACGGTGCAAGATAGATCATCAAAACGAGTAGCAACCACAACCAAGAAAACAAAAAACAGATATAGCCTGAGTATTGAGAGGCGTTATATCAACCGTTAGAGCGAGATATAGGAGGGAAACCACAATAGAATGCAGAGATGAGAGGCAGAGCGACAGATAAACACTTCAAAAACATGGCATCCCAACACTTATGGGGGAGGCAGAGCATCAGAAAGTGAGAGACAGGTGAAACAGAAGCAAAGGGAAGGAGAGATGGAGCAAACACATGGAGTGGCTGTCAAGCAGGTAGTGCCAGGCAGCAACAGTGGGCCCGAGAAGCAGAAGTGATACTGGTAGGGTGAGGGAGTTATTACTTGTAACTGTTGTTCCCCAGCATGGGTCTGGCATGGATTCACATGCTCATGAATATTCCGTCAGGCAGGGAATCCTCGTTAAACAAAAAAATCAGTTTTATTTCTGAACTGTTTCTCCTTACAACCAATCACTGAGCTCTGGGTCATACTGTCCCCAGCCAATGACTGCCCTTTACCTAAGCCCCTCTAGCAGGCATCTTCAGATTTGTAGCATGTAAAGTGGCAGTAGGGTCAAGAGAAGAGCCGCAAAGGGGTAGGCATGTGAATCCAGGCCAGACCCATGTTGGAGAACAGTCGCAGGTAAGTAACTTGTTCCTTCTCCAGCATGGAGTCACATGCTCATGAAAGAATACATAGCAGAACACAGATGCACAACCACAGGAGGTGGCAAAGGCTCAACATTAAGCATCTCTTACCGCCTCACCAGACCCCTTCAAGCGAATAGATTGCGCAGCACTGCTTGGCCGACTCTGGACTCCTCGCTGGAATCCCTGTTGACGCAGTAGAATCTTGTGAAGATGGGAGTCAACCTCCACGTAGCAGCCCTGCAGATGTCCAGCAGGGGCACACCAGACAGGAACACCATAGTTGCAGTGATCGCTCTATTCGAATGGGCTCCGACGGCCAGGCAACGGTTGGTTTGCCAACCAATGATAATGGGTGATGCAGCCGGAGAGCCACCTGGAAATGGAAGCCTTGGAGAGGGCCTTCCCATGGTTCAGAGGGCCAAAGTTCACAAAAAGTTGTGACGTCTTCCAGAAACTTTGTGCAGTCCACGTAGAACTTCAGCGCTCTAGCCACATCCAGCGAGTGCAAAGTCCTCTCGGCCGGCGACAAGGCATCGGAAAAAACACAGGCAACACTAAGGGCTTGTTTAGATGAAAGTCTGATGGCACCTTGGGCATGAAGGAGGGGCGCGTCCGCAGCACCACCCTCGTGCCGTGAAAATTCAAATAAGATGGCTTACAGGACAGGGCCTGAATCTCACCCTCGTCATGCAGATGCGATTGCCACAAGGAACGCTGTCTTCCACTACAAGAAATACAGTGGAACTGTCTGCATAGGATCGAAGAGGGACCATGAGCCTAATCAGCACCACATTGAGTTCCGACGCCGGGGCCTTCACCGGCAGGAACATTATAGTCCCTTGACAAACCTTGACCAGAGGATGAGACCATAACGATGACCATCCAGGAGATCTGGTGTAGCAGGAGATAGTAGTCAGCTGCACTTTGATGGAAGCATTGGCCAGTCCTGCTTTGGCCAATGACATCAAATATGTTAGCACCTGCGGAGCGGTGACTCGTAGAGGGTCGATCTGTGCACAGCACTAAACGGCAAACCTCTTCCATTTATGTCTGTAGCATTTAAGAGTAGACTATGCCCTGGCCTTTGAAAGTACCTCCTTGCAACCCGAATGGGAGGTCGTAATCCCTGAACTCTAATGCTGCAGGAGCCAGGCCTTCAGGTTCAGCGATCCTGGGCCGTGGTGCAGAATTGCACCTCCTTCCCTGGCGAGAAGATCTGCGACCACTGGAAGCTTGACTGGAGGGGATGCCGATATGTCGAGAAGGTCCGGGTACCAGATCTGCCTCCGCCACACCGGTGCGACAAGGATCATCCTGCACCGGGACCGTCTTAAGTTGATTGACTGGTCGAAGAAGCAAGCAGAAACTCCTACAGAAACAGGCCGTCCTAGGGGACTGAATGCGTTCCCCATGCTCCCCGGCTGGGGAAACCTGCTGACGAGCCTCTGGCACTTGGTGTTCGCCGCTGTGCAAACAGATCGATCTAGGGATTGCCCCATTTGCGGAACAGGTGATTCACTTGGTCCTGCCGAAGCTCCCACTCGTTGCAAGAGCGCAGCTCCCTGCTGAGAGTCAGCAACAGCATTCTTCACTCCTGCCAGATGAAATGGGAGGAACATCCCCTGGGCTACAGCCCAGTGCCATAGGTCCTGCACTTCCTTGGAGAGCGCCAGGGATCTGGTGCCCCCCTGCTTTCTGATGTAAAACATTGGAGGTATTGTCCGTGAAGACCCCAATCACTTTGCCCTTGAGGGACGGAAGGAAAGACTTGAGGGCCCAAAACACTGCCCGCAGCTCCAATATGATGTGCAACGTTTTCTCCTCTGGTAGACACAGGACTCTTGCGTGAAGACTTCAGGTGTGAGCTCCCCATCCTTCCAGGGAGGTGTCCATCTTGACCGTCTCCTGGTGCGGCGGGGTCTGGACATCCACCTTTAGACAGATGGGCACGAACCCCCACCACTGTATCGCTCGACTGAAACTCTAGTTGAGTGTGATCTTGTCCTCGAAGCTTCCCAACACTTGTATCCAATGGGCATTGAGGAACTCCTGTAGGGGACACATCCATATGAGGTAGATGCATGACATGCCGAGCAGAGACTTGGACCTCACTGTGGCTATCTTCAGGGCCAACAGCAGTTGTATCTTTCCCAAGATGGCAGCTATCCGCCGATGGAGACGCCAGGCACGACACTGGAGTCGTTATCCCAGAAATAGCGCATCCTGTGATGGAGTCAAGCAGGACTTTGCATAGTTCACCGAGAACCCCAGATCAGTCAGTAGGCGAAAGGTCCTAGGCGATCTCCTTCGAACTGGCCCAGATCAGCCAGTCGTCCAAATATGGGTAGACTTGAATCCCCCGCAGTTGTACCTGCGCCGGTATTGGCACCAGGAACTTGGTGAAGACCCTTGGCGCCGACTTCAATCCGAAGGGAAAGGCCTTGAATTGGTAGTGCTTCCCTTGAACTACGAAATGCAGAAACTTCCGGTGATGGGGATGTGGAAGTATGCATCCTCCAAGTCCAGCGAAGACAGGAAGTAGTCCTCTTTCAGCTGTCCGAGCACCTGCTGAAGAGTGACCATCTGGAATCTTTGGGACTGGATGTATTTGTTTAGTCGACGAAGGTGGAGAATGGGCCTCCAGCCTCTGGTCTTTTTGACGAAGTACCTGGAGTACACTGGAGCCCCAGAGCCTCTTTGGGACGAGCTCCATTGCGCCTTTCCTTAGCATGGCCCGCACCTCCAGCAGCAGCTGAGGGACGTGGTTTTCCTGCCAGGCCACCGGTGGTATTCAGGGACACTTTGGTTGAAATTCCAGGGTGTGTCCGTGGGCAAGAGCATCCAGCACCCAACGGTCGGTGGGGAATGTCTTCCACACGCTGATTAAGTTCGCCAGCCGGCCTCCCACCAGGGTGAACGGGTGGGGGCCCCCGACGCCATAGCCTGTTCAATCCTGCTTGGACGTCGAAGGGCACCCTTGGGGAACTAAGGCCTTGGAGCAGTCCCTGTTGGTTTCCTGGGCCGAAGAGCGGGAGGGTTGGCGGTAGCAGAGCCCCGACGAAAACCTTGGCGGAACCTAGGACTTGCTGCTCCGAGGGCCGAAAGAGTACCCATTGCCCACGCCGTCTGTCCATCTTCATGGCTTGCAGAGACTCGTCCACAGCCTTCCCAAACAAATTGTCCCAGTCGAAGCGCATGCCCAACACCTTCAACTAAACCTCCTGATGAAAGTTGGTGGCCTTGAGCCAGCCATGACGAAAGCACACGCTGTTGCCCATTTGGCGGAATCCCATGTCAGCAATGTCTGCCCAGCGTGATGGCGTGGTCTGACGCCACTTAGTCTTCCTGCAGAATTTCCAGCGCTGCTGACCTCTTATCGGGGAGGAAGCCCAGGATGGAAGCGATCTTGAACCACAGCTCGCGGACGAAATGCACTACGATGGTGTTGGTGGCCTTCATGGTAGTCACCGCAGAATAGATGGCCCGTCGTCCCATGACATCCCACTTCTTTCCCTCGCTGTTGGAGGGTGGCTGCTGCCTAAGAAGCAGTGCCCTCGGACGACGACTTGGCCGCCACTGACCCCACGGAGTCCGGAGACGGTTGGGCCCGCAAACGCTTGGGCGCAGAGTCCAGCACCCTGTACTTCTCCAGGCGATCCCTCTCCACCGGGGCCGTAGAAGGGTTCTTCATGAGAGACAAACCTTTGTCCCAAATGTCACCCAGGAGCGGGGCCAAGAGGATGTCTTTCTCTTCTCCTTGCAGCGCTGATATAAGAAGCTCTCCTTCTCCACTGGGGTGAGCTGAAAACGTTCAGAAGCTCTGGAGATCAACTGGAACGAGCCAATCTCGTTCAGTGGGGAAGATCTAGGAGGTGGAGACGGGAGGTCCCCTATCCCGCTGTCTTCCGTGCCAGTCATCGCTGTATCAGGATCCGTCTCATCCCTTGGAGGGAGGGGGGGGGGCAATGAGGTGGAGGGTGTAATCTCTTCTTGGTCAGAGGCTCCCCCGTTGCCAGGGGGTCGGCGCCACCATGGGGCAGCCCGCACGATGGGCATCCGTGTCCGAATCTCGGAGGCCAGCGTATGCAGCACCGAGAGAATGTCCACGAGAGGTCTCTAGGAGGGAGCTGAGGTGGGGTGGCAGCTGCGGTGGAAAAGGCAGCTGGAGCACTGGCCGTGAGCCCAGGTCCCCGTCACCATGCTGCTCTTCCTAGTTTTCCTCCTGCTGGATGGTTTGCAGGCAAGTGCGCTCCTGAGAGGAGATGGGTACCCAGGAGAGCCACTGCACCCCCCCCTTTCGCTTCCAGAGGTTAAGGTCTCGGGGAGATTTGGGGCATCTACTCCGGGGTCTTCTCTATGGGCTGGAACGCAGCCTACCTCCTGGGAAGAATGGACACCCTCGCCTTCGGGGGTCGTGCCCTGCGGAGCCACCTCAGCGGCCTTCGCACGCTGCCACCCCCTCGATGGAAGTCTGGGCCGCCACGGTCAGGGTTGGGGCCTTGTCTGGATTGGCCTTCTCTGTAGGGCGAGGGTCTGAACCCCGATCCCCTTGCTCTTCTCTGGTAGGGCGGACTTGGGCCTCTCCTTGAGTTTTCCTGGATAAGCTGACTTCCTCTTGGCCGAAGATCCTGATCGTTGACTGGTGACGGAGGCTGGAGACGAATGCGCCCTGGCCGCCGAGGAGTCTGTTGCAACGGCGCTGCCGGTGACAGTGGACCTGCAGTGCTTAGCCTTCTGTTGGACCCCTGCGTGAGGGCTGCCCTCAGAGGTCTTAGAAGCCCACTCAGCCTTCTTGGAACTGGGAGAGGCATGCTGCTGGGACCCACCAAGAGCATGGGCCTTGGCCTGTAGCCACTCTTTCAGCCGCCTGTGCCGATCCTTCATCATTCGAGGGGCCATCTCCTGGCAAAACGCACAATCCTCCTTGTACAGGCAGTAAAGGCACTCTGAATGCTTGTCTGAAAGACATTCCGCGAACCGCAGATCTTGAAGGGGGGGGGGGGGTTGAATCCTTCTCCTCAGACATGGTCCACACAGCGTAGGCCTGAAGAATCTTCTGGAAGCCTCCATGAATAAACGCAACGAAATTCACCCTTGAGGGGCACTGAAGAATCTGAAAACAGGTCCCCGTTAATCAGATAGGTTGATCGATGGAGCACAAGGCCCGATTGACCAAAAAATAGAGTAATATTCAAACGCAGTAAAAGCTCGAGAGCTAAACACGAGGACTCCCAACACTTGAACGTGCGGTAAAAATCTGAAGATGACTTCCAGAGGAGGGGCTTAGGAAGAGGGCAGTCATTGGCTGTGGCAGTATGACTCAGAGCTCAGTGATTCTTTGTTCGGATAAAGACAGTTCAAAAATGAAATTGAAACCGATTTTCCCTTTACCGAGGATTCCCAGCCTGACAGGGAATATTCATGAGCATGTGAATCCATGCCAGACACCATGCTGAGAAAAAAAAAAAGTTTGAAATGTTATACAGGTCCATATCATGTATACATAAAGCTTCATACATTCTTATGATTCGTTCCTGTTATTCTACCCCCACCCCACGTATAGCCTAGATACGATCTAGGCTATATGTTCTAGATACGATCTAGATGCGTTCGGGCCCAAATCCCTGCTCAGACAGCAGGTAAGCATGCACCAATGTGTTCACGCCCTCTGTCCCCACAAGCCATCCCCACCCCTCTGTTCCCCCCCTCCCCCGTGAGGTTCCCTTGTGCCCTCCCTTATCGCACACTAGTGTTGCCTGTTTTGCTTGATTATTCTACCCTGCTGCCCCCCCCCCCCCAGCCTACTTCTGCAGGAGTCTGTCCTGATACATTCTGGTTTCACCAGTCTTGTGACCAATGCTGGATTTTACCTTTATCGATTCACGGTGTGTCACCCTTTCTCATGGTGGCCCTGAATCATGATGTTCCATCTCCATCTTCATCTTGTTTGCAACATTATGTTACTACCGACTTCTGCAATTGTATTCGCTCTCCCCTCTTGCTTCTCCACTCTTTTTGACTGCTTACTCTGTTCACTCCTCCCCTTTTCCCCCCATCCCCACCCCTTACTTTCTTTTATGCACTCACTCCATCAGAATTGCCCCTGGACCTAGTATGATAGCAACCCCGTCCGTCTTGTTTTCTCTGGCTCTACCAGAAATGTCAGGCCTTGTACAGTAGTTGCCCGTTTCCATTTCCTCCCCACTCACCCCCTACCTTCCTTACCTATGTCTTAGCTCTTGCACTATCTGAAATGTAGTCAGGCCGAGCACGAGAGTTAATTTCACATCCTTACTGTTCATGGCCTGTAATAATGTAATTGTATTTTCCCTTGGTCCCTCCATTGCCTTGAAGCACTTTGAAACACTGTAGGCGCAATATAAACTATATCATATCGTAGTCCTATGTGCTTCCCACATCTGCCAATTTTGCTTGCCCTATTGTCCTGGCTAAATAGAGTCAATGTGTGCAGTCCATTGCCATAGGTCTGGTCCTGCGTCTGTTGCCCCATCTTTTTTTCCCCCCACACTCCATTTTCTGCTGTTGTCCATTTTTGCAGGTCTTCCCACCATTTTCCAACACTCTGCCCTCCTTCCGCTTTCCAGTTCATGGCTATACTGCTTTTAGCCAACACATTAGGTCTTTGAGCTTCCCCATTGCTTTTTCTTTAGTAGCTCTTCGGTGGAGCCCTTACATGCACGGTTCTGGGGATTGGGCATCTAAATGTATGCCTCCTGGGGCCACCGTTTCAAATTTGCCTCCAGCATTCTTGTGTGGCGGCACATTCCCAGAACATGTTTCATGCCTGCATGTTCCCTTCGGCATTTCGGACAAGTCCGCTTTCCTGCTCCTTTGAATTTGGCTATTGCCCCTGGCATCAGGTACGCTCTTTGTGTGATATCATTGTATTAGTTGTAACTTGGCGTTCCTGGAGACCTCCTTATGGTAAGTGACTACTTTCCAACAGTCTATCTTCAAAGGGTTTCCCCAGCTCGTCCTCCCATCTCCCCCTGCATTTCAGTTCTCCCTTGGAGTATGATATGATAGGTTATTTATAACACGCTTAATACCCAGAGGTTTCAAAGCGCGGACCCGGGGAATCGAAACTGTTGCTCCGTATCGTCTTGCTTCCAAGGCGAGCACGCTGCCCATGAGCTATCCTCATGTGGCTCTATTAATACATCATACAATGTAAATATGGCATGCCCTCCCTCTGAGATGTCCATTATTGATTCTATTTCTGCGCACTCTATTGTCTACCCCAGTCGTTGGCCATCTATATTTTATCATGCATATCATGGCCCGTGTAGTAGTAATGGTCCCCCGTTTATGTCTGTAGTTCCTGGAAATCCAGCCATTTGTTTTCACCCCTAATGTCCCCCATTGTGGCAATGCCACTTGCCTCCCAGTGTATGCACGCTAGCTCTTAGTCCCTCTTGTCTGTCATTAAAGCCGCTAGTGGTATCTGCAGTGATATTGGGTCTTTTATTCCCAATGTTTTACAGGTCCTTTGCCATATTTGTATACCCAGTTTCACTAGTTGCAATTGTAGTTCTGGAGGGGCTACCCATATCAAGTCTCTCACGTAGAGGTTTAATTGCTGGTTGTAGGAGTGTTACTGTGGGGTCATCCGCCAGCCAGTTTGTTACATATTCTATGACAAGACAGGAGGCTCGCATTATGCTTTACTTTATTTGCTGCCACACCAGCACTTTAAAAATTTAATACTGCACATTTATGTTCTTACAAAACCAGTTATGGAAAACGAAAATGGACCAGTTTAAACGTTGGTTTCACATCTGCATGTGATCACCCAGGAACTACTAGTCCCATGATACTCAGTCTCTGGTAGTCCAATCCTCCCAGCTCTGCACCTATCAGAAGGCAGCCTCCTGTATAAGAACCCTTGTGCCCAGGTCCTTTCCTCTTTCTTTTTGCTGCCATAAGATAAGTGACATTTTTCTCCATCTTTGCTTATAGAAGGATTGTTAGTCACGTATATATTTCTATAATGTATGTAATATGTGTATCAGTATGGCATTACATCGTAGCGCGCATGGAAGTAGTTTCATTCTCCTCAAAAGAGTTTACCTGAACACGTAGCGCGAGCGTTGCGCAGCATATTACATTCAGTAAGCAAGCGTTATAGTTCTTTCACGAAAGTTCAAGTGTTGTGAAGAGCGAGCGAGGGCCGGAACCGCGAGCAATTCCGCTCGCTTCAGGCTGCCGAGCCCCGCGCTCTGTAATAATCGGCACCGGCGAACTCGGCGGCCGTTGGACCTGTGAGCGGGAACCCCCTCAGGTTTTTCCCCAGCTTCCGCTCACATTGCGCTTGCAGTCGCGTATGAGGGAAGTAGTCAACCAGAGCTCCAGATTTATTTCGAAGAAAAAAAAAAAAAATTATATATACTTCCCTCGTACGCAACTGCGATATATATCTCTTTTGATTACGTTATAAAACGCGAGAAGCGGTTTACAGGCACACACTACATTACTCCTCAGAAACGTGTGTCGAGCCTGAAGAGCCTTCATCTGCTGACTTCCACGCAGTTGGCCCTGCCAACAGCTCGATTATGGCTCAGTTTGTCACCCCCACCAACACCCCTTCCCCTTCTCCGGAGTGGAGTCAAGTAGAGTGGGAAGAGGATCCTTCCCAGCAAGAATCAGACTTGACACAGTTTTAAGAAGGTACTCGGAGACTCATTGCAGCAGGCGGTCTCTCAAGGGGTGCAGCCCATTACGAAGAGATTGGAGACTCTGGAAATGATAATGGCTGAACAACAGAAACAGATCACAGCCAGGAAAAGACGGGCTAGTAGCCCTGATGAAGGAACGTCTGCAGGACACCCCCAAAAAGGGGTTGAGAAGAAGGGGTGTAAAGTAGCCCGGAAGAGCAAGCACTCTTTGACCCCCCGCCCCCGGGCATCACTGAAAGGGTTAACACTGTTCCCCAATTGACAGGCGACCCTGTCGCCAGGCTTAAAGAAGCCTTCCTGGCAAAGAAGAGACGGCCAGGATAGACCCCCTGCCCCAGGGGTGTACAATTTAGGGGACGATGACGAGGGCTATTTGCCCGATGAAGGGGGCGAGGAAGAAGATATCAGTAAAGGTGTGGAAGACCCCCCAAATCATAGAAGATACGGCAGACATGCTTGAACCCGAAGCCATCCGACACCCTAAGTCCTCAGAATAGGTACCTTCCCCTAGAGTGGCACTTTACCTGGCTCAGCATATCAGAAAACCTCTAGAAAGAGAGATAAGATCGAGAATGAGATCTGAGTGTCCTAGACCAGAGCTGCCGAATAAACTAACAGAAACCCCTGACTTAGACCCTAAGACCCTAAGATGGTTACGTTTGTGACCAAAACAGCTAGAGACGTCAGGAAAGGCATGGACCGAGCCTGGAAAGGATGTCAGGATAAGCTCCTGGACATTTCGGGTCCATTAGCAAAAATTATGGACCTCGCTGAGAAGTCAAAAGATACAGGTACGCCAATAGACGCAACCGTCCTGGGCAACTGGGCGCAAAGAGCAGTATGCCTATTGGGCAACGCCAATTGTGCCTCATCTTCGGAAAGAAGAAGAGGAATCTTATTGAAGATTGACAACAAGTTAAGCGACCTGGCCACCTATGAAGCAGGCGAAGGCGCCAAAGGTCTGTTCGGCGAGGCGTTTGCCAAAGAAATGGCGCAGTTCGTAGGAACTTATTCCGCTTTAGAGAAGGCCCAGACTTCAATCAGAAAAATCTATCCAGGGCGGATTTTTGCCAGGACTGGACGACATAGGGGTCGCTCGTCTGGTCCCTATAACTCCCAACGAGGGCCCTACAATCAGCACGCCCAGTACTGGGACTCCAGACAACAAGGCTCCTTCTTGCCGGGTAGATCGAGGTTCCCTAGAGGCTGCAGGGGAAGAAGATCTTACAGACAACAAGGGGCAGCAGCCGGTGAGTACAGCATGTCGGAGTGTAGGAGAAGAACCCTCCACTACCTGCGCGAATGGCAAGCATTATCAAGCGATGCATGGGTGCTACAGGCAGTAACAGGCCTACAGATAGAGTTAATAGGTACGCCAGTGCAGAGAACAGAACCCCGCCCCATAGTTATGGCGCAAGAGGAAGCAGCGCTCCTGCACAGCGAGCTCAGAAAACTAGAAAGCAAAGATGCGATAGAGTGAGAACTCCAGAGAGAATCCGGTTTCCTCAGCAACATGTTCCTAGTTCACAGAGGGGACAAAATAAGACCAGTAATCAATCTGAAAGATTTGAACGAATGGGTGTTATACAACCATTTCAAGATGGAGGGGATTCATCTTCTCCGAGACCTTCTGCGCTCCGGAGACTGGCTAGCTCGTCTAGATCTCAAAGACGCATACCTAACGATTCCGATAGCAACTTCTTATCTGAAATATTTGCGCTTCCGATGGAAGGGAGAAGTATGGCGATTCACGTGTCTCCAGTTCGGTCTGTCCTCCGCTCCTTGGGCCTTCACCAAGCTCATGAAACCGGTGGCAGCAGCCATCAGAGAGAGAGGCATACGTATCATCATCTATCTAGACGACATTCTCGCCTGCGGATCAGAGAAAGCTACTCTAGCAAAGAACGTTCAATGGGTATTCTCTCTCCTCACCTCGGTAGGATTCCTAGTGAACCTAGACAAATCCCAACTACGTCCTGTCGAGAGGATAGGCTTTCTAGGCTTCACAATAGACTCAGTGAAAGCCTCCCTCGAGCTCCTGGGTCACAAAGTGAGAGCGATCAAGAAAGAACTCAGAACAGTTCTAGCGAAAGGGACCATTTCCCTTCGCAAACTAGCCAGAGTAGTGGGTCTTCTAGCAGCCACCATTCAGGCGATATTTCCGGGTCCTCTTCATTATCGAACACTGCAAAGGCTCAAAATAAAACATCTCCAAGGAGGTCTGCGATATAATCAATTAGTGACTTTGGACCGCAAAGCCCTCACAGAGCTCAACTGGTGGCTAGAAAATATGGAGGCCTGGAACGGCCGCGCCATTTTTGGCAACGCCCCAGAACTAGTAATAGAATCAGATGCAAGCAGGTCAGGCTGGGGAGCCAGATGCGAACATGTGCAGACAGGAGGAAGTGGTCAGAGGAAGAGTTACAACGCCATATAAATTGTCTCGAGTTATTAGCGGGCTCTTTCGCAGTGTGCGCTTTTACGAAAGACAAGGTGAAATGTTGCTAGCATTTTGGATTTTGTGCCTCCCAATTTGTTTATGTATTGCACTGCGGAGATGTTGTCCGAGTTAGCGAAGAATTTCTGGCATTACTGTCTTCAAAACAGAATCTCTGTATCAGTGGAATACTTACCAGGCAAGCCGAACGAAGTAGACTGGAATTCACGTTATCTTGTGAACTCCAGCGATTGGAAACTACACCCCCAAGTCTTCCAGCGATTGCAGAACCTGTGGGGGCCCCTACACATAGATCTGTTCGCGTCCAGACTGAACGCCCAGACATCAAGGTACTTCAGCTGGAGGATAGACCCGGATGCAGCAGGCACAGATGCCTTCCTGCAACCCTGGACAGGGGCAGTACATTATGCCTTCCCACCTTTCATTATGATCACGAGAGCTCTAGCGAAGTTCGCAGAGACCAAGCAGAAATTGTGATGGTGCTCCCCCTATGGAAGGCACAACCTTGGTTTCCAGTAGCGATGGAACTTTACGGATTTTCCGAGGATAGTGCCTCAGCTGCCGGACCTTCTTCTCGACCCATCCGGCCATCCTCACCCGCTAGTGATCACGGGCCCGCTACATTTGATAGCAGGCAGGGTTTCAGGAAAAGATGGGACCTGCCAGGAATTTCACAACTCACTGCAGATTGTATCGGAGACTCCTGGGCACCATCACCCTTGGGAGCTATAGTGCGGCATGGAATGGATGGTCCAGGTGGAGTACAAGTTGAATCCCGTTTCAGCCCCTTTAGTAGAAGTCCTCAAGTTCCTAGCTTTCAAGTTTCAAGAAGGCGGCGCCTTCAGAACGGTGGGAGTGTATAGGTCAGCCATTTCAGCAGGCCACGATGAGATTGACGGTATTGCGGTAGGTGAGCACCCAGCAGTTGTACGTCTATTCAGGGGGGATGAAGCTCAAAAGACCACCTATGCCCAAGTACAAAGGGCTGTGGGATGTTAGAGACGTGTTTCGCCTCTTTCTTACATGGCCCGATAACGAGAACTTGTCCCGATCTCAGTTATCGGGAAAGCCAGCGATGCTGCTTTGCCCTACAGCCTGTAGGAAAGTTTCTGATGTCAAAGCTCTGGAAATCGATAGGAAAATATTCTATCCGGACAGCATATCTTTTACCATTACTAAAAGGACTAAGACAGATTCGAGAGTGATTGACTACCCGTATTTCACTAGTAATAAAAAGCTTTGCGTAGCGCAATGCATCAAAGATTATGAGAAAGCAACAGCGCATATTAGGCCACAGGGAGTGACCCAGCTACTCATTGCGCGCAGGAAGCCCTATCATGCAGTAGCATCAGCGACCATTGCTAGATGGGTGAGAGAAATAATGCATTGGGCAGGGTTTGACTTGTCTCTTTTTGGCGCGCATTCAGCCAGGGGGGCGATGGCTTCAAAAGCTTTTACTACAGTGGTGTCGCTATAAGACATTATGAAATCAGCAGATTGGTCCTCTGAGTCGACCTTCAAGACATTCTATTTTAAGCCTGTATCGGAAATACCTAATAGGGTGGTGAACAGCGTTGAACAAGCATAATGCGACCCTCCTGTCTTGTCAGACTAAAGATTGCCCACGCTATCAGCTCAGGAAGTCTTCATTCTATTAAAGACAAGGAGGCGAGCATTATATCCCACCCAGAATAGTAACATATCAGTTGCATTGGCATGTGGTTAACTTTGTATCACCGTTGCTCATTCCCACCCTCATAATGACTCTCCATTCCTTTTAGGAGATGACCAGAAAACTACAGGATGAAGAAACAGTTCATCCCGAGAGGATCGCTCCGTTGGCGAAGAGATTATTGAGTTTGAGGGCCAGACACAAAAAGAGGAAAGGACCTGGGCACAAGGGTTCTTATACAGGAGGCTGCCCTCTGATAGGTGCAGAGCTGGGAGGATTGGACTACCAGAGACTGAGTATCATGGGACTAGTAGTTCCCGGGTGATTACAGTTTAAACTGGTCCATTTTCGTTTTCCATAACTGGTTTTGTAAGAACATAAATGTACAGTATTGAAGTTAAGTTTTAAAGTGTTGGTGTGGCAGCAAATAAAGAAAGAAAAGCATAATGCTCACCTCCTTGTCTTTAATAGAATGAAGACTTCCTGAGCTGATAGCGTGGGCAATCTTTCTTTATTTTAACTGACATTCCAAATGGAGTTCGAAATTTGTAATCCTCAGCCCCACCTTTCTCATAAGGCCTTTGTAACGTGTCGAGTGCTACTCTGTCTCACCTCCTCCCGCCATAGGAACTTCCTACACTCCTTGGCTAGGACGATGAAAAATGTTCTCGGTATATTGTATGGGATGTTCCTGAAGCAGTGCATTAGTCTCAGCAGTGGCACCATTTTTAATAGGGCTGCCTGTCCCATAACAGACCACAGCAGTCCCTCCCTCCCCCCCAAAACTGCATTGATTTAACCAACCCTTCCTTCGCTTTAATTGTATGTGCGCATGTTCTTGCCTGGGGTTGTGATAAATGTTCAATCCTAGGCATCTGAAGGAGTTCTTGCTCCACGGTAAAGTCAGGTCTGGTAACTTCCCTTTGCTGTTGCAGCCAATTTGTTCCGTTCAGGACAAAGACTAATATGTTTTAGATATTTCTCCTCTGTGAAAGATCGTGCGGTAAAGACTCTGGGTGAGTCTCTCGTAACTGGGACTAATGTCCGGCAGAGGGACTCCCAGGACTCCCATAATTTTTTCTGCATCTACAAAAGCACTCTAGGATTCCTGAGCAATACAAACTTTTTAGCAAGGCTGAGATGGTGTTTGCTTCATTCCTCAACCTGAGTGTTTAAGCCATCCAAATTATCCGATTCAAACGTTTTTTTGGTGAACTCTTGCAGACTATCACTGCATTGCATAAACTGAAACAAGCCATGGAAAGTGAGGCTAGCATCACTTCAGATGCATGGAATGACTCTTGGTGCGCGTGGATGAGCATTGCAATGAAGATCCGGATGCAATGCATTTTGGTATTCTGTATTTTTTGCTTTTGTCAAGTTTTTCCTAGATGCGGTTTTGACATGACAGGAACTGCTGGCAACCCGTCCAAGGCTATGGCCACTGCCATTTCAGCTCATATGGGTACCCAAACTGTATTGGGAATTGTGGTGTGGGGCAGATTTGGCTCTAGGAAATGAATTCATGAATTAACTACAGGGGGAATTGGGGGGGTAGATTCTGAAAAGGAGAGTAAAGTTTACAATATGCGCACCATATTAACATTAAAAATGGATGCAGTTTTGCGTGTATTTAGGATCGTTAATTGAGGGTTAACTAATGTTATTTTGTGTCCAATGTGATACATTTTAGAATTGCATACATGTAGCAACATAAACATTTAACAGTTCATAGTCCCCTTTCCTCAAAACATGTCCTTTAATTTTTTTACTTGGGGCCACCATGCGTGGCTGTAAACCCCTCCTTCCTGAGCTTTGCCTTCACTCTTTCTATTGCCAAAGATCACCAAATAGAAGAAACTTTTAGAGGGCAAGGCAGGCATATGAAGGAAAGAGACTATGGACTAGGCGTAAGCAGATTCCCAAGCTTTGACCTATGGAATGGTGGATGGCTATCGTTTAGAGAAAAAGGTTGCGCACTGCCTGGGAACTGAGATCAAGGCAATAGTGCTTACAGAAAGCCTAAGGTGAAGACCATGTAGCTGCTTTGGCAATGGTCTCCCATGGCACATACTTTTGAAAAGCAACAGCCGCTGCTTTCCCCCCCTTCTCTAGATGGGTGCCAATGCCTTTAGGAGCTTGCAGGCCTTGTTCTATATAAGCTTCCGAGATCCACGAAGCAACCCAAAGGTAATACAGTTCAGAAGAGCCTCGGAGGCTGCTCGCTCTGCAGGTAAAACTTCAGTGACCTCCTAACGTCCAAGTTATGGAGGACTTTCTGTATCTGAAGCAGTGTTTCAAAAGACCGGTAAAGAAATTGTTGGGTTGATCTGGAACTCAAATAATTTCTGGAAGGATGTGTGCGAAGCACCACCTTGTCCTTATGAAAAACCAAGAAAGACTACTCAGTAGGGGTTTCCAGTACCCTTACTCTTCTGGCCGATGTTAACGCTATCAATAAGGCCACTTTCCAAGAGAGGAACTTGAGTTTTACAGTAGCTTGGAGGCTCGAACGGTTTGTGACACAGCAGTGAGGACCACATTGAGATCCCATTTAGGATCGGGTGGCTTGACTGGAGGAAAAAGAATAAGCCCAGCAAAATGTCTCTTTAGGAAGGCATTTGTCAGAGTGAAAGAGCAATTATCCGTGCTAAGGTATGCCCCAATGGCAGATAAATTCTGCATGACAAGAGGTGGATGCCCGTGGCCGCTAGATGTGAAATGGACAGGACACAGTCAAGACTGAGTAGGGTCAAGCTGTTTGGAAAGGCACCAGTGATAGAATCAAAGCCATTTGCTTCTGTACTGGGCTCTTGAACGTTTGCATGCCGCCTAAATTATACACATTGTGAGACTAAACTGCGCTAAGGATTTGAACTCAGAAACCATGCTGCTAAGCTGAAGGATTAAGGGGAGGGATGCCACGCTTGTAGATTGTTCTGGTGCACAAGATTAGGGATCTGCGGCAACCTGATTGGACTGCGTATGGACAGGTGCTGAAGTTCCAAGACCTGGAGCTATGAGCAGCAGAGTGCAATTGTTGGCACTGCCATTATCAACCACTTTGGAAACAGAGGAGGAAAGGAATATGCTAGCATGTTGTCCCACGGAATCTCGAGCACGTCCCGCCGCCCCCCTCCCCCCTCCCCAGGAAGATCCACTGTCGCGAACAGGACCACTGTCGGAGTCCCCCACTGCGAGAAAAGGTGGCACAGAATGCTCTTGTTCTCCCACTTTTGGTTCACTGTAGACTGGTGGTTGAGGGAATCTGCTGCAGGTTTCACACTGGAATGTGCACTGCATGCAGCCCGATATTGCTCTGCACTGCCCATTCCCAAATCTGTATGGCTAGATTGAAAAGTGGGGGAGCTCTGGTGCCTCCCTGTTTGTTCATATAGAACATATGAACAAATTGCCAGCATATTCTCACTACCTTGCTGACAATGGAAGGCCGAAAAGCTTTCAACACCAGGAACACTGCCAAGAGCTCCAAGTAATTGATGAGACATCCTGTCCTGAGGGGACCATAGGTCGAAAACCTCCAGATGATTTAGTGTAGCTTCCCAGCCCAGAATGGAGGAGTGTTATTGTGACTTGCGGTGAAGGCTCCTGAAAAGAGGCTCCCAGAGAGATTGACCAGAGTTTATCACCATCAGAGATCAGACAGCATAGATTAAGGGATTGCTATAATTTGAGAGTGTGTCTGAAGCTTGAGACCAATTGCTCCGTAGCGTTAGTTGCATGCGCCTCATCTTTAGCCCCGCCAGAGGAAAAGCCAGAACACATGAGGCCCAGAAGCCTTTGAAACCACCAGGCGGACCTGTCAGATGAGCTGACAAACAGTTTGCAAGTAACCGACACAAATCTGTAATCCTGTCCTGCGTTAGAAAGATTTTGGCTTGGATGGTATTACAGCGAAAACCTAGCTCTGAGAAACAGTCATGGACGACTTCCACCTATTTACCGACAGTCCAAGTCGGAACAGGAGAAGGGTTTGAATATTGTTTGCTGCAGTCTGAGTGACTTTGAAGCAGCCACTCTTTTAAATATGGATAGACTCTGCTCCCCTGGAGCCTGAGTAACGCTGCAATGACCGCCATCATCTTCATAAAAAGACTGCGCTGAACCGAGACCAAATGGGCGTACACTATATTGGAAATGTTCCATCCCTATCGAGAAGCAAATTCATTCGTGGTGCTGAAGCCATATTAGAATATGCATGTAAGCATCCTGAGCGAGTCCCCCTTCCAAAGAGGACCTCATCTGGTTGGGCGTGCTCATCTTGAATTTCTCTTGGGGAAGGGAAAGGTTGAAATTGGACAGGTTGAGGATAGTGTGCAGGCCAGCGTTTTTGTGTTTGGGCACTGAACAGACGGGAATAAAATCCCTCCCTTTGTTCCGATTGAGGCACACTCTCCACCGCCCTGAGGTCCAAGAGGTTCTGCACCTCGGCCCCGAGAGGAGACCCAGTCTGATATAAGGGGGTGGTGGAATGACAAGGTGGGGTATCTGGAAGGGGTAGCAGAAAGACGGGCGACGAGCAAGACCCACCGGTCTGTTATGGTCCTCCATGCCTCCAGATGAGAAAGTCCTTCCTTCCACTGGAGACTCGTGGGACCGATGAGCAACACAATTTTGTAGCTCGTAGGCAAGGGCTCCTGTAGCCGAAGAGGATGCAGAGGACCGGGAGAAAAACCATCCACCTGGTTTCTGTGCCAAACAACGATCTGCCTGGGTATGCTCTTCGGTCTTGAAACCCTCTGAAGCCCAAGAATATTGTTCAGGATTTCGATTTGTGTATAGTTTTAGACGGAACAGCTTTTGCTAAGAGACAAAAACTTGACTTAGCGTACTTGCTTTGGTTTTGTTAAGTTCCTCAGCAGTGGAGGAATGGAAAAGCTCTTTTCCCCCCCTCAAAAGGGAAGGTCAAGCACATTTTTGAAAACGTAGCGTGGAGCCACACCTGGCGGAAATCATCAACACTGATCATGATGCCCCAGGATGAAGTGTCCACGTAGATCCTGAGACAATACCCTGGCATCAGACAGATCCTCTTTGAAGGGCTCCAGCTTGTCTTGAGGAATACAGTTTCCAAAGCCTGAAGTTGCCTGCCGCAAGTATGACGTTAGTATTTGCCAGACACAGCAAGCCCTGCATTGGCAACCCCCCCCACCCCAAATACAGTCGAGGATCTTGTCTTTCGACAAAACCTGTGAGGCAGCCGTGGTGGAGGTGGGCCTAGACTGAAGCGTAGCCAACTCTACTACTGTAGAGGATAGGAAGCTAAAGGAATGTCTTGTGATAGTTATTTTTTTGTTAATGTGCCCGGTACAGTGTTCTGCTCAAATAAAATTTTGCAAGCTTCAGCAAGCAAGTCTTTTTGAAGTAACAGACCTGAGCACTCTTGTGACTTTAAGGTTAGGGCTCCTAAGAGCACCTTCCTGCAAGGCTGGAGGAGCTGGAGTTTGAACGTCTAGCAATGCCATTAAATCCAACACCAAGTCATGGAATGCACTGATGGAATGGAGCGGGTCCTCATCTTCCTCCATTTGCCCCTCATTTTTGACAGGAACCAAAAACTGTTCCAAAAGGTGTGTTCTATGAGGCCCATTTAGTTCAGGTGGCTGCATAACATGAGATGGCAGCACCAGAGAAAGTGGGGGCAATGGAGGCAGGGGAGTGATTTGCTGGAAATGCATTGGAGGTACAGGGCCTCCCAGTCCTTATCCGCTACTCGCCCATCATCAGCGTTCTGCATTATCCTCTGCACAGGTGTCCAGTTGGGACCCCTGGCAGTGCAGCTCTTCCTCTTTGTTTATGGTGAACCGAGACCCATGGGAAACCCTTATGGCACTCATGGGTGGGGGTAGGTACAACCCTGTACCCCTAGTGTATGTTTTTGGGCACCTGTGTGTTGCCCACAGAGCAGGTTATGGCCTGGTAGCAGCTTCATACTGATGTGGCAAGAGCTCAGAGTATCCTCCATTTTGGGATACCCATGCCCTGTCATGGGAATCAGTGTGTTCCTGATGAAAGGCAAGATTGCCCCTGGGGCCTCTTGGTTTCGATTGCCTGTTAGCCCTGACTCTGTCCCTTCCCCTGACTGGCTGTTGGGTGGAAGAACCATATAGAGGTTGTGGGGAAGTCCAGGCCAGACTGGCTGGAGCCTTCCCTGGGACTGTATGTTGTGGGTACACCCTTGGGGAGGGACCTGTTTGAATAGAGTGACTAATATGCATTCTATGTTAGGGATGTCTAGTTTGTGTGGGACAATGAATGAGACAACCCTGCCTGAAACAGACCAACGCAGTGTAGTGTGCTGAAAGGCTGGGTGCTTGCCCCAATACACATTCCTTGTTATGGTGTCTAGGTGGAAGTGAAAGGCTGAACACCTGTGAGCCCAATTGGCTGGCTGCCTGCCTGAATGCCCTTTCTGTGCGATTGGCTGACTGAGCCTGGCTCGGCCAGAGTGAATAAGGGACAGATGTGTACATCTGGGGACCTCACTTAGCATTTTGTTCAGAAGCTGAAGTCGAAACTTGAAGCCCAGCTGGAGAAGATTGCTGCTGCATTTCCTGCAACATGATCCAAGAGCTGTTGAGTACTGATCCAAGAGAGGACCTGGCTGGGAGACCTCTCCCCGAGCTACGAGGGACCATCGTGCAAACACTTCTGCTCATCAAAGCACCCTGGAAGACGAGAATCCTGAAGAGCGCCTGGACATAGGGTCGGAAGATTCCCAGGACTGTTGGAAGCCAAGTTGAATTGTATTGCCCAAAAGCGGAGACAACTTGACGCAGTGCTGCTTGACGTCTGGAGCTGAGAAAGCTCCACTTTGCCCAAGAACGTTTGACAGTGGGCTCTCTTGCCATCACCACCAACCACTTTATCCTGCCGGAGAAAGCGAAGGAAGTCAGCCGCTGAGGAAAGTCCACCGGTGGGTTTCCAGCCATGAGAAGCCAACAAAGATGTCCCAAGGATGCAGAGAGAGTGAAGATCTAAGGTCAAGCTGTGGTTGAGTCCCGATCGAAATTATCCCGAGGTACATGCTGCAGCACCAACAGGCCAGAGGACCGCAACCCCCCCACCCCCCCACCCCCAACGCCCGCTGCTAGGCCTGCATCCATTACCACCGAAGGTCTTTCCAGTATAGCCTCTTATTTGCGGGACTGAACATTTTGCATCGAGGCCTACTGCACACCTCACCTTCCCAGGACTTCCACCACTGAGGAAACAGTTGATCGTCTAAGAGCACTGAGAAAGTCGAAGCTGCTCCATCACCGCAAGTGTACCACTTGAGTATCGCCGCCCAATGGCTCCTTCAAAGGGGGTCCATCCTCAAAGGATACAATCGAACCGTCGAAGTATCTCTTCCACTTCAGGTACACTGCACTTTTTAACCAAGAAGCAAGGCGTATTGAACATTAATTCTTGTATTACAGGTTGCCCAGGTTGGGGGTGGGAAATCCTCAGTCATAATTGTGCATCTATCTCCAAAGAAAGCATTCTGCCATTGCTTCCTACTTTCCTTCTGTATTGTCCATGCTGATACACTGAATGATTTGTATACACCAGTAGAACTGCCAGCAGTTGATGTATTTTAAAAAGGAATCCAAGTGTGGTATAACAGAATTGTATAGATTTGTCATAGTATTACCAGAGTACAGTGTTATTGAATTATATATATATATATATATATATATATATATATATATATATATATATATATATATATATATATATATATATAGGATACATTACTCACCGTAATCGCATTTCTGATGCTTGTATCTGCTTAGATTCATATGTTGTGCATAGGCCGACATCTAGTGGAAGCTGCGGAGTATTTGTTTTTCAAAACTCGAAAATGGGCGTCGACATAGGGCGTGCCAGTAATACTATCCCTAGTGTGACGTCCACTGTACCCATGATCCCTCACGCGTGTAGGACCCTCAGATTGTCAGTTTTTCTGACATGAGGTAGCATGAGGAGAAGCGCGAGTACAGATAATCCAAGCAGATATAAAGAAAGGTAAGACTACAAGCATCCATGCGCCTTACTTGCGGTTGCACTTGGGGCAGAATTGGGGCAGAAGGGTACCCTCCATACGCACCTTGTGGCAGCGGGCTAGTAAGTGTAGGAATATATAAGAATGTACCTATATACCAAAAGAGTGTAGAGTATGTCCAACCCCCACTCCCTACTTGCAGGGACGAGGCCAGAGGCCTTCCAAGGCCTGGGCCGAGGACAGAGGCCTTCCGTGGCCCAAATCCGTCGTGCAGCTGTCAACGGTCGAATTCTTCTCCGGGCCGGCATCGTGTGTGGAAGTTCGGTGATTCGACATTGGGGTGGAGAAATGGGTAAATATAACAATATTTAGCAAAAGTATGGCTAAGGCCAGGGAACTCCGCGAAATGCTTCCGACCAGTATGGCGGAAGATGGTCCTACACGCGTGAGGGATCATGGGTACAGTGGACGTCACACTGGGGATAGTATTACTGGCACGCCCTGTGTCGACGCCCATTTTCGAGTTTCGAAAAACAAACAAATACTCTGCAGCTTCCACTAGATGTCGGCCTATGCACAGCATGTGAATCTAAGCAGATTCCACAAGCCTCAGAATATATATTAATTTTAAATAAATAGTTTTGTTAGCACTTAACAGTGTGAACATTCCTTTGTGGGGGGCTTGGGGACTCACTGTACCAGCCTGCATCACCTCCTGAGAGCTTAAGCCTTGGCTGCTTGTCCATAGCTACCATATAGAGAACCTTGGCTGGGGTGCTCGGTGCCTCTACTCTGACATATAGCGGGCAGAAGTGCAAATATCTCCCCCTCCAGTCTTTACAGGGAGGCACGAGGGGATGATCTAGTGGAAGAAGCAATTCCGGAGCCTGCCGAGGAAGTGGAGGAGCAGGCAGAGGCTCGAGAGGCTTAGGGCACATCCTTGAAGAAATCCCAAAAATAGACCTTCATCGGGTCAGAGTACATGAGGCCCTGGAATTTGCCAAAGAACGCATCCTCCAGGGAAGGCCTAAGCTGAGGAGTGGGTAATGGGCGATCTTGTAGCCTGTATCCCATGACTCCATTGAGGTAGGCTGCCAAGATGGACTGTCATAATCGACATAACGCAGAGGAGCAGACGCTGGGGGAAGTGCCACTATGCAGCAGAGGAAATCTGGAGCACCAGTCGATTGCCGGCCTAAAAAGGAATTCTGCTAACCAGGCAGGGGCAATGAAAAAGGCAGTGCGGCCTCCATACCAGGGCCTCCCGACGCAGTTGTGAGGGACCCATCAAAATGGCAGCAGCTGAAGGTTGGGCTGCCATTTTGTCACTCCCTGTGGAGATCTGCATCACAGGTTTATGCAAGACCATTGATACCACATGAATTACAGGAGCTTTAGTCAATTTAGGCCTTTGAGGGAACCTCGGCAGACCTGGTGTGGAGTTTAGAACCTTTGATGGGAACTTCAGGCTGACACCCAGTGTAAGACCCTCAGAAGGGGGCCCCCCCCCGTTCCGCATGTTTTCTTATTAGCCCCTATTTGGGGGATCTCAGGAGCCAGCACAGTAATTTTAGCCCCTTTTCAGGGAACCTCAAGAAGAACCAGACTGGGGAATCCCCCAGGAGTTAGCCCTGGCAAAATGTGCCCTCGAATGGGGAACTTCGGGGTGGACCCCTGGCTACTCCAGTATCCCGGTCAGATCCCTCTCGGGATACCTTAGGGTGAACCTAGCAATGCTAGAACCATTACAGCCCCTCCCAGCACTGGACGACCCTGGAAAGGAGCCACTGGGCCGGGATGCCCCTAAAAGTAGGGGACTTGGCAGACGATTCCTTTTCTCGTCGATGAACTGTTGAAGGTGAGCCATAGGTAACCTCTGGAACACGTCCTCCACCTGACGAGCCTACGCTGAAGTGCCCAAATGGATAGCTAGTCACGGAGTCCCACCGATCTTCCAGGCCTAAACACTACAGACAGAAGGATGCGCCTTTGAGAAATGATGCGTGCAAGAAAAGCAGGACACGAAGCCCTGATGCTACAACACACTGAGATGAAGATGACCACGGAACTGGAGCAGGAATATGAAAGGACAAGATGCGAAAAAAAAAATCCACACTATGCGAGTGCGTCAGACTGCGCTGAGAAAAGGACTGAAGGGTGCTGGGCGGGCTACGGCCCGCATACAAATTTGGACGCTTCAAAAAGTGCCGTGGTACCGTCCCATAGGACGGAATGTAGAAGTATAGCGGAAAGTGGGAGGGACGTAGGAGTAAAATGAATATAATATGAGAGCACAGTGTGCAACTTAATGAAATTTAAACCATAGAAGTTTAAGTACAGCTTTTGAATGGGGAAAAAAGTATTGTATGCCATAAGAGGGTTGGGCTGGTGTTTGCAATGTCATGAAAATTGTATGTTCACGCGAATGGTGCTGCAAGGCAGCTAAAGGGATTGTGGGGGTTAGATTTCCTTGTATAGGGCCAACCCATTTGTATGTTGGGTAATGACAAATGTGGGAGTGTTCTGGAAAAGAACAGATTACTTGCCCCTCGCAATGTTTGCCTGGATGTTCCTCCCACGTATTCCTCATCTTTGAGATACTCAAGATATACTCTTTGCAGCTTGGAAACTTCTCAGCAGAGAGCACTGTGCGTCATCGCCAACAGTCCCTTGAATTCTTCCGTCTCAAGAATATATAAGGCACGCAACACGCCCGTTGCCTCGTGTCATGTTTTTTTCTCTCCTCAGCACATCAGTCTCGAAGATGAGAAAGACGTGAGCATTAATAGAGGAAGGTGTAAATCATGGAAACTTGATAGAGGGGGAAGGCTGCAAGCGAAATACGTCGGAGGAACATCCAGTCTAAATAACATTACCAGGGGGTAAGTAATTTGTTCTTCAAATGGATTGTCGACTCCCACGTATTCAACTTTGATAAGACTCCCATAGCAATGTCTTGTAGGAGGTGGGAAAGAAGTTTATTTTTAAATTTATGGTGTGTAACATAGCTTTTCTGAATCTGGTTTCCTTGCTCAATAAGGAATCCAAGCAATAATGCTTTGTAAAAGGTATGCACCGAAACCCAAGTGGAGGTATTGCAAATATCCTGCAGTGGCACTACCTTCTGAAGGGCCAAGGAAGTGGCTACTTCTTTAGTCGTGTAAACTCTTGGGCCTTCAGGAATGTCTTTCCCAGTCAGATTGTAGCACTGAAATGCATAGCATGATCCACCAAGACAGCGTTTGCTTTGTAACCGCTTGTCCCATCCTGTGGCCTGAATAGCCAACAAAATGTTGGCAATTCTGTCTAAATTTAGAGGGACGGTTCATATAAAGTCCTAGGGTCCAGTCTGTGTAGTCTTTCCTCCCATTTTAGCTGGAGGAGGGTAGAAAGTAGGCAAACCTTTGCGCCAAATGAAATCCTGACACTTTGGCAGAAACGAGGGGCGAACCCTGAAGACTGTGCTCCAAGCCACCTTTCACAGTCTTACATAAAGACAAAGCTTGAAGCTCGATAACTCTGCAGAGGTAATGGCTGTCAAGAAACCAGTTTAAGAAAAGCATCCTAAGAGGACAGGAATGCAAAGGCTCAAAAGGAGCAAGCTTAAAACTAGGTTGAGGTCCCAGACCAGAACAATTAAATGAACTGCAGGAAGATTAGTCAACCCTTTCAAAATTTGAATTACTAGGGACCTTGAAATAAGTGCTTGAAAATGGACAGCGCAAGAACATGGACAGCGCAACCAGATAGCCCTTGGCCATAACAACCTGTAGCCCCGATGGGCAAGATGCAGAAGAAAAGAATACCAATGGTGCTTCACAAGAGATTGGATTTATTCATTTATCTCTAAACCTGCTGCAAAGCTGGTTCCAACCGCAGCAGTACAGAGATTGTGTTGCTGGCCTTCACCTCCACGTCTTCTGGAAGGTCCCAATCCTTGTACCTCAACCTCTAAGAAACCAGGCATGAAGGTTTAGGGTCAAGATTTCTCGGTGAAAAATGGGACCTCCCTTTCGGAATCATAAAATAGTCATCGGCGCCCCTCTGAGAACAAACACGGCTCAATGACTTGTTCTTGGGAAGGTACCCACTCGACAGTCCACAGCACATAGCTCACTGTACCTTCCACAGATGGGAAGGAACAAGTTACTTACCTGTAACTGTTCTCCAGCATGGGTCTGGCATGGATTCACATGCTCATGAATATTCCCCGTCAGGCTGGGAATCCTCGGTAAAGAAAAAGTCAGTTTTGTTTCTGACCGGTCATCACTGATCTCTGGGTCATACTGCCCCCAGCCAATGACTGCCCTCTCCCCAGCCAATGAATGCCCTCTCCCTAAGCCCCGCCTCTGGCAGCCATCCTCAGATTTGGTAGCACGCAAAGTGGCAGTATGACCAAGTCAAGAGCCGCAGAGGGGTAGGTGGGAGGGTTTGCATGTGAATCCGTGCCAGACCCATGCTGGAGAACAACAGTTACAGGTAAGTAACATGTTCCTTCTCCAGCATGGGGTTTGGCATGGATTCGCATGCTCATCAATAAAAGAATACATAGCAGTATACACATGCACAACCACGGGAGGTGGCAAAGGCTCAACATTAAGCATTACATCCAAAACTCAACATTAAGCAATTCTTACCTCCTCACCAGGCTCACCTTAGGCGAACAGGTTGCACAGCACTGCTTGGCCGACCCTGGACTCCTCCCTGGAGTCCCGATCGACGCAGTGGAAGCTTGTGAAGGTGTGCGTCGACCTCCACGTAGCAGCCCTGCAGATGTCCAGCAGGGGCACACCAGACAGGTACGCCGTGGTAGCAGCGATCGCTCTGGTCGAATGGGCTCTCGGACGGCCGGGCAGCCGTCGGTTTGCCAACCGGTGACAGTGCATGATGCAGCCGGAGAGCCATCTGGAAATGGAAGTCTTCGAGAGAGCCTTCCCTTGATTCACAGACCCAAAGTTCACAAACAGTTGACATCTTCCGAAAACTCTTCGTGCGGTCCACGTAGAACTTCAGCGCTCTAGCTACATCCAGCTAGTGCAAAGTCCTCTCGGCCGGCATTGAAGGCGACGGGAAGAAAACTGGTAACACCAAGGGCTCGTTGAGGTGGGAGTCCGACGGCACCTTTGGCATGAAGCAGCACCACCCTCGTGTCATGAAAAGTCAAGTATGGAGGCTTGCAAGATAGGGCCTGGATCTCTACCACTCATCGTGGGGAGGTGATGGCCACGAGGAACTTCAAGGGCACTGAATGCATAGGCTCGAATGGCAAACCCCGCCCCCCCCCACCCCCATGAGCCTGGTCAGCACCACATTAAGCTCCCACGCCGGGGTAGGAGCCTTCACCGGCGGGAACGATCGGAATAGTCACTTCATAAATTCCTTCACCAGGCAATAAGACCACAAGGACGCCCGTCCCGTAGTCCTGGTATATCGGGAGATGGCAGCCAGATGTATTTTGATGGAGGCGTGAGCCAGACAAGCTGGCCAGCAACAGTAGGTACAGCAGTACTTGAGGGGCCGTAATCCGCAGAGGGTTAATCTTCTGTGCACGGCACCAGACAGAGAACCTCTTCCACTTATGACCGTAACACAAGAGTTGAGGACACCCTGGCTTTTGCAAGAACCTCTCTGCAGTCAGCCGGGATATCGTACCCTCCAAACTCTAGTGCTGCAGGAGCCAGGCCTGCAAGTTCAGCGACTGTGGGTCGTGATGGAGAATGGCGCCTCCTTCTCTGGAGAGAAGATCCGTGTCCGCCAGCAGCTTGACTGGTGGGGACGTTGACAAGTCCAGAAGGTCCGGGAACCAGATCTGCCTTGGCCACGCCGGTGCGACGAGGATTATTCTGCACCTGGACTTCTTGAGCTGGTTGATGAGGCGGAGCAGCAACGGCAACGTGTATAGAAACAGGCCGTCCCAAGGGAACGAGAAAGCATCGCCCATGCTCCTCGGCTGCGGGAACCTGTTGGCGAACCTCTGGCACTTTGAGTTTGTCGCGGTCGCGAAAAGGTGGATCCGGGGTTTGCCCCATCATCGAAAAAGCCGATCCACCTGGTCCCGACGTAGTTCCCACTCGTGGCACGAGCGCAGCTCCCTGCTGAGTGAGTCAGCGATGGTGTTTTTTATCCCTGCCAAGTGGAAGGGAACCAGAAACATCGCCTGGGCGACGGCCCAGTGCCACAGATCCTGGGCCTCCTTGGATAGGGCTGGGGATCTGGTGCCCACCCCCCCCCCCGCTTCCGTATGTAGAACATTGTGGTGGTGTTGTTGGTGAAGATCCTCACCACTTTGTCCTTGAGGGACGGAAGGAACGACTTCTCAGAGCTCCAGAATGTTGATGTGGAGACCTCTTGCGTGGAGATCTCCGGTGTGGGCCCCCACTACCCTCCAAAGAGGGGTCCGTCACCATCTCCTGAAACGCTGGGGTTTGAAAGCCCGTGCCTGTAGTGAGGTGAGCACGGGTACCCCACCATAAGATCGCCCGACGGAACTCCTTGTCGAGAGGGATCCTGTCCTCAAAGCAGCCCATCGCCTGAAACCAACAGGCGTCGAGGAACTCCTGTAGCGGACGCATCCGAAGTCTGCAAAGGGGTACCAGATAGATGCATGAGGACATCATCCCGGGGAGGGACTTGATGGACCTCACCCTGGCCACGTCCGTGGCTAGCAGGCGCCGCACCTTGCCCAGGATGGTCTTCGTCCTCTCCTCCGACGGGGAGGCCAATTGCCCCAATGTATCGAGCTTTGCTCCCAGAAATCGTGCTACTTGCGATGGAACCAGGTGGGATTTGGGGTAGTTGATGGCGAACACCAGTTCCGTGAGCAGCTGGACGGTCCTTGCTGTGTGTTCGACGGCGAGTTCTCTTGTCCTTGCCCGGATTAGCCAGTCGTCCAGGTAGGGGTAGACGTGGATCCCCTGCAGGCGCAACCGCCACTGGTGCCAGGCACTTGGTGAATACCCTGGGTGGCGACTTTAATCCAAAGGGTAGGGCTCTGAATTGGTAGTGGCGTCCCTGAACCACGAACATGAGAAACTTCCTGTGCCCTTTTAGAATGGGGAAGCATCCTCCAGGTCCAACGACGATAGGAAGTAGCCCTTCTCCAGCTGACCCAGCACGTGCTGGAGGGGGACCATCCTGAATTTCTGCACCTTGATGTACTTGTTTAACCGACGCAGGTCCAGGATGGGGCGCCAACCGCCAGTCTTCTTTCTGACGAGGAAGTATCTTGAGTACACTCCGGAGCCCTGGAGCCTCCTGGGGACAAGCTCGATGGCACCTTTGAGCATCGCCCTTACCTCCAACAGCAGTTGAGGGACGCGATTCTCCTTCCTGGCCACGGGAGGAATGCAAGGGCACTTCTTTTGGAATTCCAGTGAGTGCCCGTTGGCCAGGGTATCCAGCACCCAACGGTCGGTGGAGATGGACTAACTTCTTCAGCTGGCCTCCCACCAGGGTGCTTCAGTGGGGGCCCGACGACACGGCCGGTCAGTCTCAACCTCTGTAGGCCTCCTGGGAAGAGGAGCAGGCCGCCTGGCGAAGTGGAAGAGCCACCGCTAGATCATTTGGAGGCACCCTGTCTGCCTCCGGAGCTCCGAAAGGGCCGTCGTTGTTGAAGTACCCCTAGGGCCCAGGCCGTCTCCGAGTCAGTCTTGATGGCCTGGAGAGACTCGTCCACCGCCTTACCAAAAAGGTTGTTGCCGTTGAACGGCATATCCAGCACTCTGGTCTGGACGTCCTGGCGAAAGTCTGTCGCCTTGAGCCATCGTCGGAGGCAAACTATGTTGCCCAATTGGCGAAATCCGGTATCAGCAATGTCCGTTGCCACCGTTATGGCGTTATCTGACGCCACCTCGCCTTCCTGCAGAATTTGTAGGGCCTCCGCCCTCTTGTCGTCAGGTAGGAAGTTTAGCAGGGGAGCTATCTTGAACCAGAGCTCCCTGTCGTAGCGGGCCACGAGCGCTAAGGCATTGGCCGCCTTAATCATCAACGCCGCCGAGATGACTCGTCGTCCCATGGAGTCCAACTTCTTGCCCTCGCTGTCTGGCGGGGAAGTGGAAGTTGAAGCCGCCGCACCCGCTGCTTTCTTCTTAGCCGCTGCCGAGGAGACAGAGTCCGGCGTGGGCTGGGCCCTGAGGTACAAGGGGGGCGGCATTGGGGACTCTGTACTTCTTCTCGTACCTGTCCCTCTTGGCTGGTGTCGTGGAAGGGTTCTTTAGGACAGCAAGCCCCTCGTCCCAGATGTCGTCTAGCAAAGGCACCGCGAGGACTGTCTTCCTCTTGGCCTCTCGTCGTTGGTAAAGAAACCCTGCCTTTTTTGTTCTTCAGGGCAGAGCTGGAAGAGCTCGGATGCCCTGGTTAGCATGGCGTGAAAGGAGCCAATTTAGTCAGCTGGTGAAGCCTGAGAGAGGGGGGGGGGCTTAGTGGGGTGATGACGGGAAGTCTGCTGCGTCATCGCCGCCGTCGTCCGTCGCTGTATCCGTATCCTCTCTAGGGTCCAGCGAGGGGGATGAGGGGTCCACAGGCCTCGCAGGCACGATGGGCGGAGAGGGGTGGACTCTCCTCCGCTTGTTCGGAGGGTTTCCCAGACAGGCCCGGTTCTGGATCCTCCGTCGGGGTCCGTGGTAATCTCGTCCCTATCTCGGTACATAAGGATTGGATCGCCAACAACATGGCTGCCGAGCTATCCTGGTAATGGCTGCGACGGACGGGATGGCCGCTCCACTGGGCCCTCTTCGATCACGTCAGCGGGGACCGGCCCCTGGGATCGAACTTTCTCGAACCTCTCATTGAGGCCTATGAACCTCTCATTGAGGCCCTTCTCAGTTTCCACCAGCTCCTCCTCAGAGGCTGATTCCGGGTCTGTAATGGCCACTGCCCCCCCCCTCTTTTTCTGCCGGGGACTTGACGGGGGTCTTAACGATGGGCTGGAAAGAGGATTCCCTCCGTGGTGGCAGGGATACTCTGAGCCCAGAGGCCGATTCCACTGGCGTAGTCTCAGCCAGCTTCGCCAGGGTTGCAGCGAGCACTTCGATAGAGGCTTTTGCCGGCTGGATCAAAGCCCTCACCACCTTGGTGCGCCCTGGGCCTTCGCCTGGGGGGAGGGGGTGGGGGATGAGGTCAGCACCTTGCTCCTCCTTCGAGATCGACCGGGGCCGCTCCAGCAGCTTACCTGGGTTCTCGGACTTCCTCTTCCCCAAACCAGAGCGCTGGCTCGTGGTTGAACATGCTGGGGAAGTCGCGCCCTGCCTAGCAGCCGAAGAGCCCGACCTTTCGGTGCTCCTGGACTCGCAGTGCTTGGCCTTCTGTTGGGCCCCCATTGCCGGGGCGCCCTCACAGGACTTAGAAGCCCGCTCAGACTTTCTTCGCCTTCTCACCTGCTGTGCCCTTCTCCAGCCAGGCAGCGAGGCGGGAACGACGATCTCGTTTAGTCCATTCCGAAAGGTTCTTGCAGAACGCAGTCCTTCTCCACGTGAGTCTTGTCCTCATGAAGGCAGTAGAGACATCGCAAATGCTCGTCCTCCTTGAAAACGTTTTGGAATCCGCATCCAGGGCAGCACCTGAACAGCTTCGATCCGGGCGTCGAGCTTCCCTTGTCCATGGCCATGTCCGTTGAAGTAGGCCGCAGATCTTCCGGAATCCTCCAAGAAGCGTAAACGCGACGAAAACTTCACCCTTTAGGGGCGTAGAAGAATTCCGAAACGGGTCCCCGTTATGGAAGTGTGGCTGTAGAATCTCGAGTGGGTACCTTCCCAAAGAACAGGTCATTTAGCCATGTTCGTTCTCGCAGAGGGGCACCTATGGACGATTTTGGCTCCCTTTGGGGAAGACTAATTGGAGGGCAGATGGACATGTCCAGAGGTTCCGGGTACCACATCCTCCTGGCCCAATCTGGAGCAATCGGAATCATGGACTTCCCGAATGGTCTCAAACCATGACCCGAATGTTCTCAAACTCATCAAGAATGACAAGGACAGGCGGAAACGCGTAAAAACTCCAACAAACGTGTCCCCTAGAGCGCTCAGAGGAAATTTCTTGGAGCAGCACAGGTCACACTTCCTGTTGACATTATACAGGAACAGATCCACTGGAGGGGTTCCCCAAAGGGTGAATATCTTGAAGGACTTCCTGAACTAGTTCCCGCTTGTGGGAGACTGCCGCCTGCTCAGAGCGTCTGCAGCTCTTTTACCCCTCTGGCTAGGTGAACAGCTAACATTCCTTCTTGCAGTGCACAGAAGGAGAGCTGCATTGCCTCTGCATAGTGGTAGTGGCCCTACACCTCCCTTGAGGTAATGCACGTCCACTTGTCTGTACGGGGGAAGAGTGGTCTGATAATGGCAGAGGGCAGAAAGGCCATCAGCACTAGTCCGATTGCCCTGAGATCCAAAAGGTTGATATGCAGGTCAGACTTCGGAGACCATAGTCAGACAGTTGTAGCAGAGGTCAACCCAAATGGCATCACTCGAAACTAATGAGAATTGCCAACAGCAAATCTCGGGTACTTCCTGTGCTTGTGATGGATAGGCACATTAAAAAATCCTGGAGAGCCAATGACACTCCAATCCTTGAAATGAAGGGCCTGGAGGATCAGCGAGAGTGACCACCTTGAACTTGTCCTTCCCTAGATGGGTCGCAACCCTGCATTCTTTTTCGGAATCAGAAAAAAATAAGGCGAATACAAGCTTGGATTACTTTCTGATGCAGGTACCGGTTCGATTGCACCCTCCTCCAACAGGGCTAGAACTTATACAGAAACTGGTAGTTTCAAGGACTGGCCTCTCAGGGGGATGGGGACAGTTCGGATTTTCTTTTTCAAAGACATAGGCAGTACCCGTGGGCAACAGTTTGTAGAGCCCAAGCATCTGTAGTAATAGTTTGCGACTTTCAGATGCTGGGTTAACCTGCCTCCCAACACTCATGCAGTGCTCCAGATCAGATTATTTTACTCCTATTTTTACTGCAAAGAAAAGCTTTGTAACAAATATTTGCACCAAGTTATTCATGCACATTAAAAAGATCAATTTTTACCCCTGCAGATCAAGCAGCAAGACTAGAAGACTTTATTCCTGTGGCACGAAGAATACCATTAGTTCAAACATATCCATGGAGCTGTGTGGATGAAAAGAGGGGGTGTTGAAGGGGGGAAAAACGTAGTGTCGATCTTCCATTTTTTTCCCGGAGTATTTTTACTGCCCATTTTTATTTGGTTAGCAGCATTTGCCTATTTTTAGCGAGTAAAAGTGGCTGATAAACACAGGACATAGATAAGGGGTGCAAGTCCAGAGATGTTGGGGCACCGGAAGGTGCGGATGGCAAGGAAGCGGCAGCACCTGTCGGGGCTGCTCAACGCTAGACTAAGGGATTTAGCAGCTGCCTTAGAAGATTGCAACCTCAAGGCTTTCATCTGCTTTGGAGCCAAATAAGGGATCCCTCAAATGGCATATCCAAAGGTCAGGACTGTACATCAGGAGCAAAACCAGATTCTCAGTCAGGCAAACCACCCAAGTACTGTACCAATGGCC
The DNA here is from genome assembly GCF_040938575.1 of Ambystoma mexicanum. NCBI lineage: Eukaryota > Metazoa > Chordata > Amphibia > Caudata > Ambystomatidae > Ambystoma > Ambystoma mexicanum. The sequence goes on from NC_090927.1 coordinate 816,590,540, forward strand.
ATAGAAGGACAGTCGGCTGTGTCTAGCCCAGACGGTAAAGACAGACATCACGTCTTTACCATCCTGAATGATGCTCAAGAACCCCTCCCAGTCTTCACCTTCTGGGATATGCTGGCCATAGCAGCCCCCTCCCATAAGGTATACTTAAATTTAACAAGTGCACAGGTAGCATCGACTGCTTTTAAAGCCATGCTCCCGGCAGAGAGGTTTCTTCCCAAGAGTGCCCACTCTCTTAACCATGTCCAGTGGAACATGCTGCCCACTTAGAAGGGGAAGTGGCTGCGTGTACCACTAGACTCTGGGCTAGGGTGTTCGAAAGAAACTGGTTCCATGGAGGATGGTCTACATTTTTTTGTTAAAGTCCTTATGTACTGGAGGAGTAGAGTTGTGCCTTCTCCAATTTTCAAACACTATTTTTGACTACCGTATGAAAAGTATGGATATTGTCCTTAGGTGGCCCCTTATCCAGAGTATCAGCCAAATTCATATTCAATTGAAGATCTCCCCCGGCCCAGATATTCTAGGACTTCAGACATGAACGATCTACAGGAAGCATTAGCATGTCCTGATCCATCAGTGTTGCTAAATTCCATTTCTGGGGAAGTGTCAAGGCCAGAGTGTCCACGAGGTCTCATTTTGGATTCTTGAGATAAGCTCCTCTGGAACACTAGGCATGCTAAGATCTAGTTCAAGACAAAAAAACAGGGCTTTCCTACTCTACCTCTTCCTCAGAGAGCAATGGACTTAAAGTAGTACTCGACCACATATCCACCCCAATCCCAGCTGTCGACAAATGGCGTCGAGTGGAGTCTCCCTTCGAGACCTAGATGCCTTCAGGACCTTGCTGTCCGAGCTCTTAGGGACACAGCCAGCTTGCTTTCGACGACTGTTGGCCTTTGATGCAATGGGGTCAGAAGTCTACTTCACAGGGGCTGGAATTGCTGCATTCTCTAACAATTTTGCATACTTGCTTTAGAAGCACCTTCGATTGTTTACTAGTATTCCCCCAGGAGGTGTAGCATCGTAAGAGGTCTATTTGGAGCGATGATGCCTCTTCCTAGACCACTACGATGAGAAATGGCAAGATCGAGCGTTTAGCACACTTGCCATGTTTCTTTCCCGGGGAGGCAAACTCTCTCAGATGTTTTTTCAAAGGGGTAACGGAAGTTGACCTAGTGGAGGGCCTGCCCAAAGCAACTCCCCCTTCCTATCTTTTAAAGCTTTACCAGTCATAGGTTGGCACGAGCCACAGGGATAGACGTTGTGGCCTGACCCCAAGCAACAGAGACATTCCCAATGCGGATCAGATAGACATCTTTGCATTGTAATCAACACATCTCTTGAAAATAGTTTTTGGGGTAGAAGAACAAGTTACTTACCAACTGGTAACGTTCTTTCGATTGATGTTCCTCCAACGTATTTCACATCTTTGACTTGTAATGTCCACAGCTGTGTACTTCTTTCGGCAGAGGGCGTCCTGCATCAATGTCCCTCGAAGGCCTCTATCGAGGGCAACATCACTGGATGTTATGAATAGGACGCACAGCGCCCACAGCCTCAGTTTGTTTTTTCCTCCATAACGTGCAACATGCACCAATCCAATCCAATGCCTGCTTGGCTGCACATAGCCTTGCGGAAACGTAAGCTGCAATCGCATAGGAAATTCTCCAGAGGGGCAGGTTGGGAGGGCAATGTGGAATACATTGTTGGAGGAACATCCAATCGAAAGAACTTTACCAGCTGGTAAGTAACTTGTCTTTCGAATGGATTGTGTCCTCCAACGTATTCCACATCTTTGACAGACTCCCAAAGCAGTACCACAAAATGGAGGAGGGAAAAATAATTTATAGTACCCAATCAGATGGCAGAATAAAGAACCGCCTTGCCAAATGCCATATCCTGACCATGGAGTGTATCCAGGGAGTAATGTTTAACAAAGGTGTGGATAGAAGCCCATGTGGCTGCATCACAAATATTCCGATTAGGAACTCTCCTCTGTAGGGCAGTGGAAGTAGCCACACCCCTAGTGGAATGAGCACGCAACCTATCAGGAGGGTCCTTGCCCGCCAAACGGTAACATTCAGTAATGGTGAGGATAATCCACCTGGACAAGGTCTGTTTTGTAACAGCCTGGCCCAATAGGTGTCCAGCATACCCAAAAAGAGTTGATTGTCCACTCCGACTCTGGATATCCTAGAAATATAAAAGCTCAGAGCTCTCCTAGGGTCCAACCTATGGAGTCACTCCTCTTCCTTACCAGGATGAGGAGGATAGAGGGACGGAAGAACCACTTTCGGGCTCAAATGAAATTCAGACACTACATTAGGTAGAAAATAAGGATGTACCCTCAGTACAACCCCATCCTTGTGGAACACAGTAAAAGGCAGCTTATAGGAAAGTGCCTGCAATTCACTCACTCTGCAAGTGGAAGTAACCGCAACCAAGAACACTGTCTTGAAAGACAACAATCTCAAAAGGACAATAATGCCAAAGTTCAAATGGAGCACCCATGAGGAATTTTAAAACCAAATTCAGATCCCAAACTGGCACCTGGAAAGGGGACGGCAGGAACACATTAATGAGCCCTTTAAGATTCCATTGATTTCCCTATTTCTTAAAGTAAGAACATTCTGCAGACTAGTGCTTGAAGATACAGCGCCACCAGGTAACCGCTAATGGTACCTACTTGAAGGCACCTGCGGGCCAAAGAAAGCAAGAAAGACAAAACCATGGGAATGGAACACTGAAAAGGATCAACATTTTGTCCTCTGCACCAGTCGCAAAACTTACGCCAACAGTACAGGGATTTTGTTGCTGGCCGCCTGGCCGAAAGCAAACAGCTCCATCACATCATCCAGGAGGTCCCAATCCTTATACCTCAACCTTTCAGATACCAAGCATGAAGGTTGAGAGTTATGTCTTCTGTATGGAGAACCGAACCCGACACCACCCTCACGCAAGAGCAGATCTCAAGGTAGGGAAGACGGCGTGGAGGGCAGATGGACATTTCTAGAAATTCTTTGCTGGATTGGCCAGAACCAGAGCTGCATTGCCTCTGCACAACGGGAGAGACCCCCCCCCCTATAGCTAACCCCCCCTCCTTTTTTGTTGAGGTAATGCATGGCCACTGTGTTGTCCGTCATGATCGGGACACTTCCACCCGCACAGACAGCAGAAATTCCTTCAGGGCCAGCCTGATGGCCCTCAGTTCTAACAGGTTGATCTGGAGTCTGGACTCTGAAAGAGAGCAACGATCGCTGGCGGTCAAGTCTTCGGCATGAGCTCCCCATCCTGTGAGGGAAGCGTCCGTCACTACAGTCACCTTCGGCTACAGTTGCCAAAATGGCTCCCTTCATCAGGGACCCCTCGTTGGCCCACCACAGAATATCCTGGGAGACCAAGATTGGAATCTTAACAGGATCCGACATCTTGCCTGAGAACTGCGACCACGGCATCTTGAGGACCCATTGCAGGCATCTCCTCCTCAGCCTGGCCGCTGGCACCAGAAAAATGCAGGATGCCATGAGGCAGAGCAACCTTAAAAATTCAATAGCCAGGAGACTCTGGGCATGTTGAAACTTGTCCACCATCTGCACAATGTGATGAGCCCTTACATTCAGAGGTGAGCACTTCCAAGGATGTGTCCAACACAGTCCTGATGTACTGGAGCTGATGGGACAGTGTCAGATGTGCAAGGCATAAATTAGTTTTCAAAAATTGATCAGCCGATTTTGCTAATTAAACATTTTTTGATTAGCAAATGAATTTGATTAGCAATTTTGTACTAATATTGAATGTCACCAGAATTAGTTGTATACCAAGTAGAATTAGCAAGAATGCAGAAATTATTTATATACCTCTGAAGTAGAAGTGTGATTGTAGTGAGTGTACATTTAAAGAGGGCTAAGTGTGAGAGCTAGGATGCATGAGTGAGAACTATGGTGTGAGAATGAGAGCTTTGGTGCAAGAGTCAAGAACTATGGTGCGAGAGACTAGTTTGGGCAAGGCTTCAAAGGGGCCTGGGTTAAAGAGTGTGAGAGATGGTGTTGGAGAGAGCCACGGTGCAAGAGAAGGGGTGTATGGGAAGCTGGTAGAGACAGTACATCTGTTTAGTGACTGGGTGCATGAGAGAAAGCAGGGTGCTAGAAAGGGTGCCTGCATGTGGGAGCTGGGAGGGTGAAAATGAGCACAGGGAAGGTGAAATGTTGAATAAGGGTCAGTTAAAATATATGAAATGTGCAGGGCAGGAGAAAGGATGTGAAAGATGGGTACCTGCATGAGTTGCCGGCGCGAGTGTGGGAGGCCAGAAGAGAGGGCATGTGTGGGAGTTAATGTATGTATGTGTGTGCATGCTATTTGGGGAAGGGGGAGACAAAGGAAATGAACAGGGGGTCTGGTGGGGACATGGGGGAGATTGCAGGGAGACGGGAAGGGGAGGGAGGAAAGACCCTGGAATCTCAGGAATTTTGATGGGGAAAGCTTTCACCGATTGTTTTTTTAGTTTTGTTTTGTTATGCTTGCAGGACTGCGCCGCTGCAGACTCCCTGCCCGAGTGTGGCTTTATCTCTGCAGCAATGACTAACGCTTCCAGCACATGGCAAAAAGAATGCAGGTGAAGCAAAACACGCGTTTATTTTGCTTCACTTTCCATTCTTTTTTGCCGACTTTCAATGCTAACATGCGTTTCTTTTGCTTTCGTTCTTTTTGCCAGATTAGGGTGGACTCTGCCCCATTGAACCACAGCCAACAGATGTACAGACTGGACAACTCACCACTGCACTAAACAACTAAGGTGAAATGTCCAAGTTCGGTACTGCAAATTTCAGGGAAAACCTTTGTATTAGTTCCTGGAGTTTACATGTGCACATTTTTACATGTTGATTTTATGGAAGGCGAATGCCTTTTGTCCTATGCAATTTGGGTGGTTGTGAAAAGGCAATTTAATGAAATCTGCATATTTCAATTGGAACTGACTGAGTAGTAGAGAGCAGGTGCTCTCTAACAACCTGCACACGCCGTAATAACGCGGCCTAAGAGAAAGTGGCCTGCTCTGTAACACCCAGCACCCACCGTAATAATGTAGCCTGCCTCTCATAGAAGACACCTTCTACGAGCAGCAGGCTGCTTTATCACGGCGGGTGCTGGGTGTAAGTGGCTGAGAATAATATTTCTCCTGCCCGCTTACACCCAGCACCCACAGATTAATTCATAAAAAGGGCCCGGCTCCCCCACGCAAGCCTCCTTACCTCTCCCAAGTTGAAAGCGGAGTCGGGAGATCCTCTCAAGTGACGCCGCACCCGGGCTGGGCTCACATTGATACAATGTTTTGAGCACAGCCCGGGCGCTTCGGCCTGCCTTGCCTGCAGTGCACGCTGTGCACAGAGGCAGGCATCAAAAGGAACCATTTATTTAGGAAAATCACAGTAACTGCAACATGGTCATGAAAATAAACAGCTAACTGGCTTAAATATATCGCAAAAAGCAATGCTGCTTATTTTATGCCTTGGATGTGACTTCTTTAGAGGGAGAAGCCCAGCCTGTGGAGGGAGCGGCAGGTGAGACCCAGGTGAGCCAATGCTTGCTCGGGAGAACGCGCACGAATCAGCAAGTCAGCCAGGTAGGGGTAGACGTGAATCCCCCGCCGCCCCTCCCCCCCCTCGCCTGAGATACGCTGCCACCACCATTAGCTTGGTGAAGACCCTCGGGGCGGAGGTCAAACCGAATGGCAGGACCCGAAACTGTGCGAGTCGCCAGCCGCAAACCTCAGGTACTGGACCTACAGGATGCTTACTTGCATGTGCCGATTCATCCTAAGCACAGAGACACCAACCAATCCTGAAGCTGAAGGGCCTGGAGCACTTGAGAAAGAGTTACCACCTTGAACTTGTCCTTCCTGAGTTTTTTTCAACCAATGCAAATCCAGGATGGGTCTCAATCCCCAGTCTTTCTTTGGAATCAAAAAAATAAGGGTAATACCACCCCTTGTTCCTCTTCGCTACAGGCACCAGTTCTATAGTGCCTTTCTCCAGCAGGGTCAAGATTTCCTGCACAAGGAGCGGATCTGGAAGCTTCAAAGATTCTCCGGCGGATTGTCGTGAAGCCACTGTAGGAAGGGAAGGCAGTAGCCATGGGCTATGGTATCCAGAACCCACGCATCCGAAGTAATGGCTCGCCATTCTTCTAGATGCTGAGACAGTCTGCCCCCAACCGGCGAACCATGGGACATGGCATCATGACTGTTTAGGAGCACCTGCGGCAGCACCTGAAGGCAAAGAGGCAGCTGCCTGAGAGTCTTTAGCACCTCTAGTTCCCCAACCACCATGGGTACTTTTACGCCGACCACTTTGACTGGCGGCTCCTCTCATTCTACCAAAGGAGGAGTATTAACGAAAAGAACCTCCTCTCCACTGCTGTCATCTAGGACAAAAAGGCGGGGGTTGACGCACAGCTGCGCTCAAAGATTTCACTGCAGCTTTTGAGGTCTGCAACCTCTCAAGGCTCTCGTCAGCCTTGCTGTCAGACAAATGCGCTCCATCAAAGAGCAGGTCCAAAAGACGGGCTTGTACATCCAGAGCAAAACCAGACTTCCGCAACCACGCAAATATGCGTATCATGGTGCTCGCAGCCATGGACTGGCTAACACTGTTGGCCGTTTCCAAACTCGACTGAAGGGATTCACACATGGCATCCTTGCCATCTTGCACGAGAGCAAGGAACCCATCCCTTTCATCCCCTCTGGGAATATGCTCAGCAGCAAGATAAACAATTCCACAGGGTGTGTGAAAATCTTGGCAAGGCACAAGTGGAGTTGGCAGATTTCAGCGCCATACTCTCCGCAGAAAAACCCCTGCGTGCTCAATCGTCGAAGTGGGTCTACCCTATCAAGAGGGATGGTAGGGTACGCTGTCTGCCTTGAGGTGGCCATAGCCACCTAAACCACCAAACTCCCAAGAGTGGGGCTAGATGAAATGTAGCTGGGGTCGCTACCGGAACAGCGGTATTTTTGTGGTTAACGCTTTAACAGCCGGAAGAGATTCGAGTGACTGCCAAGCAGCCGCCACCCTTTTCTGCAATGTCAGATGAAAAGGTAACACCGGGTCAGAGGACGGACCTTGATCCAAAATGTGTTAGATCATCCTTTACAAAACTTCAGGATGACTGGACCAGCCCAGATACTCCGTGACCCTAGCCATGAGCCTCCTGTAGGAGGACTCCGCATGAGCCCCAGGCTCAGGCCTGCCAAATTCCACCTCCGGAGAAGTGTCAAAACCACTGGCATCATGAAGAGATTGCCTCAACTCTACAAATTGACTGTCTCCAGAAAAGACAGGCGCACCATCAGGCTCAACATCGAAGTCTGACCTCTCCTCCTCATAGAGGTCATCCAGATGGAGGTAAAAGTCCTGCCTTGGGACAGAAGGTCTGGAGTCCACCACAGGCCTCACAGTTTTGGGAGTAGGCTTCCTTAGAGATCCCTGCTACTGTGGATCCTCAATCAGTAAATTTTTAGCAAAAGCCCCAAAGGCAAGGCTTCGGCATCGATAACGGCGCCGAGGGCTGGTGCGAAGGCAAAGCTTGGACGTTGGTATCCGACGGACACAGCGCCGGAGTAGACACCGACCTGAAGCCCTTACCAGGTTTCTGCGGTGTTGCTGGAGAAGAGGACAGAGACTTGGAAGCACGTCTCTTGCGACTATCCCGAGCCTCGTCCGAACGGGACCTCGAAGGTTCCCGAGTCACGTCAAGCACCCGAGCCTGAAGGCGTGAGAGCCATGGATCGAGACCATTCCTTGCCAGCTTCATCAGAAGGCGTGGACGGAACTGTGCCTTGCGAGATGAAGACTAGGAATGGCGGGAACCACTTGGATTCGAGACCCCCTCCCCCAGGACTCCATCCGATGCAGAGAGTCGCCCCTCGAATAGTCAGTGGACATCCCCTTAGACTTACAGGACTTACTGGGTTTAGAACCCCTACCTACCTGAACATTCCTCTTACAATCCCGCAAGGCCTTACCAGTCAGCGACTGGCATTTGGAACAATAGTCTGCATCGTGACTCTCGCCCAAGCAACACAAACAAATGCGATGCAGGTCGGTAATCGGCATTTTCGACTTGCAGTCACAGCAAGTCTTGAAGCCAGACCGCGGAAACGGAGGGCTCTAAGAAGACGACATTCACGAGGAATACACAAGGCAAACAAATTTGCGTAAAAAAACGGAACTGAGGCTGCGGGCGCCATGCATCCCATTTAGAACATCCGGTGACATCACCCTTGATGGAGGCCTTCGAGGGACATCGACACAGGACTCCCTCTGCCGAAAAAGTTTCCAAGTACACAGCTGTGGACATTACATGTCAAAGATGTGTAATATGTTGGAGGACAATCCATTCGGAGTAGACATACAATTTTACCAACTATGCAGTTAGAAAACACGCAGAGGCAACACAGTTTTGAGCAGCTGTGCGGAAAAATTTCACCCAGGCAACAGGCACAGTGCATGCCTCTTATACAGACACCAGTGCCATACTCGAGGCGGATGAGGCCTTTTTTTAGAGACACAAAGCCAGCAATGACTACACACTCTGCCGAGAAATGTTTCCGAGCTGCAAGCAGGATATCCAAGTATATCAAAGATGAGGGAATACGTGTGAGGACAATACACTTTTTATACTGCACCTGTTCTGTGGTTGGAGAGACTCCATTTCATTCAATCGTCAAGGAGTTGTTTAGCCTCTCAGCCGTTGTGAAAATAAACTTTGTCATTAAACCAATGTTCTATTTTCACAACAAAGTTTATTTTCACAACAATGTGCATTCACTTCTGGCTATTTTATAGAGTGCAGAGATCAAGGTAAACACTTGCGGCTTCAAAATTCACAATTATCTACCAGTTTTAAACTTTCTATTCAGCTTTTCATCATCCATCAGCATTGGTCAGGTTACACAGCTGTGGAGTTAGGATTAGAAGTATTCTGATCTTCGGGATGGTGAATTTGTTCAGGTACAAAAGGTAAACCCAGAGCAATTCAGTCACCATCACCACCGTAAATTAGGCATAACGAGCATAAATTAGGCAAATCAGTCTGATGTGGGAGATGCCGATGTGTCCGTGATATGCAGGAAAACTCAACTGGGTACGAAACCCTTTAGGAGGAATGAAGGCTTCAATAGAGCAACTCTGCAATAAAGCACACATCGACCTTCCAGTCTTAAAAGCTTGTGCACGTTTGCTTGACCTCCAAAAAAGGTAACGTTTCCAAGCACCTGCACTCTTGGGTCCGATCATGGTAATAATGGAGTGCCCTCAACATTTAGCGAGGGACCCATTTTTTGCATCAGACATGAGATTTTGTAATCCCACAAGATATTGCCACACTTACAATGGTCATCTGAATTAATTCTTGGAACAAAAGGGGTGAGTTTACAGAAGCGCCTTATCCTGGAACTCCGAGGGGTGCCCCTGCAGAGAGCTCAGATCTCACTGACCCTGTGCCTTGGCCACCAAAAATGCATGTTTGCAGGAGACCAAGCAAATATCTGGTTGTCATCAGTGCAAGTCTAAGGCATATAGCTATCAAAACAAACAGCAGCAGCTCCCATTGAAGGGGAGGTTACGGAGTGGGGTAGAAGACAATCCAAGGGGCAGTTGCTTGGGAAGGAGGTGCAGTGAGAGTTTATAGCGACTGGTTGCCATCTCTCGGGTATAGGTGCCCATCTGCAGACCAAAAGAGGTCAGAGTTTATGAAAGGTCATAATCCAAAGAGCAAGCAAGGATTCTTAATCTCAAATCACCAGTGGCAGCACCTAATCCATGCGTTCTTGTACCGCGTGGATAGATTCCTTCCTTGCTGCCAATATATATTGCGCAAGGTGTCAGCCGAAAAGCCAAGATGACAACGCAAACCACTTAAGGTCCAGGCCGCTAGGTACACTGAGGGGCAGTGTGCAGAATTCTGCCTCACATCTGCAACAATAGGTCTAGTTGGCTGGACAAGTTCAGGATGTCAGAAAAACAAAAAAATCAGGCAAGACAAGTAGCCATTAATGTTACCAAGCAGCCTCTTGACCTAAAATACCAATAAGTTCTGATAAATTAGGGAGAGTTAATAGTCGAGGCATACAAGCCTTCACAAGAACAACCTTCCCCAGGGAACTGTTGCAGGCACAGAGGCTATGCCCTGTTCTGAACTATGTGGTGGGAAAAACGCCAGTGTCACCTCTTAGTTTAACCCACTCTGTTGGCTCAGGCAAGGCAGTGACAAGAATCCAGCCCTAACACTAGCTACCGTGACCAACAGCCCACTCCCACATCTTCACTCCCAGAAGGTCTAGCTAAATGTCAAATTGCAAGCTTTATTCCAGAATTCAATGCATCAAGAATGGGGATCTGTAGCCTGTGACCAGATGGCTCTCAAACGAGCTGTCGTCCGTGCTTTGAGAGAAGAGGCCAAACAACCTCTAACTTCAAGCCACCATTGAGGTTCGACTAAGGAAGAGTTAAGTGGAGAGCATGTCTTTCCATTGTGGGGATAATCCAGGCACAGTACTCCAGTGGAAGTTTAAGACCTATCCTGAGAGACCATCAAAGAAGGCTGGGTAGTGGTCAAAGGTCTCAGGGTGACCAACATCTTGATCAAAGTTCTCACCAGTCAGTCGTCCAGGTATGGGCACATCTGGACAACCGCGAGATGGAGATTTTGGAACCGAAGAGGCGAATGCAATAGCCTTCAACTGTACGGCAGGTGAAGGAGTTCCAGTTCCTTCACACCATCTGAAGAGCTCCTCTGTCTGGTCCACAAGCAACTATGAGCCAATGTGCACCAAAGGAGGGTGCAATAGGGGGAAAAAAAAACCAGCGGCAATAGAACTGATTTTTTATTTTTATTTTTATCGCGTTCGTAGACCGGTTACTACTGATAAGACCCAAGAGTGATCTTGCCCTTCCAAGCTCCAACATGGAGGAACACACCTCCAATGGAGTTCTGCGACACCAAACACAAACAACCTTTGATGGTGCTGCCTCCTGTTCCAAACTGGAGACAAAAAACAAAGTTGCAAAACAATGGCTTCTTCATATGAAGGCTGGGGGACCCATTAGCTTACCTGGCCTTTGTCTTTCAAACCTTGGAGGCCTGAGAAGGCACACAAGCTAAACTCCTCCCAGGAACTCTCCACGGTACGTTTTGGGCTGAGGCTGTGTTGGCACAGGAAGCAATTTGGCATTTAGCTCATCATCCGTTTGACTACGGAAGAGGTCCAACTCAGCAATCTGACGTTCTGGTAGTTTATCTTGGGCCTATTTAGTGAATTTGGATGCATGAAGCCAAACCTGCCTACACACATTCAGCCCTGGTGCTACACACTTTATGAACAATATGCACAGCTGCTTCCAAAAAGCAGCCTAAGCAACCGCAGACTTTCCCAAAGTCTGCCTTGAACTGCTCTGGTGGAATGAACGTTTAAAATGCTGCCACTAACACCTCAGTATTAGCATGCCTCTGGTGTAGACCAGAGTTCGCAAATGTTTTCCTGCCCACTGCAATAAGAGCTGGGTTTTCCCGACTCAATCTATGGGTAGGCGATTGAGAGAATGGCTAATGAGTACGAGATGAGGCACCAACAACTGAAGGGGTGGCTGGAAGCATGAAGCCAGGGCAACCTGCTCCAAGCGGGTGATATATAATGTCAAATTAGGCCATTCTTTGTGGTTTATTTCCCATTTTTCTGGCTCAGCCAGTAGTTCCGTTTGCTGGCATATCCCAGACATCTGATGCTCTGATCAAATGCACACCAGCTAGACACAGCTTGAGGGGTCAGAAATGTGAGGCAAACAACTTTGTTAAGGTGTCATCTTATTCAACTCAAAAGGGTTTGATGAACGCCTCGCTAGCACTACCGGATGAGTATTTCTCTTGCCTAAAACTAAAGGAATCACTAACAAAAAAAATACAGTCTCTCACACTTGTACATATAACAAACTCAACAAGGTAATATATGGCAATTCAGCTACAACAAATTAACAGTTATATTCAAGACCATGTAACATTCTCCTTGTAACCTGGGCGATTTCCCCTTGCCCACGATTTCAAACGACGGTTGCAAGAATAAGGAAATCCATCTGGCAAAAAAGTTCTAATAGCCAATAAATCTCAATTGGACTGGACGAACAGTTCAAAATGTTCAACAAATCTTTGCTCTCCCCAATTGGGCAGAGAGCTCTACATAACTTGCCTGCACAAAATAAGTATACTTCAACAGTTGATCAAGAACAAAACAGCTGTCATGATATATTTTAACAGTTCACAAAATTCTTGCATCAGCAACATTGATTTATCAGGATGATTCCGAAATTATTCAAAATGTGTTTGTGGTCTTGCCACTTCCCACGCCACAGTACTTAAATGACTTCCGTCTGGTCCACTAACGTGCCAGGCCTATACTACAAGGTCCCTTGTCCTGGTGTACTCCCCTGCCAGGACTGTTATAACTATGTCTTCTACAAGTACTCCTGTGGTTTAGTTTTTCTTCACACAACTCAGAAAGTCATGATTTGATCAACAAGTTTGACTTCTGGGAAAACATGACACATTGGTGCAGTTTATTCCATACTAGATTGCCACATGCAATGAACGTTATACCCCTCTCCTCCTGAACACCTGTCAGAAAGGCAGACTTCCTGCCACTAGTTTTCCTCACTCATGTCAACCAAGCACTGATCACGATTTTCCTAATCCTGCTCTTTGGCAACAATTGCAATTGCTTAGGTCAGTTCTCCCATTGCTTATTTCTCCATCGGACAATAGGGTTTAAACACAACTGGCTTCTTAATAGACTTAGATTGGCTTTGGCAATGATGGTTTAACTGGTTTAGTTATGGCATTCTTTTGGCTTTGGCAAGTTGTTTATATTGGTTTCTAACAATATTGCCCTCTCGTGGTGTTAGTTATCTGACCTTCAAATTCAACACATGGCGGTTCTGTTGGTCAGGTTTTTGTATACCCTTTCTCTTAGTTTCAGATTGGCTTTTAAAATACGTTTTTCTGCTTTACATCAGTTCGACATGCAGAATACTTTCTGCAACTTTGGTTTTCTTTTATTTGTTCTATAAGCAAAACTCCTGGGCTTGGTCAGCGGGCGGTTACAGAGAACTTCAGGGGTCACAGATTAGTGAACTCATTGGATTTGGCTTGCGTGTCCGCTCGCTCCGCTGCCTTCAGGTGTTCTGCTTCTGCTCCAGGCAACAAAGAAAACGGCTTCACTTGGTCTTCCCTGGGCCGCGGTAGTCAGACAAGGAGAGTTCCTTGCTCCAAAGGCTCTTTGGTGCTCGTCTGAACGTGGCGAAGGCTGATCAACAGTGTGCTTCCTACGGGCTACCTATGCAACTGAAGTCTGACCTTCTCAGAGCCAGCATCCTTACTGGAAAACTACGGTGACTCCAGTGTTCCACTTCAGTTTCAGATGACACTTCACCTCCCGCTACTGCCCTCTCCTACTCTCCATCGCCTGCACCTGAGAGGGGCTTTTATGCCTCCTGGTTTCCCTCAGGTGTGGGTCATGAGCCTTATTAAACTGCAGATCAGGGCTTCTGTATCCCTCTTCTTCGTCCCAGTACTTTGGGCATTGTGGAACTCGAAGTCCCCAATGTTCAACTTACTTTTATGAATGGGAATAGGATTACAAAATCCCTCCATCCTCAATTACCCTTTTTATAGTTTTCAGAATCGAAGATGTCAATATTAAGGGATTACTTTTACCCTTAGCCGGTTGATCGTATGAGTTTTCACCTTTATACATGGACATGATTTTGGAAGGGGGATTTTTATTCGCAACATATGACTTGTAACAGTTTTCACCATCTTCAAAATAATTAGCTATGGGCAAGAAAAGCTCCTTCCGACAACAAGCTATTATGACTCCTGCATCACTGACACTTCCTCTTCCGAGAAAGACAAATATTGTCTCTCCCAAAATCACCAACCTCCGAGTAACCCATTTAGGTGCATTTTTCTATGGCCCTTTTTAAAACGATTTGCTCCACCTGCAAGAGCAGCACTGCCTGGTAAGGTGGTGTTGTAGGAGGGTAATGCCAATATTGGAAGCCTGTATTCCTTTGGTACCATCTGTAGGCCCCAATGTTCTGTGCCCAATGTCCCTCATTCCTTGACAAAATCGTTCAGTCTGTCAACCACCCAGAGTTGTGCTGCAAGGGTACACTGGTTTCCCAAGGCAAGCTGTTGGCTGTGTAGCAGCCCTCTTCTGGCATCTGCATGACCAACTCACAGGGCTCTCCTGCATCACTTAAGTTTTCAGCATATGATATAAGTAATTCATAATGCACCGGTACACAAGTGTTTCTAGGCACAACAAGACAAAAAGGGGGAACAGACGGACACCACAATGATTTTACGAGTCTTTGTGTCATTCAGATTGCGCAAGAGGGAAGGGGGGGGGCCAGGGCGGTGCAGGTAATTCAGTAAGCGCTGCCGGAGGGTGGTTCATAAGCTCACAAGTGCAGAGAGGGACAGTAGGGTTGCAGATACAAAAGTACACAGATCTATAGTGTTGCGCAGTTCATATCTCTGGTAGCCAACAGGCCCAAATATCTGTATCTGGACTTCTCTGGTATGCTCAAACATACCCCAGAGCTCATCCTGAAAAGGCATGTCCATAATCGTAAGTTAACTCCAGGTAAACCTCTAGGAGGATGGACATGAACTAAGAGGAGAGAACTAAGTGCAGGCTAGGTCCATTTGCCAAAGCCCGCTGGATGGTCATTACCACAAAGCCATGTAGAGACTACTGCATCATCACCCTCCTCCCCAGGAGAGCTTAGGGTTTCTTTTGGGCAACTTACACAAAAGAATTTGCTGTTAGCATGAGAAGAGCATATGGGCAACAGAGTTCAGAATGATCACCACTGTTATTCAATATCCATAACTACCATTATTCAAAATTTCAATATTCACTCTTATAGCGATCACATTGAACTGTAAAAGGGTTCTGGCAAAGATGCTTGCCCACGATAAATCCCAGCAGGCTAAGCACTCCAGCTTAATCCACCAAAAACAGCAATGATGCATCTTGGCACAACACTTTACAGGATCCCTTGCAACACCCCTCGTCACCTATACCGTTTGGCCTTCCCAGACGACACTATCCAATCTTGTAAACAAAACTGTCATATGCCCCTTCTTTCGCATTTATCTACTTAGGCGTGTTTTGCCATACCTCCCACAAGCACCACAATTGGAGCATTGGTGTACTCTACTAGGTCAACCAGGTATTTTCAGAGGTTCCCTCCATATAGACCAATTTACAGTATTCAGTTATAAATAAAACCAACTGCAGTATTTTGTGATAAGTCAAAGATTCCTGAATCTCTCCTGCTAGGAAGAGCGTATATTGGCTACCCATACAACTCCAAATCATTTTCAAGGTTCTGTGTCTTGTTTAAGTGTGAACATGGCACCACCCCACATTAACTGGCTGATAAAACCCAACAGTATCAACCCGCACATTCTTTGCATGCTTCCCCATCTACATCTTCGGAAAGTACAAGAACTGCTGCCCCAACTAGAAGCAACAGACTTCAGTGTTATGCCCCAGGTTATGGAACAACCTACCGCTCTTCACACCGAATTCACTTGATGCATTTTGCAAACATTTAAAACTCGGTCTGAATCTCAGCTTGGAACACAAGATTCTTTTAATCATGCATATTGCCTTACTTGTAAAACTTGCACCCAGATGCAAATTCTTCTGTATGGTAACGTCTAGTTATGTGCCTTATAAATATATTTAAATGACCACACAACAGTTAAGTAGCATTTTTCAAACCCCTCGTAAGGGACTAAACTAGAGCCAGTCCCCTACAAAGTGTCAGAGGGTGTCACAAAGAGGACCCCTGGGTGAAAATCACAAAGCACCACCCCACCCAGGTCCAGCCAGACACCCCATTTGAACCTAGGTGGGCTTTGACTGCCGACAAGTCTACCTAGTCAATACAGTAGGCCTACTTATAGGAAAATCTTCAAGGACCCGGTAGGGTCCATTACTAGGATTATCAACTTCAGCTTGAAAATATAAGAAACTGAGCTGTGGCAGCCTGACACTTGTTCAATGTTCGTAGGACTGCAACTTCATAGTTCAAAGTTCACATTTCTGTAATAGCTTCACGGGTTACCTACACTGCTCCCAATCCCTACTGCTGCACCAGTTGATCCTCAGCCCCCACCCCTGCTGCAGGCGAGGGTCACAGATGTCAAGCAGAAGTGCCTCCTCTCCCTGGCTCAGAGCTGGCCTTTCCCCACACTTGGACAGTCCTGTGCCGCCTCCCAGCAGGACACATGAACTTGGATGACCATGAGCCTCCTTGCAGTGCCCTTGTAACATTAGTTTGGGGGGGGGGGGGTCCTGAAAATCCTTCAGTATCTTGAATAGCTCACCGACATTAGAGCAAGCGTTATTAACCCGAATGTTGAATAGGATGACGAAGAAACTATTGCAGTCTTGAATTTCTTTACTGTTAGTTTGTACTGAAGTAATGAGGTGGGGTTGGGGTTTTTACACCATGCTCTTTCAGAGCCCCTTTTCGCTTGACGGGCAGAGACGACAGTCAGAAAACCAGGTGTATTTTTTTGGTTGTGGGGGGCCAGGCCAGAAATGGCTTGTTTTAAAGAGGTAAAGTGTTCTACTAGCGGGGAAGGCAGAGAAACTAGACAGTGGCTTAAGGTTCGATGACAAATGTGTCGAAAGACGATCTGGTGTAAAAAAAAATAAAAAAAATATATATATTATATAACAAACACGCTTGGTGATCCGGGGTAAAGCATTCACTTGGGTTTCAGACGATTCAGTGTGGCCTGAATCAGAAAATGGTCGGACCATGCACAGGGTAATACTTGCAGGTGAGAGATGGGGGAGATTTTCGGAAACCAACCAATCCAAGGTGTGCCCTCCTAGATGGGTTGCAGCATCCACCCACTGTCCAAGTCCTAAGGAGTCAGAAAGGGAGAGGCCCCCGTTTATCCAATATGTCATTGGCCCAGTAATTAAGATGACCCAAGAGGATTAATGGATTCCTAGACTTGGTAATATGGGCAATTACTTCCATAATTTGTTCCTCAAAATATATCATGGCTCTGGGGGTTGGGGTCTATATAAAAAAAACGACCACATTCAATGAGGAATTCTGAGGTTTTAATTTTGACCCATTATATCACAGTGATCAGGACTGTCATGTGGAATGACAAGCGTCATGGTGCTACTTACATATTGGGTCAGGTGTCCAGTCAATTTGTCGAAAAAAAAACTGGTCGACTGCAATTTGATCGAAAACCAAATGGTCGAATTTTTTTTTTATTTATATATTTATTTTTCA
Source organism: Ambystoma mexicanum (assembly GCF_040938575.1). Classification (NCBI taxonomy): domain Eukaryota; kingdom Metazoa; phylum Chordata; class Amphibia; order Caudata; family Ambystomatidae; genus Ambystoma; species Ambystoma mexicanum. The sequence continues at coordinate 816,607,921 of NC_090927.1, forward strand.
GGTTTTCGTTTAGTAAAAAAAAAAAAAAGGGGGTTTTAGAGAAAAAAAAGGGGGTTGGGGGACCCCCCAAAAAAAAAATAATAAAAAAAAAATAGACCATTTGGTTTTCGACCAAATTGGTTCGACCATTTGTCTGGTCGACCAATTTTTTTCGACCAAATGTCTGGCAACCATTGGGTCACCCCTCCCCCTTTACTCCCTTCTTGATCAGCACGAAAGATTGTGTAGTTGGAGGGAGAGGGTAGGGTAGCATTGTTGGGGGTTTAATCAGGTTTCTGTAAGAGCAAACATATCAGGCCCTCTTTCTAACAAGTGGTCAGCTACCACGGAAGAATCAAAGCAGTCTTTCGCAAGGGGAACATTGGCCACCCCAGAGTCTCCATACTCCCCTATGAAGATCCAGTGCCTACAATCAACATACCCATGTCATTTGACGAGGTCCTGGGCCTATGCGCACCTCATCTGCCCCCCCCAACCCGCCATCCCCGGTATCAAGGGCGGTTGTCATCTGTGACCGTACGCTCACAAAGGGGGCTGGGTGGATGGGAAGGCACAAGGTGGCGATTGACATGTACTAGTCGAAGGGGGTCTAGCTTGTAAGGGCCATTGCTACCCCAGATACGATCTCAAGACTCATCTTTGAAGACCCAGTCCATGCAATCAACACAAGTGTGCAACTATTCGAGACCCTGTGCACTTCGCTTCATCCTTATACACCCACTCCCTTATCAAAAAGGCACCAATCGCGTAAGCATGCGCTCACAATAGTTGGTTGTGGATGCTCATATTGTTCTTTGCCATTCGAGGTCATCAAACCCTCACCGCAATAATCTTTAAACGTAGCCAAATATGGCTAGTGGGAGACTTTGTGTTAATTCCCTCCACCTTAGAGACCCCCAGCAACTTTGAGGACCCGATTTGTTTTTTTTTTTGTTTTTTTAACCTGGAGAGCACCAGACCTTTTTTGTGTATTTTAATGTGAATTTGTACACTCTTGGTTGTGATGTCAAACTCTATAGGCATCTTTTACATTGTGTCACAGCACCTTCAGTGCAGTGACACAGGGAAGTCTTCGATTTCCCAAAGGTTTAAAAACCTTATCTGGGATAAACTACTGGTTCCCAGAGCAGTAGAGTGAAATGGACTTTAATTGCACTTGTAACTTTCTAGACCCAGCACACACTATCTTACAATAGAGTGCTGGAAGGGTTACTTGGTATCCCCTTTGTCTAGAGTCTCATGTAACATTTTTATGTTAGCCTTTCCTCACTGAATGGCCGGTAGCAGTGGTTTACTTGTTACTATCATTATGGGATTTTACAGCGGGCTGCATCTGCTGTCACAGTAAAGCACCCGTGGGTGCCATTTTGTCAAAATGGCACCAGTCTTTTTTTGCAATTTCTTTGTGGAACGGTCCTGCTTGAGATTTACTCTGCGCGCCAAACCAGGTTTGGTCCCTGAGTGAAGACCGCCTCTGGCTCCAGAGTTGTCTGGCAGGGGCAGGAAGCAAGGGAGGTGCCTGAAACTCCCTGCGCTTAGTCTCCTCGGAGACAAGAATGCACTTAGGGGATTGGCCGGCTGGCTGTCAACGACAGCCACCATGCTGGGTGACTGACAGCTAGGCTGGAATGAAGCAAGCTGCACACTATTTTTTTTTTTTTTAAAAAGGTGGCTTTTTGGCTTGGAAGACAGTCGACCACAGGACAAAGTAATCCAAAGAACTTGAAGAGGACGCCCGCTGCAACTCCTGGACCATTGTTTGCCCGGTGAAGCCCTGCTGCTGTGCTCAAACTCCAAATTCATAGACGGAGAAGCCCCTGCAAGGACGACTTCTCACTTTCAGTTGGTGAGACCAATCAACTCCAAAGTAAGCCACCTGGATATATTCTCAAAGCTGGTCAAGTTTCCACTGCAGTCGCTGCTGGAACCGGAAAACCAGGGAGGAACACCAGCTTGCGTTCTCGCTGTGACAGACCATTGAAAGTACTTTGTTTGCATGTCTGGTCACAACGTTACTGGGCAGTTACCAAACTGTACAGCACTGTTTTTGCTACATTGTTAGTTGAATCACTGTCATACATAATTTATCTCTAATAAGGTTTTCTAGATAGTCAGGACTATCAAACAATGCCTTAATAGATCGTTTTGGCACGCCCAATACCAGCCATGTGAAAACTCTGGGTATAGATGAGCAAAGGATCTGGCGTTGATAAAACAAAGCTGTCAAATTATGTATTCGTTATCAGAGATTGACAGCAGAGGCATGGATGTCAGAGGACATGAGGGGCAATCGATTCCGCGTCCGCAGCATGCACTTCTCTGAAGAGATGCATGAACCTTCAAAGTTCACCAAAAAGCGTTGCCCTAAACTCCTTACTTCCCAATGCTGTTACAACTGTATTTCAGCACACTGAGTCAGTGTAGTGAATGTTCAAACACTGATCTATGTGCATATAGGCACAGATACAGTGTGACAATGTATTGAACCTGTGTCAATAGGTAGAGATTAATTGATTTGAGTTAATGTAAGATGGTATATTTTGACAATGTATCTATATTGTTAAAATTTACACATTTAAAATTGTACACTTTGTCCATGATAACATCCATACTTGTGGGTTACACAAAATGTTCACTGCAATGTGAGCATTTCTAAAAACATTAATAGCAGTATATGAAAATTGGTTATTTTACAAAAAGTGATACAATGCCATTACGTAGACCAGATGGAAGTCCAGGCCGTTACCGGTGAGGAAGACGGACACCTCAAATATCCAAACTGAGCCCTACGGGCAAGTAAACAGATTTATGGTGTGTTCAAATTGTCCATTTTGTATTACTTATGAATATATACATTCAATAAAGGAACAAGCTTTAACAAACAACAATTATGAATTAAGCTCACTTCCCTTTCAAGTAATTTTTCCCCATTTGTCATTTATAGGGGGACTAGATCAGATGTACAAGGTAATGTTCAACTTAAAAAAATTGATTTGCTAAGTTATCCATTCTATGTACTTTATTTTGCTACAGGGGATGCGGGATGCAGGTACTACGGCAACATACCCATCCGCCTCACCGGTTGCCATTGAAGAGGTACAACACGTGTTACTTCATTGAATGAAATCAATGATTAATAAAAATGGTTTAAGTAATACCAAATGAGCAGTCTGGTTGTAATCACTTTCCTACATGCAACACGGACAGTTATCCATCCCATAAATTATGATGTAGAAGAATTACATGGAATCTTCTCAAAAAGGCCCATCTATGTATTAAGATAATGTTGCTCGACATCTAAAGTGCCATTAATGAAAAGCAACATCACAATACAGCATATTTTGTGTCAATGTAATCTGTTCATTTTTTGCAGGCTGACAGCATAGTGCCAACACCAATTCCCTATGTCAGTGAAGTAAACTGGTACATATCAAAATCGATTGTAAGTAAACTACAATTTTAAACAATGTTAGACTATTTTTAAATACATTTTTTAAAGTTTAGATGAAAGAAATTGTTTTTTTAAATCGTGATTTACCATTTGTTTTCTGGATAACTAATGGCGGAAAGCCAGACAACTTTACTAATGAAGATGTAATCTTTGTGATCAAAAGAAGTTAAATGGTCCAACCAGTATCCACTTTGAATGTGTTCAGTACAAAGAGTCTACTACTGAAGCGGTCGTGATGAAGACATATTGACCACAGGTATACATACAAACAATTTAGCATCTATTGTACCTTTAATGTAACTTAGGCATATTGACGTATTCGGGTCGTAATTTTATGTATGTCATGTGAAATGGAATATTACAACTTTGTGAATGCCATGTTACAGTTGGGTGATGAAATTGGCGACTCAAGATTGACCAAAGCACTCAGAAAAACGTGGCTGTTTCGAAAATGTTGAATTGGTGTTGTATTGCAAGTTTGATATTCATACATACAGTAAGTGAAATAAATGCTTGTTTTGTTTAAATGTATTAGATGCCTAGGAAGACTCCAACCACACCACTAACAAATGTCGCTTGCCAAACTAATTGGAAGCATTAATTGGAAGCAACTAATCTGTGCAGTTGATAATGTTCTTCCGAATGTTCAGAGTCGGAATGCGGATCTCCAGTGGCCGGAATTTGTAGGTCGCAAGGGATCATTGGTACATAAAGTCCACAAGAAGTGTTTCATCATTACTATGATCCTCCCACACAAACCACACCCTCAAAACAAACTAAAGATGAAATATCAGATTGAAATAATCTTCGATCCACTATGTTCATGACCCTGACTTTACTATTCCTAGTGTGGTGGACTTCAACACTGGAGAATCGCAAACACTGTACTGCAGGACGAATGGTTATTACAGGAGCCAAAATACCATGCATTTGACAGCTGCCCGATAAAGATTATACAAATGACTAAATGTGCCCATGGGATAAGTAGAAGGATTTGTGGGGAGTCATTTGTTCTTCTGATTTGTTCAGTGGATCCACGTTCAGAAAGATTAAGTTTCTGTAAATTTGTAGGACTTTAGTTCCTTGGGGAAACGGCTTACTACAAATACCATAGAAAGTACTTGTTCCCCTTTTAATGAGGCCTGGAATCTCAACGGCCACAGATCATGCCCTCGCTGGCAAAAGGGTCAGGCTGGATATAGTCCTGGCTTTTTTGGCCATACTTCACTTCCAGGACATGGACACAAATAAGTTTTAAAAACTAAACAAAAAAAAAAAAAATAGTCCTGCCGTGGTGCAAGTGCCTGAATGTTCATCATGGAGAATGACAAATGTACTCACTGTAGCGACTACCTTACCCAGTCCATTCCTCCATACTGTTGGGACATTCCATCAATCAGGACGGGAGCACTTTAAGCATAAAGAATTAAACTTTTTGTCCTTTTATTTTTACTTGGGGCCACCGCACGTGACCGTAGCCCTGCTTTACTGAGCTGCGCCCCGCACATCCCCTTCAATCCTTCTCTATCGCCAGGTGGAAGGACCATTTAGCAAAATACAGGATACTTATTGGAGCGGACAGGCGTATGGAGGAAAGGGGACTCTAGACTAGGAGTAAGGTAGTCACTATGGTGAGTAACTGTCATACTCCATACGTTTGGGAGATTCCCAAGCACTGACCAAAGAAAACGGGGAGGATGGAAATGTCCCTTGTTGGAACAAGTTTTTAAGAACTGCCTGGCCGAACTGGGCATCTGCCAGGGAGCTCGGGTCAAGACAATGTCTGCAAAAAGCCAAAGGGGAAGCCCACAAGCGGCCTTGGCTATGGACTCCCAAAGGACATGGAAGGCAACAGCAGCCGCCTTGCCAAGGACCAAAGAAAGATCAGATCTTGTGCAACAGTCCGACGATTTCTGCCAATTCACCGACAGCCCCAGGTGGAACAGGAGCTGTAGGAGTGACTGAAGATTGGCTGTTGCAGCTTGTGGGCAAGACAAGGACTGCGCAGACACCAATCGTCCAAATATGGATATACATGAGTTCCCTGCCGTCTGAGGAATGCTGCGATGACGACCATCATCGCAGTAAAGACACGTGGTGCCAAGTTCAGAAACTGTTGCACTCGATACTGGAAGTGTTCCGTTCCCACAGAGAACCGCAGGTATTTCCAATACAGGCTCCAGATCAGGATATGAATGTAGGCGTCCTGAAGATCTACCACAGTGAGGCAATCTCCCTTCCAGAGAAAAGACCTTATCTGGCTGGGCGCAGTCATCTTGAATTTCGCATGGGGTAGGAAGAGATTGAGGTGGAGGATAGAGCGCAGGCAAGCCTGGTTGGGGCACTGTAAACCGACATATGTTTAATAAGTATAACGGGAAAGAATTCTATTCCCCAGTGATAAATCTACTGGTCTAAAGAATCCGATGACCTACCATCATTAAGAACAGAAAAAATAAAACTACAACCAGTTGCATCCAAAGGGATCTCTAGAGAGGGGTAGTCGAACTGTCTTATCTCCATCTCATAAATACTCCTATTGTACAGATTCAACATCCCCTAAAACAAAAATATGGGAAAACCCACTAATTTTTTTTCCCCCTTCTGTTTCATCATGAACAACATACCCTGCACTGGGAGCCATTAGGTCAACCACATAAATGGCCTATCCAAACTACCCTGTTTCTGGCATCACCCCATCCCCTGCCCCACATGTCACCCTTCCCGCATATTCTAAACCTCTCATCTCACCAACTTCAACCACAATATTCAGGGCATAGAACCCCTCTCAGAATAGATCATCCACAGACCCATAACATTCTAGAAGACAGTCTCCCTCGTCCCATCCTGGGAAAGACCAGACACCTTAGTTTGATCACGTACCATGCCTCGCTCTCACGGTCATACATCAACCCCGATAATACCCAAGCAGACACTACCTGAAGTGCTCCCTTGTTACCACAAGCCCACAGTAACTCACACAAGCACCCACTACACCGTATTCAGAGACCCCCATGACTGCAGCAACTCCCAACCAGGGACCACCTACCAGGTTTCAAGGCACCCTCATCAATGCCCGTTCTCTAGGAGCTCACGCCATCGAAATACATGATCTTATCACTGAACAACAACTAGACCTCTTAGTAGTCACAGAATCCTGGGTGCATCAAGCCTCTGGACCACTGCTGACGATCGCCATCCCACCGCACTATACCATCTTTAGGACCAATAGATCATACTCGCATGGACGTTGTGTAGCCATCATAGACGAGACAAACCTGCAATTAAGATCCTGCCCCATCCAAAACATTGCAGGCTATGAACTACTACTAGCTAAATTCAACACTAATGAAAACCTCGATCAACATCGTGGTCGTCTACAGAGCCTCCAGCAGCCATCCGGAAGTAGACATCCTGCTGTTACTAGCACCTCATTAAACCCAACAGCAATGTATTATCCTTGGAGATTTGAACCTAGGATTTAACGACAACCAAGACCCCAAAGCAGAAGCTTTACACTTCTCTCTTAAGGATATGAACTTCACACAACTGGTGAATGCACCCACCCATATTAAAGGAAGAACACTAGATCCTCTCCCTCTCAACACGTACATAACTATTAATTCAATCTCACCCCTAGACTGGGCCGACAACCACAGCATCAAGTTCACCATTATCTCTAAAGAATCACACCCACTCAAAACTAACGCAACACTTCCGAAACTAGAAATATGCGCAAGCTCACACCTGACAACTTTGCCCCCTTACTAAGTAAATCGCTAGACACCATATCCATTACCAGTGACAACCCCTGCACTCTTGCAGAGTCCCACCATAAATCTCACCGCCACCATCAATGCCGCAGCCCCACTATCAAGACGCAACGCGCCGACAAACAAACCTGTTTTTGGTTCAAGACCTAGTACTACTAAGGAGAACCAAACGCGCCCTAGAACATGCCCACAAAAGACATTCCACTACAGAGTCCGAATCTGCCTTCCAGGCAGCTAACAAAACAAAACTGCTGTCATCACTCAAGGCCAATGCTTACAATACTCGGATCAGCACTGCTGCATCGGATTCCAAAGAACTTTTCTCGATCCTGATAGAACTGAAGACACCACCCCTGTCACAGCCACTGCTAATTCCAGTAAAGAATGGCGTACCACCATTCAAGATGCCCTAGCTGCCAAGATTGCTCTTCTACAAAATAAAATAACAAAAAGGCAATTATTAGATGACAAATGTGCTACTTGGAACTCCCATACGAAACCTAATGCATTTGACCTTGTGGATCACAAACTGTGCACCACCTTAGCTAAATTCAAACGATGCCACCATATGGGTCAAAATGCCTTCTTGCCGAAACAAACCTCCAGAGTCTCCATATGTAAAGAAGCAGCAGACCCCATTGGAGTACCACAAGGCTCATGTCTATCTGCAACCTCTACAATGCATATACAGAGCTCCTTTTCTCTACCTTAGACAACATGGGTGTCATCTACACCGATTTTGCAGACGACACCCAGATCCTTATACCTCCCTCAGGTAACTATGCCCAAGACACACCAACAAAATGTATGCCATAATACAAAACTGGATGGCCCTGAATAGCCTTTGCCTCAACGATGAGCAGACAGATTCTCATTGTGGGCTCCCAAGCTAATATAGGTACTCTCCACCCAGACTACGTCGCCATCAACATTGACGGCATGATAATCCCTGTACAAGTAAACACCTTAGGAGTTTACCTCGACGCCAATCTCAAATTGGCCAAACATATACACTCTTCATCCACATCCTACACCGCCAAACTAATTGCCCCAAGCCGCCAATTTTGGACTCCGGCAAACTGCACTATCTTGTCCAGGGCTCTGGTATTATCAAAGCTTGATACTGCAACATGGTACTACTCGGAACATCCAACATCACTAAAATTACAACTAATACAAAACAAAGCATTAGGAATAAAAAAAATGTGATCATATCTCCAAGATTAGGAGAGATTCCCATTCAAAGCCAGAATCATTTTCAAAAGACTATGCATTGCATTCAAATGCCACTACAAAAAACACCCATCTACCTGAATAACGCTATAGTTAAAAAAAGAAGCTACTAGATCCCCAAGATCTAATAACCACTTACTCATGACAACTCCCCGTTTCAGAAATACCAGAGCCAGGGGTAGTAGTTTCCACTGTCTAACCCCTAAAAATTGGAACTCCCTCCCGATCAACAAAAAAAAGAGGCGTCTTTCATTGGCTTCAAAAAACGTCCTTAAAATCGTGGTTATTTAACCAATACCAATAAAACCCACAGTGTAAGAATGTGTAAATACTACTCATTTGTTGTGTCATTTTCAATCCTGTGTATTATTGTATATAGGTTCCATTTTTTTCATGACCAATTACTAAGCTGTCTGTAAGCTCACCGTGATACCCCAGGGTTTGGGTATGTAATAAATAAAATGAATAAATGCGAGCGATCTAACGGGTTACAAAGGTGGTTTGGGTTGTAAAAAAGTACAAAGAGACAACATACCCCTCTCTTACCCCATTTTACTCCAGGACAGGAAACTAATGTATTTATGGAATGGAAAAGTGCAGGGTGCGCAAAGCCTAGAACTTTCCAGTGGGATGAGGTCGTCATTTATACAACGCAAGCTAGAATCGGGATTTTCTTTAAAAAAAAAACAAAAAAAAAAAAAAAAAAAAAAACAAAAAAAAAAAAAAAAAAAAAACAAGATTTCAATACTTTCAAGTTAGACATTGGATCCTGACCCCCCCCTCCCGACCTTTCCAGTCCACGCAGCAGCCGTTGACACAACACCATTAGAAACAGATCCAGGGGATAAAGCCCTTATTTCAAAATTATACAAGTTGATGTGGGAGGAGGAAGCCAAGGGAATACCTAGCTATGCACAACGCTGGCAAACAACCTTGGGGGCGGAGGGGAAGAAAGAAGATCTGAATAGACATACTTATGGAAAACGATCCGTAAGCTCACCAGAACACTACAGATTTGCAAATATTGGAATAAACGGTGGTACTATACCCCAGCCTGACTGCTTCAAATAAAAAACACGTTTGGCCAATTGTTGGCAGGACTGTGGAGGAGTGGGGCATGGTAACATATGGTTGAGCTGTCCTAGGTTGACTAAATACTGGGAAGCAGTAAACAAGCACAGGATGACAATGTTCCCCCAACTTAGACCAAAATCGCTACGTGCATGTCCATTAATATTGCTCGAAGACTATTTGCGACAAACCAAAATCCACACAGGAGGCATATGTAATACTTAATCTAGCGGCCTTGCTGGTTATTGCACAAAATTGGAAAAAGAAAGAACCCCCACATTTTTCAGAATGGCTCAAAGTACGGAACCTTTGGGTACGGGAGTGGATAACTCATTCGATACAGGGAGATCATAATGCATTATCCAAGGACTGGCGCGAAGTGCTGGATTTCTTACATCAGGGCTATAATGCGATGTACTGCACGCAAATATTGCGCATACTGGGCATTGATCGACTTATATTGTAAATGTGAAGCTCATATGTTAGAAATACATTGTTTTCTAAGAGGTTACCGGTTGAAAGGGGGGACAGTGGGAGGGTGTAGAGGGGTAGGGTGGTACGGAGGGGTAGCAGGGTGTTAAATTGTATACGTGTTTTAAATGCAAACAAAAATTGTTTTACTACACCCCCCCCTCACTTCTAAAACACTCATTGGGAATTAAAATTACATTTTTACTCCTAAAAAAAAAACAAGGGAGTAAAATACTGCCACTTCCAAATCTTATCTGGAGCACTGGGTGGCCTAGATGGGCATTAAACTGCACAATTTTCTGCAAACTGTTGCCAATCAGTACTTCCCACAATGCCATGGAGTCAAAATGCACCTGTGACCCATAGGTTTCCGAGAACATTTCCTATCTTTGGGCACCCAGATCATTTTTTAATGAATTGGAATAAGTGCCATCTGGGTTAGCTGCATGCCTTGCAATAAGTCAGACCACAAATGGATTACATGATAACTTGCTGGTCCCAGTATTGTCTCACAAATGAGAATTTCTGGCACTAATAGGCTGGTAGCATTAGGGCCTTAACACGTGCAGACCAAGGGACTGAAATCAGGGCATCTATTGTGGTTTTGGTGCTGCACAATGAGAATGTTAGTCCTCAAGTTGTTGTCCCCAGTTTGTCACAAACTCCTTATTTAAATTTTTTATAACGTGCCACTCACCCATAGGTCTCAGGGTCAAATGGCATACCATCTGAAACCGTGTTAAAAGCTGCAATACTCTGCCTGGTCATAGCTTGGTTCCACTGCCAAACTTTCTAAATGTAGCTGCTGCCTTCATCTTGAGCAGTTGACACTGATGCAGTCAACTGATGGGCCTTTAATATTAATTTTCTTTCAGTTAGTCATGGCCACCTCGAAACAACATACTGTGAAAACAGCTTTGGGGTGGCAGAGAAACTATGACCCAGGCAAAACCTGGCTAGACATTTATGAAGAGAAAGACGCTCTGTGTGCAAGATGTACACTGTTTCAAACAGATTTGTGTTCTATGTGGAATTTCACAGCCTCATTGGTTTCTAGGATCAGTGGCTTTTCGGTGTTGCTCTGTTTACAAGCACCTGGAAACAGAGCAACACCGAAAAGCCAAAAAATTCAAGAATCGGAAAGCAACAGCGATTTGGACCTTTATTCTTATTTGTGAAAACAGGGAGAGCTTTGGCTACAGTAGAGGATCAGCATAGACTCACTGTGGGCAAGCTAACGGACATCATTTATACAATGGCAAATGAGGACATTCCTATTGAAATGTTTTCTGCAGTGCCGAGCAGAATTGTCATGGTGTTTACCTGGGCTCCAAGTACACTAATGCTGTAACAGGACAATTTGTATTGGAGGGTAACCTTGCAGAATAACTATTTAATATTCTCAAAACTGCTGATGCTTTTTCTGTTTTAATGGATAGTAGTACAGACAGCGGTGTAATAAGAGAAGGAGTTGGTGTACGTACTATGCTAAACACACAAAGCAGTGGAGTTAGCGATGGTCGCAGTGAGGGGTTGAAAAAGTCGTAAATGAAACGGGGCTCTCCTTAAAGAAAATGGGTTTTGGGGCTGATGGGGAAGCTGTTAACCTGGGTGTGAAAAGGCCTTGCTGCACTGCTCAGGCAACACATTAAATGGGTGTCGTTTGTCCACTATGAAGGATGCATTGATAAGACTTACTTTAGTGATGTGTCCAATACGTTAATTTTTTAATCAAAAAAGCCACAAAAAGGTTGTGTGAACTGCAATTAGCCATGGAACAGTCCATTCAGAAACCAAGGAAAGCTCATAGTACCGTTCGGTACAACATGAGTTACTTGCTACCCTGAATAAATCTTTCCCAGTTTGCACACATTTAGAAAGTATGGCAGCTGAACCAAGCCATAACCAGGCAAAAGACAGTATTGCAGCTTTTAACAGTTTCAGATGGTATGCCATCTGCCTTTATTAGTAGATGCTGCAACCGCTTGCTAGATTTTCCTCTTGCACTTCATAATGCCAGAAGTCAGTTCCATTTCTACTTTAAAAATGACACTGCAAACCTTAAGTGGAGAGACTGCCTTGGTAGGAAGTGAGCTACATACTTAATAGTGAGGTGGACAAATTGTCTGGAACCTGCAAGTGTTTCTGAAAAATTTCAAGCACCAGTGTACAAAATATGTCACAAACATTGACAAATCTTGTGAAGATAGATATGTCCTCAGTAAAAGACAATCTATAACTGTGCAAACGTTTTAAACACAGGATTATGGCCATCAGAGTTGGGAAAAAATATGGAAATAATGAAATTGTTGACTATAGTTTTTCAGTAGTTAAGTCCTGGAACAATTCAGTCTCAGTGGCAAGAGTTTCAAGTATACTGCCACCAAAAGAGATCTGGGTGAAACTGGCAAGCCTCTTGGGCATCTCATATGCCCAGCTTGTGAAGTTCATACACAGAGGGTTTTCCCTGTGTCCAATGCAGTTGTATAACACTTTTCCTGCATGACTTATTGGTTTTTACAATGTAACAGTTACAGTACAGGAATGCAAATAATCATCTACTTCAAAGTTTTGTTTCCATTATTCCCCTTTAACTTCCTAACCGCTCCCCCCTAACTGACCATGTATAGTTCCAACTTTCCTTCATTATTGCTATACGTTTGATTAGACAATGTGACTGTTGTGGCAATCCACTGCAGTATGTCTGTTCCAAGTTCTTGTTTTTGCATACCAAGTGCCTTCTCCCACACTCAAGTGTGTGCGGTTGTCCATTTCCTCGGGTGTTCCCACCATCTCTCTATACTTGGTACATTAGTGGATTTCCACTGCATGGCTATGCTGCATTTAGCTAGTATATAAATCAGGTCCTTGATCTTGACCATTGTTTTAGGCTTGGTGCTTCTCTTAAAGAGGCCCTGCATACATGCATCTGCAATTCGATCTCTAGGTTCATGCCTCCTTCGGCAACTATTTGCCACACTCTTCCAAAACGCCTGCATAACAGTATCTTCCCAGAACAAGATCAGACCAACTGTCCCTTCTTTACATTTGGGACATGCCTGCTTCCCCGATCCTTTGAACATTGAGTCTGGTGTAAATATACCCTTTGTGTAATGTAGAGTTGAATTAGCTGCAGCCTGGCGTTTCTAGAGACTTTATGGTATAGGACTATACTTTGCCACTCTTTGTCCTCAAATGCTTTCCCCAATTCCTTCTCTTCACCCCCCCCCTACCTACGCTCCCCCCCCCCCCCCCATCTTCCCCTGCACTTTGCAACTCTCAACTCGAGGGTTTAATTGATCTATCCGTACCTAATAAATGCTGGAAATACTTCTGAGATTTTTTATTAGTGTGTGTGTGTGTCTTCGCACCCTATTGTCCCTTCCTGATGGCCACCTACTCTTTACTGTACCTAGCACAGTCGTATGTAGCAGGAATTGTCCCTTATGTATACCCGTGGCATCTTGTACTTATTTAAATTCCAGTAGCCATTTTCATTTCTCAGATCCCAAATCGTCATTCCGCAAGACTCCCACTGTGCAATCACTCTTGCTCTGTATCCGTGTCAGTCTGCCATTACCGCTGCCAAGGGGGGGTCTGTGGTGATAGTGGGTCTCAAGTCCCATGGTTCGGCAGGTATCTATTCCCAACTTCAGTAGTTGAGGACTATGCTGTTCCCGCGGGGAGCCCAAATCAAATCTTAGATATCTTATTGCCGGTTGCAGGAGTATATTCCTGTCTCTGGGAAGCCACCATGGGTTCTGCTGCGATTATGTACATCTTCTCTTCCTCTTATGCAGTTGCCATTTGTTAGAGTACATGGTACCTGTCCTGACCCTAGCTATCTGTTGAGTGTAAAATATATAGTACTGACTATTCCCATCCTAATCATAGTGGCAGATAACCAGGCCCAGTGGACAGAATCAAACGCCTAGGTCCCATCTAATGAAGCTATGGTGCAGCATTCTCAGGTTCCCAGAAATATTCCTCCCTGGAACATATCCAGTCTGATCCCGGTTTACTATCTTGTGTATTACTCGCCTAAGTCTGTCTGCTAGGATTGCTGTGAGGATTTTGCTTTCCCAGTTCAATAAATATTTCTTCAGATACACTCCTCCTTTCAATGGACATGCTGTCCAAGCAGGTAAACTTTACTGGTGTGTTGCAGACCTATGAACGAGACACTCCTTGCATAAAGAGACTCCCATTTAGGGAAACCCGGCACTAAGAATAGGAAGCACTTTTGGCCCCCAAAACAGGCATTTGCTGTGAAGCATGGAAAAAGAATGAAGGTGGACATGTTAAGTGGGAAGGTACAACAGAGTGAAACCTCCTGGAAGACCACATGAAAAAAAGAAAGTACTTATCTTCTCCTGTCCCTATGCCAACCATCCTGCACTTGATTGCAAGTAGACTTCACACAAAACGAGGAACAGAAGAAAGTGGACAACTGGAGACACGATCTTGGCTGTTAGACAATTGAGGGATTTACAGGTCCTCCTCCTGCCTCAATGGTCCCTTATGGTTGAGATATACATCACTGCACTGCATCATATTTAGGGGCTTCTAGACACCAAAGTGTGTCTCAGCTTTGCTACATAGTGGATTAGGCTGGCATTGTAAGGCGCACCTGGCTCCGCAGGTCACATGTTCTGGGGCTGTTTGAGGGTTACCCAATTTTGGACCGACATGATGAGTTAATCTGGTGTTCAATACCGACTTACCTACAGATGCTGGATGGTCCCACGGCACATTCATAAGCACCTCGACAGGCTAGGAAAATAGGAGATGTGGCGATTTATCAAGGTCTCGTCTATTGCCAAAAATCGAATTGTGAGTGGAAAGGCATAGTGAAACAGTGGAGATATGGAGGATGTCGGTTTTATGAGAGGGGCCAATTCAAGCAGAACTATTCAGTTGTAAAGATGTAAATCCAGCGTCCCAAAGTCGGGCGCAAGTACAGGCTATGAAAACTACATTAGCAAGGCCTTAGGTCTGGTTAGTGATGCAGTAGTCGTGTTGGTAAAGTTACAGGGTAATTAGAACATACATACACTTGCACCACCACACATCAGGTAGCTGTTAGGTTGGTGGCTATGCAGAAAAATGTGCAGTGTGGTAGTTTGAGGGAACTTGGGTCATTACACATTATCAGGTAAAAGGGAAGGTCGGTGGGGCTTGGTTTATTACATAGGTTGAACACTATTAAGCAGCATTGTCAGTTGCTGCAGGGAGCCAGAGGACGGCCATATTGGTGCCGGTCACTGTTGAAAGTTGCGGAGTATCATGGTTTAGCTAAAGGCTGCAGTATCCATTTAATTTTTACTGCTGGTTCGAGAAGCTCAGAGCAAAAGGTCAGGATGGAAAGCTATGCCAAGTCCAATTAATTGTTGCAAGGGAGTATTGGGCATGAGGTTGCTCTCCAGACAGCAAGTGCCTTCCAAGACGATAAATACACAGTGATTTTGAAGGACACAGTATGTTGCAAGAGGGGGCTCAGATCGCAGAAATACTAAAATATAAAACTAAGTTGTGAGCAACAGCGTCCCCCACTGACCACAGATTGTGTGGTAGACTGAATAACTAGGGAGGAGTTAATTTCTAGCAGCAGTGCTTCACACATTTTTTCCATGCAGCCGTTCATTATGGGAATCCAACTAGAAGATTGGCTCCAGATTTGGCAACATGTATCAACACAGGAGGTGTGAAGTGAGCAGGTGGCGAGTGGCTAAGGGATCCAATCAGGGCTAAGGGATTGTGGTGTTCTCAGGAAAGCAAAGCGTTTCCCTTGGTGATTTCCATGCCTAAGGTCATTGGTCTTCTCAGTGGGATGCCGAGGTCAGACGCGGTCTCCAACATAACTGCCCAATCAGCACTATCATTTTATCAATTTACGCTATGAACAATGACAGCCAATAGGACGGTCACGTTTTGCGCTATCACATTAGTTAATGTTCAAGGAGCGGGAGGTTTATAATGAAAGGAAACCACCAGTTAGATTTGTCAATGTATAGCGTTCTTTAGACGCCAGATTTCGAGCGATCAATCCGCAGGTTATACAGATTGTTGCAATTTTCTGTTGCAATTTTCTGCTTTAAAAGTTGTATTGCACAAGTATACTGTTGAGAAAATGGTTTCCAGTCAGTTGCACAATCTTTCTCCCTGCTGTTTTTTCTAAAGAAAAATGTATTTTCAGTTTTTGACTTTTGGATTATTTCTTGGATTACCTTGGAGGACCGCACATGTACACAGTACAGCTACTAAAGCATTTGGCGTTTATTCGGGGAGCTACACAGTTGATCTGTGGAAGCAACAAGATCAAAGATGAGGGGTAGTGGTGCTGTATTACTTGGCTTGGCAGTGCTTTTGTATTTGTTCACTGGCAGTCGTGCCCCCCTCCCTCGGTTCTCTCACTTTCCTTCTGCCTGCGTTTGTGTGCACCTTTACATTCTTAAACCCGATGAGGCATGCTCATTACCATGCATTAACTTGTATTGCTCATTTATTGTTATAGCCAGTCAGATGGCACCACGAGTTGAGCGCTCGTTCCGACATCTGTGCATAGCCTGATGTCGCACGTTCGAATTCCGGCAGCATCAACTCAGCCTTTCATCCTGAGGTCGATAAAGGGAGTACTACACAGTGGGATAAAAACTGTTATTGCAGGCGTCTGTAGCACTTTATTGTTCCTAATATATCCAGGGATAACATTACAATTTGCAGGTTACTAGAAACCATACAAAGGCACTAGTCTCCCCTCAGTTCTCCACAGCACATCATTTCTTACTAGCCAAGAGTCAATTATCAGTCCGCATTGGCTAGTGCACATTCTGAGGCCATTGTGATTTTTTTTTCGCATACAAGCACACAAAATTGAAGTATGCAGTCCAATTTACAAAATCAGACCCTCAAGGTTTTCCCTTTCATACAGTATGCAAACTCAAAATAACGTTTCCCAGCATCACCAGAAATCATGCATTCAAGATCAATTCTGGCACATCTAAACATAGCAACCCTATATTTTGCAGCCCATATGCGTTTTGACATAATTAACCACCATTTTTATTAACCCACCATAAATGGTGGATACAGGCAAATCTCATAAAACAACAATGATCAACAAACTGGGTCAAAAACACAAACCCAAGAATTTGTTTTATGGCTATTTAGCATAACACACTAATTGTATTTCCCGTTTGGGCACACCTCCAAAAGCTATTTCACTTGTTTTAACAAGTGTTCTTTTCGTTCATATCACATCACCGATATTCAAATATAGTGATAAAGCGCTTAAATAGGCGATTTATGTTATCCCACACCATTTGCAAAGTTATGTTTATAAGCTAGTATATTGCACCCATCATCACCGTAATGGTCTTATGGAACAGAGGTTTGTACAGATAGAGGCATATTGTGCCCCCTCCCAGCGTGAACCAGGCTGGTGTCTGCAGGGTGAATGAAATGTAGTAAAGTGCAAAAAGATAAAATAGGATCAAAAGGGGAAACAAATGGAAAAGGTACAAGGTGGTTGGGTGGGGGGGGGGGTGTATGGTTGTGGTAGAAGGGGTAGCATGTTATTCACTGGTAGCGCCTCGAACAAACTTTTGATCGGAAAGGAGTGAAACCAAACCAGGCAGTGATGCAAGGCAACTTTTCATGAGAAGAGTTGCTAAAAATGTGATTTCGGGTACTTTAAGGTCAGAGTTTATAGACGCATAAAGAGATGCAACAACAAATGTTACCAAAGAAAAGTTTTGCATTACCTGGGATAAATCGTCCTATTGTATCCTGGGAGGTACAGTGGAAATTTAGTGACGAATGTTAAACTAGTCCACGTAATCGGAAAAAGTCACAACGTGGGATCTAAGGGACATACAGATGGAATGTATGCGCCTTGGGAGGTGACACCAAGTCTAACAAATATGGTTGCTCTACATTAATTAGAACCAAAAGAATGTACGCCATGACCTGGAAAGGAGAACCTGTGATGCAGGGGGGAATTTGCCAGTGCAAATAAGGACAGGTTGGGTAATCCCGCTTGCCTTTCGGACCAAGACTACGCAAAAGCTTTAGCTCAAGCCCAAATTAACTCCTGTGCCGATCATTCTCCGGTTATCAATAAATCAGCTGTTCCAAATGTTGCGCTCTGAAACACTTGAGTACGAGCGCGATCGACATAAAATATCAATCAATGAACGTAACTGCGATAAGGCCACACATCTCCAACTTACATTTGTATGTGTCACATTAGTATTTCTTTGAGAAAGGAAGATTCATGGACATGATTATCAGGTGCTGTGACCCTATTATTGTAGATAAACGTGTGGGGCATAACAGCTCATATGGTCAATACGCGACCCGGCATAAAGTACATTTAACTGAAGCAGTGGATGTGGTGGCTATAGCAGGTTATTGTGACACAGGACGATACATAATTGCAAGGGTCCTGTTATCCAATAACGCACTTAAATCATGAACAAGAGTTTTGCTAAAAGTTCACAGTATGGCGTTACCAAATGTATGGTCCAGGTGAGTTATAGTCCTACAGGTTTGGGTTTCTCATTTTATAAATGCAGTAGAGTTTAGGAGCGCCACCACAATCAAGTTCGGGTACAATACAGCAACCAAAAAAAGAAATCAGAATAGATGGTACTTTTGTGGCTGCCTCACTAGAAACCTATCAGAGCCAATTAAATAATTAAATCCCTGGTATCTACTGCTGGAGTGATGTCATAAGGGGACTTGAAGGGAGGGCCTTCTCTTCATGACATGGGAGTGGACCAATGAAAAGGAGGTGAAGCTTACAAAGGTGCACTTCTTTAATACTGGACTTTAGGTTTGGTTTTTGGTTTTGTAGACGGCAGAAAAGACGGAGGAAGAAAGGGTGCCCTCTGAAGAAGAGAGTTTATGAGTGGGCGTATTGATGAAAGGTGGCCCAAGAGTTTAGTCGAGATCCGCTCCTGCTGAGCCTTTCATGAATTTGTTGTTAAGCTTGTTCGAGTAGAAATGAGAAGTATGGAGAAGACTAGTGCGGAATAACCAGGATGTCGATCGGAGGGTCGAGTGGATGTCGAGACATTATCCAGACAGCTGTACTATTGAAAATAAAAAGGAGGAAGCCTGACAGATCAGCTGTGAGATCTGTCAAAGCTATGGGAAAAGGCTACTCCGTCCACCGAAGAAACTGACGTGAGCGAGCTGTCAGTGCTGGAGAGTCAGCTGCGAAGAGACGCGGAGCTCCTAGTCGGCACCTACCGTTGCGGGGGCGGGGCTACAGAACAGCATCTCAAGGCGCTGCTCACCGAGGCATTTCAGATGGGAGCCGAAACAGGCTCCGAGTGAGAAGGGAAGGAAACCGCCGAATACGCTACAGCGGACGATGAGAAGGAGCTGTGGCCCCTCAGAAGATGTCATAAGGATCGGAAAAGTAAAACGAACGGGGAGATGTTACTTGTTTTATGAAAGAAACATTCAAGGGGAAAGCTTATGCGCACAAAAGGGAAGCTGAAAGGGGTCAAGTAAGAGACCAAAGAGTATTGTGTACAAGTTATACTACGAATGCCGCCAAAAGCGAAATGCTATTGAGATATGAACTGGATGGCAAGTGTCATTAACCCTACAAGTGCCACCTCATACGAGGCTAGAAGGGAAAAAGTATAAGAAAGCTAAGATCATTGTGGGAACCATATTAAAAGTGCATGAACTCGAAGGGTGCAGTACAAAGGCATAAAAAGCACTTCTGCCACGTTAAAGATGAGACTATATTATGAGAGTAGTGAGAGACTGGTGGACAAGATACCGAGACAAAGAAGGTCAAAGAACTGTTGAGTAGCTGGTTTACATGTTATAATTCATAGATCAATAGAGAAAGTTCAAATCAATTTCAAATCAATTTGAGTACTGAGTGTTCCATTTCCATACGCTCTATCACAGTCCTGTTATCCGATAAAGCACTTAAACCATGAACAATAGAGTTTTGCTAAAAGGTCACAGTATGGCGTTACCAAATGTATGGTCCAGGTGATTATACATACAGGTTTGGGTTTCTCGTTTTATGAATGCAGTAGAGTTTAGGAGCGCCACCACAATCAAGTTCGAGTACAATACAGCAACCAAAAAAGAGAAATCAGAATAGATGTACTTTTGTGGCTGCCTCACTAGAAACGAACACCTTTTTCCTTTTGTTATGGTCTGCTTTTTTGTTTACATCTAAATTTCCCAAATGCTCCCGAGGTGCAGCAATAAGTCTAGCGCAGCAGAAAAGTTAGGAGGTCACAGAAGTATGTAGGACTTGCGGGAATCTGGTGTTAGATGAAGCAAGCAGCCGTTGCAGCGTGGATAGCGTTGAGGAAAATAAGGCTCAGCTAAGGGCCTGAAATGGGATTGATCTGAGAAAAGCTTTTATGAAAAAGCGAGAGGCACCAATCACAAATTATGCCTCATGTTGGATTGCGATTGCATATTTTGCTCACTGACATGAAAAGGATACCTATGTAAAAAGTGAAATGAAAAAGTTGTTACGCGCATCCATTTACAAAACTGCAACGATTCCAATGCCTTTTTAATTGAATTTAGAGACTTGTTGAAGATACGATGGCACGCACACAGGGAGGAGGATTACATTTGGGAGATTAATGACGATTTTCTGGATACAATTTGAGAAAGATGGCTGGGTAGAAAAGAGCCCTGTAGACTGACTGGAGAGATTAGCATGCCTGTGTTACAAGCAAACTGGAGAGCAAGGGCATTGTTGAGAGGTAGCTGCAGAGAGGGCGCAAGCTGATGTTCCCCAAATGAGAAGCCACATTTAAAATAAATTAAAAAAAATAAAGAAATAATATAACCTCAAATTGCCCCTATATTATCCAGGGTGTTAAATTGTTGGGAGCTGGGGGCGATTTAGCTTCTGCATGTAACCTAGAAGAGCCCGGGCACAGGAACCCAGCACCAAGGGCCACAGTAAAGGTCAGCACCAGGCCTAGTACCTGTACATTTTACAGCGCTGATGTACTAGTACTCTAGGACCGTGCAACGTTGTTTCACACAATGGTTAACATAACCCATAGGTCTGGATTACGGTGTCCAAGCACCAATGTGATTTTATGATTTTAAGAAAGGCAAGCACTGGATTGTTCAAGTATTAGTATGATACATATTTGTCTCTATTGTTGCGAATATTTCACATAAGCAGTTTGAGAGGCTAGTATGTGCTCGATTACTCTTGATTAGGTCTAGCATTCAATCGATGATTAAACATTGCCCCTCTGATCCCCATGTAGCACCGCTGCATGGGAGCCCTCACTGGGCTCTCCTACATCGATGCCGAGCGTCTGCTCCTCTACAACATGGCCGCTGCTGCGCCCGCGAGGCCTGCCAAGACTGAGCCAGCCTCCGCTTTGTTTGGATTGGGCAGAGGCATCTGGAAGCAGGCCCCCTCTAAGGGCCTTGCTGCAGGTTGATTGCACCATCTCGCCTCGCAATATTTTCTAGGTAAGCTTTCTGCCTGCCTCTACGCCCTTCTCACCTTGCCCTTCCCCTCTTCCATGCCCCAATTGCCCCATCGACACACCCTCAAGGTTCCCCTCTAGGTTCTCGTCCTTTTTAGCCTGCTTGTGTCAGATGCTGTGTCAGTACCTCCTCCTTGTGCTCATCCAGCGCTCACCGGCAAGGCACTTGATCCTACCCTGCCCCGCCTCCATACTGCCCCGCCTCCATACTGCCCATTATCATATTCCAACCAGCGCATCAGTCTATCCTTCGCTCACAAGTTGCCCAGCTCCACGTAGTAAGGCTCGGCTGACTTGTGTACCATCTAGATCACTGTTTGCATACGAGCTCCACGCGTAACGTGCCTTGCGCAGTACCATGTGTTTGACCTACCTTCATCACCGGAAACACTCAGCCCACCACTACACCACCTATGTGTACTTGCCATTTGACGAAGCACCCATGACCATGTGGTGAGGCTTTCCCATTTTGAGTCCCCATCCTAATGTTGCACCTTACCCATTGTACCTGCATATGTATTGTACCTGCATATGTGTCACAGCCCCCGGCAATAATGGGGCAGGGCTTTCCAATGTTGCATTCTACCTATTGTACAGGCATATTTGATGTAGCCCCCCCCCCCCACACCACGAGGTGAGGCTTTCCCAACTTGTGCACCCACCCCTATGCTGTTCCCATCTCCGGCCTTGGGCTGCGTTTGAAGCTTTTCACTTTGCGTACCTCTCCCGCCTCCCACACTTACTCCCTCCACCCCCATCTCCCCTCATTTCATGATACAGCACAATCCGAATGTCTCAAGGCCTAATAGAAACGTTTGTTTTGTTTTCTCATCCTTGTCCCCATACACTTTTTCCAAAAGGCCAAAATAAAATATGTCGTATGTGATTATACAGAAAACTCAACCAGTCCAAGACTTCAATATCTGCCATAGTATTTTGCAAACGTACATCTGTGCAAAGAAAAATTTGAGCCTCATTACAACTCCATTACCGCCAACTTACGATTTCTGGCCTGGAGTGAAGGATTTGCTTCCAGGAAAATCCTGGAGGTATATCCTCCAGCTCACTGCCAAAAGAAAAATATACATTCGGCAGAATAGTTGCAATTTCCGCCACAGTAATTCCGCCAAAAAAGCCCCATTGAGTCCAATGGACTGAATATGAATGAGGAATTACACTGCACCACACGTGATCCGGCGGAAATTCCTCTGGACCAAGTGGTGGTAACTAATTAGTTTGGGTGGTATTCCGGCGGATTTACGCCGGGATACCGCCCCAACTCGTAATGAGGCCCCGTTTGTTTTATGCCATTAGAAAAACACTCATGTGTATTACAAAACGTATATCTTTTGTCATAACTGATGTGGCTGTCAAGAAACGCAGAAAGTATATTTGCCGATGGAATAATGGCAATTAAAAGCAATGTGTCAAAAAACATACTGAAAGGAGTTAAAGTGCCACTTTAATGAAGTAATTCAAGGGCCAGGAGAACATGATTCTAATAATTTGTGTAAGGATGATTTGCATTAGAATAACTGCACCTTAGAATATGATTATCAAAATTCCTGTGCCTCTGCTTACTATACACATTACATTCTCTTGCAGGTAGTGATAAAACCAGCCTTAGAGCTAAACGTGCCTAACAGAAACGAGAAACAATGAACAATCATTCCTTCAACCTACAAAGCTCCACTGATTATTTTTTCGAATTAGTGACTGTAGAGCAGTGGCATAGGAAGGAACTCTATTATTAATGCCCGATATCAAGAGGACTTTTAAGGGGAAAACACTTAATAAGCAGAAAGTATCCCTATTGGCAAAGCCAACTACTTTTTTACTCCCTGAAAAAATCAGTTTCAGGCAACAGCCTCCTGCCTCTCTCCATCTTGAGCCGGATCCAGTTCCGGAAACTCCTCAAGACCTTCCTCCTCTCCCTCTCCCCTGCTAACCTCCTTTCTCTTCTCTCCTGCATCCCTGTCTTTTCTCTTCCCCAACCTGCTTAGTTCGCTGACTGGTCGCATGAAGCACCTCCAGAGCATCACAGGTACCTGGCTCCCCCACCAGTCCTGCACTTGCCTCCGGGGACCCTGCACTCTGCTTTGAACTACTGCACTCGAAATACGTTCCATGTGAGTGGCAACCAACTCAGGTCCCTGTGGACTGGGCGCACTTGTCCCCCTCCCTCGCATTTCCTGTGCGCACGTCCTGGAATGTACTATGCCCAGTAGGTTTTTCTGTCCTGTCGTCCCTCCGTTTCCCCTCCCTAGCGTGTTTCTGTATGTCCTTCTCCCTCGCCGACCCCCCTCCCCCACTTCTCTCCCCACTCTTTAGCACAGACCAGTACCAGTAGAAATGCTGCTGGCCTAACATGCCAGTTAGATCATTTGGAATCTTCAAGGCCTAAGAATTACTACTTTATCCTCTTGTTCCCCCTTGTTCCCTTCCCGCTTTCAAACACTTCACTTGTGTATAAGCGCCTTACAAATAACTTACAATTTGACTCCAAGTAGGGAGCAACATTGATTAGAGCCCTGCTTGTACCCCTGACATAGGAAGTGAAATGACAGGGCACAAAATAAAGTGTACAGTTTTGTCCACCCTTCCACACCATAGCCTATATAATATTAAAACAAGAGCTTTAGTGAGGTTTATTATGGAGTACTGTTGAAGAAAATCTCACACATGCCTTTTTAAGTTAATAGCATGAATTCATCAGAGATACAGCTGATTGAGTGCCTTCTTCTGTAATTCTTTGTGATCAGTTAAATAAGATGCTAGAGACTGCACACACAGAACACATGGTTGTATTGAAAAGCCCTCAGCAGTTGAGCATAGAAAGAAAAAGGTGCGGTTGTCCAGATGGGTACTAGAATGCCCTAGCCTTAAGCAAACACGCAACACATTTCCTTCAGTGTACTGCTTAAACATCTGACTCTTTTATTTGCTGCTTTGTTAGTCACTCGCAAGGAGCGATACTTCCACCCATACCCTTCCCCGGTCCATGTGCTTGCCCCCAATACTAGTTGATAGAGCATGGTAAAAGTGAGATTTTGTAGCACTGGGATATTTGCAGACCCACAATACTTTGCAAGCAAGGGATATTTAAATGCCTCAACATATGATGTGCATTTTAAAAATGTCATGACTCTGTACACAATTCTTTTGCAGTGCATACAAGATTTGTTTGCAACATACACCACACTTATATTGGTGTGTAGGATTACACAAGTTCACAGTGAAACTGTTTTTGTATAGAAGCGCGTTGTCATATAAAGTGTGATGGTCTATGCCCAAAGAAACGCTGAACACTTGGAAACGATGCAAAACGCTGAACACTTGGAAACGATGCAGATTGTGTTTCCTGTCTGCGCCCTTAAGCCCTCGGATACCAGGTTGCACAATACAAATTTATAAACATATCTGGTGCCCTGCTACTATGGACGAGTAATACCAGGCATAATCCATACCCATCATCCCTTGTAGGCCAAGGGTATGTTATTGCAATGTTGCTCTCTACTTATAGGGTAATGTTAGCAATGCTAAAGTAGGAGATGCTGAGCATCACATTTGTCCTTTCAAAATCTTTAAAGGGCAAATTAATAATAGATTTTTATAATGCGTTAACTTGCAAGGGGGCTGCTTCAAAGCACTTGCGCGACATATGTACAAAGAGGAAGTATGGGATTTGGTTACACATCCAAGTAACCTGCTTACTTACAGTCAGTATCCGATATTTGAGCTGGCAGTACGATTACATAATGTGGGTGACGCTTTTGGTAAGGCACAAAGAGTAACAGAAATTCTGGCGCGTGAACTTGATTCATGTTACAACAAACATAAAACAAGTGGATGTAGCTACACGTCTGCTAACGTTTCACAGAGCGAAGAGAGAAAGTCAAGGTTGTCTAGTAGTATCTTAATGTGCTCTGGGGCAGAAGTTAGAGTCATAAGGTAAAAGTGTGGCAGAGTCAGGTTTAGGAGTCATGGGTGGTGAGGGAACACTTTGGTTAATGGTTGCAGGCATATCTTGGTTAGATTCTTCTGTTCATGGAGCCAGTTTTTCATATTAGTTTGTAACCTCTTGTGTTGTATTTTTCTGTTAGGGATTTTAGGTGTTTACAGTCCCCTTTGCATGGCAGAATTATCAAGACAAGTTGCTTATTTTAAGAGAAAAAACATTTCAGGTAATTGCTGTGGTTTGTGTCTTATTAAACCTTTTTGAATAGTTGAGGATTGTCTGTGTGTGCTGCTAAAAATCTGAGCGGCACCCAGAAGGAAACTGGGCAAGCGCACGGCTTAGAGGGAACATTGGTTGGGGTACGAGATTAAAAGGGGTGGGGTAGTGGGGGTAAAAAAGCTGAAGAAACAGGGTGTTTGGGGGAACCCCTAAATAAAATAAATCGTTTAAGTGTCACTGAAAAAGTAGGTCGTTATAAGCACATGGAACCCAACATATTAGACAGTGTATGATTATGAAAAGGGACTTTTCTAGCAGCTCACTGGTACACCACACTATGCACGTCTCATGTTATGTTTGCCCAAGGACAGGCCTATCACCATAGCAGTAATGCGTTTAACTGTTACTGCGATTCTTTTAGCTGGACTAATTTGCAGCCATTATAATAGGGGTAATGATCGCAACACCAAACCTCCAGTGATGGAAATTGCACTGTTTCATTTACAGAATCGCGAAATCAGATATATACATATTACATAGGAAAAGAAATCTGATCAGATTGTAGTGAGGGGAATAAAAACGTCTGACTGCATAAAACCCGATGCCCATGAAACCCTTAATGTGCAAAATTGAGATTTCGATGTGCAGGAGCTAAAACCAGCTCCTGTCCGTCAGGCATCACCAAGGAGGCACGAGCTACCAATGGGGAACTAGGAGCGAGTACCCAGCATACCATGAATTTAACTTCCAGATGATGCGCGCAGGTTTGATTCATAATGTTTAAATGTGTACTAGATATATCCTAATTCTTCTATAGTAGCATTCGCAAATACTCATAACGTTTCCATGTTTATAAAGCACAAATTGCCTGGCGAGCCAAATGTAGCTCTTGGTAGCTGTTGCTTTCAAGTTAACAGGCTCTCCCAGGCTAGAAGCAGGAGCTAAATAGCTCCCAGTTTCCCTCAATTTAAAACCCTGAAATGTGTACACCAAATTGAAAAAAGAAGGACGGCGGGGTCAAGCTATTTCCCTTTGTTGTGCTCTATCCTGCTTCAATATTTAATAATGCAATTTCTTTCATGCCATCAGTGTGCATATAACATCAGTCAAGACCAGCCCTTTCCTTTTCAGCCAATGAGTGGACTTCTGCAATGATTGATGTGTATAGGGTATATCCTGGTTTTCACTGCTCTTCGTTCTCGGACTAAATGCAGTTTTCAAGTGAGCCCTTGTGTTGGGGATACACCATGTGTGTGATGGGGACTTGGGAATTTGTATAGACTGGGAATTTGTACAGCAACTGTTACAGCCATGTGTTAGGGGATAATTTTATTTATTTAAATGTGTTAGCCCCCAGGACACAGACGTATCACGGCAGGTTACAGAGGATAAATACATAGACATGTACAAAGTTACATTGACTGCAAGTGGTGGTCACAACTGGTACAGACTTCATACAAATTTGTTGGAGAGCCACATGGGATTTATTTGCAAAAGATGAGGTAGAGTTTAGTCTCTGATAGAAGGGAGGGTGTTCCATAAAGTAGGTGCGAGGACAGTGAAGCTGGCTCCTGCTGCTCGTTTCCTGGAGAATCTGTGGGTGGTTATGGAAGTGGAGGAGCGCAGGCTGGACTTTTTGGTGATGCACTGGGTGAGGTAATATGGGGTGGTATTATGGCGGCCACGATATTATGGCGGCCACGATGAGTGATGGACAGTATTTTGAATTTGATACAAGCCTTAATAGGAAACCAGTGTCTTTCACATCAGACTAAAGAGATGTGTTCTGACTGAGTCCCCATACTGCTCCAAGGGCGTTGTTCTGGGTCAACTGTAGTTTGCCAAGGTTGTTGGAGGAGGTCCCTGCGAAGATGGCATTACAGTAGTAACTGCTGATGATAGCTCTGGCAAGAGTAAGATAGTTTCTCGGGGTGAGGAACTTTCTGGAGAGATTAATGAGCTTAGTCGAGCATGCAGCTTATGAGACTACAGCTTGTACCAGTTAGTGCATGTTGAGTTTGGCGTCAAGGTAAAAGCACTAGTGTTTTGACATGCAGAGATACCGGGATGCTATTACCATCGTTGAGAAATGAGGTGTAGGCAGGGTCGAGTCAACGCGGGGAGCCGACAATAAGCAATTCTGTTTTATCATTGTTTAGGCAGAGATGCCGGTTGGCCATCCATACCTGAACGATACTGTAAACCAGGACAATATTAGAGTCAAGCTGGTGGCTGCCCGTGAGTTTGAGGAGGATCTGCGTAAAGTTGGTATAAGGTATGTTCAGGTTATGCAGGTGATCGTAGTGGGGTTTAGTGTACATATTGTAGAGGGTGGGAGAGAGGAATGACCCTTGCGGTACCGCATAAAAAACTGGGATGGGCAGCTTCGTATCCAGCTAAGACCCTAGAGTGCTCGCTCAGGAGGGACTTAACCCAATTAGCCGCTTTCGGGGAGAAATTAAAAGCGGTAGCAAACGAGGTTGTGGACCTCGACAGGCTTAATAGCAGAAGGACAGCGATGTCTCCATCATCACGGATGTGATCAAGTTGGATATTTAGATCAAGGAGGGAGGATGTGGTGCCATGTTTAGGTCTGAATCCAGACTGGCGCATGCAGAGTAGGTTGTTGGTTTCTAAGTGGGCTTGGAATTGTAGGTAGGCAGTACGATCAAGCGTACTATTGTAATGAGGTGGTAGTTGGTCGGCGTGGTGGGGTCAAGGGAAGGTTCTCTCAGCAGTGGTGTGACCCAGGCTTCTTTAATGGAGTTGGGCACAATACAGGAGCTGAAGGTGGCATTGATAAATCTGGCAATGGTTGGGGCAAGGGATCCTGCACAAAGCTTCACTAGGTGGGTTTATGGTTGGCTGCTTTGGATGGTGGCGAGCGTGTTTGTCGGGGAGCAAGGGGAAAATATGAGAGTGGGTAGGGGTGAGTGGGTGTAGTGATGGCTAGGGACAGGGTGAAAAGAATCACAGTGGTCAGTCCAGGGTTGACGGACGTCACTTGAATGGGGACGTTATGTGGAAGGATCCAGGCGAGGGTTCGACCTTTAGCATGACTATGGATGCAGATAGCCATCCTGAAGTTACTCTCGAAGAGAGTGGAAGAGAGGGAGACAGCTTTAAGGTCTGTGCTGACATAATGGCGATCATGAACCTCCTCCCTGTGACTTGCCATTACATGATCTTTAATCTCCTTTCCCAGGATACAATGTCACACCACGCTAACCTTTTCCTCTGTCCACCTTACCCCATGCCCAATCTGAGGGTTCTCTTAACGGCGAAAAGAAACTTCATCAAATGAACTCAGTTGTCAAAGCTGCCAGGCTGAACAACAAAAATAAATCCACATTTATAACCATCTAAAAACGTGCTCATTGCAGGTTGTCTGCTGGCTGAATTACTGCTCCAGCATTCTCATAGGAACCCATTCATTTTCATCACTGAACATGGCATTTGCTACCCATACCACCCACAACCTCCTGCCTTCATGCAGTAAGTATGGCAACTCAAGGAAGAACACACCCTCAAATTCCTGGTTTTTAATCTATCCATTTGCTAGCCCCCACATGTTTTAAGTCAGCTACTTAACCCTTTCACTAGGTTCTAACCCCACCCCTCAATCTAACCACCCAACAACGGACTGCTACTTCCTGCTTTCGTTGCTTCATGCTCCCCATTTATTGTATTGGACATTTGTATGGCACCTATACACAGGTGTTTCCAGGCGCCACAAGAAAAGGGGGGAGCAAGGGAATCGAGAACAAAAACGGTTATATTGGTCTTGTGACAATCCCATCATGCAACTTCTTGAGAAGATAAGTGCAGGGGGCGAGTCCCATCACTGGGACTTGATGCTGCATGAAAATTAGAACATAGCCTAGATTCAACATTGTCTGAAAGTACCTTCGAGGAGGTAGCTTCAAAGTCTTTCACCCCAATGCTGCCAATCAACTACTAGCACCACTTGATTGTATGTATGCATATTGTGAAAAAGTATAGTACTACGTAAAACAGCAAGTTAAGTCTGGGTATGCTGCCTCTGATTTGACTCTTTGTAAATGCTTCAAAATAAACAGTTGTCAACAGGATTTTTCTTTGACATCTACGTCCACTAGCTGAGCGTTCCACATCAGACTACATACAAGTTGAATGGCATGTTCACATTATTACACACCATTTGGTAATCAAGACGTAAAACATGTAATTGGTGTAAACCCTGAGGACGCCACAACCCTTATTTCATATGATGTAATGTCCAACGCTTCTAAAGCAACAGATTCTATACTTCGAACAATTTGTAATACACTTGCACGCGGTTGACACTGAATTGTTATGGCATCAAATTAGGCATAATAACTACTGTTTTAAAAGTGAGAATAATGGCATTTCTGAAATTTTTTTGTGACTTATCTTGAATGATCTGTATGAATTCTTTTTTCATTTTTTGGACCTACAAGAAGTATTGTTTTGCACCCTTTCAGTGAAATTGAGAAATTTTTAACGTTGTTCAGATTAAGTTTGAATGAACCGTTATCGAACTTGATTATCTTAAACATTGTATCTTCTTGATGTATAGTTCTGTACTGTTTTATTCGAATTGTTATTTTATAGTGTTCTTAATATATGTTTGTACAAATTGAGATTGAAGATATTGTATGAAACGTTTTATCCTTTTCCGATGAACTATTTTGTAAAGGTTTAAACAAACCACAAACAAACAATTTCATATGAGGTCAAAAAACTAAGAAATCAAACCAAATTTAAGATCGTAATATTAATTGCAGTTCTAATTACTGCTCTAAAACATTAATGTATGGCAGCAAAAAGGAGAGGAGGGAGAAAGAATATACAAATAAGCACACGTAGAAATCGGTGCATGCTGCAACAACCCTAGCGGTTCAGTTCCACATCACTTGACATTCGTAACAACATTTGGACATACATAAACTAGTGTTCGGTTTAGATCAAACGAGCTAATTTGAAACCGAGAACCACACAAGAGAGCAGCGTACTCTGCAAAACAGTAACAAGATCTCTGTAAACACTAACTGAAAAAGTGTTTGCAGTTCACCAGTCCGGTAAAAGTAGTTGCTGGTTGCCGAGTTTCCAAGCCTGACGGTTACTGTGCCCGGTATTAAACACCACCATGAACTGCCTTCGCTCGGCTGGTATTCATGAGCTATGACCACTTACATGGCCCTACTTCTACTGTACATAAAGAACAAGCACATAGACCCCGTTTTTGGAACATTTAAAAAAAGAACTCTGCGTTACCCATGACGTTGAAAGATCCACTCCATTCAACTAGCACCCTAAAACATTTTTTCTACAACATTTTTGCGTAAAGAGAAAGAGCAAGACTTGTGCGTAACATCCAAACCAAGTTGCTCATTAGAGAATCATAGCTACTGTGGAAAGGGAAAACGAGAAACCTGCTGGTCATCAAATGAATTCCCATCACCAAGTACTCCGCCGTCTTTGGCTTCCATATAAACTGGACATTGAGATCTAGAGGAATTGGGACTGTGGTGGGGATAATTGGTCCTCGGGTCTCCGCCTTCTCAGAAAGGACGGGGTACGAGTCCGACCCTCCCTCCACCGGCACACAAAAAACACCATCAAGCCAAGACGCCCTCCTTCCGAGAAAAAAAAAAAAAAAATACATCCTCCCAGTGATTTCCCCCTTTGGTGCGCGCACCTGTGGTGAGTCTTGCCGACACCTCTCCGAAGGGGGAGGGCTGTTGCACGCGCAAATACTTCTGCGGTGAGGCCCCGGCGGGCGTGCTGGGTGCAGACAGCGGGGCGCAGCGCCTGCGCTTTGGAGACCCCGGGCTGTGCAAGGGGTCAAAGTCCAGAGTCCGCTTCAGGGTAGCACCGCAGGCCATGCCCGGACCCTAACACTGCAGGGGCTCCGCGGTTCCTAGCTGCGCCGGGTGTCTGCTGAGGCGCGGCGAAACGAGGTTAGCGTGGGTCAGGCGAGAGCCGGCCACTGATGCTCCGTCACCTCCTGTATCTTGCCACTGGCAGCCGCCGCCTCCTCTATGACCCTCCGCGGCGGTGCCAGCAACAACATGGCGTCAACAACAACGCCAGCGCTCATTCAAAACGCCGGCACGCACAGCTGGGCGGGTGAAGACGTCAGCACGGCAGCGGGGCAGTGATGCTTATGCTGGGGCGGGTAGTTTCCAAGCCCTCATCTGCTAGTCACGGACATGGGTTTAAAGGGAAGGAAGAAATACATGTCCCATTATACAGGGGAAACGTCCAAAGGGAATGCCGTGACTTCGCTAGTAGAAAGACATCTGTGGTGAACCCTAAACTATATTCCCGAGTTATCGGAATGCTTCCATGTGTACTTCCAATAGATAACGCATACCCACAGTCTCCGCACTTCGTGATCCCCTACAACTCGTCACTCGCAAGGGGTTAGTTTCTCATTCGACAGCTTCTTGCCCGGGAGCAGACGTTGGCTTTTTATTCACCAGCTTACTATTTGCATACATAGACGGTTGTTTTATTATTCAAGCAGCCTATTAGCCCATCTTAGGGCTGCTGTGCGCTGTATAAATGTAAATAAATAAACACCAGTTAGTCAATTTTTCTGACAAATGGATTTCACTTTGCTTCTCATTGAACCTGCTTATATCATATATAATTTATTTTAGAAAAAAAAACATTTATACAAATGCAACTATCCAATCGAATGAAATCCAATGAAAAATGACAATATATACAATTGCCTTTAAAAGTAATTTTTTAAAATACTGTCAAAAGATGAGGCGCCCTTTTCTAGGAAAAAGCAACTATTGTGCATCATTGAAAACAAACATTATCTTATACAAGTGCAAACTGATATGAAGCCAAATAAAATGGTATTCTTGTATTTTGCCTGCCCAGATTAACATTTTCTAAGGAACTGGTAATAAAGCCAGCTACTGATGCATTGCTATGGAGACATATTGAATAAGTGACTAAAGTGAGAGTATCATAACAGGCCAAAGGGGCTGGATATGTATTTGTGTATAATCTACTACTCAATCTCATGCAAGTGAGTTTTGACTGGCTGCCCGTGCAGTCCTATGAAAAACGTTTGAATGTTATGTTATGTTAAAGGTTCTTATACTGGGAACTGTCGCCACGTGCGTGGTTTCTTGGTGCTCTGGCGGCTCTGTAAAGCAAGAGGGTAGTGGGGAAAGTAGCAAGACTCGGCGGGAAAAAGGAGCAAGAGAGCTGTTAAGTGCTGTTGTCAGCTTCAGTTCGGTTGACACCATTTGCTGAGCGTAGCTGTTATGTATCAGTAATGAACATATGATTATTAAAATACCGGAGACCACAGCGACACGTTAATATCCTTTAATGTCTAATCTTAACTGCCTCTCCTCTTACATTCTACATTCCAACCCTACGTCGTCCCTCAACCTATGACGGATAACATTCTAAACGTGACGTTTACTAATGAGCATCACAACAGTAGCAGTGTTTTCGGTTGGTAGTCATGTGCTGTTGTGCAAGGCTATGTGTGGCTTGTTTCGTTGTTGCGTAGTGAAGTGTGTGCTGTTTGTTGTGCTATAGAGGTATGGTTGTGTTTATTTAGAAGTTTGAGAGGTATATGCAGAAGGATGAGTTTTTATTAGTAGGGATGATTAGTGGCATTGCCTTATCATACACCGTCTGTTTTGATTGACTGTTGCACATATCCTTTCCCATGTCGCGCATTCCGGTGTGATACACTTACCCCTCCTATGATGTGTGCTGAATAGTGGGTCCTCTATGCAAATAACAGTGGTGCATGTTATAAATTCCAACTTCTATGACAAGACCCGGAGGCTCGGATTATGCTTAACTCTCCAGTTTACATCTCAAGCAGCCATCAGAACACCAATACTATAAACAGTAACAATGAACAAACTACAAGTCCAATTTAGTCAGTCTTTGGTAGTTCAGAATATTATTGGTCTTTCCTTAACATGTGATCCTCTAGACCAATAAAAACATGCATAGACACTGCCTCCCATCTTGTATATTCCTCTTTTTTTGTTGCTCGAGCATCAAGTTAAGTATACATTTTCCTTATTTCTTTTACTTTATAGTCATATGGTTATTTTCAAACCTTTGACAAAACATAGAAATACATATAGAAACAGAATATCTTGTAAAAATGCAATAAAATCAGGATACATTAATTATATTTGTAAAATACAACATCAACTAATGCATTCAAAAATTTTGTTTGCAAAGAAAGACACACGGGTATCTATAATTTCATTCAGGCTTCAATGAGAATAAAAACCCCACGACAGCTATCACAGTTGATGTGACCTGACCTGTTAAACACTGACGCCAAAAGGAACAGCCACCCTTAATTTCTCAAGTAAACCTCACACTTTCCATCTAATTCAGGTCAATATGCAATCAGATGTTTTAGGGTTTCTACTCTTAGAGAATGGGTGCAAAAGCGACAAAGAGTTGACAATTGAGAGCAGTCAAGACGGTCCAGTATTTCCCGTGCCGGGATCAAATTCCATCTGAAACGAATGAACATTTGCCTGACAGCTGGCTGGGGATAAATTGATAAAAAAGGAGCAGTAATTCTAACTTTTTTATAATCACATTTTAAATGACTCAGGGATGGGTAGGAATGCATTGTATCCACTGTAGAAGCCCAATCCTGTCTATATAAAAGACATTTTGCTTTTTCGGGATTTTCAAGTAAATCGTCAGCCGTCAATTCTAGGCCCAAAAGAATGGAAGAACAAGCTTTGCGGAGTGTTATAAAGATAGGGTCCCGGGCATTCACTATGATCATCTTCCAGTCAGTGTACAGGCAGGACTCAATTTCCTAAGAAATAATTTTATAATAAAGAACCAGGAGCCTCCACTGAGCTCTGAATTTCAGAAAGAGGAGCCCATGGTCATAGCAAATTATCTCGATGGGAAGACAGTTTGGACGACAATTGCAAGCAATTACTAGCTGGTAGAATGCATGGCATAAAAGTGAGACAGACACAAGTGATAACAGTTCAAGGGTGTTTAATAAACTTCAACAAGGGTATGATAAAGGCCTAATCTAAACCTAAATCTAACATGGGAGCAAGCTACGACCATCAAATAATAAGAATACTGTCCAAGTGGAGTCTAGTCAAATAAAAGGGCCTATACTAAGAAACCTATTGCCAATACTTACCGCTATGTTACAACATAGTGTGGGATAATGTTCACTAGAAAAGAAAGAAGTGTTCACAAAATGATAAGTCAGGATGTTATGGCTGGGGTCTCCCTTCCCCACGTTTTTAGCACGGGACAAAGTGGGACTCTCGAGCACAGCACACTGCTGGGCTTCTCCGGCACGAGCTTACAGTTCCTTTTCTCAGTATCAGGGCCTTCTGTGCCCAAGTCTCTTTCTTATGCAAAGTCTTTTGCTTCAGAGGGCCTGATATGCCAAAACAACAAAACCCAAGCTCCTTCTGTTAACCTTTACGTCGGGTGATTACCCTTCACGCTTGGATCCCCTTCAGCCGGGCTCCGATCCTTCTCTCCGTCGTCAGCCTCCTTTAGTCGTGTTCATTCAAACCACTCACTGTGGAGATCCCTCAGTCGGGTTCATACTTGCCATCCCAACATTCACAGGTGTATTCATGCTCACCCTAATTCGCATGCATCCCTCAGCCGGGTTCACATTTGCCAAAATAACAGTTCAGTTTCAACACAAAGTCTTTCTAGACCCCTTCGGTTCTTCCCTTTACCTAAGCTCGGGTTTCAGACCCCAGTCTGGCTTCCTCTAAAGCCCCCATCAGGCTTCGCACAGTAGTAATATTAAACAATCCCCTTCGGTTAAGTAAGGTTGTTAAGGATTTCAAACAGGCGACACACACTTTGGTCTCGGCCTAGTATGTAGTACACAACTGAGATACTTTTCTCCTTATTTGATGCAGATTCAATTTGAGATGGTACACAACTCGTATCACCCCCCCCCTTTTCAAATACCCCGGGTCACAATGGACCATGAACCAGGCAGGTTGGTAAAATGTAATATTTATTTATTTACTTTAAAATTCAAAAGAGGTGATAATTACAATGAGAACGTAAGCAATGCACTTGGTTTAACCTTCTAGTGGAACATATACAAAACACCAGGGAATAGAAGCACTTTTTGATTTAGGAAAGATAGCACCCAAGTTAGGATTTCCCCCTGCAATGTTCCCTCAACCGACGAATAATCAATTCTGAATGGATAGAAAGACACAGCAGGTAATCAGGAATACGAGGCAGAAAACGGAATCAAAATCCGATCTTCCCTCACCGAATAAGAGTGGAAAACGGATTTTAAACCCCTTGCAATGCTATGAAATGACACTCAGAAATGGACAAATAATTAATTAATGTGCGGTTAAAACTTTAAGGTAAATACAATTTCTCACTAAACCAACAATGCATAGACACTAACAACCACCAGCAATGGATTACCAAGAGCCTACAATTGAAAACTGAGTGGAAAGTTTAAAACGGATTGCAGCAAAATGACACGTGTAACAGTTGCATTCCCTTTCAATTTCTGTGTAAATTTACTCAAACGGTTTCTTAAAAAAACGGGTCAAATATTGCAAATCATGATGCGGTTTCTGGTCTGGGAGATAGAGGTACATCTCAGGAATATTACAGAAGTGAAAGAATGGGGGTAGCTGTTGAATTGAGAGAGATTTGGAAGGTAGAGTGAGGTTCGTTTTTAGAAAAACATAGCAGTGAAAAAGGGAAAATGGGTTTTAAAAGTGAAAGTCACATTTTACTTAAACTAGATTTAATGGCTAAGAAAAGAGGAACGCCACCCATGAATATAAAAGTTACGCTGCAATTGTAACCCTTCACGCAGTGTACCCCTTTTCTCTAGGGAAAATTAATTTATTTAAACACAATATCACTAATGACTTATGATCTATGCGAGATAGAAATGAAGAGAAAAGTGGCAGTAATGCTTGGAGATCAAGGGCAAGAACACAGATAATTCTGACAGTTTTAACAAGTTACCAGGATAAGGATAGGATGGCTTAGAGAGTGGCATAAGGACAAATGCAAGACAAAGTAGTGTATGGATTTCTATGGGGTAGGGATTATACTTACAGTCCACTTATAGTTTTGGGATTTTTGGACCATCAATGGTTCTTGTCACTAAACGTCAGCACGCCTGGCCAAGGACAGCTGGGCAAAAGACAGCTGGGCAGTGTCGGATCACTGGATGGTAATTCTGGTCGCTGGATGGCACAGGTACCTCTGGATGCAGTTAGTGGGCAGCAAGCCAGGCCAGTTCAGGATGCTTCCCAAAAGAATACCGAGCTTTCCCCTTTGGTTATTTGGGATTTTAGTGGGATTTCAGAATTGAGGCCTTGCTGGGAATAGAATCAGCAATGCTTGGGTTTTTCAATGAGCCCTGGAGTAGGGTCAGCAATGCTTTGGCCTTGTAGTTGGAAACTGGACTCAGCAGGATGAATGGAACAGGAACGCGGCGCAGGAAAATCAGGAAGAGTGTCTTGTTTAGAGTCTTGTCAGGGACGCTTATTTATAATGTATAGTAACATCATCAAAATATATGGCTGGGCAGGCTTAGCTAAGCACACCTCTAACCCACGGGCTTGGTCAGGGGTGCTAGTCTCTGCCTCGCTCTCAACTGGTTGGATTTCAAAGCAGGAGGGCAGATTTATGAAGTGAGTTTACAATGTTCAAAAACCTCCCATAGTTATTTTAGCCAAAATCCGATTTTGCCACAAATGGTACATTTATACAGTGGAAATCTCTTAGCAAATTATATACACAGATTACATATTTAGTGTAGAGCATAGCTCTCAAACTCTGCAATCCGTGAGACATTGTTCGCCCTTCTAATACTTTTTGGTAATTTTGAGTATGAACATTTCAGCCTAAAATTCCATAACTTTATGCACATGTGTGGATTAACATAAGGGACGTATGTATAAAAATTTGCATTGGCATCATGGATACTTTCCTTGTAATCCCTGATTCTTTGCAGTTTCTATTCGCAAGGGGTCAGTGAATTCTACAATGTCTTAAATGAAAGCCCATGAAATCACTTTTAAACTGCAAAATGTTTACATATTTACAAAGTTTTGCTGCAGAGATAAAAGTCTTTACATTTTTATTCATAAATAGTCTTTGGAAGCAAATTACAGTCCTTTGTCTGTCACTGGACAATTGTTTTCTTTTTTCAGCTGACACCAACTGTAATTTCCTCCAGAGCAAGGTGGAGTTTCCCCGCTTGATTGAAGGTTTATTGCCCCATCCCCACTTCACACTTCCTTGTCCTGGAAATTCCATTGTCAGTGGGTTCAGCCTAGACTAGATTCTGTCCAACCTGATAATTATCACTGGGGTGTTAGTATCTGTTGAGAGAGGCCCTCCTTTTGGTAGCATCCCCCCCAAGCAGAAACCTATTTTTCTTTTGGAACTTGCAAAATCCAGCTAATATGGTTTAACACTTTTACTTTCTTATATTTGGTCCTGAATTAAACAAGCCAGTTAAATAAAATAACCCATGTGTGTATTTTCCCCAGCAACAAACACCTTCACATTGCTAGATAATGGCATGCTTTCATTCAACAGTTTACTTTTTAAAACAGGCCTTTTTCTCCTTGAGTTTGCAAAGCCCATTTTACATGTTTGGTGAAATCTGGCATTTCTTTTTAAATTCGGTTTTGCATCTCTCTCTGGATTCCCACACTGTTTTGCAGCTATGGTTATTTCTTGTATGCAGGTCTTTTGTTTGAAGCACAGCTGCCTTGAAATTGACATGACTCAGATAGCTGGAGTTTCTTTTAAACTATTGATCTTTGATACTTTGTAAAGAAAATGAACGTGTTTTCCCGTGCGGGAAAGGTGAAGCTCCTTGTGGATTTTTCTCAAAGTTGGTTTGACAGGTCCTGTCATTCGGAAATCATGCCTGGTTTTGCTGAAGCACAATAGGGTATACTGGGCATGGCAGGGCCTTATTAATCACAGTGGTTTAAGGAAGAACAGATGGAAATAGCGTCAGCAGCATTATTTTAAAGGTGAAAAGTTTCCTTTTTAATGGGAATTTTACCCTTTCAGCAAAGCAATGCTGCTTTTTCCCTTTATTCCATTTGTATACGTCAGAACACACTGGCATGCTCCCTCAGTGTGCCCCTTTTTCCATCCTGCCCAATGTATGCTTGGCAAGACGGTGCAGCCATCTTTTTGTTGCTGCAAAACACAGTTTTAAGGCCATGGTGCTCACAGGAGCCAGCGCAACCATTTTGCTGTTTCTGCGCAAATGCAGCTTGGTTTTGGCGAAATTCTTTTCAGTGGGTCAATGTAGCCCACAGATTCCCCCGCCCCCGACTCTTCTGAGATCCTTGTCGAGGGAGAGTACGGCAAGGTGGGCTTCATCAGTCAGAAGTCCTTCTTCCATCAGAGAGTGCAACGCCCCGATCCTCTTGCTGTCTCACGTTGGAGCATGAAACGACACCCCCAGCTTTCTCTTGGAACTTCCTTTATGGTGTTGAGCGACACTCCCAGATTTCATTGATTTCTCCCCTCCAGGTCACCGGGGAGGTCCTCCTTGGTCTTTGAATAGGTGCAACCAGTATGAATCTATTAAATAAATCAGAACTGGTTACTTCATTTTTCCCACTAACTGCCTTCTAATAGGGTTGACAGCAGTAGGACACGCATGCATTCAATAATGACAATGGATAGTGAAGAAAAATACTCTCTATTACATAAATATATTTATAAATCCGTTGTTCCCTTCTGATTCTTCTTTTTCTTATTCTCATGCATCAGATGTCTCCTCTATTTGATACTCTCTCGGCTCCTCAATTGGCTACAAAGTGTGCCTAGGCTGACAACTCTTAGCTGATTAATATGGACCCATTTCTCTTCTGTCAATTCGCCTTTGGGGATGCAGATTCTGTAGGCGTCAGGTGACATTTTATCTACAATTTCAAAAGGACCTCACCAGCTGGGTAAAAATGTAAGCTCTTTATTCTGGTTCCTTTGGAAATTGTACAAGTAGACCCTGTCTCCTACTTGGTATTCCTTTTTGGTTGTTTTTTAGATCATATTGAGTCTTCATACCCTCTGGAGATCTTTCTAGATTCCACTGAGCATACGAAAA
Source organism: Ambystoma mexicanum (assembly GCF_040938575.1). Taxonomy (NCBI): domain Eukaryota; kingdom Metazoa; phylum Chordata; class Amphibia; order Caudata; family Ambystomatidae; genus Ambystoma; species Ambystoma mexicanum. The sequence goes on from NC_090927.1 coordinate 816,647,750, forward strand.
AGCATGTTGAAGGTGTTTTCTTAGATTCTCAACATACTCATGTGTTGTGGAGGCATTTATCAGTGTCTGCTCTTGTGTTCTATAGAGAAAATGCTGAGGTAGCACCATCCTTCATCCAGTCATCAGCTCAAATGGAGACATCTTGGTTGCAGAAGAAGGTGTAGATCTGATGGCCATCAGGCCAAGCGGTAATCGGATGTCCCAACTTGGCCCAGAGTCTGTAACAAACTTTTTTAGAATGCTCACAATGGTTTTATTGTACCTCTCAACTCCACCACTAGAGGGCTCGGGTTTGCAATGTGAAGTTTCCTTTTTACCCCAATTATCTCCCACATCTTTGTCATCACTTCGCTGGTGAAGTGACTACCTCGGTCTGACTCAATCCTTTGGGGTAGGCCAAAACACGAGAAGATGTGATTGATCCTCAGGGCAGCTGCTGTTTCTGCCTTGCAATTTGGGGCTGGTAGACATTCTACCCATTTGGTTAACAAGCATGTTACGGTTAACATGTACTTGTTCCCCCTAGAGGAGCGAATCACGGGCCCGATGAAATCTACTTGTAAATCTGACCAAGGCAGAGTCATCCCTCTCTTCTAGAGGGCAGCTCGGTGTGTGAGTGATGTTGGCTGAAATTGTGCACACACAAGACAACCCTTCAAGTTTTGGTGGAGGTCCTGCCCCATGTATGGCCAGTACACAACCTCTCGCAAGATTTCTAATGTAGTGTGAAACCCCGGATGACCGGCTGTGGCTGTATCATGGGTGTGACATCAGTCTTCGGAATGCGGCAGGGACCACCCACTGGTCACAGCCAGATATGGATCTCCTTACCCTTACCAACAAACCATCTTGGATTCGGAACATTTTTGGACATTTCATCAACACACTGAGATCCTCTTTCCCAATGTAATCGGTATCCGTCAGGGGAAAGTTCTCAGGTCAATGTGTTGATAAAATTTACCAATATTCAGATCCCCTTTTTGTACTGTGATTAAATCAGCATCTGGGGTCTCCTTACTCCACTGGGCAGTTGAGAGTTAATTGTGAGCATTTGTCTGGGACCTAGTGATAGCAGTGACCTGGATTTCCCCCAACAAGGTCTAGATCTCGAGGAGATCCCCCCTGGATGGCTCTGGTTTTGGCCAGCTGATCAGATAGGTCATTTCCAGTTTTGTCTGGTCCCTCTATTCTGGAATGACCCATGATCTTCTTCCAATAGATGGTCATCCCACTAGAGGTGACCAGATCATCAATATTTTGTATTAGCTTGCCATATTTAAGCGGTTTATTGTTAGCACATAGCATGCCTCTGGTTTTCCAAATAACCATGTGCTCCACAAACCCGTTCCGGACATAATCTGAGTCAGTGATTATGACCAGTTTGTGGAGTTGGTGTTGGATGGCAGTGAGGATGGCTTGATGAACTGCCATCAATTTGACCACCTGACTACTAGGGGGTCCGATTTTGTACCCAGCAGAGGGTTCCGGGGCATCATTCACCCAGGCATTCCTAATGCCGGCCACCAGTTCCTTTTCCCCGTTATTGTAAACATGGTAGGAGCACCCATCCACATAAACTGTGGGCATTCCCTCACACTTGTCTTCTTCATAGACTCTGTGCAGGGAATTCAGGTATGCCTCTATGTTGTCCTGGGTTTTAAGACTTTCGTCCTCGAGACAGTTTTCTCTGGCACAATCATGCAAGTCAGCCAGACCTGGCGCGAGGGGACTCTTCTTGTTTTGGCCATATATGACCTCCACAGGAAAGCCTCGCATTGACAGAATCCAGGAAGTAATTCTGGAATTACTCACATTTCCAGCCTGGATTCTGTCACTTTGGAGGTATTGCAAAGGCTGGTGGGGAGTCTCCACTATTATGTGTTCCCCCTGGATAAACGGGTGGTAATTTTTCAATGCCCACACCATTGCCAGAAGTGCCTTTTCACAATCGTTGAATTCTTCCTCCACAGAGGATAACGTCTTGCTTGCATAAGAGATGACATTATTGACCTTGTCATGCTTTTGATATAATTCTGCTGTCAAGCATGTATTCCAGAACCCTGTCTCCAAGAAGAACTCCTTGTTTTTGACAGGGTAAGCTAGACAAGGTGCTTGGAGAGGCTTCTTTTGAGTTGCTTTACAGCCTTGGCTTATTCTGGACACCACTCCCACTTGACCCCCCCTTCAACAGATGAATCTGGGGTCTTTTGATCTCTGTGTTATACTCAATGATTTTCCGACTGTAATTAGTCAGTCCAAGGAGGGTTCTTAGCTCACGCAGAGTTGTGGGGTCTTTTAGTTTTAGGAGTACTTCCACTTTCCTTTGCTGGGGACAGAGACCCTCTGGAGTTATCTCATGCCCCAAGAAGTTGACACAGGTTCTGCACCACTGCGCCTTTTGGAAGGATAGTTTTGCTCCGGCAACCCTCAACTGTGTCAGAACATAGCAGATTTCTGCTATGTGTTCCTCCACAGTTGAGCTTTATATCAGGACATCATTCACATAGGCCAGGTTACCCCTTTCACCCAAGTCGGGCATGACCTTATGTAGAAAGATGTTGAATTTGTTGCTGGAGTTGATGTATCCAAAGGGAGTCCGGGTCCACATGTACTGCTGCCCCCAAAGGTAAAGGCCAGCTTGTATTGGTCCTCCCTACTGACAGGCACGGTCCAGTACCCATTGGTCAGGTCAATGGCAGTGTATACCTTTGACCCCTGGATCTGGGCCGGTCTCTGGTCAATGTAGGGGAGAGGCCATCGGGACATGTAGACCTGTTTATTCAGCTCCCTCAGGTCAGCACAGAGTCTCCAGTGAGTGTTCGGTTCTAAAATCCCAGCAGAGGATTATGAAAGGTGCTTTGGACTGGACGAATTACCCCACGGGACTCAAGGTTTTTGATGATTTCCGTGAGGGACTCCATAGATGCGAGAGACAAGCGGTATTGCTTCACAAACACTGGAGTTCCTGTCCAAAGTGAAGGACATCAAAAAACAGATCAGGAATACACTGGCAAAGGAAATTATGTCGTTGAGAGAGATTGCCAGACTGGTGAGGTGATTGGCTTCATCATTTTAAGCTATATTCCTGGGACCACTCCACTACAGGGCCTTGCAGAGGATGAAAATTCAGCATCTCAGATAGGGCGTATCGTATGAACAAAAAGTTGCAATATCAAAGGCAGCGAGGGGGAACTGGAGTGGTGGCTACAACATATGAATGCCTGGAATGGGAGAGCAATATTTGGCTCATCACCGGACCTGATAATAGAGTCTGATGCCAGCAGATGGGGTTGTGGAGCCGGATGTAGAGACCTATCAACAGGTGGCAGATGGTCAGAGCAGGAATTGGGTCTGCACATCAACTGCCTAGAATTGTTAGCGGGGTTGTTCGTAGTGAGATGCTGGACCTAGGAGAGAGCACAACGATGCGCTGTCCTCAAAATGGACAACGTGTCTGCAGGCAGATTTGTAAACAGACTAGGCAGCACGGGATCCAGGATGCTGGTAAATTTGGCAAACATTTTTTGGCACCTTTGCCTTCAGAGGAAGGCGTCGGTGACAGCGGAATATCTGCCAGGTCAACAGAATGTGGTAGCCGATTGGAACTCCAGATTCCTCAGGCATGTCAGCGATTGGAAGCTGGACGAGAGAGTGTTTCAGGAACTGGTGGCACAATGGGGACTGTGTCGGACCAACCTCTTTGCTTCGAGGCTGAACACCCAGTAACCTTGGTTCTTCAGTTCGAGACCAGATCCAAAGGCGGAAGCGACTGACGCCTTTCTCCAATCATCGGGTTCGGACACAGAATACGCATTCCCACCATTTTCCATGATAGCTAGGCCGTTGACGCAGGTGAGGAGGTAGAAGGACTCTCTGATTCTGATCACTCCAGATAGGAAGGGGCCGTCTTGGTTCCCCAATCTTTTAGAGGTAACGCATGACAACCCGATAGCTCTGCCAAAGAACAAATTCATCGTGCGGGACCCCACTGGGGGCAGGCATCTGCTGGTGCAAACAGGCAGTCTCAAACTGATTGCATGGGCAATTTCAGGGGAGCCTGGGCTAGACCAGGACTATCGGGAGAGGCTGAGCACATTATCGAAGAATCCTGGGCCCCAGGGACTCGGAAGACATATAAATCAGCATGGGTGAAATTGCATAGTTTGTGTATGGACAGGAGCGTGCATTCCCCTAGAACAGATGTAGTGCATGTAGCCAATTTCTTTGCTCAAATGGCAGTTCAGGGGAAGGCTTATAAGGCCATTAACGCAGCATGCTCAGCAATCTCGTCGGGCCACCCGCATGTCGAGGGACTAGCGATAGGAGAACATCCTTTAACATGCAGATGTTTGAGAGGAATACAATTGCTTAGACCACCCAGGGCGAGATATTCCCAAGTGTGGGATGTCGACAGAGTATTGAAGTTATTCATAGCATGGTCTGATAACACAGAAATTGACAATGCTGTTATGTCTCTTGGAACAGGGTTTCTGATGTGAGAGCGTTGGAGGTTACCAGGAAATCGGTATCTTCAACGGGAGCAACATTCTACATCACAAAAAGGACAAATACGGATTTGAGATCAGTGTCTTACGACTCATTTCTGAACCAGCCTAAACTATATCCAGTTTGGTGCTTAAGGGCATACAAGAACATGACAAAAGATCTGGGTCCTGTTGGGGTGTCGCAATTGCTCATAGCATTACCCAGACCATACGGGGCAGTAACTCCGGCGACACTGGTAAGCTGGTTGAGATGGGTGATGCAGCAAGCAGGTATCGAGGTGGAAAGTTATGGTGCCCATTCAGTGAGGGGCGCAATGGCCTCAAAGGCATATAATGTAGGGGCTTGTTTAGAGGACATCATGAAAGCAACAGATTGGTCAAATGAGTCAATGTTTAAGCCCTTTTATTTTAAACCAATTGAGAGAAAGGCAACGTTGGTGGTAGGTAAGCTTTGAAAAATCATAATCTGATCCTCCAGGTCTTGTTATAGAATTCAGATTTTGAGTGCTCTGAGTTATGTTTTTTTGATGTAGGTTCCAACGCAGACAGCAAGCCATCAGGGACCTGAGAGATTGATGGACTTAAATCACAGTATGCGTTTACCGTTTGGGGTGCAAACGTGATAAGGATCAGCGAAAGAAAGAGGAAGATACAAGGTGGTGTCAGTGTTTATGGGGCTATGTATGTGTTGATTGGTCTAGAGCCAAGGTCTCCAACCAGTAGATTGTGAGCTACTGGTAGCTTGCCTGAGGCTTCCCAATGGCTCTTTGCACCATCCAACAAAAGGCAAATGATGAACCATTTCCATCCAGAGTGGGAAAGCATTTTCCTTCTTCCAAAGAAAATGTTCATCTTTAATCCACAGTGCCAAAGTTAGAGTGGGGGAATCGAGGGGGGAGAAACGTTGATAGACATTTTGCAGTGATACACACACATTATGAACATATTTCCCAAAGGAAGCTGTCTGCGAACCTAAAAAAACTGTAAACTAAACACTGCAATGTAAATGCTGCTACAGGGGCATCCTTCAAAGTTGCTCATTATTTGATGTAAAACAAATGCACTTGCAATTGTGAATGGTGCAATGACTTCCATGGCTGAGTATGTTGTAAGACATTTTAAGAACTGTTCTGAATGTATGTCTGCCATGTCAGGTGTGCAATTAGATGAAAACCCTATGGCAAGGAGAGTATCTGCACGATCAACCAATGTGATTGCCTATCTCTAAGAATCTGCCTTTTTCAGACATGAACTTCCTGAAATCAAAGCTTTGATCCCGCCTGACAGCATCTGGTGCTGTTGCTGTTTCAAGCTAGACACCAGATTACTGAACACGGGTGGATAGCATGCAGTGGCTGCTTCACATTGAATGTTCCGATTGGTTTCCTACATTTTGATACGTGCAACAATTTTTGGGAAACAGCTACTAATAAAAGATAACGAAATAAAGATGTTTTTGAAGCTAATAAAATATTGGTACAAATTCTCATACTCCATGGCCATCACCACCCCAATAGCTCTCACCAGTAGCTCCCATCTATTGGCCATTAACTAAAAGTAGCTTTTGCCAACGTAAAGGTTGGAGACCTCTGGTCTAGAGGACGACATGTTAAGGAAAGACCAATAATATTCTGAACTACCAAAGACTCTAACTAAATGGGGCTTGTAGTTTGTTCTTTGTAACTGTTTATATTATTGGTGTTCTGATGGCTGATCGAGAAGTAAAGTGAAGAGTTATGCATACTCCTTTGCCCCTGTGTCTCTAATAGAATTATGACTTTCTATAACGTTAGTGTTGAAAATCTGAATTCTGCAGCAAGTGAAAACACTCATTTAACTACATAACTCACAATTCCTAACTCTTGTCATACCATGAAAACTTGAATGGCATTAGACCAACAGCAAGTGAACAGGTTAGTAGGTCTTCAAAGTAAAGCCGTGGAATGAAAAAGAGGGTGATTATCTGCAGGTTAAGATTAAAATAAAAAAAAGGTTTAGGCATTTTCCTACAAATTGTGAGCACTTCAGTGTTTTAAATTCATTTTTGGATTTCATAGTATTGCTATGACCCAACAAATTAATTGGTAATATGGAGTGGTGACAGCGCTCAAACCATAGGGATGAAAGATTATAAAATCTGTTGATGACAACAGATGCAAAAGAGTGCTAATATCTGAGCATGAGATCAGTCACTGGCATATTTCCAATACCTATAAACAAGCCAAACCTGTTGGCTTTCGCAATGCTGGATTCTACTAGGACTCCAGGGCAAAGAGCAACTTAAAGGGAGCAGGGGTTGTGTGGGTGTCTCCGCTCCCCTTAGTCAGGGTAATAGGGGTTGGGGGTTTCAGGAGTGACCCCTGTTTCGATTAGATGGAGAGCTGGGGACAACAACGTTTTAGAAAAAATAAATGAGGAAAAAAGGACCCTGCAGGACCAGTGCTGACCCACGTAAGGGCTAGAGTCAGGGGCACACTTCTGTGTTTGTGCCGCCGAGAAGGTAAGTACTTTGGGTGGGGGTTGGGTTAGGGGGATGTGGGGCACAGGGTGTGATCACTGTGTTGTGCCGTAATGAAAGTTGACATTTTCGTGGTTGACATTACAGGCGGCACAGTGATCACAAAGATCTGCATTACGCACCAGATGCTTACTGGCCTCAAAAGCCTGCCAGCAGGCTTAAAGGTTTACGTTATTGCATGATACGAGATAGCTCAAGATCTCACAAAGGTGAGGTATGGAAGGTGGCATTAGTATGACAGTATGGCCATACGTATTAGCTTGGCCTTAGGTGGGTAAACAACTTAAAATCTCTAGGCTGTCTTCTCCTGCCCCCAGTGTCAATGTTTCTCTCATCTGTACTCTTATACCAATAGGTTTCCGTTTACAGGTTAAAAATGGGGACAACTGAGGGTAATCCCATTTACAGGAATACTTTTTCCACTAGTATTCTTGTTACATTACACAAAAGTATTTTTTGGTGCCGTTAGGAGTGGCTGAAGTTCAGTCATCATATTAAGATTAAGGCTCCATGTTTTCTTTACTGTTTTATTAAAAAGCGGCGATGGGCTGACATTCTGCTCGGATTCCTTTGAACTTGGAGAATGTAGAAGTTGCATTAAAAAGAAAATGTAGTATCAGCGTTCTTCAAATTGCTGATAACATAGGGTCAGCAGCAATCATTGCAGCAGCCATTTGTTATTGTAAAACTGGAGCAGACAATGATGTACAATAAGCCAGTTCCACGTGTTTCCTTTATGGATGCGGAAGTGTTTCAATAAATGCATAAAAATACTGGTTGCAGATTCGCTTTTTATAGGACAAAGAAACGGATACTGACCGAAAAATAAATACCATAAAGTAGGTAGCCGTAACTAAAATTAAAGGGCAGAAAAATGTATAAATGAAAGGTATTGTTGCAGTTTGCACCATTGTAGATGTGATTTGTACTGATGCTCCTGGTTAGGTTGGGGAGTAAGTCAGCGCAGGGAGGCGGTTCCTTATTTTCTAAAGTGGCGATGGCTTCACTCACAGGAAGTTTGAGACTGTTGGGGGTCTCTGGGTGCCCCCACTGCGTGCCCGCGAGCCCCTCCACCCACAGACTCCACACGGACACGTCTGTGCGGTTCGGGCTCCCCGGTCGCTCTGACGCGGCCGGGAACGCCCCGTTTATTTAAGGCGCACGCGGCGACGTGCAACGTCCCGCCGCCGCGTGCGTATCCCCTCACGGGGCAACGCCACACTCCTCCTTTTTCCGGGAGGAACAACAACAAACAGACACGTCAAACCATAGCACTGCACACAAGGTCACTTGCGAACTTCAAAGCCCATGCCCCCTTTTATTATCAGCCTCCCAGGTCCCCTTCACTACGGAACACAGTCAATTGGCCCCAGCACGTAGTCTCCGAGGTAGGCAGGTCTCCCTCGCCCAGCCCTCTGGGGGTACCTCCCACCTACCTCAGCCGCCGGACTCCCTGCTGCTCCAGTGCCTCGTTCTGGTGACCCCACGAGTTCCCCCCGGGGGGTATCTTCATCCGGGAGGACAGTCTCATCCGGGTCAGGCGGGAGTACAGTTCGAGAGTCCCCCAGTTTCTTGAAAAAACTCACATTTCGAGTGACGGCCGACTTCCCGTCCGAGGCCGTTACCATTGATCCTTTCACTGCCACTACGTCCAGCGGCTCGGGTTCATATGGGAGCGAGAGTTTTCCATGGGGATGCCGATTCCTGATCAGCACTTCGTCGCCCGGTTCCAGCCGCTGCGGACGAAGACCCCGCCGTGTGTTTTCTTGAAGTGTCCTCGCCTGTCGCTCCGCTTCCACCCGTTGGTCATCTATTACACCGGGTATCTTTTCCTGTACCTCCGGGAGGAGACCTCGGGGGCACCTTCGAAATAGGGCTTCAGCCGGGGCTACCCCAGTCGAGGCGTGTGGGGTGGTACGGTATACTCTTAGAAACTGGTATAGCGCCCGCTGGAGAGGCTGGCCCTGTCCCTGGGCTATCCGGAACGTTTTGTTTAATGTCCTCATCAGCCTCTCGGCATCCCCGTTGGCGCGGGGCCACAGCGGGGACACCTTCCGGTGGGCCACTCCGCAGCTCTCGAGAAACTCCGAGAACCTCGCGCTCTGGAATGGGGATCCATTGTCCGAGCACAGGGTCACGGGAAACCCATGGGTGGCAAAGATCTTTTCCACGGCGCCGACCACGTGCTCAAACGCCACCGACTCGACGAACTCCACCTCCGGGTATCGCGAGTACTCATCGACGATGGCTAGGAAGTGAGTACCTACGGCCGTGGATCCGAAGTCCGCATGTACTACCTCCCACGGGCGGGTCCCCCGTGGCATTACTTCAATTTCCGGCTCCCGCTGTACTGGGGAGGCCGCCTGGCACCATACACAGGCCGCTACAAAGTCGTCCACTTTTCTTTCCAACTCGGGGAACCACACCTTCAGCCTCAGTCTCGCCTTCGTTTTGGCGGCCCCTTGGTGTCCCTGGTGTGCCAGGTTGATGACTTCGTGGACCTTGGAGCCCGGCACCACCAGGCGATCGCCCCGCAGCAGCAGGCCCGATTCTGTGAAGGACAGCTCATCCCTCACCTTCCAGAGTTGCTCGAGGGTCACTTTGGCCTCTTGAGTGCGCCCTGCCACCAACTCCAGCACGGCCTTCCAGGACCCCGACTGCATTGATCTCCTCAGGATGCGGAAGCATTCATCGTTGGCCGCAGCACTCTCCAGCTCAGGTAGCAGCATTGCATTGGGGGTGGCGCTCTCGACCACCATGCTGACGTGATCATCAGCCTCCTCCGCACACGACTCTTGTGCGGGTCCGCCCCTGCCCACCGGATGCCTGGACAGGTAGTCAGCCGCATTGTTGGCCCCCGGCCGGTAGATCAGGGTGACGCCATATTCCAGGAGGGCCAGCAACCATCGCTCGATCCTGGCGGGTGGTTTGGAAGAGGATCCGGCCATAATCGGAATCAGTGGTTTATGGTCTGTTACCACTGTCACGGGTCTCCCCAGCACGTAGAGCCGAAAATGCCGACAGCCCCACAGAACCGCCAGTGCCTCCCGTTCAATCTGTGAGTACCTCTGTTCGGTCTCGGAGAGGGCCTTGCTCGCGTATGCCATGGGCCTCATTCCCCCATCTTTGCCCACCTGGGTGAGGACTGCCCCGAGGCCAAATGGGCTGGCGTCCACAATAATCTCCGACTCCAGGGAGGGGTCAAAGAAAGCCACTGTGTCCTCTGCTGTCAGGGCACCCTTGATGTCCTCGAATGCCGACTGTTCTAACGGGCCCCACTGCCAGATGGTATCCTTTTTCGTCAGGGCCCTCAGAGGTTCCGACCTCGAGGCGAGATTCTTGATGAAACGCCCACAGTACGTCACCATACCCAGGAAGCTCCGCACCTCTGACGCTGACTCAGGGGGGCGTGCCGCCTTGATGTCTTGGACCTTCTTGGGGTCAGGGGATACCCCGCCCTCCTTGAAGATGAAACCAAAGAACTCAATGGTCGGGCGGAGGAACTCACACTTGTCCTTGTGGAGGGTGAGCCCCAGCGACTGCAGCCTTTCAAGGGTCTTGGCTAGGCGTTTCAGATGGTCAGGTTCAGTAGGAGGAAAAAAAAGACCAGAATGTCGTCGCTAATGTTCAGGACGCCCTCCAGGTCTGCGAGAGCGCCACGGATTAGGTTCTGAAACACCTCGGCCGCAGACGACACTCCGAAGCTCAGCCGCTTGTATCTATAGAGCCCCTTGTGAGTGGTAAAAGTTGTGATGTAACGGGACTCTGGGTGTAGAACAACCTGGTGATACCCAGCTCGTAAGTCCAACTTCGAGAAGAACCGGGCCCCTTGCACTTCTGCGATGATGTCATCCATCGTCGGGGTCAGGTGTCGTTCTCTCCTGATGGCCTTATTGGGCAACCGCATGTCCACACAGATTCGGACCGAGTCCGGTTGTTTAGGCTTCCTCGCCACTACGATGGGGGATACCCATGGTGTGGGGCCCTCCACCTTTTCAATTACGTCCAAGTTCACCAGGTTATCGAGTTCCCTGTCCACCTGGTCCCTTAGATGAAATGGGATCCGCCTGTGCTTCAGGGCTACGGGCTGTACCGACTCGTCAATGTGGAGCCTCACGGGGTCACCGTTCATTCTCCCAATCCCTTTGAAGATGTCAGCATACTTGTCCAGCAGGTCATTGATGTCCTCCAAGTATAATGAATAGGCAAAGCTGACTATGCCAAGGGCCTCCGCTGCCGCACAGCTGAGCAGGGTGTTGCTGCTCACCGGAGTCACATAGAATCGGGCCCTGATTTTCGACCCGTCATGTTCCACCTTGGCGACAAACGCCCCATCAAGTGGTAGGGGTTCACGCCCACCAAATGCGAAGATGCGGGCTCTTGGCGTCGCCAGCCTCGGGGGTGGGTTGAGCGCAGCATAATGTCCTCTCGCCATTACGTTGACAGAGGCCCCGGTGTCGACTAACACCGGGACCGGCGAGCAGTTCACCTCTACGACACATCTCGGCTGTCTTCTGCTCCTCCCCTTGAGGACCTCCATGCTGGAGACGAAGAAGATATTCTCCTCATCCTCCTCCTCCACTTCTTCCGCCAGCGCCTCCTCGGGTTCCGCTTGTTCCACCTGAGCTACATTCGGCGGGCGGTATTGCCGCGGGGCCCATAGACGAGGTTGTCCTCTCGGAATAAGTACAGGCAGGGTCGCCCTGCACACCCTCGAGAAGTGGTCAGGCACCCCACAGCGTCCACAGATCTTTCCTTTCGCCATGCACTCCGATGAGTGGGGGAGGTCATAGCCGCACTTCTGGCACGACTCCACCGGCTTCCCTGCTCTGTCTCTGGGAGGTACACCGGGTTTTCGCACCCCTCTGCCGCCCCGCCAGACAGCGCACACCTCCTCTGGTCTCGCTGCACGGGATCCGGCCTCCATCTTATTGGCACGAGCCTCCGCCACCTCATGGCACCTCCCGAGCTCCAGGATTCTGGGCAGAGTGAGTCCGGGCTCTCTTAGAACTTGTCGCCTCAGCTTGCCAGATGAGCATGCCTGGATCAGCATGGTCCTTATCATGTCCTCCGCATCCCCCCACGCACACCCTTGTGACAGGCGGCGCAGGCGGCCATAGAAGGTGTCAAGCGTCTCATCCTCCTTCTGTTTGGCCGACAGCATGACGAACCTTTCGAAGTCCACGTTGGCAAGGGGGACGAAATGCGCGAGGAGGGCGGCTTTGGCTTGATCATAGGAGTTACCCGCTGGAGTTAACGATTCAAAGATCTCCTGCACTGTCGCTCCTGCGGAGTACAACATCGTGGCCACCCTGCTGTCATCATCCGCGACCTGGGCGGCTCGAAAGTACATGTCCAGCCGTCCGATCCATCTCCTCCATCGGGGCCCCAGGCTGGATGGGGGGCCCGTAGCATCAAATTCCGGAATAGGCTGTAGGGCCGCTTGCGCCCTGGCTTGGGCCATGGCCAGGGGTGGTGGTTGAATCGGAGGGGGAACGGCAGCAACCGGGCGCGGCTGTGGGGTTTGCCGCTGGATCTGATCTGTTGAGTCTTCGTCCTGCGAATCTTCCGAGGCCGTCGCACCCCCAAGGGCACGGGGATCACTCATAGGCGCAAGCGCACAGGCACCCTCGTTCTAATCCTGAGGGCCGCAACTTGCCCTTCTCCCCACACTGCCACCACCCACGTGATGATGAAAGGGTTAAAGGAGAGTACCTCGAGGTGCCTTGTGTCCACGTGGGCCGCAGAAGCGGGAGCGTCATCCCCCACGTGATGATGATGAAGGGGTTGAAGAGGGTCCTGAAGAGGATTTGTGTATAAAAGTTCCCAAAAATTGAGCTTTGAAAAGGAATGGGCTGAGAAGGCCCAGCCACCTCAGTCCATCTCCCAGCTACAACTCGACGTCATCGCCTGAAAAATGGCCAAAATATCAAAATTCTGGCATGGGCCTGCGGGTTGTGCTGCCCGCAGTCAGGAAATCCAAAAATTAGGCTTGGATGGCCTTCCTACTCCAAACCAGAGCTTACGGAAGATCCTCCACCTCGTGCGCAAAATGGCCGCCAGCCGCGTGTGGTCCGCGGCCTCAGCGTGATGCGAAACACCCACGGATGTTTCCCATTAATGTAGAAAAATTGTCCGGGATCGCGCTCACCGCCGGGCCCGGGCATCCGACACTCGTCGCCACTGTTGGGGGTCTCTGGGTGCCCCCACTGCGTGCCCGCGAGCCCCTCCACCCACAGACTCCACACGGACACGTCTGTGCGGTTCGGGCTCCCCGGTCGCTCTGACGCGGCCGGGAACGCCCCGTTTATTTAAGGCGCACGCGGCGACGTGCAACGTCACGCCGCCGCGTGCGTATCCCCTCACGGGGCAACGCCACAGAGACCAAGTTTAGAGTGGGTCGAGCAGTGAGGTCTTTAAACTGGGGTGGCACGAAGGATGTCGAGGGGAGCAGACTCTTGAAAAAGGGATCAAGATGACTGTTCCAATATAAAATAAGCAGATTTTGCACTGCTTATATGTTCTATTAAAAGCAGTCACCCCATTCCTCTTCTAATGAGCCTAGGACCTCCTGGGCATCCTTGAGGGTGAGGGGGAGGCAACTCCTACGTGGGGGGGAGGGAGGGCAGAAGCAATACTTTTACTCAAAGGGGGCTTGGTATGAAAGTTTGAATTCTACTGTGGTAGAGGATATTGGGTCTGCTTACAGTAGTGGGGGAGGCGGCAAGGACTGTAACAGTAGCTGAATGATGTTAGCATGTTTATCTGTGTACAGTATATCCATTACACCATCTCCATATTTGTTTTGACTAGTCAAAACAATATTTTCCAATATGATGGCAAATAAACGTATGACCCATGCATTCATAAAGAGAAATATTTGAATAAATTACAGCGATTCTGACACAAGAACACCTTGCCTTGTGACTCATGTTGACATTTTTACAAATCGGAAACGCAAAAAAAGTCTTTGTCAATAATAGGGACATATTAACCATAGTAAGTACAGCTTAGGCGAGATCCAGAAGGAGAAGAGGAGAGTAAAAAATCAGCTGAAGCAAAATAAGGCCTACCTGAGTAATAACATCTGTCAGGATTTATATGCTCAAGTACAGGTACAGTGCACTGATTATTTTGGGTATTCTGTTTCTTCCATAATCTATTTGGCCCTCCAACCAAACCCTTGCTCGCTGCCCCATAGGGAATCAAGCTATACCTCACTCGCGCCTTGATACACTTGTGTATAGGCGTGTTATAAATGCCATATCATATCACTGAGGAGGCCCAACAAGGCTGAAACATGTCTGAGTTTGCTTGTGTTTCCATGCAGAGGGGACCTGGCCTAGCAAGTTGGGCTAGGCCGCTACCATTGGTGGCAGTACCTGACTGATTTGCATATGGCTGGACCCCTTTTGCATTGGCGCACACCGGCTAAAAAACAGTGGTGTGGAAGGTTGCCCAGAGCAATGCCAGTGGTTCAGATTCAAAACCTTCCACCCATCACTTTTGTGGTTATAGCTTGTCTCACTATGTGAGAGAGGGTATGCCCAGATGTGGATCTCTTGCTCGCTGCCCCGTAGGGAACCAAGCTGTACCTCACGGAGGATACCCAACAAGACTAAAACATGTCTGGGGTTGCTTGTGTTTCTGTGCAGAGGGGACCTGACCTAGCAGTTCGGGCTGCGCTGCTACCATTGATGGCTGTAGTTGACTGATTTTCATGTGGCTGGACCCCTTTTGCAATGGCGCAGACGGGCTAAAAAACAGTGGTGTGGAAGGTTGCCCAGAGCAATGCCAGTGGTTCAGATTCATTCAAAACCTTCCACCCGTCCCCTATGTGATTATACTGACCCGGAAATTACAGATTAATTTCAGTGATAGATGTTTGCAGCAAAATATTTGCGGCATGCATTTTGCGAGAATTGGATAGGTGGATAGAAGACAATCAGGTTCACATTTTTATTATTTTGAAACTTTAAGTTCTACAGAGCAGCAATAATAAAGGAATGGTGGTTTCCTGCTAGAACTTGTGTGCCTTGATGTTTCTTTAATAGTAGTTGAGAAATAGGGTCAACCTCTTTATGTCCCCTCACCCTAGATAGGCGGCACATCACCGACATCTATGGTCAGAAACAACACTGAGGGCAGATTTAGTTTTGGTTGGAGGGCCAACTAGATTATGGAAGAAACAGAATACTCAAAATAATCAGTACATTTTACCTGTACATGTTGTATGTGATAATACGTTTAGGATTACAAACGGGGTGTAACAACCTACTCTATGTCCCCCCTAGTGGTGTTTTTTAGATTTATATGCTGCCTTCAACTCGGGGGCCACTAAAAAGTTATGGGCCACCTTTAATGACAAACGAAAAGAGGCACAAAATAGCATGATTAGCTGCATTAGTGCTGGTACTTAGGGTCAGTTCTTAACTAACAAAATTCAGACCGATACCCTAACCATTTTAGATAGGGATCCTTTTTGTTCTTCTTTGATCGTGAAACCATTATATTGATCATAAGCCAACTGAAACTCTCCCGTGCCCGGGGCCCGATGGGGTGTACAATGCAGTTATGCGGGTGAATACCTTAATTTGGACAGACATCTTGTACAACCTTTTTGTAAAGACTGCAAACTCGTGGACGATCCCTGAGTCATGGAAGACAGCCCATCTCATCCCCATATTCGATAAACAGGAGCAGAACTGACCCGGGGAATTACAGATTAATTTCACTACTAGATGTTCCCAGCAAAATATTGGCGGCATGCATCTTGCGAGAATTGGAGAGGTGGATAGAAGACAATCAGGTCTTAAGATATTGTGAAACAGGCTTCCAAAAGGGCTTGTGGACTACACACAATGTTTTGGTCATTAATACATTGATTCAGCAAGTCAGAAGGTCCAATGCTCTAGCCCTGTATATACTCTATATCAATTTTGCAGCAGCCCTTGATACGATTGATAGAAATAGGCTGTGGGCCAAAATGGAGAAGATGGGGGTCCCTAAGGGCCTCCTGTGCTTATGTCAATCGCTACATTATTATTATTTTTGAATGTTTTATTTATTTACTCTTGGCAGCTATAACAAGAAACGTCAGGCAAATGAGAACAGGCAACAGTGAGAACACATGAGCATACAGATGTAGAGAAACACAGCATTTCAGTGATAAAAATAACATTCAGGCAGCAGGCTTTTCGATACAAAATCACAGTAGCTGCAGATGGGGGACAGAAGGGAATGGGGGGTGATTCAGCAAGACAGCCGGATGATTAGTTTGAGGTGCGGACAGTTAAGTAGGAGCGGAACTCCGCCCATGTGTCTTTAGGTCTGGAGGAGTTGGGGAGTGTATCGATGTAGGCCTCCACACAGTTCTGAGCCCATGTAAGGTCGACCAGCCATGTCTTGGCAGTTGGAGGGTTCTTGCCTTTCCATTTGAGCAGTATGTAACCTTTGTCAATCATGCACCCCATACTTAGAAAAGGTCTGAGGCGTTTGGATGGAAATGTAGACATCATTCTATATGTAGCCACCTGGAACAACATCCTGCTGGATTTGAAAATGACCACGTCTCTTCCTGACTTCAAAAAGAAGTTGAAAACCTTCCTCTTCAATGCACCTTCTATCTAGCTTCTTTTGTTTCTGACGCTATTTCACTGTTCTACTGTTTCCTGTTTACTGTCTGTTATACATGTGCGCCTTGAGGCCTCCGAGCGATCTGGCGCGTTATCAATAGTTTTAAAACGTCAATTTGTGGAGTTTGAAATGTATGACAATTCAGCATTTTCGGGGGGTTCCCTGGGGTAATCTGTCCACCATGCGGTGACATCAGCACAAATTCTGTAATACTGCATTTGCTCCATAGCTGAGTCCCTGTGGCCCTGTCACCTGATATGTGGAGTAATGAAGGAGCCGTTTGGAAACAGGTCAGCCAGTGCTCGGTGACCCAGGCCCTCCCAGCGTGAGCTCAGTGATTTGTCCCACGTGAGACCCAACCCAGGGAATTTCCATAGTGGAAGCCAGTTATAGTATGGGTGTTTGGCCCCATATTTTGAGAAAATTGAGCGCCATGCTGTCAAGGTTGTCTTAACCGGACGTAGGGGCAGTTGTCAGTAAATTTCTCCTCTAGGACCAGTGTCGGGAGGTCAGTCCTCCCTGATGCTAGGCCTTCCAGCTTCACGTGAGGCGGGATGGATCATCACTGTACCAGTAGGATGCAAACTGGACTTGGGCAGCTAGCCAGTATTATTCAAGATGTGGAGCTGTCAGTCCTTCCGCAGAATATGGATGAGTCAAATCTACCCAATTTTTATGGATCACCCCAGCATGCCATAGGAATTGCATGAGTGTCTCATGTAGTTTAGTGAAGTATGGTTTGCCGAGCTAGAGGGGAGCATTAACAAATGTTTAGAGTAATTTGGGGAGCAGGATCAATTTTAATTAGAGGAAGCCTGCCCGACAGTGATATTGGCAACAAGCTCCACCTGGTGACCTTAACTCTGGCGTACTCTTTACGGACCGAGTAGATGTCATGGAGGAGGGAGGCGCCCTCTCGGGCCACCATCACACCTAGGTACCTGATGCCATTCGGAGCCCATTGAAGGCGGAAGTCCCTGTGGGGTTCTTTTGTACAGGATGTCAGGGGAAAGAGCTTGGACTTGGTATAATTTATGACAAATCCTGAGTGCTCGCAGAAGAGAGTAATATCATGGATAAGGGAGTTGACAATAGTTTGTGGGTTGCGAATATAGAGTTGGACATAGTCTGCGTATAACGAGATTATTTCAGGGGAGCTTCGGAGACGTAGACCTCGACAGCTGTGATGAAAACGGATGAAGTCAGCCATTGGTTCAATAGCCAGTGCGAAAAGGATAGGGGACGGGGGACATCCCTGATAGGTACCTCTTCCCAGTTGAAATTGATCAGAGACCCTGGAATTGACAAGATCTCTAGCCAAGTGGCTAGAGTATAGTAATTTAATGTATCTGAGCATCTCAGACCCCAGGCCCATTTTTTCCAGTACTAGATACAGATATTTCCATGATACCATGTCAAATGCTTTCTGAGCATCAATCGTGACCGCAACAGCCTTCACATCTGAGTTCAGCCTAGCCATTACATTAAATAGCCGATGGATGTTCAGCGATGTCGCTATACCTGGGACAAACCCCTCCTGATGGATAATGTGGGGCATTAACGGTAGCAGCCGATTCGCCATCACTTTGGTGACAATTTTAATGTTGACGTTCATGAGTGACAGAGGGCGATAAGACCCTCATTCGTTCCTGGGTTTGCCAGTCTTGAGCAGTATGGTTGTGACGGCCTCTCGCATGGACTCAGGCAGCAGGGAGTTGACCAGCGACTCTTCCCAGACCCCGATGAGGTATGGGGCCAAGAGGGTCCCATATTCCCGAAAGAACTCGGCAGTCAGGCCATCAGGGCCGGGTGCCTTTCCCGGGGAGGTCCCTGATAACGGCTAAGAGTTTGTCTGCTGTAATCGGGCTATTGAGGCTTGTGGACTCAACCTTGACAGCAGCACTCCCTCGAGCCAGGCACTAGTGACATCGGGGTCAAATTATGGGTCCTCTTCGTAAAAGGGCACCATAAAAGTTCCGGAACACTTACAGAACGTCACTTTCCTCCCATTTGAGTTCCTCTTGCACATTGAAAATACTGTCAACTTGAGTTCGCCCACATTTGTGTCCTACCAGGCCTTTCTCCCTCCCCATACTTCCTCCCAGCAATTGGCCTAGCGAGAAAGGGAACTTTGTCCGAGGCGTGTGAACGGAACTCCTCCAACTCATTTCGTATCTGTGCTAGAGTTTTCGGTTCAAGAGATCGAGCATGTTCGGTCTCCAGGGCCTTGAGTCGGGCCTCACTGAAGCGAAGGTCGTTCCTGATCGATTTAAGGACCCCTGCCTTCCTAGATATTGACATCCCTCTAGTGAAAACCTTAAAGGCTTGCCACCGAGTACCCAAGAAAGTATCTCCTGTGGCGTTACAGGCAAAGAAGGTTTCAATGTCCGATTTAATGTTGGCCTTGAACACTATGTCCTTCAAAGCCTCCGACTTGAATCTCCAAGTAGAACAAGAGGATGGGGGTTTATCAGTCCTAATATTCAAAATGATTGGGGATTGGTCAGATAATGTGCGAGGAAGGATATGGTCCCTGAGCACCTTACCCAGGAGTGAACTAGTTACCAGAAAAACATTGATGCGCGAGGCCATATCATGTACTGAGGAATCGAAAGTATATTCACGTGTCTGAGGGTGTGTGAGTCTCCAGTCATCCCTTAGGGATAATGTGTTTGTGTGCACTGTCAGTCGGAGGGCGGTCCTGGAAAGGGTTTGGGGGGCATGCGAGTCCTATCTAATCTGAGGTCCAGAATAAGGTTCATATCTTCCCCCCACAGGATGCAGACCCCGATGTATGAGGATAGTATCTAAGGGGAACGCTGTTGTGGTGTCGGCACACAAAACAGGTTACTCTGAACATATTAAACATGGTGGCGGAACAAACAAATGTGTAATGTACACCAAGGAGCTTACAGAACTTCATGTATGGGTCAATTGCAGGAGTTTTCAACCAGGGTGTTGTTCATCAGGAGGGGCACCCACAATATTGTCAACAGGAATCTGGAACTCGATACAATTCATTGCCTCCTCTGGGACAGTAACAAAATACATCATCCCTCGGAAATGAAAATGCAAGTGTGCTGGAAATAGCATTGCAGATTGCATATTGCGGTCTCTCAGTATTTTCTTGATTCCAGTGAACAGCTGATGTTCTTGTTGGACCGCAATGGAAAAGTTGGGGAACATTCGAATGGTTTGGGACCCCAGCTGAAGTTCTTTCTTTTCCGCGGCCAGCCGAAGTATTTGGTCTCTGTCGCGGTAGCTAAAGATTTTAGCAATGATCGGGCGGGGGAAGTCTCCAGGCTTGGGCCTTGGAGTAAGTGCCCAGTAAGCACGTTCCACGGCGAAGAATGGTGAGAGTTGTGGGTCGTCAAGGAGCTCCTTGAGCAGGCGTTCCACTGCCAGTTCCGTGCCCCCAGACAGCGCATCCTCGGGAACCCCACTATGTGAATGTTGTTCCTCCTCGACCGGGACTGTAAATCATTGCATTTGTGTCTAACCAATTTCGTGTCCTTTGTAAGGGTGACTACCGCAGTTTGGAGAGATTGCATGTTAGCCTCAATCACTCCAATCCTTTCTTCTGCTTAGTTAATCCGTAGCAAAACCTCTTGTCATGGCCTTCATCATTGGTTTAAGGTCAGGGGCAGATGACTCGGATATAGAGTCTCTCGCAGGTGGGGAAGCAGGATCCTCACCAGACTCCCCCGGGGGGCCACCTTGGCGAATTTATCCATGGCGCCAGTTTCTTTCCCCCCTTCCATGGCTGGAAGACATATTGAGCAGGGCCCCTGGGAGGCAGTACCCACCATCCAGGAGCTAGCCATGGGGCAAGGTACCCAGCGTTCTCAAGGAAAGGGCTCCAAGCAGATCGTGGTATTAGGCACCCCCAGCTGGGCCATACTGACCGCAGGGATTTGAGTCACTCTGGGGGTGCAGTATTCAGTGAGGAATTGCTGGATGGTTTCTCCCGCGATAGCTGTAACAAAGGCGGGCGGCCCAGAGGACAGGATTGTACCCCCCAGGAGGGAAAGCTCAGCACTCACCAGGAGACAGATGGCAGCTCCTGCCGGGCCTCAGCAGCACCCGCGGCGTGTGCATTTCAGACTAGCCCTCACATGGGCTGGCTGTAGATTGACAGACAGGGCCCCGGCGAGGACGCACAGCAATTCCAACGGAGGAGATCAAGGCTGAGGGCATAGAGGAGGGGTGGGACTATGGGGTGTTGGGATACGGGAGCCTCCCGCTGGATAGATGTTGCTTCCCAGCGCTGAATAGTAAGGGACACTCTGTCCGGTGGCACCCGGGAGGAGCCGGGGATGGTGCAGCCCCAATCGAGGTCCCATGAGATGGCTCCCCGGTGCTGGGACAAGCTGGACAGCCCGGCACTAATGGCACAGTCCCCAGGGAAGGTGACAGGCCGCGTGCAACAAGGGCCGAAGAGCAGGGAGGCCCCCCGACCAGGGCGGCTTCGGATTTATTTATTTTTTATTTGCCCCACCGGGCGGCTCCCCACAAGCACCCGGAGAGTTCATAGGCACCCGGAGGTGCGTTGGCAACAGGGGCCCAGCTATGCCGCAGGCCGATCGCGGCTACAATGCCAGGCTCTCAGCCCTGCTGCAGGGTTCAGCAGCACAGGGTCGCACAGCCAGCCGACAGGGAACCTGGCAGGTTACCGGACTCTCTCGAGGCATGGGCACCGCACGGCTTCAGAGGGCTCTAAGGTTGCAATTTTCGGGCTTCAAAAGTGTATAGATCCGCCACAAATAAGAGGATGTGTGTGCCGGCATGCAGAGCTCGAAGGCTAGTTAGCCATCTTCCTCGCCTGCTCAACAGCGCCCCCCGTCAATCACTACATTATGAAAATGTTACCAGGGTTAGATTAAATGATGATGGAGAATGATCTGATGTCTTCTACTATTTAATATATTCATGGCTGACATTGGCAACATTTTTCTAAAGGTTAACAACTTCCCACCCCGATTGGGGCAAACACAAATCTCGTGGCTTGCATATGCAATGATTAGGTTATCTTCGACAATACGTATGTGGGCATATGCAGAAGTGCCCGGGCCATCTTGGAATATGATAAAATGAATGGTCTCAGGGTGAATGTTTTGAAATCTAAATGTATGTGTATTGGGAAAATTAATAGACCCGGAGCCTGTATTTATACCCAAGAAGGTTATTTAATAAAGTAGATAGCTACAGCTTTCTAGACTAGGTGGTCAGCACAGGGAAAGATGACTTTGATCTAATGAATAAGCAGCATATTAAAGCTATTGAAATTATGATGGCTATTAAGAGGTTCATACAAAACACCCCCGGTTATGGTTTGCTAGGTATGATCATGATTTATAGACAGAGGTTGGTGGTTTCTATAATATACTTCGCGAAAAAAGTGGAAGATCTTATCTGGCGTAAGATGCTTGGTCTAGCTAATGCTACCCCTGTGGAAGCCATCAGCTCTGGGCTGGGATTCACCCCCATAGCCACCATGATCAAGATAAACATAGGCAATCTATACATCAAATTTATGTCAGCAATGGAAGGCACCTTGCTATCAGTTCTAAGCAAGGGAATTATTGATGGCAGTCTCCCCGCGCTCCTGTAGTTTGAAGCAATGAATGACATTTTCTTTGAACAAATTGCTTGGTCACCAGAATGGAGCTATCGTAGGAAGGTATTATGTAACTCCTTTAAGAGATGTGCTTAAAATGGGACTGGGCTAGGAACACGTAGCCCCCCTGAAATCACAACTTTTTCTAGAATGTTTCTTCTCTACAAAAAGCCACAATGCTACATCTATCAATTTCCCTCGCCCGTCTTGAGACTATATTTATGTCAATTCGAATGAACAAACTGCATGTGTTGGCTAGTACGGGTGCCTGGCGAGGCATTTCTGTAGAGAATCGTGTCTGCAGATTGTGTGATGATATAGCTCAAGTGGAAACAATCATGCATATCACCACTGCCTGCCCGGCTCTATGGCATACCTATGTAAAGTACTATGATGACATGTTTAGGGCTTACATTCCATCCTAAGTGAGAACCTTTGCTTGAATTGTGTGGCAGGCCGTGGCTTGCCCTTGCAAATAGCCATAACCAAAGTATGGCAAGTGGCTGAGGAAATTATGCAGTGTAGTGAACAATGAGACGAAATATGAAATATCCTCTGAGATACAGCTATTGGGTTAAGAAAGTTGCTATGTGAAGTGGGTTAACTTTGACTAATGCTTGTGGTAATGCTTTATATACTTATGTTGATGATATTTTTTGTATTCTGACGTGTGATGTTTTTGTTCTATTTTATTTTGTGAAAAGTAAAATATTTAACTGCAACACACAAATAAATACATTAAAAAAAGATTTCATTTTATTGAAGTGTTTTTTGCATGGTCTGAAATAATTTTTCCAAGAAAATGGGAATAATGTGGTGCAGCGAATAAAGCACAACACAGTGGATGCTTTTCATACTGTTTATTGTCCTCCCCAAAGCTATACAGGATGGCTTTGCATTTGGTTCAACAAATCTCTCGGTCCAAGAAAATTCTTTAGGTTTTGTATTCCTCAATCCAGTGATCCCTTCCTGGTAAATTCTCCATTCTTCATCACACACAGTCCTGGTGGGGAGGGCCGGCGGTGTTGTGTCTGCCCACACTTCCCTCTTGACGTCTCAGTTTGTTTGTTCTGGACTCCATGGGTTCCCTTCCACCTGGGTTTCGGGGCCTTGCTTGTGCACCTGCACATTACGCCTGGGCAGAGGTGGCAGGTAGATTTGGACTAGGTGGAACTGAGTACCAGAGCTTCGACCAAGAGGTTGGCCGCTGTCACAAAAAAGACATGAATCATTCATCAGCTATAAACTCCTTGTTTGGGTAATGAAAAGTGTGACATGGTCAGAGATCTGACTCTGTCACGAGGGGGAGAGGGAATGGAGGCCTGCCAGGGTATTTACCAGAGCATTCCGGCCCCAGAGATGTGGTGTGGGAGTTTTGAAGGCTCCAGTCTCTGTCCCTTATACTTGTGCCTGGCTGAACATGTCACGTACCACTGTCAATCACCTTGTACCTGTTGTGCACAATGCTTGCCAGTCTCTTTCTCCCATAGGATTACAGCTACCAGGAGTCATTCTGGTGAATACCTGGCTTCAGCACTCAACTCAATTGCAATATGGAAATTCCATGCAATGCGGAGACAAACTCTTTCTTCATAGTGGACCACTACATTGAAAAGAGCCGACAGACCTGCTTATGAAAGGAGACAGGGCTTGAGCCCATTTTATACTCTCTGACATTTGGAACACAGCCCAAGGGGAGAAAGAAGGAAGCGGTTGGCATGGGAAACCAGCTGCATAGAGTGTCAATCAAGAGGGGAAGGGTAGGACACAAATTAGCAAATGGGACAGGTCAGTGTGGGTTTTTCAGGTGAGGCCAAAGGAGGAGAAGGTGGACCAAAATTCCGGGTGGAGTAGGAAGATTCAGCGGAGCGTGGAGGAGGTCTAGAGAGTGTGTGTGCAAGGTGAGGTATTCGTTGGTGAGAGAAAGTGGTACTTAGGTGTGGAAGTGTTTGTAATGTTCAAGAGTGAGATGTAGGGAGAGTGTAGGGGAATAAGTAAGTGGAAGTGAGTGAAAAAGGTGAAGGAGGGATACAAAGGAAGGTGACTTTGGAAGAAAGTGTGGGTGGAGTATAAAGTAGTGGAATGTCGTGGGATGACAGTAGTGCAATGTAATGGAAGGAGAAAGTAGTGGGTGTAGTGGGAGGAGAAAGTGTAGTTTGCCTTTGGATACTGGATTTTCCTGTATGTTGACATATGTCTCCACATAAGGCGCAACTTCAAGGAAATCAGACAGAGTTCATGCCTGATAACCGATTGGGAACTGCCAAAAACAAATTCGATACTTCCTTCCATAGTTTACCTTGGATGGTATTTAACATATTGCCTACATCAAGTAGGCATATATCCAGACCATACAGCTGGATCGGTTCTAGCCAGGTAGAAACATACAGCAGGCATAACGGAAAATGTACACAATCTTGCGAATAAACATCGCATTGGGGGAGTTAATGTCCTCATCTTGCCAATAAGGGTATCCCTCCACATAGCCATAGAGGTATTATTGCTCATAGTATATCCAAAATATTTCATAGATGATACAAGGTCCAGTCTTTCAGGGCCCATTCCCCAATGAATAGTCTTGGGTTTACGGCCCCTACCAAACACCACCACTTTCAACTTCATACCATTAGGCAGCATATTGTTGTCAAGAACATACTTGTAAAAGATATTTAACTTACTTTGTAGGCCCATAGCCATTCGGTCGAAAAGAATAAAGTTGTCGGCAAAGGCTAGCCAATCCAACCTAATGCTTCCAAGCCTTGCCGACGAGATAGCGGTCCTCTGCCAACCCCTATCCAGATCACAGACGTACATATTAAAGAGGGTCAGAGCTAGTGTACACCCTTGCTTCAGTCCTACAGAAGATGTAATGATCGAAGAAAGTGAGCCACCTTGGGACAGACGTATCTGCAGAGTGGTGCCTGCGTGCAGAAGAGCAAGCAACTGGACCCGTTTTCTGGGGCTATTCATCTGAAGGAGTTTAGACCACAGCACTCACTTAACCACACAGTGAAATGCGTTAGACATCTCAAGGGAGGCCAAATAGACCGCCCGACATTGCTATGTTGGACATTATGGTGTAAATGAGCAAGAATGGTAGCACTGAGGGAAGTCCCAATTGTTTCCTAAACCCCACCTGAAATCGGGCAGAGCTTGAGATTGATTTATGCTGTAATTGAGATTCTTTAGGAGCAGTGTAGCAAACACCTTACTGATTGCATCAGTTAAGGCAATTGGCCTATAGTTTCTTGGATCCAAGGGATCCCCCTTTTTAAAGATCGGTATAATGATGGATTGTAGCCAAGACAGAGGAATTACATGTGCCCTGAAAATTTGGTCGAACAAGGGTTTAAGGGGAGCTGCCCAAACAGGAGGAGAATCTTTCAAAACAACAGGGGAATGCCATTAGGGCCAAGAACCCGAGAAGGTTTAAGATGATCTATAGCCCAGATGATATCATCTACCTCCCAAAAGCAAATACCCCAGTTAATTGGGCTCAACGAGGGATCTTTGTAGTCGGTAAAGGCTTCAGGTAGGAGGTATTTGTTCTCATAAAATTCAACCAGATTTGTTCAGTAATCTGAGAATCCTTAGAAACCCCCTTTAGACCTGGGGTACTGTTAATAGTAGCCCAGAATTTGCCTTCATTGCCGTTACACAATAGTTTCAAAATTGACTGATTGTCTTTAACATATAGGTCCATCTTCAGAGATATAACCAAATTCTTGTGCTTTTGGCACACACTCTCTCCTTAGTATATTCAACAGAGGACAGCGTCTGCTTTTTTATCAGAGCTACATTTTTTCATTTGAGTTTCTTCAACTCCATAATTCTGTCATCGAAAATGTGCCTAATCTTGCCTCTACTCCCCTGGATTTCCCAATGTATTGTTGATCTCAGACAGTCCATAATAATCTTGTATGAATCGATGTCCCAACCTCCAGAGCACTCAATGTCTTAGTCTCTGTACCTAAGGTTCATAATTGTATTAGTCAAGCATTCAGTAAACCTCCTAACCATTCCACTATTCCACTTATTGATACACCCGCCCCTGGCTGGCGATAGGCAGCAAGATCTGTTCGCAAATCATAATTTCTCAGGACAAGTTCAAGGGGAAATGACAATAATAGATGATTCCCTAGATCTCGATCGATAAGAGCTAATGGGCCATGCTTTGCTCTGAGGCCTGAGGATATATAAAAACAATCGATCCTCGAGGATCTAGGCCCTCTATGCCAAGTATATACCGATAGTTCATTAGATGACTCAAATTCCAAATAAGTCATGTCCCAGTCTCCAAGAAAGTGATCCCAACTGATCCCACTTTGTACCATGCCTCGTACATCAGATGAAATAGATCCACCATTATTGTAGGTTGATCCCACCGCACAGTTCGCATTGAAGTCCCCTTCCATGATAATAAGATTGTAATTACCCCCGGTGAACGAATCCTCAACAAGTGTAGCCAAATTAGTCTGAATAAAATCCACACGTACACCACTCGGGTTCCAGTACATATTAATTAGCAAAATAGAGGGTTGAGAAGGGCTGGAGGTTAACCTCACCGCCAATAGCCATTCAGAGTGAAATATTAATTTGCGTTTCATACTTAGATTATGATCAATGGCCACTGTCAGTCCCCACCCCCGCCGGGCAGCCCAGTTCACCTTTGACAAGGAGTTCTCCCAGAATTTAGACAAATTCACCCTACCACAGACATTCCAATTAATAAGCTCCACTCTAGTGTTGCTAGGATTGCTCCAAACCCTGTGTGAAAACCACCCAAGACCAGTCATGTCCATTTTGGAGAAGACTCGTAATTAGTGTGGTGTGATTGCTCACTCCTTTTGTACATTCCGTCATGCCCTCACCCAAAATCTTCACACAGGGAATATGGCGCTTAAAAGCCAGCAACACCTTAGCATCATCGACTAATTTGAGGCCAGACAAATCATACCCCAACAATTCCAAATTTGCTCACTGATCCCACACCATATTTGATAGAATCTCAGAGTGGAAAACTCACCATCCGTTCATTATTCACTATAGGGAGGGAAATATCATCAATATCATCCGATGTAATGGACCTCAAATGTGGAATCTATTTATTAAACATTCCTATATATAAAAATGTAACCCACCAGAACTACAAGCTGTACCCTATTACAATAGACTTAGAATGACTTCCAATTTATCTATACAGGACATATTAATACGCCCCAGAGGCTTCTGGAGAATCAAAGAATATAACCACTCCAGACCTGATATCAAGGAAGGAAGAACGCCCCTTATTCACTCGACTTTCTAAGAATAAGAAACAGGGTAAGCATTCCTCTATCTCTGTTACATTTCTATGCCAGGAACAACTTCAATTAGCCATCTAGCTCATTTACCGTTATTTAAACAGCCATAAATAATGGATATGTAGAATATCAGGTATAAAGAGACAAGGCCATTATTTACTTGGGTCTTTTGCACCAATTCGCTTGACTGTGTATTATTTGAACACCTGGCTCTTCGCCTTTCCTCGCATGATGACTATCTCATTGCATTTTTTGGTGAAGTCAAAGATCAAAAGACTAAATTACAGTTTGTTGAAGCAACAAATGTTTGAAATGATGCAAAACAATCTAATTTATACCCTTGATCTAATCTAGAATATTGTTTAATTTGTTTATCAGATTAAAAGTTTGATGTACATAATACAGCCCCTGAAGAAGAGAATCATTCTCGAAACGCGTTGGGCAATTCTTTATTAGGACCAATAAATCCTGAACAAACTAAAGATGAAGATATGAGTTGTCTTTTGTACACAAGTGGAAAATGAAAAAGGAATTTTTGCTATTGTACCTTATGATCTAATTAAGCTATGCCTAGAATTTTACTCAAAAATGTCAATGTCATAAAGTTAACTAATGAATTAGAATGAATGGTAGACTACATATTCTGAAAGACTTGGCTATATAGCCCCAGACAGTGTGCAGGGGACGGGAGTTCCCTAACAGGGAACTTATCTTGTTCTCACGTTTTCCACGACCCATATGCCAGGGTTGTTATTTTTCTCCCCCGCACCTTGACCTCAGATAATAATTTCAAGAAGATAACATCAGACCATACTAAAAAGTCAAGATATACTTTGGTGTGCATGGTGCTAACCCTTTTAAGAAAACACCAAACCACAGCTCCTGACACGCTATGAGAGCAATACCCAGAATTCTCCCTTACCAACCCAAGTCCATGGGGTCACTATTCCTCAAGGTCTCCAGACATCCAGCCACAAAGAACTGGCAGAACTGCTAGAGAGATATCCGGATGTGTTCTCCCTGAAGCTAGCGATGTTTCGAGGGGTAGGCCACAAGATCGAAACAACCCCCCCCCCAGAGTGACTAGAACGAAACCCTTCTGACTACCTGAGTCTTGGGTAAAATTATCAAGTAAGAACTGAGGAAGATGTAGGCCTAGGTGTAACTGAAAGATCTTACAGTTAGCGTTCCTCCCCAATCATACTGGTCCCAAATCCTGACAATAGCTGGGATTTGTGTCAGTTTCCAAAGATGAAACAAAATCTGTAAGTTCAATGCATGCCCCAGATAGATGTACTGGTGGACACCCTTGGAGACACAAAGTATATTTAAAGGCACAACATTTCAAGGGGCTATTGGTAGGTACCCCTTAATCAAATGAAAGACAGCTTTCTCAATATCCAAAGGGCTCTTTGAATTTATAGTCCTCCCTTTTTGCCTCCATGGGGCACCCGCTACATTCCAATGGCTTATGGATTGCATCCTGATTCCCTTTCAGAGCTTCGCTTGGGCATATCAGGATGACATAGTTGTATCCAGCTGAACCTGGGGAGATCACATAAGACACCTGACCAACATGATAAGGGCCCAGCCCATGGCCAACCCAGCTAAATGTTTTTTGGCCTGTCATCTGTCAAATGCCGTGGATTCCATGTGAGGAATGGATTGGTATTCAGAAGCTGGTCAGATTGGCCATGACTTTTAACCAGTAAGGACATCCAGGCTTGAGATCAAGAAGCAAAATACCTGAACACGTGGATGACGCTCCATGATTTCACTAGAGAGAATGAACAAATGTACTTTAAACCGAGAGTATTACGTAACATTTCCATTTTGTGACCAATGAAAGCTGAGATGAACTACTTTGAGAAAAACCACATTGATATGTAAATGAAATGCCATATGAACTCAACCGAACAATATTGAAGTGAGAATAATCGGGGAAGAGTGGGGGGAGGGAATGTTAATTTATGGTTTAACTGTTACACTCAAGAACTCAATGGAAGAAAGCAAGGAGATCTGCAAAACATATGAGATTGAATGTTATAAAATGTTATTAAATGTATCGTTTATATATGGTGTAACCTGAGCTTGTGAGGAAAGAAAAATAAAATAAAGTTTGTAAGCCTTACTTATCCAAGGAGTTTGTGCTTCAGACTGATTCCTCCTCAACCGAACTTGGGGCAGTCATGTCGTAGGTCCAAGATAGGAAGGAGGAAAATACATTGTATACCAGTCACAAGTTCTTTCCCAGAGAAATAAACTATCTGCCACAAATACCTTCCTTCTCGAGCTCTTCGCTCATCCGCCTCCAACTCCCTCAGGGTCAGATGCTTCTCCAAGCAACGAGTTGGTGGTAGATCTCTTTCTTCGGCTGGGGCCTCCCTTTGGAACAGCCTTCCCGCCTCCCTGAAACCTGAGGAAAATCCTCTCCGGTTCTGGAAGCACCTCAGAACCTTTCTCTTTGCTTCTGCTTTTTCTCCTCCTCTCCACTGCTGACTTCCTGGCTGATACTGAAACTGCACTGGTTACCTGGCAAACCTCTGATTTTGGGCCCAGGCTCCCTCCCCCACCATTTGCATTCATGCACTGCCTTCCTGGCAACCCCCGCACTTGGGGACTGTTTTTTCTGTATCCCTACAGTCCCTCTACCAGCACTTGACACCTGATGTCTGCACTTATCCTTGCACTTGCCACCTGCTCGACGTACTTTTACTTGTTTATTTATCTTATTATCCCATGTACTGCAGTGTCCCCCCCATCCCCCCTCTGCACTTTCCTCCTCCCCCTTTCCATGAGGATCTGAATGACACCTGGCCTAGTAGGATCGCTGTCTGTCTTCCCTCTTTTCCCCCTCCCTTGCCTCGTAGCGCCTTGAAACACTTGTATATAGGCACGTTATAAATGCCATATCATATCATATCCAGTGGCGCAGTTAGAGTGTCTGGTGGTAAAGTGGGTCATACAGATCCTCCGATCTTATCTGTCTGGGCGCAAATTCAAACTGGTAATCAAACATGTCTCCTTGATGTGAATGGCCAGACACCAACCCTCACATTTTAAGAGGGTTCTACATACTCCAGCCATACCTGTTCACAGCGAAAGTCAGGGCCGAATCAAAACAGTCCAGCATGGATTCCCTCTCTAGGTGTCCCCAGGTAGCTAGATGTTTCAGGGAGAAGGACTTAGAAGATTGGGTGGAGGTGTGTGATAGGGTCAGAGATCGGACTCTGCCAAGAGAAGAGTGGAACCCTCTCAACCTCGGGCTTGATGCCTACCATTGTGTTTACCAGAGACAGATGTGCACCAGAGGCAGGGTGTTGGAGTTGGGAGGACCCCAGTATCTGTCCTTTCTACCTGTGCCTGGCTGCAAATGTCAAGTACCAATGTCAATCACCCCATAAATGTTGTGCTCAATGCTCGCCAGCCTCTTTCTCCCATCCTACTAGAGCGACCAGGAGTCATTACAGTGACTACCCGACTTCTGCACTCACCAGGAAGAAAGATTGCAGAAAGCGAGAAAACAACAGAAAAACTCACCAGTCAAAGCAGCAATTTGGAAGCTGCATCCAACCCAGACACACATTTTAAAAGTGACTTTGTTGCAGAGAGACGGCGGACTCGTTGCGATGAATAAAGGTTTTTCCTCGACTCACACAGATAACATATCTCTGAAACCCTGTGGCGGCGAAGGGAGAGGAGCGGCTAATCACGTTGGCAACATTCAGCAAGGCACACTGTCAGCACTTTTCAGCTGCAGGACAAAGACGTCAGCCTCCATAAGCACTAAATAGCAGCACCACTGAAATAACACAGTGGTCGAATGTATACTTCCTATGTAGAAGACGGGTTCAAATCCCCCTTAAGGACTGTGGGTAAAGTTAATCTAAATTTATGAAATAACATCTACAACACCACAAAAGCATGGGGAAATAAAATAAAACCTTATTTCATGAAGCAAGAGGAACAAAGAGAGCCTTACCAACTATATACCCAGGAGGGGCAAACCAGAAAAGCTGGAGCAGAGCTCCTATATGGGAGAGTTAATTGGAACTCCTAATTCATCCAACTGTTATTCAAACTAAACAATAGGGGATTACCTACCGGGAAGGATATGATATAAGCACTACTTCCACCAATGGTGAAGCCGGGCAGTTCAACCAATTAGTAGTCAGCTAAGGGGAGAAATTAGTGAATAAAAGGAGGGACAGTTCAGTTGCAAGTTGTCTCAGCTGGGGAATGGTTCCCTGGATAAGCAAAAGCAGTGGAGAAGAAGCCTTAAGCAGGGTAAGGAAGGTTGCCTTGTGCCTTACCAGGCCCTGCTATGCTGAAAAGGGAAAGCTGAGAGAGCCCAGCTGAACTTAAAGGGGGAGAAGAGACCCACACCCCTCTGATCCAGGAGGCCAGAGAAGCTGGAAGAAAGGCAGCCCATGCTAGCCTGTGGAAGGGGCTAGACAACCTAAAGTTCCCCAGTGAAGAAGGGACTGTGGGCAGCCTGACTACTCCTGGACGGCAAGAGGCGAGAAGGGGTGAGCCCAGTGTGAAGGAGTCACAAGAGACTCATCCCCTTTGTTAACCTAAGAGAGGGTGTGAGAGTGAGGATACCCCAAGAGAGGGAAACGAAAGCCAAGTGACATCAAGAGAGGGGAGGAAGAAAGAAGGAATTAGCCCATTTTGAAAGGGTCGCATAAGAGACTCAACCCCATGCTAAGCATGAAGATACCCAAGAGAAGGATTGAGAGTGGAGATACCCCAAGAGAAGGGGACAGTGTCAAGAGAAGGAGAGACAGTGAAGATACCCCAAGAGAGGGGAACAAGAATAAAGAGACCCCAGCAGAGGGGAAGAGAGTGAAGATTCCTTGGAACAGCGGTGAAAGCGAGAAGCAAGAGAAAGAGTGTTTGAAGACACGAAGGGGAACATAAACACTGCTGAGTGTGTTAAACACCTGGAAGAATACACCCTGAGGTGTCAATAGAAAGAGAGACTGAAATGCCACTAGTAAGACTTTATTTTGAACAATGTTTTTTGAAATCTTTAACCATTACTGTGGCACCTGAAGAACTTTGTATCCAGGGCAGAATCCCTGAAACAGAAGCAGCAGCAGTCAAGCATCTTTTAGTTGTTAAACCCTATAGATTTATGTGTGTTAGTTGCTATAAATCTGGTAGGCTAGCATATGATGTGGGCTAGGGATATTATAATTTGGATCCATCCTGACAAGAATATCCTTTCCTTGAACCTTTTTAGTTTTAGAATAGGGAACTCAACACTTGGAGTTAATTTTTATTTTTGTTTGTTTGTTATTTTCTTTGAACTTGGCGAAGTGGTCAGACTAATTGTAACAGAATATAATAAAAATCCATGACTACGATGTCCCAGAGCCTTAGTCCACCCTCTGGTTCACAAAACTGCATATAAACGAGGTTGTGCTTACAGCCCATTTGATACTTTCTGACACTTATAACCTGGCCCACGGAGAGCAAGCAGGCAGCTCTTGACCCAGCGAACCTGCTGATGTAGGGTGCGAATAAGGAGAGAAGAGGATGATAAAAGAGAGCAGATGAGGCCGGTCAGTGTGGGTTTTTTGGTTTAGGAGAAGGTGGACCAAAAGACTGTGCAGAGGAAGAACAATGCAGTAGAGTATGGAGGAGGTTTAGAGAGCTTGTGTGCAAGAGGAGGTATTGGCTGGTGAGAGAAAGTGGTACTTGGGTATGAAAGTGCATGTAAGTTGCGAGAGTGAGATTTAGTGAGAGTGTAAGGCAGTAAGTAAGTGTAAGTGAGTGGAAAACGTATAAGGGATGACAAGGGAAAAAGGTGTGGGTGGGTTGTAGACTAGTGGAGTGCAGTGGGAGGAAAGAGTAGTGCAGTGGGAATAGAGAGTTGTGCGGTGTAGTAGGAGCAGAGCGTATTGGAGTGTCGGGAGAGGAGAGAGTAGTGAAGCCTAGTGAGAAGGGAGAGTAGTATGAAGGGAGTTAGAGGAGAGGGTTGTAGAGAATATACCAGAGGGCTGAAATAAGGAGTAGAGGAGGGACCCAAGAGGGAGAGAGAGAAAAGAGGGAGACCGTGGGAGGAAGAACATGGAGGAAAATAGGAGGGAGGGAAAGAGGATAGACATCAGGGCGAAGAATAGCATGCATGAGAAAGAAGGACGAGTTGGGCATGGGCAATTGGATTGGGAGAAACCCATTCCAATTTTAAAGATTACTGCTTTTTTGTGCGAACCCTTGATAGGATCCAATTAGGAATTCCCAGAGAGACACAGTTAGATAAGGCCTTTGCCTGAAGGCTGTCACAAATAGCCATCCAGGTGTAGATAGGGTTCCAACCTCTACTGACTACCTTGGGATGTAGGGAGGGAAAGCCCATGAGAGACGAGAGGGAAAGGGACGGCCCTCAGTGAGCTCTTCTACAAAATCGTAATAAACACCCTTGCGCCTTCTTCAAGAGATGGTATGTTATTGAGGCCATCTGTGACAAACCATACAGAGCTATCAAAACAGCTCCTCCTCTGATACATTTCCTGTTTCAATTCCCTTATCTTCAAATACAAATAAGACAAAGAAAAGTTTTTCTCATTACTGTGTAATCAAATAAATCAAAGTCAACTGTCCCAAAGTTGAGGTCCCCTTCCTGGCAATACTCTGGGATTTTGAATCACCTATAGATTGTGTTGATAGTCAGTCTCTCCTGCCCTTCCTCTAAAAGATTGTGGCAAAATATGGATCGCCCCTGCAATGAGGTTAGAGGACACCAAGGCTAGGCACCATGGTCCCCCTCAGGTTTTTGGCTGGCAGGTTGGGTGGTCCCTCTCTGGTCTTTGGCTGGTAGGCTGGGTCAGAGAACGGAACATCTAACCTAGGGGTTTTCCAACCGACACCCAACTCCAGCTTCTGGATAATTACCACACACTTCCTCCATGCACTCATTCCTCAGCCCTTCTACTACTTGTTCTGCTTCTCTGTGATGTGATTCCTCCCCCTGAACTCCTGCAGCCTTCTTGCCACAAGCTCATACCTCCTCCCATCCAAACGGATCCACCAGACATATAGTGTATCTGTGGCACCTTCCCTGTCTGATTCAGTCTGCCACAGATGCTTTTCCTCTCCTTTCTTTCCTCAGATGGCTCTACCACCACCTTTTCCACCAGTTCTCCAACCTGCTAATATTTCTTCACTCCTGCCCCTCTCCTTTATTGCCACCACCTCCTCTGGGCATCTCGCCAGCTCCTTCCACTGTCTCACTACTATCTCCACCCTGTCCCAATCACCTCCTACTATATCTCTCCTCCTTTTCCCAAATGTACCTCTTTTGTGTCAGACCACCTCCTTCTCTCGATGTGTCACAACTTCCTCCTGTTTCCTAATTTCCCTTTCCAGCTCACTCACTGCCTCTGCCTGTTCTCTCTCACCACCACCTCTTGTTCTCTCATCACCACCTCCTTTTCTCTTGTCATCGCCTCCTGTTCTCTTGTCACCTCCTTCCGTTCTCTCACTGGCTTTCTTCGCTTTTACTTCACCTTCTCCTTATCCAGCATATTGTCTACCTTCTCCTTGCTCTCTCCTCCAAGCTACCTTTCCTTCTACACTTCCCATGACCCTCTCTCCTTTCATCCAGTCACCTCCAAGCCAAACCTCCAACAGTCTATTTCTCTTCACCTCTTTTCTCTCCAGACTACCACACCTGTCTGCCAACTCCTTCCCTCTTCATAGGGACTTGCCCCCACCACTCCAGCCCTCCTCTTTTCAATGCTCTTCATGTATGGGTGATATCTATTTAAGGGATTCAAATGGTCTGTTTAAATTCATAGGCAGTGTCTGCTCGCATTGTGGGCTCCATCCTCTCAGGTTCCGTAATCCGAGCAGATATCTGGTCTGGTGGTTTTTAGTTTTCACCCATGTGCCTGTTAGCTCCAAGGTTTTTGGGCGTTTGTGTGTCCCAACACTCGGAAATAGGTTTTCCTATGGGCAGGCTCATAGACTTCCATCGGGTAAGAGTTTTGTTGTTTATTCTCTGTGTTCAGGGTATATTGTCTGTTCTTTGATCTCCCTGCTGCCAAAGACTTTGGTTTTGTTTTACCAAATATCTTAAAGGTGACATACACATTCTCTGTACCCTGTGATAACTTCCTGCCATGCTTCCATGAGAAGGGTGGAGTGGATCAGCTCCTCACAGTGCCCCAAGGTTCTGCATCACTTAATGTATGCCAGTACTCAACTCCCTTGGTCACCCCACCGTGCATGCTTAAGGCGAGGCAGGACACTTTGTGATTCTACCTAAGCTTTGCTACATGTTGGATTAGGGTACCTTGTTCCCTTGCCTGTTTTGAGATTCTGACTTCAGTCCTCAACACCCCGTTCTTGTCTACATCCTTAACAAGTCGCAGTGGTCTCATGCTAAGGACACCTTTCCGGCACCTCTTGTTCTCTCGGTTCCATGTGTTAAAATCGTGGAAGAAATGGACGTTTACACAAAAAATCGTGGCAAAACGGCAGTGGTTTTGCCACTGCAATCCATGTAAAGGATGCAAGGGACTCCCCCGCAACCCCCAGACCCATTATACCATTTAAGGAGATCGGGGGACACCCCTGCAACCCCGCTCTCCTTAAATGGTATAACGGGGTACACCTTTACCAGGTCAAACCACAGCATTTTTGCTGCAATTCTTTGCACAGGCAACATTTTTGCCTCAATTTTATTACTACATACCGTTCTATCTTCTTCATTCTCTCTTTCTCCCACTTCCTCGATACCTTGGCACATACCTCCACCCAGACCCCTCAGTCCTAGGGCTTTTCCTCTTCTCTTTCATCTATCTCTGCTCTTCTCCTCCTACCGCCCTTCGACTAACCTTGTCTGCCTCAACTCTTCTCACAAGCTCCTCCTCTATACATTTCTGTCTTCTCCGTTCTCACCCCCAGCCTCCTCCTGAAAACACACCTCCTTTCCTCCCTTGAGAAAACCTTTAATTTACTTTGTACTCCCTCCCTCCCATTTACAAATTTCACCTCCAGTAGCCTCTGTACTATTTCTCCTTCACCTCCTCTTTCATCTGTACCCCAACCAACTCACTCCTGTTTTTCTCCCTCACCACTTGCCCATCCACACAACTAGGGCCGCCCGGTTGAGGACCACTTCCTCAATTTTTATAACACCAGCTCTGCACCCACTCAGCAGCCAACTGCTACCACTACACCCGGCTGAGGAACCAGGAACACACTAGGTACAACCAACCCTCTACCCTCAAACCCGTAGGGGAAGTAAGCCTCCAGGCTTGGAGAAGAGGCGAGATTGGCCAGCGGACCACAACCAAGAGCGTTGAGAGATACCATCAAGCAGCAACTGAAGACTCTCGCCAGTGGCATCGTCAAACAAACCGATTT
The DNA here is from genome assembly GCF_040938575.1 of Ambystoma mexicanum. Classification (NCBI taxonomy): domain Eukaryota; kingdom Metazoa; phylum Chordata; class Amphibia; order Caudata; family Ambystomatidae; genus Ambystoma; species Ambystoma mexicanum. Next base: position 816,684,710 of record NC_090927.1, read on the forward strand.
ACTAAACCCCCCCCTTTCCTGCTCCTCCAACATAACCAACGCCACTATAGACAACCAGGGGTTAGCCACATTACACATAGACACACTGAGAACTAATCTAATGCTCGCACCCAACCAACTCTCTGAGACTCTGGAAACAACATTAGTGGGAACACCCTTGCACATAGTCCATAAATCCATCGACACTACACAAATGCACACCAACACACTACATTCAAACACCTAATAGTCATCTGCGACTCTGGACTCCTTGTGGATACAACAAACCAATGCGTAAACCCCACCCCACCCTAACGGCACATGACACACACCCCCAACACAAACACTAGCACAGATCCGAGGGACTGAGTCCTACCCAAATGGTTACAACATGCAGGGACTCCCAAACAAACTCCCACATCTAAGACAATGCTCACAGATGCCAGTTCCTCCTGGTTCTGAACCTATGCTATCATCCTATCCCCACTAACACACCCAGCTCCCTTCTCTTGCAGAGCCACGTGAGCACCTGGAGACTGCCATTGGGTGGTAGTGGTGCACGGTATAAATCAACATAACACTCCCTTACTCTTCCCTCTCTGAATTTTCACTGCATTACTCTTCACCATTTCCAACTTTCTCTCTTGGTTTCTTGTCACTTCTCTCTAATGTCCTTTCTCCTGCTCCAACTTCTTCTGTCTTCTCCAACACTCTCCAGAGCTCCTTCAAACTCCTAGTCTGCGTAGCACCAGCACTGCACTCTGAAACACTCTCTCACCCCTGCTGTGCTAGTAGCTGGTCCATATATACAGCTTGAATTAAATAGTTTCTTCCTGATTGGCTTGAAGGGTCATGTGACTTGTCAGAGAAGGCTTAGACACTGAAATGCCCTGTAGTCCTAGCCATTGTGAGAAAGTCTTCAAATAGGCCAGCCACCATCTTGAATAGCTTTCTAGGATGTTCTTCCCAGAGGATGGGCTGCCACTGCGGCTCTCTCTCTCTTTCTCTCTGTTGCTGAAGGTTTAGCTATTTCTTGTATACAAGGGGTCCAGGTGGGTGCTGAAGCTTTGTTTAGAGCGATAGAGAAACTGTAAAATCTATTTTCTGCATGTGGTTTGGTGTTAGTTTTTCTCCCATTGATTTCACTGAAGGGCCAGGCCGCAGGTGATTCTCCATCATTCATGCATATGACGAAGATATGAGCTTTCCTCTCCCCATTGTTTTGGGTAGTGCAGGAAAGAAGTGGAAATCTCTGCTGGTGGCAGGTTGCTGCACACCCGAGGTCTGTGTTTTAGTAAATGGATATGATGCCACAATGGTCACCTCACAGGGTGCTGAAAGGGCAAGTAAATCCAGTGGGAGGGCTCGCGAGTTTATAAACTATAGTTTCCCCACTGGATGACTTCTCCACACCTATATGTCAGTGGCCACAGTGTTTTTTATTTGTGCTTAAATCACAGCAGACTTTGTTGAGGGTTTCCCTATGAACTATTGGCGTGCAACAACCATTGTAAATGGCTCTGCCAACCAGACATGCACCATTAGAGGTGCTGAGCCTAGCATTTCTGAGAAAACGGACCTCCCAGTATGGACAGAAATTCATAAGGGGGTGCAATATCTATGCTACTCGCCTGAGAATAGGGACCGAAGTTGATGTGTCTGTTCAGTTGAACCGGAAGGTCTTCATCACATGACATCTGAGGTGTATGTAGGTATAAGACAGATTTTGTAATAATAGAAGGGTGCTCTTTGTTCTAGGGAGTCAGGAGCATCGTACCGGAAGGCCTACATAGGAAACTTCAGGGAAACGGGGTTGAATATCTAGAGGGGTCCAACGGCAGCGGACCTGGAGGGCGGAGCGTGTTAGTTGGGGCTGTGGCTTTAGGATGGCATACTGTTCATTTTCTTGCAAGAATCGATGATAATAAACCTTTGCCTGTTTATTCTCAGAGAGTTAATATGGCTGCTTTTTGAATTATGCTCATAGATGGTGCTCTTGACTTGGACCTGTCCCACAATGCAGTATGGCATCAGATGTGGCTACCTCCTCCCGAAGACCCCTGCGCACACCAACAATAAGGTCCTTGTTAAAAACTCCATGGTGGGGCTATCATGAGGAGAATGCCATGCCGGTAAAGGGGTTGCGGGGCCGCACAGGGAAGCCAGTTGGGTGTTAATGGTCAGGCAAATAGGATTTGTTTAGAGATGATGCCGAAAAGGGATGGAAGTCTGGGTTGGATACATTGTATTGATCATTGGGCTTTCCTATTTTAGTGGTTGTAACAATTGTTTATTGGTTCTGTTCTGTAGTAGATCTGGCAAATACTGGGATTAATGGACTAATTAGGTTGATTAGGTTCCTCCCTGTATATAAATAAATAAATAAGTAAACAATATAAAAGTTGATATATGTTGGATGTTCAGACTGAGTGCACTCAGGTCCTGGAATGAGAAGGCATCGGTAGGAAACGTCTCTGTATTATCTGTGTTTGTGTCGCTGGTTTAGATAGGGACAAAAGGAGAATTGGGAATCTGATATGCTGAAGCCCGATTAAATATGGACAGATGAATGACTGCAGGTTGAGTGTCCTATTGTTCTGACAGGAACACTCCACACTGTCTCTGGTTATTAGTCCGGTCCTGTCTCAGGACCCTGACGAATAGGAGTGTAAGTGTGAATGGTACAGGTTCCTTTGGGTAATGGGGCAGCTGAAACTTGGGAAAGTGATAAAAGGTATGGACAGAAATGGGCAAGGAAAATTAAAAACAGGCGAAGGAAGTCGCAAAGGGGTTGTTTGCCCATTACATGTTTACTCATATTAGTAGCGATACGTGTGCATTTTTGGATTCTTGGCATTATTTGACATGACTGAACAAACATTCAGTTTCCGATTGAAGGGGTACTCAATTTGGATGAACTAGGGCCCTTAGATGGGCATTGATGGGACAAAAATGTAAGATAAACCCCACGCAGTGGGGAGCATTTGCGACATGCCTAGAGGAGGCGACAGCACAAAGGAATGGTTGTAAGGTTAGAGGCTTGAGGGAAGTTAATGATAGGTTGCAAGGACAGATAAAGTATTTGACATCAAGGGTGGTGTGAGAAACCTGAAGGTGTCTCCCTGTCCAGTCCCTGGGAATCAGTCATCCAGGTGGCTAGGACACGGCCATCGCTTTTGGATCCAGTTCCAGGTTGTTATACCAGTGCGGGAGGATCACCTGGTTGAGGGGTCCTTGGGGAGTGGGAGTGGAACACTGACGCGTGAGAAGCAGTATCCCCCTTCTTTAAACACCTTTTCCCCATCCTACCACGTAGGATATTCCAAAACACTGCACCCCCTTTTCTGACACGAACACTTTCGCACAACACGAAAGACAATGGACTAACACCAGAGCCATTTACCTGACATGTCCCAATACAAGGGTCAGGCAAAGTCAGGCAATTGACCGGAATCATACATACCCGACGGCTCTTTCCCTTCCTGACAGGGATAAAAGTTGGAGCACGACAGCACCCTATGAGCAAGGCAGACCGCACGACGTAAGAGCTAACTTAGCAGGGCAGGTCAAGAGGAGGAGAAAGACGGCACAGACCGAGAGGGTGACAATAAGTAAGTCGACCTTGCTCTTTTCAGAACCAGGCCCGTGAAACCTCTACAGAGGGAATGATAAGTCCGCGACCAATAGCCGGCGTGTATTGCACCAGATGTCAACGGTACACGAGAACCTCCTCCGCTGATTACCACACCGGGGAGAGACGCTTGTCTTGTTACCAACCTTGACTCTGAGGCGAAAGAAAGCCAATTAGTTCATCACAGCCGGTGAGTTGAGGGGAGTGTCGATAAGGAACCAAACTATGTTGAATGAAAAGTAGCCAACAACTAAATTGAACTTTGAAAAGCATAAACATATTACTGAGGAAAGAGGGGGAAACCAGCAACAGAAGAGTCTGGCACCACGTGGGTGCTCACGCAGGAAACTCTGGACAATTACCAGATGATTGACTACCGTAAACAGAAGGGTTTGGGAAAAGGCAGAAAAGGTCAAAGTGGTCATTACATTACAGGGGTCTTGTAAAATCCTCTGTACCGTCGAAAGTCTTTGACCGACAAATTATTGGGAAGCTAAGGGAAAGGCATGCCACTTGGTGAAGCGAGCGTATGAACAGTGTGTTGCAAAGGTTGGGAAGAGTGAACTCAATCAAAGGAAGTCCACACTGAATTGTTTGAAAGACATTAGAATTCATGAAAACAAGGAGTATTGCAAGATAAGGAGAAGTGAACTGTCCCCCTTGTCATTTGGGGTCCGAGCCTGACCGAGCGAGATCCAGGGATGAAAAGTTATCACCCAAAGTTCATTGAGAAAGGAACTGTTTAGTTGATTTGCTGAATACCATTTTCTGAAGGGTTTATGCCTGGAAGAGGCGCAGCCAGGGGGGAAATCATCACCCAAGGTATACGTAAAGCAGACCTTTGTGTTTGTTTGTTTGTTGGATACATCAGGCCTCGAAGGCAAAATACTTTTTTTATTGAAAAGATACTTTAACCATTGAAGAACCTGATAGCTGATGCAGACCTGTCGGCTCATACTGGGTAAGCTCGAGTGTTTGCTGTGCTCAGGAGACCCACCTTATCCCATGCTAAAAATGTGGGGAAGGGAGAACCCTGACAATCACATTCTGATTAATTATTTGTGAACACTTCTTTCTTTATTGAAACCCACTTCCACACTCTTTCTGTAATTAGGTGTAAGGAATTGGCAATATTTTTTTTTTTAGTATAGGACTTTTTATTTTGCACAACGGCACAAGGACTGCCTTATTTTTTTTTAAACATATTTTTTCATTTCCAAGCTGGAGCAAAAACATCACATTTCAGTAATCATCAACCTTTGATGACCTATATGGCACATAGATTATAACAATACTTCCCTCCCCTCCCCATCCATCGTCCCGCTGATCGTCCCTCTGTAGTCCAAATCACCTCTCTCCTCTGCTTCCCTCCGGGACCAAGTGTATCTGGGTCAATCGTGGCTTTGGAACTTTGGGTCATATTCCAAAAGGAGTGCCCAGACGTCCTGAAACAGGTGGGCTTTTCCTCCTTTGCTGCCGAGACCCTCTCGGCGACCAAAATGTCGCAAACTTTAATCCACCGCCCCAGGTCAGGGCCTTCCGCCATCTTTCAACAACGGGAGGTAGTGATACGCGCAGCCAACAACAAGTGGTTCATTAACTTTGCCCTCTTCCCCGATTTTGGGTATATCCCTTCACAAGGTGCCCCGAGCAGCAGGGTCTCTGGGCATAATGGGAGGTGAGAGCCAGTGACATCGTGAATTACTTGTATAATGTTCTCCCAGAAGGACTGTATCAGGGGGCAGTCCCACCACATATGGAGATATGACCCTTGTGCCCCACAGTTTTGCCAGCAGGTGGGGAGGGATGGTGGCCTGAAAGTGGTGAATTTGCACTGGGGGTAATACCACCGGAACAACAACTTCAATGCACATTTATTGTTCGTCACACATTTGGACGAGGCTCAGCTTCTGGCCCAAATCTCCCTCCACGCCATATCATCCATCTGGAGACCTAGGTCCGTCTGCCACCGGGATATATAATCTGGACGGCGAGGGGACGGGAGGTCCTCCTGCGTAATTCTATACAATTTTGAGATCCCACCCCTACCCATGGGTTCCCTCACATTAAGTTCCAGTGGGGTTAGGGATCATGTGGCCTTTCCCCTTATTTTGGGATGTGAAATCCAGTGGCGGAGTTGTGAATATGTGAACCTGTCCCCCTCAGAGAGTTTGAATTCCTTTTTGCAGTCTTCAAAAGAGAGCGGATGGCCCTCTGAATAAAGTTGCCCCAAAGTGCTTAAGCCTCCCTCTTTCCAACGCTTAAATGCCCCTTGTGGGATGCTGGGAGTGAAGACCAGATTACCAAAGACAAGGGTAAGAGGACCCACTCCCCTCGCAAATTTTTCCCCCGGAGGACCCTATCCCAAACCCTCAAAGTGGTTTTAGTCTACAGTTGCAGGTGAGGCCACTGTTTACGCAGTGCTTGGGGGATAAAGGGAACAAAACGTAGGGGCATGACACATTTAGCCTATTCTATTTCCAACCATCTCTGACCCACGGTCTCTGCCAACCAAGTAGGCAAGTGAGATAGTTGGGCAGTGTCTGCATGTTTCAGTAGGTTCGGGACCCCTAAACTTCCCAGACCAGATCCCTCCCATCATCACCCTCCTAACGATCCCAGATTTATTTCTGCGCAAGATGAACCCCAACAGTTTGCGTTGAAGTCTTTCCAATGCAGGCTTGGGGGCCTCTATCTGGAGGGATGAGCAGTAATATGGCACCTGGGGGAGGAGGTTCATTTTAACAGCCGTAATACAACCCATCAATGAAATGTCTTGCTTCGCCCATCTTTCCAGGTCCTGTTCTAATGCCTTAATCAACGGCGGAAATTGGCCCCATAGAGGTCTCCCATGGAGGCTGTCAGGTGGACCCCTAAATAGGGTATATCAGTTGTATCCCAGCGGATCGGGCAGATAGCCCGAACCGTCCTTAGCTCTTGTGTGGACCGGCCGACTCCCAGTGCCACTAATTTCTTGAAGTTAATGTCAAATCCTGCAACCTGCCCAAAAGTGTGAAGCTTGCGTATGGCTGCCTGTAGGGAGGCGGTGATGTTAGTGATAGATAGAAGCACATCATCGGCATACCTTATGGGGAGAGTTCCGAATTACTGGGGCCTGTATTGTTGTCATGATGCCTACCTCCAAGGAGCCAGGTCCGACCCAGCAACCCCAGAGGCAGGCATCATTTCCCACAGGGAAGTGCCAGCGGGCCCAAGCTGGGGCCCTTTGGACACAGTCTTGGCGCCTTAGGCGCCAGGCTCATGTTGGACCCCTGTCCTGGCGCCTTAGGCGCCAGGCTCATAAAGCTAGACATGTGTTCAAGTGTTGTAAGGTGCACTTACCTGATGCAGACCATGCTGCTACATCCAGGCCCTCTTGAGGCCTGAATGGAACTACTTTACCTGTGGAACTACTTTCCCCTGGGTGTAGTCGGGGAAGGGTACATACCTGATCGTGGAAGGATACATACCTGGAACCTCTTCCAAAGCTATTTAAACCACGCCCAATCAGCAACTCACGCTTCGCGTTGTTCTGCTCCTCGCAGCTGGACGCTCACCGTGTCAGCTCCTGCCTCTGGACTTCAGCTACGCCTGTGAGCATCCTGGGTCACCTGCTAAGAGAGAATTGGAGAGAAAGAAGACCTTACCTGCTAAAGCTGCATCACGGAGACTTCACACCGACGATCCTGAAAGGGAAGACATCATTTTAAAAGCATTTCGCTTTGATCGCTGCAGCGCTGCATTTCACTCACCTTTCCTGGGCACCTCCATCTTCAGCAGCGATCATCCGGATCCGCAGCCACTTCCCAGAGCCTAGAGAGAAAAAGACAAGAACACAAGGTGAGAGAAGGAAGGGAATAGGAAAAGCTCAGTTTCCTTTCAGTTTCCTTCTAAGACTTACCTGTTGGGTCATTCCCATTTAATTTCGGGTCCTGCCGCTTCCTGGCATTCCGGACCCCGGCCCCTATGGGGAAAAAAGACAAAGACATTGAATGAGCGAATGCAAAGACATTACCCGAACACTTATCCAGAACTTACCTGTCATTTACTGGAACTGCACGTTTCACTTCGGGTCGGCGCCATATCTCCGGCATTCCGAACCCCGGCCCCTAAGGGGAAAAAGACATAAGCGTTAGCGCTTGCTGCAATAAGACAATGAACATTATTATTAAGCTTGAACTTTTGAACTTGCTACAGAACTCTTACAGCGCCTTACCTGAATAGTCAAGCTTATTTGAACTCCCATCAAACCTCAATCCAGTGAAGTAACTGGGTTTCAACGCGCCCCTGCATCAGAAGCAGGATGGAGAACTCATCCTTCCAGACTGTCAGAAAACGCTCCAGGTCTTGTATCACCCCTGCGGTTCTCGTGTCTCATCCTCACCAAAAGCTTCTGTCCCGTTATACCACCATACAGAAGGCGGGCTTGCGGTATCCACGCTCTACGCACGGAACACATTTGCGTCGGGAACGCAGTTCCCGACGCCTCACGTGGAAGTTGCCATGGAGACTACGTCAGTGGACGCAGCATCTTCCACGTGATAGAAAACGTGTTGGGTCACGTGACCATCTTGGTGCCGGTACTTCAAGTACTTAATGATCTGGCGCCCACTTCTCGCTGCTTCTGATCCAATAGTGACAGTGGTTTTTCTTGCTCGGATTTTGTGGTTTTGTTTGATCTCGGATTACGTTTACTGGATTGCTCTTGGATTACCCTTACCTGTTCTTGTATCTTGACCTCGGATTGTTTATGGATTATTCTTGCCTAGTGATTTGGTTTTGTCGAATTCGGACCTCGAAGCTTGGGAGACCTCTTACCTTCTTTCTTTCCTTCCTTCCTTTTCCCCCTCCAATCCCTTCCCTGTCCTTCCCCAGGGTGCTGTAGGCGTCCTCGTGCCGGCGGGTATAGGCTTGGTGCTGGACTAGAGACTTCCTGAGCACCTTTTAGGCGTCCTCGTGCCGGCGGGAATAGCTGGTTGCTGGACTAGTGACTTTCTTACACCTTGGATTGTTTTGGTCCACCGAACAGAGGGCAGATACCATCACACTGTTCCTACAGGAAAGAAGAAGAACTTTGCCAGGGACGTTCACTTCCAGGGAAACCAGGGTAAGAAACCTACCTTTCCTTACCATTTTTTCTTTCACTCATTCTCTGGTACTGATTGTCTTTTTTCTTCTTCTGGTCTCCAGAGTACACCAGTATAGAGGACATTCTTGCATGAAACACTTCTGGTTAAACCGTTTTCTGCAGGTTAGTCTGTTGAGATTTTGTTACGTGTTCTCTTGAAAGGGGTGTATTTGATTGTAATCAGTATAATATTCTGCAGTCGTTGGACGGAACCTGGAACCATCATCTACCGGGAAGTTGCGGGCCGCTCAGCTCTACGATCCCAACGACTCTACACCATCTTCCGATCAATTGGATTCTCAGACTGTCCTTTCGTACTCCTGAGAATCACATTGGTAGGAAGAAATACATTCTTCACGACGGGTCAACGCGGAACCAGGCTCCCGGATTTCTGACAGAATCAGAAGCCTTATTATGGATGCCGCGAATGACCCGTTGGCCGTTTTGGTTCAGTTAGTGGCCGACCTACGTGCCGATATGACGGCCACCCAGGCTGACACCCACCGGCGCATTGATGAAATGCAAGCTGGTATCAGGGAAGTGGTTACAGGAATACCATCTTTGGCCTCCGCTTCCGCTTCAGGTCAGGCAGGGCCTTCGGTCAGACCTGATTCTACGCATGTGTACATGGCCGCTCAGTTCCCGCTTGCTCCCCCAGAAAGGTTTACTGGGGATCCAAAATCCTTTCGGACATTCATTAACCAGTGCAGACTGCATTTCTTGTGTCGGCCTACCTCGTTTCCTGATGCGACTACAAAAGCAGCCTTTGTCTTATCTAACCTTGGAGGTATGGCCGCGGTTTGGGCGAATCCTTTGTTGGAACAAGGCAGTCCGCTGTTGTTCGACTGCGATGCATTGATCAGTGCTATGACGAGGGTGTTTGATACTCGCTACAAGACTCAAGCCACGGATCTGGAATTGCTGAATCTCCATCAGGGGGACACTCCTTTATTATCGTATTTGGCTAAGTTCAATCAGTTGGTGGCTGAAACTGGTTGGCCGGAAGATAAGAAAGCCGCTCTGTTCTATAAAGGACTGTCGGATACGTTAAAGGATACCATAGCTACGGTTCCGGTGGTTCCTACGTCCTTTCCTGATTTTTTGGATCTAGTACTCCAGATTGATGCCCGACGTACCGAAAGAAAGGGGGAGAAGAGAATGATTACGGTCAATACCACTATATCCCCAATCCCTGTTTCTGGCGGTGACGAGCCTATGCAAATTGGGGCAGTAAGGGGCCCGTTAACGACAGAAGAACGAGAACATCGTAGACGGAACAATCTGTGCTTTTATTGTGGTTCCTCTGCTCATCTGCTTAGTGCATGTCCAAAGAGACCCCGCAAGTCGGGAAACGCCAAGGCCCGGTCGTAGAAGGAACCCCTACGCCGAGCTCTTCCCTGCAGGGTTCCTCGTTGTCCACGCCTTTTTATATTGACGTCATGTTGAGTTACGATCAGGTCACTCCTTGGAGTTCTGCAGCTGTTCTTGACTCAGGGGCAACCGGTAACTACATAGATGCCCAATACGTTCGGAAATGGGGTATTCCCTTGTTGTCAAAAAGTGTTCCGGAGGTAGTCAATGCGGTTGACGGTTCAACCCTACTTTCGGGGCTTGTTACTGAACATACCATTCCGTTGTTGTTAACTATTGGCGCCGAGCATTCGGAAACCATCACATTTGACGTCATTATGGCACCGCAATACAAACTCATCCTGGGTTTACCGTGGCTCAAGCTTCATAACCCGTTCGTTAACTGGGAGACCGGGGTTATCGCTTTCAGTGCTCAGCAACGTCCTCGATCCTGCAGTTCCCTAGAGTCCATGTATGAAGTACCTGAAGCTCCTAGTCGGGCGTTGTTGAACTCTGTGGTTACAATCGGAGCTGTTGTTAACACCGTATTACCTGTCGAATACACAAGTTATAAGGACGTCTTTGACAAGGGGAAAGCAGAGATCCTGCCGCCTCATCGGCCCTACGATTGCCCCATTGTTCTCAAACCGGATGCCAAGACACCTTCGGGACGTATCTATTCCCTTACACAAAAGGAAGAAGTCGTCCTTAAAGAATATTTGGATAAAGCCCTCAAGTTAGGTTTCATTCGGCCTTCTCACTCTCCATTTGCTTCACCGCTATTTTTTGTACCCAAGAAGGAGGGGGACTTAAGACCTTGTATTGATTATCGGGAACTCAATGCAGGTACTATCCGTAATCAATACCCGATTCCGTTGATTTCTGTCTTGCTGGATCAGTTAGGGTCTTCAGAATTCTTCACCAAATTAGATCTAAGGGGTGCGTACAATTTGGTCCGGATACGTCGAGGGGATGAGTGGAAAACAGCCTTTAAGACACGATATGGCCTATTCGAGTATTTGGTGATGCCATTCGGGCTTTGCAATGCCCCGGCCACATTCCAGAATTTCATCAACGACGTTCTACGCGACATGATCGACAGATTCGTTATTGTCTATTTAGATGATATACTCATCTATTCTCCATCCATGGAAGATCATGTACGTCATGTTTCACAAGTCTTACAACGCTTGCGGGAGCATCATCTTTTTGTCAAGCTGGAAAAATGTGTATTCCATGCGAGTGAGGTCGAGTTCCTTGGATATGACATCACCAATAAAGGAGTGCAGATGAGTAGCAATAAGGTGAAAGCTGTCTTAAACTGGCCTGTACCAACTTCAAGGAAAGAGTTACAATCATTTCTGGGGTTTTCGAACTTTTACAGGCGGTTCATTAGACAATTCTCTTCGATTGCTGCACCCCTCACCGAATTGACCAGTAACAAGAAACCTTATTTATGGAACGATAACGCCCAAATAGCGTTTGAGTCTTTAAAAGCCGCGTTCACTACAGCCCCAGTGTTGCTACACCCAAATGTCAAACGTCCTTTCGTTGTCGAAGCTGATGCTTCGGATGTTGCGGTAGGGGCTGTCTTGTCCCAAACCTGCGCTGATACCAAGGAGTTGCATCCAGTCGCCTACCATTCGTGCAAATTAACGCCCTATGAGCGTAATTACACCGTTACTGAACGGGAATTGTTGGCCGTAAGGGACGCATTTATGATCTGGCGTCATCATCTCCTTGGGACGGAATTACCGGTCCAGGTTTTTACTGACCACAGAAACCTGTTGGCGTTGCAGTCCCTGACGTGCACCACTGCGAGACATGCCCGTTGGCATGAATTCTTTTCCATGTACAACTTTACTTTGACTTACCGCCCAGGTGTCTTGAATTCCAAGGCGGACGCGCTATCCAGAAGCCTGGGTAATGATGGTTCACGTCCACAGGATGGGTCTTTGTTATTACCTACACAAGTGGTCTGTAGTTGTGTTCTACAACCCACTTTGAAGTCAACGCTCCAGAACTGGGTTGATAAAGAGCCCACAGAACTGGCAGACTATAACATGGATATTCTGCATGGTCTTCCTTATGTCCAGGGTCGTGTTTTTATGCCTGATCAGGATACCCGGTGTACAGCTATTTCTTTGTGTCATGACGCTGCTATCGCAGCGCATCCTGGTTCCCAGAAAACTCTTGAACTCCTCAAACGCTGGTGTTGGTGGCCTTCCATGCGAAGAGACGTCTCGCAATATATCTTGACCTGCGCCATCTGTGCCCAGTGTAAGTCCCATTCAGCGAAACCTATGGGGTTATTACAACCATTACCAGTGCCAGCCAGACCTTGGGCGATGATTACCATGGACTTTGTGGTGGAGTTGCCTTTGATTGATGGTTTTGATACCATATGGGTGGTGGTTGACAGCTTTTCTAAAATGTCTCTCTTTGTGCCTTGCCAAGGTCTGCCATCAGCTGCTAAGCTGGCAGAGTTGTTCTTGCGACATGTTTTCAGGTTTTTTGGGTTGCCTGAGATTGTGGTTTCTGACAGGGGGTCCCAGTTCACGTCGCGTTTCTGGAGGCATCTAATGTTCTCTTTGGGGGTAGATGAACGGTGTTCTACAGCGTTCCATCCCCAGACGGATGGTCAAACAGAGCGGGTTAACGCTACCATGGAACAGTACCTCAGGTGTCTCATCCTTCAACATCAGGAATCCTGGCTAGCAGTTCTGCCTTTGGCGGAATTCGCGTACAATAATTCCAGCCATTCATCAACGGGAACATCGCCATTCTATGCCTTGTATGGGCAACACCCACGCACCCTTCCTCTTGATTGGAAGCTACCTGAGGATTGTCCGGCAGTTCAATCTTGTATCAAAGATCTGTCTCTGGTCCGTGATAGGGTGCTGGAACATCTGAATCAAGCACAAGAACAGGCGAAGAAGTACGCGGATCGGAATCGCCGTCCTGCACCCGTCTACATTCCAGGTACACGGGTATGGTTGTCCACTAAGAATCTACGCATTCCAGGTCGACGATGCTTGTTGCCACGTTTTGTAGGTCCTTATGTTATAAAGGACGTCTTGAGTCCATTGGTGGTCAAATTAGAACTTCCGCACTCTTGGAAGATACATCCGGTTTTCCATGTGTCCATGGTTAAGCCTTGTGTAGACAGTACCAGGATACCGGCTTCTCCGTCTCCGATATTGGTTCAAGGGGTGGAGGAGTATGAGGTCAATTCCATTCTTGATACCAAGGTTTCTCGTGGTACCAGGTATTTCTTAGTGGACTGGAAGGGTTACGGTCCGGAAGATCGGACATGGGAACCGGAGCAGAATGTGCATGCCCCGTTGTTGGTTTCCCAATTTTTGGCCTCTCGGGGGCATGGGGGTCCTTTGGGGGAGGATACTGTCAGAAAACGCTCCAGGTCTTGTATCACCCCTGCGGTTCTCGTGTCTCATCCTCACCAAAAGCTTCTGTCCCGTTATACCACCATACAGAAGGCGGGCTTGCGGTATCCACGCTCTACGCACGGAACACATTTGCGTCGGGAACGCAGTTCCCGACGCCTCACGTGGAAGTTGCCATGGAGACTACGTCAGTGGACGCAGCATCTTCCACGTGATAGAAAACGTGTTGGGTCACGTGACCATCTTGGTGCCGGTACTTCAAGTACTTAATGATCTGGCGCCCACTTCTCGCTGCTTCTGATCCAATAGTGACAGTGGTTTTTCTTGCTCGGATTTTGTGGTTTTGTTTGATCTCGGATTACGTTTACTGGATTGCTCTTGGATTACCCTTACCTGTTCTTGTATCTTGACCTCGGATTGTTTATGGATTATTCTTGCCTAGTGATTTGTTTTTGTCGAATTCGGACCTCGAAGCTTGGGAGACCTCTTACCTTCTTTCTTTCCTTCCTTCCTTTTCCCCCTCCAATCCCTTCCCTGTCCTTCCCCAGGGTGCTGTAGGCGTCCTCGTGCCGGCGGGTATAGGCTTGGTGCTGGACTAGAGACTTCCTGAGCACCTTTTAGGCGTCCTCGTGCCGGCGGGAATAGCTGGTTGCTGGACTAGTGACTTTCTTACACCTTGGATTGTTTTGGTCCACCGAACAGAGGGCAGATACCATCACACTGTTCCTACAGGAAAGAAGAAGAACTTTGCCAGGGACGTTCACTTCCAGGGAAACCAGGGTAAGAAACCTACCTTTCCTTACCATTTTTTCTTTCACTCATTCTCTGGTACTGATTGTCTTTTTTCTTCTTCTGGTCTCCAGAGTACACCAGTATAGAGGACATTCTTGCATGAAACACTTCTGGTTAAACCGTTTTCTGCAGGTTAGTCTGTTGAGATTTTGTTACGTGTTCTCTTGAAAGGGGTGTATTTGATTGTAATCAGTATAATATTCTGCAGTCGTTGGACGGAACCTGGAACCATCATCTACCGGGAAGTTGCGGGCCGCTCAGCTCTACGATCCCAACGACTCTGCACCATCTTCCGATCAATTGGATTCTCAGACTGTCCTTTCGTACTCCTGAGAATCACATTGGTAGGAAGAAATACATTCTTCACGACGGGTCAACGCGGAACCAGGCTCCCGGATTTCTGACACAGACCCTAAGGTGAGACTTCACGGGGAATCGAGGAAGGGTATCGTGGAGGGTTGGAAGGGAGTGGGAGGCTTGAGCATTATTCCGTCAGTAGGTAATACTCCCTTTTCACGCACAGGGGAATATTCCTGCGAGCCAGTGAGTCCATCTTCAGAGTCCTGCGCTTCACCACTCGAAGCCAGACCTGCGCCTCCGTGGGAATCAGGTGAGCGTGACAGAACGCGAAGCCTACCCACAATTTTGCACCCGGGCACTATGGAGACTTCCGAGACAGATCAGCTGGCCCAGCTTTTGGGGGAATTACGGGCAGAAGTGCACTCAGCCCGCCAGGACACTAACGCTCTCAAAAGAGAACTGATCCTATCCAAGGAAAGAACAGATGACCTGGCCAAAAGGTTATTGCAGGCCCAGGCAGGGGACACTCCTTTACCTAATTCCGGAGATACTTCCACATCAATGGGTTTGAATAAACCGGTACAAATCAATCTACCTGGACACATGCCTTTGGCCCCGCCTGAACGTTTTGCGGGGGATCCCAAGAAATATGCCGTCTTTATGAACCAATGTCCTTTACACTTTCTATGCAGACCCGGGGCCTTCCCTAACGACCAGACCAAGGTAGCCTTTATACTATTTTACCTCAGTGGCAGTGCTGCCGATTGGTCTATTCCATTGGTAAATCAGGATGATCCCATTCTCCAGAATTTTCAGGGTTTCCAGGCCAGCATGGAAAGATTGTTTGCTCGACACTCTCAAGGACAGGCCCTTGATAACGAACTGCTATCCTTACGACAAGGTAATCAGGATCTTCTGTCCTACGTTGCCACCTTTAATAGACTGGTTGTGGAAACTGGATGGCGAGAAAACAAAAGGATCACATTGTTTCATCGAGGCCTGCGCGGAGAGCTTAAGGATGTTCTAGCTCAGATAGTAGATCCACCCCAGGTCTGCGCAGACTACATAGACTTGGTGGTTCAACTTGATCACAGACTTCAAAATAGAAAAGCAGATCGGTTCAAGTACGAAACCCGAGTACCGATCAAAACCCACGCTAACTCCAAGAGTACCGGCGTATCCGAACCTATGCAAATCGGCGGTGTTAAAGGACCATTAACACAGAAGGAACGAGAGAGAAGGCGGCAAATGCAACTTTGCCTGTATTGCGGGACTTCCGGTCACTTTCTTCGAAATTGTCCGGTTAAACCACCTAAGAAGGTGGTTGGAGCCACAGATAACGATTTATTGACACCTGATTCGGGAAACGACCTAGCCCGACAAGTGTAGGGGTCCGCTTGCCGAGCTTGAAAACAAACTCTTTGACCTCGCATTTTGTCATGCCAATGGTGCTCGTGGACCCAAAACAGCCTCAGCTGTTGCATGCTATAAAAGCATACATCGACAGTGGAGCTATTGGAAATTACATAGACCCTGAATTGGCTTCCAGGATTAAGCTCCCTCTCCGCCCGAAAGTAACCCAAGATGTCATTACTACAGTAGATGGAACCGAAATAGCCTCAGGGCCTGTAACGCATTCCACTGTTGAAATGACACTGGTGGGTCAGGATGGACATCGGGAAGCAATCGTGTTTGATGTGATCAAGGCCCCACAATTTCAAGTAATTCTTGGAATTCCTTGGTTAGAAACACATAATCCCAGAATTGACTGGCGAGCAAAGAAGATAAGTTTTCCTGATTGTGAACCAACTTGATACCCAAGAAATCCAGTTATGGGTCTTGCCTCAGCAACTTCCACCCCTGTACAGCTACCGTCAGAATACCAAGAATTCCAAGACGTTTTTCAGAAGGAACAGGCTAACTCGTTACCTCCCCATCGGTCTTATGATTGCCAAATCGATCTGGTGCCCAATGCTCAACTACCTTGTAGTAGGATTTATGCTCTTACGGAACCTCAGAACCTACATTTGCGTCAGTATTTAGATCAATACCTAGCCAATGGTTTTATTCGCCCGTCCAAGTCTCCTGTCTCCTCAGCTCTGTTCTTCGTGCCGAAAAAAGAGGGCGACCTTAGAACATGTATAGACTATCGCGCCCTAAATCAAATAACGATTAAGAATCGTTATCCTCTGCCCCTGACCCCTGAGCTTATCGACCAGGTGAAAGACGCTTGCGTGTACACCAAGTTAGATCTCCGAGGAGCTTATCACCTGGTGCGTATAAAAGAAGGCGACGAATGGAAGACTGCATTCCGCACCAAATTTGGGCTCTTCGAATATCAGGTGATGCCCTTCGGTTTGTGCAATGCACCTGCCGCCTTTCGTCTGTTTTAGTGTGAATCAGTTTGATGGGGATGGTTGGGGCAATCCAAATTAGGACTCCCCTAGCGTACGTGGAGTACGTGGTGCCTATTAGAGTTCCCCGCCAGACTTTGGCTAGAGCTGTTAACTTCTGTGCGTTCAGGTGGGTCTCTTGTAGGAGGGCGATTCCGACTTTGCAACGTTTCATGAAAGTGTGGATTCAGTGTTGCTTGACGTAGCTGTTCATCCCTCTAACGTTCCATAACATGATTCTGATTTTGTCAGCCATGTGCTTGATATGGTTGTGAGCTCGTGAGTGGCCCACGAGGCGGCACGCCTTCCTAATCGAACAGTGTATGGTGCTTTGGGTGGTCTTGGTTTTTCCCATGTACAACTCCAATCGGGATCTTAACTTGTGGGTTCCCTTCCCCATAAACTATTAACTTTAAACTCCCCAATAACAAAACAAGTCTAGCGGGGTTGCCCCTGTTCTGACTACCCCGTTACTGCTCCATTCGACCTTAGGTCTCTTGGTGCCCTAACGGCGGGTTAACTACCCAAATTAATTCAGGGGGTAGGAGTACGTCTGCTTCAGTTGGTGTCACTAGACAAGCAGTTTGTGTTCAGTGTGGCTCCGGTTAACTCAATGTTGCCGCATTTTGAGCGTGGTGCAGTGCCTCCCTGGTATGTTGCCTGGGGGTTGTATGGGTTGCTCCCTAGGGTGCATTTTGCCATGATTTGCGCTGCCTCGCCTCGATGTCGGGGATCTGTTCTCTGTCCATCCACTCACTGACTTCGGCAGGTGAATCGAATAAGTGGGCTTTATTGTTACGCAAGACTTTCAACCTTGCTGGGTATAGGAGCATATAACGCAGGCCAGCGTTCTTCAGCCTAGCTCTAGTGTGGATAAACTGGGCTCTGCTCATTTGGACCTGGAGGCTGTAGTCCGGGTAAATGGCGACTTTTGCGGAGTCTCTCTGTATACAGCCACCCGATCTTGAGAAGGCCAGGGTAGTTTCTCTATCTTTATAATTGAGGATTTGGCTATTATCGGCCTGGGCGGGTTCCCTGGGGGCAGCCATTTGGTGAGGGATCGATGGGCCCTTTCAATAGTGAAGCCTTGCCATAATTTCCCGGCTCCGATTTCTTGTAGTAAGAGCAAGCCTATAATTCTAATGTTATTTCGGCATGCGCGCCCTTCTGCCTCATCAGCCCTGTCTTCAAGGTTTTTTACCTTCTGCGCCAGGACGTCTACATCCTTCAGAAGCTGGGTTTTTGCCTCAGAGTTCTTGCGCACCTGGGTTTCCAGTGCTTCCGTTCTGCTAGCTATGGAGCGTACATCTTGCCGTAGTAAGTTTAGGTCAATTGCAACGGCGTCTATTTTGCTCTCCATTGTCTTCTGCAGCGTCATGATGGCCTCTAAGAGCTGCGGGTTCGCTGGTTCTTGGGGATCGACCCCTGACGCCTCTGTGGTGGTAGTAGTGGCGTCGGGCCTAGCAGCGCCAATGGCCGCATAGGTCTCCATGGTGGTTTATTTGTGCTTGCTTCTTGCCCCTTTCGTGGTCATCCCCCTGAGGACAGGCGGGCTCGCCGGGTCTCCCCTTCGGCTGGCTCAGTGGTAGCTGGGACGGTACGGTTAGGGGTGGCGCTGTTTCGACACGCTCCCCAAGGCCCCACTGCCCACTTGTATTTCACTCTTCCCCTATGATGAGCGTGGGGTGGGTCACCTGGGTCACAGTGGTGCAGCCAGGCCTTGTGCTTCTAGTCAGGAGTATGGTGAGTGGGGAACAAGGGGGGGCTCCTCCTGGCTCACTAGGCAGGATACCCCCATATCGATCGCTGCGGTGTTCAAGTGGGGTCGGGGGAGCCCACTGTTATGCGGCTCAGCTTCGCTTGGTTCTGTCCAACAGGGTGTGCAGCGCCTCGAGTGCTGTAGGTAGTTCTGGGGGCCACTCGAAGTGGTTGCGATGGAGCACTGTAAACCGTGTGGTTCTACAGCTTGTTGCCCTGGGCTGGGCACGGATTATGGCCCCGGAGTGTGTAAGTCTGTGAACGGAGGTTCAAGGGGGAGCAGGGAGGTACCGCTCAAATACTGTGCTGGGGCAGTTGTGGCATCCGGGCCCCCACCCCTCCAGCTCCTTACCTCGCGTCCCTGGGTCTCGCTGCTGGGCCCCCGGTGCCCCGGAGTTGGTTCACCGCCACGACACGGCTCTCTGGTTCGCCCGATCTTCGGCTCTGTGGGCGCCTCCTGGATGCCAGCCCGCTCACGCCGCAGACCGTCGAGTCTGTGCTTGCCGCTTCTGCCCCCCAGGAGGGTCCGCTGCAGGCGACGCCGCCTCTCTCCGCACCCCCTCGGACCAGTGTCTGTGTGGGGCTCCGGGACCTTCTCTATTTGCCTGCAGATCACCCCTTTTCGCAGTGCAAGGCGAATGCTCACCGCAGTGTACGCTGTACGGTCTCAGTAGCTTTTGAAGGATAGCAGATCCCGGCAGACTCGCGCTACCTCTGATCTCTGGTGTGGGGCTCGACGAGGAGGCCAGTTATCTGGCGGGCGCCATTTTCTTGGGCTCGCCGTCCCTCGCCACTCGATGTGCTGCCTCGGCGGGGGCTTGCAGCTGTCCCAAACTTCAGGCAATGGTGCTTCAGGCAATCTTCTGCATAAAAGGTGATTTTCAGTTGTTTTCGCTAAGCGAAGCTGTAAGTTTACGGCAGTATGATGGGCACACCAGCAGAGCTGCCTGAAAACACGTCTTCCTTACATGGCGGTTAGCCACGCACCCTAGAAACCAAGTGTTTATCTCCCGTATGTGAAGTCAAAAACTGTTCAAATAGTGTGAGTGATCTTAAGGCTGCTAACTTATTAGATGGAGCCAACAATCAGGGGAGAACTTGAAAGTATTTCAACCGCTGACTCTCGTGGAGGAAAAGTTCCTCTTTGCACAGAGCAAAGGACTTAATGTCCTTTCCCAAGAACATATCTCGGAACTTGGTACAACCGGCTGTTTTCCATTCAAAGAAAGAGTTAGCAGGCAGTCCCGGAGTAAAGTGCGGGTTTGCGAACAGAGAGTGAAGGGGAGGGAAACGAGGTAATATGATGTTGCTTAATCACTTGATCCCAAATTTCCTCCACTATCCTGCTAATCTCGCTTTGGTGTATGTTCTGAGGCCTCTCCATCCTAGGAAGCCACAGTTTATCTCCCATTCTAGGCCTCACTATAGCTCTTTCCATATGACACCATCTCCTATTGGAACCATCTCCGAACCATTCCTTTATCACTCGCAGCTGTGCTGTTCGGTAGTATTCTCTAAAGTTAGGAAGTCCTACTCCTCCCCTCTTTGGGGGAGCATTAACATTTTCAATGCAACCCTGGAGGTTTATTATTCCATATGAAATTCAATAATGTTTTAAGTAGTGTATGAAAGAAAGCGTCCGGAACCCTAATCTGGAGGGCCTGGAATAGATACAATACTTTAGGTAGAATTACCATCTTAATCTAATTGATCCGACCTAGCCATGAGGCCATGAGAGGGGATCAAGATTGAAGAAGCTTCTGAATCTCTGCCAACAACGGGTAGAAGTTATCCAGATACAATTCCCCAAGTCAGTATGTATACCTTTTGGCCTCCAACAGAGCTGCAACGCATTCCATTGCTTTGGGCAATTCATTTTGCCAGCCAGAGATTTAAGATTTCAAACTTTGTAATATTAATTTTGAGACCGGCTATTTTGACAAACCTTTCTAATTGGGCGAATGCCGCAGGTAATGAGTCTGCCCTCTACCCTTTTTAATTTTATATTTGTAACACTCCTCAAGGCCTGCTTTTAAACAGTCAACCATTCATTCACCAAACACTTCCAAAAACTGTACATATAACCCTATGACCATATTAAGCTTCCACACACCATCTGCCACTTAACAATGTTCTACAAATCATTTGCATCTGCCTTTCCCTTACTTATACAAATACATTGTACACAGTGCTCCTATAAATTCACATATGCATTGTGCAGTGAGAGAAGTGCATAAATAGAAGGGACAGTATGAATGGACAAGTTCTCATGAGATCCCAGGAGGGAAATGCCAAGGGATGCCAAGGTGGTACACCACTGGATAACTACTGGAGCAGAGGAGTGCCAAGGGTGGGATGCATCTTAATCGTAACATCCCTTTAACAGCGTTTTTTCTGCCAATTTAATAGGTTTTGATATGTGAAAATGTTTTGTGGTCTTACAGCACTGTATATAAGTTATTCATAATTCCTCTTTTCATATATATGAAAGAACTATGAGCCTCCTTTAAGAAACATATTTTTTGCAACACATACTTATGTCTGTTGGTATCAACAGCTCATGCTGGGGATGCAAATCATTGTTCAATTGTCTACGGCAAAAGGCTCAACCATGACCCCAGCCGAACCAAACCACCCCTATTATTCACTGCACCTACCCTGCATCTGAGTTTAGGGTCCACTGTACCCTAATAATGTAAACAATGGCCAGTGCTCATGGCTTGCAGCCATGAGCAGTCTCCAAATCCATAGGGCATGGGCTTCGGCGATGCCGCATTCCACAATAAGCAAATCAGAGTACACATTTGAGTTTGACGAGAGCCAGGTCCACTACCCAGACACCATATGTATATAACTAGTTTTTGGAAAAATAAAACAGAAGACATATTTCCCAAAACATGCTTTCCCAAACAATGCTTGTCGCGTAAGTGTGTTGTGATCTAGTAACCACAAGCAGAATATTTTTTCCCATTCAAATCTACTGCTTTGGCCATGTTGCATGCCCCAATAAGCAAATTACAGTACACATTTCTCCATGCTGACGACCAGGCCCATTGTCCAGACAACAATGTTATATCACTGTGTTGTGTACTCACACTGTAAAAAAAATAAAAAACAGGACATATTTGCAAAACCATGCTTTCAAGTTCTTGTTCACCCTCCTCGTGCATATTTGCTGGAATCTCATCCAGCACTTCAACCTATACCCACAAGCAGATTTTATTTTCCCATTCAAACCTATCCCAATTTCGAAAAACAATACCACATAGCCGGTCCCTGTGGCCATGCCCACTTTAACCCCATTGCTGGCCCCTTGTGGTCATGTCCAGTAGCCAGACTGTCCGGGTCATGGCATTTGGCCATGATCCTGACAATCTGCCCACTGCCCATGGCTACAGGCTATAGCTCTGTCTCCAAAGGTATATATATTTATTTTTTGTACCTACATTATGACACTTTTAAAAAAATAAAAAAACGGACACATTTGCAAAACCATGCTTTCAGGTCCTTGCCAATGCTCCTTACACGAGTTTGCTGCAAATCCGCCCATGTTTTATTTTTTGAAAGGTGTCAAAATGTGCGTACATAAAATAGTCATTCAACTTGACAAAATCCATTCTGACTTTGAACAAACATTCAAGGTTGGGTCTATATTCTTTCTGAAATCCTTTGTCCACATTCGTCAAACGGCAACAAAGTTATAAGCCATCTAAACATATGGAGACCCCCCCTCTAATTTTGCCTCCTCTTGCCAAAATGCAGGACATTCATATCCAGGTCTAGAATGAAATTCCAAAATTTCATGCAGCTTCATTGAGTGGCGCCAAAGTTATAAGCCATCCAAAAAAGCTTTTCACCAACCGTGTAATGCAGAAATAGGCAACGATGTCCCCAAACATCTCAGATGTTCGCAAACATCACAGGACTGCCCTGGACATCCGGATTCTTCACAAACATCAAAGTTGAAAACAAAATGTTTTGCCGCTTTCTAAAGCCCTATCCCATGCCATCCTCATCACCCCTCAACTGTTCAGAGATGGTGGCCCTCATTACGACCCTTGCGGAAATCGGAAAACGATGGCGGAAATGCAATACCGCCATCGAATAGCGCTCGGTGCGACTATGACCCGTCACCGCAAAGTACGAAGCCATTAGCGACACCGTAGTGAACGCCAACGCTAACTGCACCAAGCACGCGCGCGCGCGCCATGCCAAACCGCAAACACCACCATGGCGCAAGGGTACGCCAATTCCGACCCTAGCGGACATGTACCTAACGCCATCAGGCATGGCGTAATGTACCATTCCGCCATGGCGAGAAGTACGGCATCGCGAATCAACCGTAAACGGCCCCACTGAGTGCCTGTACACCGCTCCCTGCCCACAAAGTACAACTCCCCGTAGGTGCAATGAAGTCACAATGCAACCATTGAAATGTACAAGTCACCCATGCATGCCAACGAACAAAAGAAACACAAGAGGGGCCAATGGGAGCTGCAGGGCACAGATGGCACGAATACAGAAGCCATCCCAATGGACATGACCACAGTCCCCCACCAAGAAACGCACGCAAACACAGGCACCTGTGACCAGCAATATTCCGAAAATCACATCATTCCACCAGTCCACCTGGCTGACCGGCATCTGTTACACAAAACCCAATCCCCCGCCCCTGAGCATGACAACATTCAAACTGTCATATAGGCAGCCCCCATCCCTGACCTCACGGGCTTAGTAGGCAAACGCGCCCAGTACAGTACCACGCAACTAAACCCCGAAGCTGGAACCCAATGCAGATCTCCTCACAATACATCGCCCCCCAAATAGGCATATGCCACATCACTTGCAAAGAAAAACGCTACACGGGCCAAATCAGAATAGAAATTTATGCACATCAAAGTCACCAAGCCCATACAGCCATCAGGCCATGAACTCCAAAACACTAATCACCATTGTGGGCTGCATCCGCAAGAAATGACCAGCCACTACTTGTGTGTCGCCCTGTTCCCCCATGGTACACAGAGCCACATTCACGTACGAAAAGGCAACATGAAAGCGCACAGAACCGCAGGGCCGTCCCAATGGGGAGGCACTAGTCCAGCTGAAAGGCCGAAATGTTGCTCCTAGCCACCAGTACTGCGTAAGGGCATGTGGGCCATTGGCGATCGTCCCATAAGATCGTAATGCTGCTCCACTGATTAACACGAAGCAGCAGGTGTCGGGAGTAAAATCCATCTGCAGGAGTGGCATACAGATGGCAGTGGCAAAAGGGGAGGAGATACCTGTCAACCAAAAGAAAAGAAAAAGAACAGAATGGCCATCAGAACTACATTCGAACAACTCACTTCAATGATCACACGAAATCCACAGCCATATGCATGCTAGCCCACTCAAAAGGATCATCACCACCCCAAAACCACTTGCGACTCATAACCATCTATATCGAGGTGCAAACACCATCACAAACGAGTGTACCTGTGCATGCGTCTGTCAAAACAGAATCCATCAGATGGGAATGTTAACGTTCATGGACACAAGTGTCTGAGGGCGCCTCGAGACAGGGAGGGCTCAACAAGGCCAGATAGACGATGGTCCCACTATGGCAGCCCTGCATCACATAGCGTAGGGGAGGCGGATAGATCCCAAGAAGCCCTGTACATGGCAAACTCTGTATCAAATCACCTGCCCATGCATCCATTCATCATTCCCTCATCCCGGGATCAAAACGCCTGAATAATTACTCACATAACATTAGAAACATCCATTGAGTCTGTGCGTTATGCAGCCTGCAAAATCCACAGTGCCCCAGCCCGTAATTCCAGTGTTGTGAAGTAACATGTATTTGGGAACGGCCGGCCTCATCGCCCACGTAGCTATTGCGCATCCCAAACTATTCATATCAATCATTGCTCCCTCGCCATGGGCCCTGTCTCAAGGACATTGAACAATAGAACATTATATTTGCAGTCAGACCTGTGGGCATCTCCTCGCCGCTAGCTGGAAACCGAAAGCGCCGCCCTTCGAATTCCTCATTTGCAACATCACGTCGGAAAGGCATCTGTGGCCGTTTGAAATCACTAATTATTCCATCGAGTGCGGCTGTGTGTGAAAATGGCAACTGCCTTCACCCACGAATGGGACGCCCCGCCCGTCGTTGCAACTCGGTACAGTGATGCATGAGGGCCCACCGTTACTCGAGTACTACGTTCCACTGACCCTTCACAAGTCTGTTCGCGACTACACAGATAGTATGGGAAACAATGGGACCACAGCAGAATGAACATATCAACCAATCTTACACGGCCATCGGGTACAAATACATGATAGCAATAGCAAGATACCATTCCCCGAATTGCAGCGTTGTGCGCGTGACGTGCTCGGCCAAAGGGGAGAGCAGTTTGCACAGGTGGAATGAATCACCACAGGTGGAGGCCATACAGCCTGAAAACACATAAATTGCACAGCCAGTCTCCTCCCACAACCACACCGAAATGCTACCGGCAGGACTCGCGATGTTGGCCCTGGGGGACCTGATAGCACTGCAAGTGCTCCAACTCCAAGAAGAAGACGAACACCAACTACAACCAGCCGCACGGAGGAGACGCAGGAGGAGGAGGAGGCCAAGGCAGGGCCAGCAAGGCCCACCAGCACAGCCACTACCACCACGCAGGCAGCCCGCAATACCACGCCTCCGAGCACATCCGTTCAACCTCACTGATGAGCAGATCCACACCCTCTACCGTCTGGACCGGGACACCATAGCCGCCATTGTGGACATGACACAGGCTGACCTTGTCAGCATGATAGATAGCCCAACCGCCATCCCACCCCTACTGAAGGTGGTGTCTGTACTCCACTTCCTGGCCACAGGCACCTACCAGCACACAGTCGGACAGTTGCATGGCATTTCTCAGCCACTGTTCTCACGGACACTATTGCAAGTGCTCGATGCCCTCCTGCAGCACGCAGACGACTACATCTCCCTACCACGCTCGGAGCAGGAAATTACAAACACGAAAGTGGGATTCCATGCACTTGCCGGCATACCGGGTTGCATTGGTGCCATCGACTGCACCCATGTTGAATTGGTCGTCCCACATGCCATGGAGGCCCAGTACCGCAACCGAAAACAATTTAATTCCCTGAATGTACAAATGGTGTGTGACTCCAACAGGATCATTACACATTGTTGTGCCCGATTCCCTGGATCAACCCATGATTCTATGGTCTTGAGGAACTCTACAATACCACGCTACATGGAGTGACACGCAGGGAACAGATCCTGGCTACTCGGTGAGTCTCATTACATGCATGATGATGTGGGGTATGTGAATTGGCAATGACCTGGCAGGAAGGGGGGGGGGTGTGCGTACGTATCAATGGCATTCCACATCATACGTTTCTCGTCCACATACAGGTGATGCTGGATATCCACTGAAGAGATGGCTCCTCACACCAGTCCGGAACCCACGGGACCAGCATGAGGAGGACTACAACCATGCCCACTCACGTACCCGTGTAGTCATAGAACAGGCATTCGGCCTACTGAAGGGCCGTTTCCGCTGCCTCAGCAGGTCTGGCGGGGCACTCCTGTACCGCCATGAGAAGGTTGCAAAGATGGTGATGGCATGTGTCATGCTCCACAACATGTGCGTACGTAGAAATGTGCCCATGCCCCCTGACGCAGAACTGCAAGCACCTGATGATGGTCATGATGAGGGTGGGGATGTGGCAGCACCTCATGGAGTCTGCGAGGCACCGGAGGCCCGTGACATTCGTCAGCATCTCATTGATGTATGCTTCTAGCACTCACGCCTGGTGGCTGATACATGGACACGGGACTCGTGGCACTGCGTGTGTCTGGGACATGCACAATATGGACTGTACGCCTATGATGGCCTAGTACACAAAGATCAATGTCCACACATCTCATTGGTTGATCGTGCACTTTTTATGGCATATGTGATGTCATGTTGAACACCCTATCGACCCGCCACCCAAGTGAGCCCAACACACCCCCTCCACCCTCCTACCTCCCCCCCGAACACCAGTGTCCAAAGATGCTCATTGTCAGTGGGCTGTCGCTATTGCATGCCCCCTCTGCGGGTATCAGGGGCACCCCTGCCTGTGGAGCGCAGGTTCCTTCCAGATCTACGTTGGGGGCTGCCCTGGACGGAACTTGCAACGGATGATGTGTCTGCCTGCTCACGTCCATGCATGTCCCTAAGGGTTTGCGAGAGCTCAGTGAGCACACGGCGCACTGCGGCAAGTTCGGCACATACGTCCTTGGCCGTCGCATGCAGTTCCCCCCTGAGGCTCTCGGTGCTTCTCTCCATTTGGACTCTCAGGCTCTCGGTGCTACTCTCCATTTGGACTCTCAGGCTCTCGGTGCTACTCTCGATTTGTGCCCTAAGTGTCTCAGTTGATGTTTCTATGTCTGCCTTAGTGCCCCACATTCATCAGCATGGTCCTTGAGGAGCGTGGCCAGTTGCTGCTGTTGTTCGATCAACTGGTCGAGGGACTGTTGCCTCTGCTGGGCCATGGCCATTTGCGGGGGTGTCACAGAGGGGCTGTTGTCCTCATGTTGCCTTGCCACAGGGCTTGTGGGGGATGGCCAGTCGTCGTCTTGTGGGTGCCCCTGCGTGGTATCCTCATGTTGTACGGGATGGGACAGACAGGGGGATTGGGACAGGTCATGGATGGATCTGACTTCGGCATCCCCGTTTTCTGTGTCCGAGCATGCTGCCATCAATGGGGTGTCACCTATGGTGCTGCTGCCACCAGAGGCAGTGCCTTCTGTGGCATCCATTGGGGGGACCTGTGGTGGTGGTGTTGTGGGCATGCTGGCTGCTGGGGTGCCTGTTGATGTTCCCTCCTCTGTGCTGCCACCTGATTTGTGCTGCTGCCGTGTCTTGATGCGTGCAGCTGAGGTGGAGGGTCTCTGGCCGTTGGTCTTGGCCCTCTTTGCAGGTGTGCTGGTAGGGGTGTCCTGTAGCTCGTCGTTTGGATCGGACCCTGTGGTGGAGTAAAGGAGGGCGAGGGTTATTGATGGGTCTGTGGGAATTGGAATGGCATTGTATCACATGCATTGGGGTGGTACCTGAGGGTGATTTGGGTCGGGGCCTTGGAGGTGCTTTGATTTGTGTGTGGAGTGAGGGTGCATTTGTTTGGCAGCCTGCAGTTAGGGTGTGCCTGCTGCACGTGTAGTGCGTGTATTAGGGGTTTTTAATTATTTGTGTATTTATTGGGGGTTTTAACGTGCGCTATCAGGCCGATGTGTGTGGACGTTCTCCTGGACATGTGTTTCTGTTGCACTATGTGGACGCATGGTACTTCACATGGATGGACTGTGTGGATTTGGCATTGTTTTATCTGGCCCACCTACCTGAATCTTCGGATGTCTGCACTCCTTTCTCCATCCCTCCGACTCCCTCTATGCTCTCCATTCCGATGGTGGAGGCACAGATTTCTTCCCAGGGGGTCAACTTGATGGGTGATTCAGGACCTCCCCCGGTGGCTGTGGCAATGTTGCGGTTGGCAGAGAGTATGCTGCGGACGCGTATCCGCAGGTCGTCCCATCGCTTGCGGCATTGCTGTGGGGTGCGGGGTGCGGTCCCCACCGCATTTACCCGCTGTGCCACCAGAGCCCATATGGTCTTCTTGTTTGCAAGTGCCGTTCTGGTCATTTGCGTGGAGAAGACGACGGCAGCATTCTCCTGGAGGGTCTCTGTTAGCACGGTGAGTTCCTCACGGGAGAAGTGGACCTGCCGCTTGCGGTCGCACGCTTTCTTCGCTACTTTTCCCATTTTTCTTGGTTTCGCTAGGGTGGGTGACGGGTTGGGGTGTGTTTCAGGGTAGTGATTTTAGTGGTTGTGTGGTTTTAGTGTATTTATAGGTGTACGCCGGGATGTTTCCCGTTCCGGGCCCATGTTTTAACTTCCGTTTCCGTATATTTCCGGGCACCGTACTTTCCGGTAGGCGCACACTGCGGTGACCGCTAAGAGGGGTGGCGGTATTGCACCTAGGGCGCCATACGGCGGCGGTGTGGGCCGTTTTGGGGTCATTTCCGCCATCGCGGACTTTGCACTTCCGCCATGCCGTGGTGCTCGTGCCCGATGGGTCGGAATGGGCCGCACTTTGCTCCTTCGTGCAATGGCGGAAACGCTATTTACGCTGTGGCGCTCCGGTCAGTCGCTTTCCGCCAGGGTCGTAATGAGGGCCGGTGTCATTAGTTCGACAAGTGCAATGTTGTGTTTTCTAATATGTTTTTTACCGCGATATTCGTGGAAAAGGGGCGCTGTCCACCATCCAACATGGTGGGCGTTTCCAAAAGTCTGGTGCACCTCACGTTTTTTACCATCCAATCAGCGGGTGTCCGATGTCCGTTGACATCAAGCCAACCTCTAGATCAATTGGAGGCCTGTCCGCGGACTGGACAGGGAAGTGAGTCTGTGGACCGAACCCAAATATCACACATTTTGTTTGTTTTTTTTAATTTATTTTTATTTGCATTTCTTGTATACTACAAAAATGACAGCATTCCACTCCCGCCCCCAAGCCCCTTTGACCCCAAAAACTCCACTTGCTCCCTACCCAATTTGCCAAATGGCCTCTTCTCCAGTGACAATTGTAGCACAATCAATCATGTATCAATACTTCATTAGTAACTTAAGCAATACCCAGTTGTGCAGTTTCTGCTACCAATATATAGCATTATAATCCTTATGAGAAAGCAGTTTGGTCCCCCTGTAATGAGTACGTCATACATTCCATCGCTCGAAAGTTTCAAACTTTGATGAACCAATCCGTAATGTGAGGAGACTCTTGAGCGATTGCTAGCAAAGCTGCCAATTGCAGTATTACATGTGCCTTCTGAGTTGCTTTCGGTTGCTGTCTAAAGTCCTTGTCCATCAACATTAAGAGGCATATACGTTGCGATCTTACCTTTTGTAAGGGAAATATTTCTATCATATGTTTATTCACTGCTTCCCAATAGTGTGTCAAATTTGGCCAGCTCCACCATACATGTTCTCAATGCCCCACCCCTCCACAGTCCCTCCAGCATTTGTCTCACTATGAGAGTTTCATTTGCCCCAAACGGGCTGGTGTGTAATGCGATTGCACCATTATTTCCTGCATTTCCAATGATGACAGGTAAAGATTTAAGCTCTCTGATTTAGCTCTATTAATCTTTAATCCTGCCACTGTACCAAAGATCTCTAATTCCTGAGTGGCCGTCTGCATGGAATTAGCTGCAAATTGGGTAGCCCCCCTCCCTCAACTGTTTGTCTCTCTCCTCCCTTACTAACTTCTAAACATTTCTACATACTATATTAACATTCCCTCCCCCACCCTCTTCCCTGTCATGATCTCTGCTTCCAAAAGATCAGGACTTGCCCGACTCCCTTGGAAGCAGACCCATAACCCCGGTTCCGAGTGCCAGCCAGTCCCAATTGGGACCTTTTGGACCCTGTCCTGGCACCAGTGGCACCAGGCTCATAAAGATGCCCAGTGCCAGCGCTGGAAGCGCCGGGCTCATAATACTTGGGTGGACTTACCTGCAGCAGACCATGCTGCTTACTTACCTGCCAGTTGAACCCCTGATCCTCTTCTGTTTGGGACTACTTTTCCTGTTGGGTGGGGCAGGAGCCACTCCCTAGGTTCAGAATACTGGAACTCTTCTGGAAAGCAGGAACTCTTTTCTTACCTAGGCGTGGCTGTGGAAGGAGACACCTAAGCACTACAGGAGGCTATTTAAACCACACCCGATGGATGAATCTTGCTTTGTGTTATTCTGCATTCTCTGCAGCAGAACGCTCATCGTGTCTTCTGCTTCTGATCCTGGGCCTAAGGGAACAAAGGCTTACCATCCTGGAATCCAGTCTTCAGCAGCACCTGTAAAGACAAAGAAAGAACAGGTTAGCACTACGGTCTTCAGTGGCAGCGCATCTCTTACCTGGTCCATCGGCTGTCACCAACGCCTCGCGCTGCATTCCGGCATCTGAAAGACAAAGGCTTACCTACTCTTCGCATGCTCCGGAGGTCTTCGCACTGCATTCCGGCATCTGAAAGACAAAAGCTTACCAGCTCTTCGCACGCTCCGGAGGCCTTCGGCGCTGCATCCCGCATCTGAAAGACAAAAGAAGGTGCGTTTAAAGACATTGGGCAACTTTATTACTCACGTGCCATTACTCCTTCCCACGCCGAATCCAGTGGGTATTCCAGCACCCTTCAGCTTCTCTAAAGCTCCGAACTTGTACCTGCAAGATAAAAGGGACAGTTAGTGCGCATCGTGAAGCAGGCTACAAGCGCTTACTTACGTGCTTCCAGGCGCTTCTATTCCTCACGCGGGTTCGATCCTCAACTCTCATCAGCCCGCCATCCGCCATCGCCGGAACCCTGCAAAACAAGAGATATCATTACAAAAGACTTTTAAGACATTTGAAGTGCCCAGAACTTACCGTTTGTGCAGTTAACGACGGACAGCAGTCCTCTGAGGTCAAGAGGCCTGCACCCTTATCCAGTGAAGAAACTGGTTACGGCACCCTGCCCCGAGGCAGATGGAGAGCTTGGCGTTCACTTACCTAAGACATCTTACTCTTCGAGTCAGACATACAGTGCACAGAGGTCCAGCCCAAAGAGCCAACCGTGTGTTACACATCACCTTTGAAGATACGGCATTCACCCAGTCAAGACCGGCGCCTCTGCGGGAATCAGGTGAGCGTTACAGAACACAAAGCCTACTGCAAAACTCCCACCCAGGCGCTATGGAAACCTCGGATACCGACCAGCTAGCCCAGTTACTTGGGGAACTAAGAGCAGAAGTGCATGCAGCCCGTCAGGAGACGAATGCTCTAAGAAGGGAACTGATTATTTCCAAGGAGCGAACAGACGATCTCGCTAGACAATTGCTACAGTCACAAGCCGGACAAACTCCGTTACCCGCATCAGGGGCAAATCTTCCTTCAACATCCTCTACGAACCCAGTGCAGATCAACCTACCTGGGAATGTACCTCTGGCTCTGCCCGAACGATTTTCTGGTGACCCAAAGAGGTTTGCAGTATTTATTAATCAGTGCCGGTTGCACTTCTTATGCCGGCCAGCAGCCTTTCCAACTGATCGAGCTAAGGTAGCTTTCGTGCTTTCGTACCTTAGTGGCAATGCGGCAGACTGGTCGATCCCTCTAGTTAATCAAGATGATCCGGTTCTCCATGATTTTCAAGCTTTTCAGCTCAGTATGGAAAAACTGTTTGCAAGACATTCACAGGGGCAGGCCTTGGACAATGAGCTCCTTTCATTGCGACAGGGTAATCAAGACCTTTTGGCTTATATTGCGTCTTTCAACAGACTGATAGTGGAAACTCGATGGCCTGAGGACAAAAGGATTACGCTGTTTTATAGAGGTCTACGTGGAGAGCTCAAAGATGTGTTAGCCCAAGTAGTGAATCCCCCGCAAGACTGTTCGGACTATATTGACTTAGTCGTTCAAATTGACCACAGACTGCAGAACTGGAAGGCGGATCGTTCCAAGTTTGATGCTCGAGTATTTTCCAAACCACCAACTCCTACCAAAGGAGTAGACTCCGGGGAACCCATGCAAATAGGGGGCCTGAAAGGACCACTAACACAAAAGGAGCGGGAAAGGAGAAAACAGCTGCAATTATGCCTCTATTGCGGAAACTCGGGGCACTTTCTTCGAGACTGTCCGGTGAAACCAGCCAAGAAGGCAGTAGGAGCTGCAGTTACCAGGGTCACAAACTCTGAGCAGGGAAACGACCTCGCCCGACAAGAATAGAGGTCCTCTTGCCGAGCGTTAAAACCAGTTCAGTGACCTCGCATTTTGTGATACCTATGGTCCTCATTAGCCCTGAACATCCGGATCGATTACATGCGATTGAAGCTTACGTCGACAGCGGTGCCATCGGCAATTATGTGGATCATGAAATGGTTTTGAGGATGAATCTGACTCTTTGTCCAAAGGCTGTAAACGACGTCATTACTACGGTGGATGGTACGGAGATAGCCTCCGGACCAGTAACGCATACCACCCAAGAAGTGACGCTAGTAAGTCAAGATGGACACCATGAGAAGATCGTGTTCGATGTGATCAAGGCCCCTCAGTTCCAGATTATTCTAGGAATTCCTTGGTTAGAGAAGCACAATTCTCAGATCGATTGGCGAGCAAGAACGGTTCAGTTTCCAGAATGTGTCTCTACTTGTCACCCTCGACCTGGTGTTGCACTGGCAGCAATTTCCTCGGAGGCTCCCCAGTTACCTCCTGAATACCTAGAATTCCAAGATGTTTTCCGGAAGGATCAGGCTAACTCTCTACCTCCTCATAGGTCTTATGACTGCCAGATAGACCTGATACCTGGATCTACTCCTCCTTGTAGTAGAATTTATGCCCTCACCGAGCTTGAGAATCTTCACCTCCGACAATACCTGGATCAATACCTAGCGAATTAGTTTATTCGTCCTTCCAAGTCCCCTGCTTCCTCAGCTTTGTTCTTCGTTCCAAAAAAAGAAGGGGACCTTAGAACTTGTATAGATTATCGCGCCCTGAACCAGATCACCGTTAAGAATAGATATCCGTTACCTTTGATCCCTGAACTCCTGGACCAAGACAGAAAAGCATGCATATATACAAAGCTGGATCTTAGAGGAGCCTACCATTTGGTACGAGTAAAAGAGGGCGATGAATGGAAGACGGCCTTCCGCACCAAGTATGGGCTATTTGAATATCAGGTCATGCCCTTTGGACTTTGCAATGCCCCGGCCGCCTTTCAATATTTTATGAACGATGTCCTCAGAGAGCTCATAGATGTGTGTGTTGTTGTTTACATTGACGACATCCTCGTTTATTCTTCATCGGAAACTGAACATCGGAAACACGTGAAAATGGTCCTCGAGAGATTGCGTCAACACAAACTTTTCGCTAAGTTGGAAAAATGTGTTTTCAACGTGACTGAAGTTGAATTCTTGGGATTCATATTATCACCTAGCGGAGTGCGTATGGATTTAAAGAAGGTCGATGCAATTCTCAAATGGCCATCGCCATCCTCCGTAAAAGGTGTTCAAAGCATGTTAGGCTTCGCTAACTTTTACCGCAGGTTTATCCCCGAATTCTCTCGAATAGTCCAGCCCATCACCGCCTTGTTAAAGAAAAACAAACGTTTTGAATGGTCTACCGAGGCGGAACAAGCTTTCCAGAATTTGAAGACTAGATTTATTTCTGCACCAATCTTAAAACATCCTCGCCCAGAACTCCCCTACATCGTTGAAACTGATGCTTCGAGCCTTGCCATGGGGGCAGTTCTATCACAAAAGGACCCAGTAACCAATCAGTTGCATCCCGTGGCATTTTGGTCCCGCAAATTCTCGCCTCCTGAAATCAATTACACTATTACTGATAAGGAACTTCTAGCTATCAAGTCCGCCTTTAAGGCTTGGCGGCATTATCTTCTGGGGGCCCGACACACCGTTACTGTGATTACAGATCACCGAAACCTGCAATATTTGAAAACCGCAAGAGCTCAATCCTCTAGGCAACTCCGTTGGGCACTATTCTTTGCCGAGTTTGACTTCATAATTACCTATCGACCTGGTACAAAAAACGGTAAAGCTGATGCCCTTTCTCGGATGGGAGTGGAAGAACATTTGATCAATCCTAAACCTGTACCTATCATTCAAGAACAAAGAATTCTAGGTGTAATCGCCACACAATCCATAGAGGAAGTTAAGGATAAAGCCAGGCTACTGGTAACTCCAGCAGACATACAGAATTGGCATCTGCAGGGAAAGGACTTTACGGTGAAGGACAACCTATTATATTTCCAAGAACGGTTATACCTGCCCAGCACAGATTTACAGAAAAAGGTAATCTCTTGTTATCACGATTCTTTAATGGAAGGACATCCCGGTATGACCAAGACCTCGGAAAAGATCAAGCGCTACTTCTTGTGGCCGTCTTGGAAAAAAGATATCAGAGACTTTATAATGTCATGTGGAGTATGCGCCCAAAACAAGAGTCAAAAGGAAAAACCAGCCGGCCTCTTACGCCCTATTGACATCCCGCCTCGCCCTTGGCATACGCTTTCTATGGACTTCATCACCGATCTACCTCCATGCTCCGGATACAATACGATCCTAGTAATCGTGGACCTATTCTCCAAGATGGCGCATTTCATTCCACTCAAAGGCTTACCAACAGCAGCAACTCTGGCCCGAGAATTTCTCGAAAACATCGTCCGACTGCACGGTTTTCCTTCAGTTCTAATTTCGGATCGAGGTAGTCAATTTATTTCTCATTTTTGGCGAAGTTGCTGTCGGTCGGCTCAAATTGATGTGAGACTTTCGACCAGCCACCACCCTCAAACCGACGGACAAACCGAGAGGACCAATCAAACTCTGGAACAGTATTTGCGCTGCATGCTACAACAAACTGAAAAAACTTGGAAAGATATCCTTTGGATAGCCGAATATGCCTACAATAACTCTGTCCACTCGGGAACTGGGAAGACCCCGTTTTTTCTTTTATATGGTAGTCACCCTCGAACCTCGGAGTTGGATCCACTCCAAGATCTTGGAACACCAGCAGTAGACCACCTGCATTCTACAATCACCCAAGCCTTTAAGGAAGCCGTTTCTCACCTTCAAAGGGCTAAAGAACAATACAAGAAAGGAGCAGACCAACATCGGAAGGAAGCCCCCCAATATCAAGTAGGAGATCAAGTCTGGTTATCCACCAAATATCTACCTCTAAAAGGACCACGCACATTCAACCCAAGATACCTTGGTCCCTATTCCATCACTACCATAGTAAATCCAGTAGCGGTCAAGTTGGACTTGCCCCCTCACATGAAGATACATCCGGTCTTCCACGTCTCTCTATTAAAACCTGTGCAACCTCAAACCCGACTAACTACATCTCCAAAACCTATTCTAGTTGATGGAGAACTCCAGTTTGAAGTCAAAAGCATCCTGGATTCCAAGATCTCCAAATCTAAACTATTTTACCTGATTGACTGGAAAGGCTACGGTCCCCAAGAAAGATCCTGGGAACCTGCAGAATATGTCCACGCGCCTCGTCTAATCAAAAGATTTCATCGAACATTTCCTAACAAGCCCAAACCCCCGGAGAAGCCCGGTTTGGGAGGGGCCTTGAGGGGGGGTGCTGTCATGATCTCTGCTTCCAAAAGATCAGGACTTGCCTGACTCCCTTGGAAGCAGACCCATAACCCCGGTTCCGAGTGCCAGCCAGTCCCAATTGGGACCTTTTGGACCCTGTCCTGGCGCCAGTGGCACCAGGCTCATAAAGATGCCCAGTCCCAGCGCTGGAAGCGCCGGGCTCATAATGCTTGGGTGGACTTACCTGCAGCAGACCATGCTGCTTACTTACCTGCCAGTTGAACCGCTGATCCTCTTCTGTTTGGGACTACTTTTCCTGTTGGGTGGGGCAGGAGCCACTCCCTAGGTTCAGAATACTGGAACTCTTCTGGAAAGCAGGAACTCTTTTCTTACCTAGGCGTGGCTGTGGAAGGAGACACCTAAGCACTACAGGAGGCTATTTAAACCACACCCGATGGATGAATCTTGCTTTGTGTTATTCTGCATTCTCTGCAGCAGAACGCTCATCGTGTCTTCTGCTTCTGATCCTGGGCCTAAGGGAACAAAGGCTTACCATCCTGGAATCCAGTCTTCAGCAGCACCTGTAAAGACAAAGAAAGAACAGGTTAGCACTACGGTCTTCAGTGGCAGCGCATCTCTTACCTGGTCCATCGGCTGTCACCAACGCCTCGCGCTGCATTCCGGCATCTGAAAGACAAAGGCTTACCTACTCTTCGCATGCTCCGGAGGTCTTCGCACTGCATTCCGGCATCTGAAAGACAAAAGCTTACCAGCTCTTCGCACGCTCCGGAGGCCTTCGGCGCTGCATCCCGCATCTGAAAGACAAAAGAAGGTGCGTTTAAAGACATTGGGCAACTTTATTACTCACGTGCCATTACTCCTTCCCACGCCGAATCCAGTGGGTATTCCAGCACCCTTCAGCTTCTCTAAAGCTCCGAACTTGTACCTGCAAGATAAAAGGGACAGTTAGTGCGCATCGTGAAGCAGGCTACAAGCGCTTACTTACGTGCTTCCAGGCGCTTCTATTCCTCACACGGGTTCGATCCTCAACTCTCATCAGCCCGCCATCCGCCATCGCCGGAACCCTGCAAAACAAGAGATATCATTACAAAAGACTTTTAAGACATTTGAAGTGCCCAGAACTTACCGTTTGTGCAGTTAACGACGGACAGCAGTCCTCTGAGGTCAAGAGGCCTGCACCCTTATCCAGTGAAGAAACTGGTTACGGCACCCTGCCCCGAGGCAGATGGAGAGCTCGGCGTTCACTTACCTAAGACATCTTACTCTTCGAGTCAGACATACAGTGCACAGAGGTCCAGCCCAAAGAGCCGACCGTGTGTTACACATCACCTTTGAAGATACGGCATTCACCCAGTCAAGACCGGCGCCTCTGCGGGAATCAGGTGAGCGTTACATTCCCTTCCCTTGAACGATTTCTTGGTGTGAGGCACAGTGCCTACTGTATCCCGGGCCTTCACCCCCGGCTGTGACTCACCCTTTGTCCTAGGGCTGTGTGCGGAGAGTCCTAGCTCCCCCACCTGTTACCTGAACAGAAAGAGTCCAAGATGTCACGGTCCGTCTGATCTGCTTATCGTTGTTTTCTTTGGCCAAGTATATTCCAAAAACAAATTTGCGAAGAGCATTGATCTCTGTGGCTTATCAAGTGCCTGATTTGTGTTTGGGCCTCTAAGTTGGGCTCTCAATCTTATTTGTGTGGGCCTCTGCGATTCCTCTTTTGTCGATTCATGGAAGTCCATTCTCCTGCCTTTGAGAGTGTCATCTTTTGCTCGGATGTAGCCGAGCCCCTTCTGGGAGTTCTGTTTGGGTTTCCTCCTCAATTTGTAGTAGTGCCATGCCTGACTCCCTTGTCTTAATCCTTTGTTGTCTGCCATCAAAGTTGAAAATTAACCCAAAGGGAAATGTCCATCTGTACCTTATTCCACGTTCCTGAACAGTCTTTACCACATAATACATGTCTCAGCGTTTTTGAAGAATCAACCTGGATAGTTCCTGGTACATCTGAATCTCTGTCCCATTGTGCGTAATCGTGGCTGCAGTTCTCACCTCCCTTAATATTTGTTCCTTTTCTGGGTAAAGCTTGCAGGCTGCCAGTACGTCTCGGGGCGGGTAACCGGTTCTGACCTCTTGGGTCCCGTTCTGTGAACCCTGTCCAGGAGGATATTTGTGG
This sequence comes from Ambystoma mexicanum, assembly GCF_040938575.1. Classification (NCBI taxonomy): domain Eukaryota; kingdom Metazoa; phylum Chordata; class Amphibia; order Caudata; family Ambystomatidae; genus Ambystoma; species Ambystoma mexicanum. Next base: position 816,722,761 of record NC_090927.1, read on the forward strand.
GCCCATTTCCGGCTAATATGTCTGGAAAGATACGAATGACTGTTTCTTTCAATTCTGTATCCATCACAGATTCTGGAAAATTCTTTACACGAATATTGGAACTCTGTGAGCAATTCTCAAGCTCTTCGTACTGCAATTTCAGGTTGTGTGTCAGTCTGGATAGTTCCTCGAGAGCGATGTTGGTTTGCTTGCTCCCCTCCGTCAGTTTCTGAATTGCTTGCTCATTGTTATCTATCCTTTCTGCCAAAGTGGATATTTATTTACTAAAGTCAGCAAGTGACCCTCTAATTTCTGAGATGAGTGTAGTGAACTGTAGCTGAAAAGAGGAGGCACATTACTCTTGAAACTCCTGGAAGCTTTTAAGTAAGTCATCCTTGGATACTGCTTTGTCCGATGCACCCGATTGCGTCTCCGGTTGCTCTTGCGGTTTTGGTTTGATCAGTGACCCAGTCAGGCTTTTGCTTTTTGCCCAGAGCAAGCCCAAGGGTTTAGGCTGTTTCTGTTGAGAATCAGTTAGTGCCAATTGCGTAAGCTTCTTCCTGGTGCCAGACATAAGTCTTTTATTTTTAGTTGTAGATATATCCCTTTCTGTAGGGATTAATCCCCGTTTGGTGCGCTGTATCTTTGCTTTATCTCAATGAGGAAGTACAGGTGCCCTTATAATTGGGCCTCCAGGGATTTACTGTAGTTTCAAATACAATACTGCTTACCCTGTGTCATATTTGCTTAGTATCCCTTGCCCCTTGGGTTCTTCCACTATCACTTTTTATGGTCTCCTTGGAGCGCTGTACCCTTTTGAAGTGCCCTGCTGTTAGCACAACACTTTGGGATGTAATGCACGCTTCACCTTCAGATGTACATGAGACTCCACCTGTTTCCGAGCAGGAGCCTCCACATTTTGATCCCTGTAACTGGAGATTGCCTCCTGCGCCTACGCTACGGTAGTTCCTCTTCCCCACTACACATAGTCAGTCACCAGTGTATGTCCCCTATGGACCCCTGCCTCCGCAATATTTCCCCTTACTTCAGCTGACCTGTTCCCGGCTTGCCACAGCCCGGCGAGTAGCTAGGAGAGGGGTCCGTGTAAGGGTTCTCCAGCAGAGGCTGTCGCCAATGTGGTTAGGGCGGGGCTCACCCTACACCTTTCACCCCGTTTGCTGCCTTTCTGCTGCTGCGTGACCCCGCCACGATAAGGGGTTAAAGCAGGCTTTCTCTGGCATCCACTCAGTTCGAGGGGCCCGCTCTGGACAATGTATCCCGCTTTGGCCGCTTCAATTTGGGCAGAGCGGTCGTGGGCATGTCCTATCTATTCGGTGGCCATCTTGGATCTCCCCCACACATTTTTTTTAACCTACTTTTTGGCTGTTTTAAAAAAAGCCTACTGGATCGATTTACACCAAAGGCACGGGCAGTCTTTTTCCGTTCAACGGTTTGGGCAGTAGGTGTGAGCAAAATTATTTTTCCATTGCGTCTATGGGAAAAAACACACATTTTTGAAACCCCCACCTATAACGTTGCCTCCCCCTGCACAAAACCCCACAAAACGTTGCAGAATCCATCTGACAGGCCCATATACTCATTCTGCAAAGTTTAGTGAGGATTCGTGCAAGGGGGGGGGCAAGTTATAAGCTGCCCAAAAAGTGTTATATATATATATATATATATATATATATATATATATATATATATATATATATATATATATATATATATATATATATATATATATATATATATATATATATATATATGAATACATAATGGGAAATAGAAGAGAGAGAGAGAGAGAGAGAGAGAGAGAGAGAGAGAGAGGGGCATGCATTTTATACTAGGCCTCTCCATTTTTGCAATCTAAGGTACACATTTGTGGCCAGGTGACAGAAACGTTGCACCCGTGCAAGTGCACTGTATTAGCACTAGGGGAAAATTGCAAAAAAAACAATTTGCCCCTGTGCAAAAATACAGTGAAAATCTATCTTGCCCTATGCTATGCCAAACTGCTTGTCATGGTGCAATGGTTTGTTAATCTGTCGCAGTCTTTTTAGAAACAGGTAAACATTGTCTTAGTGCTAATACCGTGCAATTTTGCACTTGCACCGGTGCAACGTTTCTGTAATCTAGCCCCTGAGGTCACGACCAATATTGTAAAAGAACATGTCTTTTTCTTTAAACAATGGTTTTAAAACGTCTCACTCACCTCCTATTCTCACACAAACAAAGCGAAATGTTGGCAATCATCCATGGGCAAGGTTGTTTTGTATCTCAGAAGCCTCTCGATGCCGAATGTGTATAGATTGGCACGGTCCCCGTTGTTTCCTCAAGTGCTCATGTAAAACCTCTGCTGGTCATAAAACACTGCCATGGTTCGTCCTTCCTCTCGGGAACACAAGCTACAAGACTGTAATGAAACGGAGAAAAGCAGAGTGCTCGTGATTTTCTGCATACCCAATGTTTCTGCAGGCAAGAGGCGCAGGCTTGCTAAGCGACTTCACTGAAAATGGCGCACTTCATTTGTGCTGGTCTGTTAAGTGCAGCACATCTCGAAATGATCACAAAATAACTTACATAGGCTGGCACTTTAGTGATAGAAATCCCATAAGGGCCCAGAAGGGTCCCTTATGGCAGAAAAATTGCATGTAAGCAAGTTTGAAATGGAAGTGTGTTTCACTTTCACTGCTTAGAGTGCAGAAAATTTATTTTTATTTGCCTAAACTCGTATAACTAAATCAAGAATATTTTGTATAGTTCTCCGCATTATAAACCAGTATTCTTCCTGATGCACTAAAAAAAGATCTACTTATCGGTGGGCATAGGTAGTATTTGTTACTCCAAGATGGATGCCTGTCTTTGCTGCACAGAAAGCATCACAACCTGGATCCAAAGGGCTCACCTCGCTCGTCAACGTTATATTTTGGATTTACCGACGAACTTTGTTAAATACAGTTATAGTTTCACTTTCTGTAAAACATTCCTTATAAATTGATAACACAAATATAGATGATGGGTTAGGGTTGCAGCACAAAACATAAAAAACACAGAAATTGGTCCACTATAGTTGCTAAAACAACCATTACTTGACCACCACCATCCAATGCTCGTGGTGTTATCAATTAGGCTAAATGACATGGAAAATAGGCCCTTGAAAATAACGTCTACGTGCCATACCACAAGCACCTTGAAGACACCCTTTTTGCTGATTGAGCATGTCCTGCCACCATATACAGTGTACACTTATCCCAGGGAATGACTTTCAGCCACGACCCAGGCTCTCCCAGGGTACCCAGTGTGCTCCTCCCCAGTGGCCTCTTGCCCAAAGACTAAGCCTTCCGCCATGCCGCAGGAACCTCTTCTGAGTCAACAGTGAGTACTGTCTTTGGGGAATGTTATTAGACGTGCCCTAGGCATCTTCACGCTTCCTTGGTCATGGCCTGTGCCCGTGCTAAGGGCCCACTTTGCCTTTGGCCAGGCTGTGGCCCTTATAGCATCTGCCAGTCCGAGCTGGGCCCTCAGACCCACCTCAGGCCTGCAGGGCCCCGTCCCGGTCAGCAAACTTGTACATACCTGACTTGGAGTCCATGGGAACACAATTCGGGTTGCAAGCTCTAGAGAGAACGATCCCTGCCCTGTCTTGGGCCCCTGAGTCTAGAGTTGGGTCCATAGGCAACGCAGGGACCAGGCTCATGCTTGGCTCTGGACCTTCGGTCCCCTAGTTCTGTGGGCCACACAAACTGGGCTTAAACTCAGTTCTGGGCCTGCAAGCTGGATCTGCAAACCCTGAACAGACCCAGTCCTGACCTGACCTAGAGCCTGGGGCTCCAGAGCCAGGTTCGTGAGTCCTGGACATGCCTGGCTGAGCCAGGGGTGTTGCTAGGTCTGTAAAAGATCCAGGGTTATGCTACTGTCGGGACTCAGGGCTATCTAGCCTTTTGGATGTAGCCCCTGAGATTCTATCCAGGGCTAGAACCAAAGGACCAGGAGCTATAGCCCCTTACCCCCCACACCCCTAGCAACGCCTCTGCCTGCCTCTGTTGACCCGGAGTCGGACTTGTAGACCATCTCAAACTATGTTCCAGATCCCCAGACTCGGGTGAGAATTAAAAAAAAAGTTGTATTCAGAATACAATCGTTTTTAGATTTTGGGGAGATGCTACGTTTTCTATACACATATGCAGTGTGTTGTACTGGAAGTGGAGCTGGTGCCTGCATATTGTCATGACTGTGCTGTTGGACTGCTGATGAGAGGAACGCGCTGATTAAGGACTGTGTTTGGGCTGGTCAGGCTTGTGAAGTGTCTCCAGAAGTCACCGTTAATAATTTATCACAGGCACGTTCATACATAGCCATCTTAATAACACGCTATTCCCCTAACAGAAATAGTCTGTGGTAAGGCAATAATTCACAAAATGTTATATGCATATTAAATATCAAGCAAGAATGAGCTAAAATATACTGTGCCTTATCTTTCTCACGATGTAGACCTGCCTGTCCGCACCTATGGCACTACATGTGAGCTGTGATTGTACACCAATCACGTATAAATAGATTGCTGTGAGAAGACGCACATGTGTGTCATTCTGCAACATCTTCCACATCAGAATTGAAATTATGCCCTTTTTGAGTAAAATCACTTGTTTTGCACAGGAAGAGACGCTGTATCGGGAAAGGAAGAGGTGTCATTAAAGAAATAATTCCTGCGAAAAACAGCATTTGCCACTTAGGTCGCAGGATATGTGTGCTTTCGCCTGAAGCCACCTGCATTTTAAATAAAGAAGGCGCTGAGCAAACAGATGTATTTAAGGCTGGCTTCCTGATTGCAACAAACTCAGAGAGCGTTTTATTTCAAATGAATTAAGAACATGGAGTGTTAAATCCCCTAATTCGAGCCCTCCGCCCAAAAACAACAGCCGAATCAATGCAAACTCTGAGTAAGGTGTGCAGCAGGGCCAGCAGATGGCCTGGTTACTGACCACGCAGAGCGGCTCTCTCTTATCACAGTCCTTAATAACAAGCGGCTGATTCGCTCCTAGTTGCAGAGGAATTAGTTACAAAGTATCCACCATTCACCCAATAGGGAGAGGCTAAACGCCCCGAAACTGTACAAGAGTACATCTTGTGTTGGAAGGCAAGCAGCATAAAAATGCATGAAGAATACCCCATACACTGGGAAGGAGGCGGAAACTAGGGCTGTCATGAGTAGGAGTAGAGGCCAGTATAATGGACATTACTGCTGTGCAATCAAGGCTGATCCCGGATGACCTTGGATTCGTCACCCTGGACCCTTGGTGTCCTCTGAAACAACTTCTCGCTCATGCGCCTGCCCTCATGTGAACGCTTAACCCTGTACCTGGCCTTCATTTCTTACTGTCCTCCGATGTTTTGTTTTCTTCCATTGGCCGTAAAGCGCTTAGTGACCCAAGAGTGATACAACACTTTAAATACAATTAAAATAAATAAACAAAACTGAAGATACCCTCCAACAATATGATATGATATGTTATTTATAACGCGCTTAATACCCAGAGGTTTTTAAGCGCGGACCCAGGGATCGAACCTGTGGTTCTCCGTGTCGTTTTGCTTCCCACAACTATTGACCACAACGCGCACAATTAGAACTAAAAAATTGCTACAAAATTCACCATCCAAACCATCCCAGACTTCCCTTTGTGATGGTCATTTAATATCTAGATGTCACATATATGGCTGATTGTTCCCACAGTTCAAAGATCAGGGCAGGGGTCTGCAACCTTTGACTCACCCGATGTTTTGGACTATAGCGCCCATCAGCGCTAGCCAGCATAGTCATTAGTGAAGAATAATGGGAGCCGTTGTACAAAACATTGGTAGAGCTACAGGTTGCAGGCCCCTGTCCCAGGGAGACCAAAGGCCCTGAAGTCAGTGGAACCCAGTGCCTATCCTGGCTTTTTAAGTTGGCATCATAGTAACTACAAGGAATGCAGGGCTATGTAGCTCTACCCCTCTCATCAGACTATCTATCATTCCACAACCACCACTCATGCGCCAATCGAATCAAACCCTAGGATCTGGAGAGTGCAGTCCCATGAGTCTGAAGTGGAATAGGGGTGACCAGAGGTCTAAGATACTTCCCGCACTCTGGGTGTATAAATGCACAGGAGGCCACATGTCACAGTACTTAGATCACCAGAAAGTCGAATTCTGTGACAGGGGGGGTTCCTCATATGGGGGTAAATTCTCCACCAGCTGAGGAAGGAGAGAAGTATTTGCAAAAAAACAGCTCACCTATATCCCAGTTGTTGAAAGTCGACTAAATAAACAAGACTTCCTCGTGATAGTCTTGTTTATTTCTTGCAGAATGACGGTGTAGCAGTGATGAGACAGATGGAAGGCTGCTGCATGGATAAACCCAGTCATTTAGGTGTTGGCACAGGAGTATTGCTTCCTTGAGCAGCAATCACACTAGATATTGGTGAAGACCATGGACGAAGATTTCAGAGTGAAGGGAAGATCACTGGATTGGAACTGGAAATCTGACAAATCAGTTGAGCTGAACCTCATTTGGTCTATGATGGGTAGGCCTTCCTGCCCATCTGGTTTCAGAACCGGGCACCATATGTAAGATAACCGCCCCTCAATCCTCTGGGGATAATGCGACACCCACCGCCCCCTCCAATAGTTCTTGAAAGCTGAGCTGGAGAGCTATCCTTTTCAAATAGTCCATTGCGCACTGAGTTAAAATGACTCTAATGTCCCGTGGGAGGCTAGTGAATGCAATAATAGCCACCAAAGGCCACATCCAGAAATCAACCATTGGAAAATGTGTATTTTCGTATTGTGTTTATTATAAAACAAGCCTGTACAGGAAACGCCCCTCCATAGCTGGGAAGGCTGCAGAGACGGTAAAGAAGAATGACCACGAGTTGTGATTCTGGACACACGGGATATACTCCCCTTTGGAGCCCTCCAGGCAGAGAGCAACATATGAGACACAGGCTGCTAGCAGGAGAGATGATTAGCAGAGAATGATGGAACTCGTGTTCCCAAGGAAAGGGATAGCTTGACATCCTCCACTGCCTGTTTCACCAACCCACCCAGGTTAGTACTTAAAAGAGTTTCGTTTTTAAAAGGGAATTCTTAGCACAATGCACTTCATACGCCGAAAGCTCCCTCAATCCGCAAATGCAAGAACATATGCTAGAGCTGTGGCATGTAAAATGGCAAATGAAATGCTAAATGAAAGCATCCACTGTTTTCCCATCATCTCTTGGGGGGAACCACAGTAAGTCCTTCAGCGAGTGTTGGGTAGTAGTCAGCTCCCTTGTGCACACTGTCACAGGAAAGGGTATCTTCTGAGGCCACAGAGATGTAGCCCGCAATGGTAATATAGTATTCACCTTTAATGCACCTGCACATTTCTCTTCAAACCACTGGACAGGATACATATTGGTCTTCTTCCTGTAGATGGAAGCTGTGACAAGGTCCCTTAGATCTTTCTGGGGGCATCTAGTGGGGTAACAGGAGCCGAGCCCGTAAGTGAAGGCCCTTGTGCAATATGGGGCGGATACCCTGGCCACCCTCACTTAGTCCCATCACAGGGCAGGGGGAAGTCACCTGCAGGACTGGACCCTTAAGGGCCATGCTCAAAGATGCAAGACCTTGCACGATATGGGGGCACCGTCTACTCAAAAAAGGCTCAGCGTGATACAGAAACCAACCCTCACTGAAACTATGGCAAACACCCTGATGCAATGACATCACTCACTTTGGGTCCCTCTGCCAGTGCCACTTAAAAAAAGTACACAGATTCAGCACACCACTGTGATCTGTGGACACGGGCACACATGTGGGAGGGACCTCACAGAAACATTCCAAAATGATGGACCAGCTTTTTAAAATCACAGGTCAGCCTATGTGAGAATCTTGAGCAATAAAATATGTTACATCTGTGGAGGGGGGAAGCAATTATATAGAAACCAATTACCCAAAAGCAACTGTGATGGTACACTGGTGCATACCCTTCCACTCAGATTGGCCCCCGGGGAAGGGGGCGGGAGAGAGAGAGAGGAGGGAGCAGAGGTGGATGAAGGCAATTTGGGGAAAGAAACATTACAAGGTGGTAGGAGGGGGCCATGAGCAGATGGCAGGTAGAAGACACAAGGAGGGTGGAAGCAGGTACACATTACTAGGTGGTAGGAGAGAGACATCAGGACATGGAGGCAAGGAGACACCAGTAGGCACCAGGAGGGCAACATCCCCAGTTGGTAGGTGGGAGACATCAAGATGTGGTTGGAGGAAGATGCTAGAAGGTGATAGGAAGAAGATATCTCGAGGTGTTAAAAGGAAGAAACTAGGAGGCAAATGGAGGCAGATATCAGGTGGTGCAGAAGAAAGTAATCCGGCAGAGGTTGGTGAGGAGTTAGTCAGCCAGAGTAGGAAGGAATGAGAGGGCATGCTTAGCCCAAATCAGACCTAGACATGAAACCCTAATCAGAAGGAGTTCAACTTTCTTGTCCCGGCGCAGCCATGGCAGGTCCTATGGTTCTTCGGTGATCAGGTGTGTGTCAGGAATGACTGTTCCCGACTTCCCCGGTATGCACTGCATCATCACGTTCGGTGACAATCAGCCAATCCACCGCGGGAAAGCACAGGCTGATCACCAATGCAGAAATAAACTTCCTGCAGTACAGCAGCCCCACGCTCCTCAAACAGGAACTGTCCTGTGAGAGTGTTGTATCGCACTGCTTCTGTGTTCTGGTATCTTGGATCCCTGGCTTTGACTTACCTGACCTGTCTTATGAAACTACCTGGTTTGTAACAGCGATTTTCAGCCTGCTTCTTTGGATTTGACCCGGCTTGTTTGTTTTGGATTAAGCACTTGGATTACCCCGTCTGCTCTGGTTGCTGTTGATTTTCCTCAGAATCTCATATTGGTTTGCGTTTATTGGACTTTTGCCTTTGGATTCTCATGCTTGTTCACGACCCCCGGATTGAACCTCTGATTTGAACTTGGATTACGCTTTGTGGATTACTCGCTTGGATTTGTGTGTTTTTTCTTGCTTCTCCTGCATTTCCTTAGATTACCGCCCTTGTGCCGCCTAGTTTAGGTCCCTCAAGACTATTTTTCTTTGGGCTTTGGGAGCACTTTCCTCACACCCCGTGCACTGACTGACACTGGGCGTGTTATCTGATCTCTGGACTCAGCCAACAACAGGTGAAGTGTGTGAGGTTAATAGGTTTCCGATCTGCAATTGACTTTTCTAAGGTAGGATAAGGGAATCGGGGGAAAACGGGTGGAGAGGAAGCTGTGTGATCCCACACGTGAGTAACGCTGTCATCTGTTCCTTTCCAGCCTGGGAGAGACATGTTGTCATACCTTTACATTTTCGCCAGATCACTCCTCTCAGCAGTATACTTATATCTGTTTGCAGGGGTGAGAGTCAGAGGAAAGTATACAATGCTCCAGGGCACCCTGCCTCATCCGGGTGCCATTGTGACATAGACCCATTGTGGGAGGAGGAACAAGCAAGTTGTGCTGTGTTGAGAAGAAGCAGGCTCAGATGGGGAGTAGAGAGCTGGTGAAATGTGACATATTCAAGACCCCACGAAGGGAGGCTGAAAGGCCATCTAGTGAAGGACCAAGTGAAATGTTATGTCCTCCTTAAAGTGGGCAACATATTGGCTGTGACATATGTCAATCATTTGGGAGGAGAAAAATTCAAACGTTTTACATCTGGACATCTGGACAGGAACATTTCCTTCCAAGCAGAATTACTTCCAGGTCTTTCCAATGCAGTAGCAGACTGGAACTCCAGATAACTGATGCACTGGATTGATTGGATGTGGAACTTCATTGAGAAGATACAGCACTTTTTTCATGTACATTAGTTTATATTTTGTCCAAATTGTCAATGTCTACAATGTTGCAGTTGGGGAACAGATCTGGAAACCGTGGTCCCTTTACCAAATTTGCCATGATTCTGAGTGTTCTCCCCCAAGTCTGCAGATAAATAGCAACCTTACATTTATGGACCCCATTTTTGCCATCCCAATTTTGGTTCCCATCGCTCCTTCAATTTACTGTACGCTTGGTCTGAATCTAATGTTGCGGGTGTGATTTCAGCTCAGCCTGCTCTTTGTCTGCTCTTTCGTCAGATGCTCTACAATTCATTAGAGATTTCTGGGCAAAATCTGTGCAGTTAAGTTATGGCTCATCATGGGCACTCATGGCTAGATAATGCGTGGATGAGGTCAAAGATCCCATTTCAGCACCTCCAGCAGATGTACTCAGGAAGGGTGAAGCTCATAGGACTATAACGAGCTCTAGGTCTGCTATTTCTGTCATATCCTAGTTACAGGTGAACCAGTAGGTAAACATTTCTTGGTTAAGAGAAGTCTTTGCTCCATCAAGTTTCAAGGGCCCCTAAAGCACAGGTATTCAAAATTATGGGCTGTAAATGTATTGGTTCACCTTTTTTTTTAATCTTGTCCATGACCTCATATTATTATATTTGTTTGCTTTGATTTCTATTAGAGGAATGTCTGACATAAGGGTGTTTGGCAACCCTGGTTTCGGCTGTTCTAAGCACTTTCTATGACATTTAACAGGAGATGGGTTGTTGGATAGTGCCCTCCCGAGTTAATTTTTTTAAAACAAAACCTGTTTCTTGTTATGCATAGCATCATTTATATACCCCAGTAGTTTATTCCTTTTGCCTAAATCATCAAACAGAGGTCCTTATAGTTATCCATACTTCATATCTACCCATCCCCTGGACTGCCTAACTATTTGAATTTATGAATGCAGCACACACAAGATACAGGTAGGGGCAGAGTAGCAGAGAGGGGAAGAAAGACATTGCCTGAATGGCTATGGGATCCCTGCCTGTTCCCTTGTCTCCTGTCCAGTATGGATGTTCCTCTATGTGCTTTACTTGATCTTCTATATGCTATACTGCCTCCACCTTTCTGGTTGGTTAGGACGTTTTGTGATGAAATGAATAAGGTGTCTCTACAACCAATATATGCATATACGCAGCTGTCTATATATAGATACTAAATAACTGGAGTCTAGTATAGAAAAGGAAACACAAATGTTTTGTCGTCAGGAGTCATTTTAAGTATCTCAAATTCCTTCCTCCCTTGTCCTTGCATTCAGGAAAGAACTTGACTGTCATTGGGGATCACCGGACAGCATAATGACATAATAACATGTTAATTCAAGCGCAGCTCCTTAGTCTAGGACAAGGACTTCCCATCTCAAGCTGAAATGAAGTTGGACCCATAAAGTAAATCTAACTGCACCTACCAACCTCTAAAGGAGATCTGAGTAACGGATGACACAGGGCATGCAATTCTGCACTCTGATTGACGTATGGATCGGCTTTACGGACCTACATTGTTATATTTATTTATTTGTACCGCCCCATTAACCCGCAGGCATCTTGACGCAACATAAACACAGGAGACAAACATAAAAACAGGACATTGTGGTATCAGTTTAGGTCTAGAGTGGCTACATCATCCCTGACTGAGAACCTGACGTTTATTTGAAGAGAATGGTTTTCAGCGAAGCCCTGAAAGTTTTCCAATTTCTGTCCAACCGGAGAGTGCTAGGTTCCATACCAGTGCAGCCCACTTAGGAAAAGCCCTCCCTCGGCTTCCAGCCCTTTTGAGCCTGTCCTTGTTCATTGTTCCCAGATTAGCAAAATGGAGAGCGCAAGTGGGTGTGTATTGTGTGATGCAGGTCTTCAAATAACCAGTGCCTTTCCGTGGAGACACTTAGGCACCAGGGTAGCAACCTTAAAGTGAATGGGGGCTGAGATCGGGAGTCAGAGTAGGGATATCATCCCAGATAAAATATGGTCACGTTTTGGAATGCCCTTGATGATGCGGACTGCCTCATTTTGGAGGATTTGAAGCTGGTGCTGGCATTTGTAACTGGCCCCTATAGTGAGTTACAGTAGTCAAGACGGGTGAGAATGATAGCTTGACCAATAGAGGCACAGTTTGCCTTTGATGAAGGGCGTGATGTTTTTAAGGAGTCTTAGGTAGTAGTTGCAGTTTTCTTAGCTGTAGCCAAGAGTTGAGTTAAAAATACCCCCAGTGTTTTGACTTTTCCCACCACTACGATGGGGCAGTCCTTAATGCACAAATGGGAATATTATTTCCCCAGTTTCGCTGAGGCTCCCGAATACCAAACAATAGGAGTACGGTTTTTGCTCCCTTGAGGCAAAGCCAGTTTTCCGTCATCCACTGTTCGATGACCCCGTAAATGGAGTTCAAATTCCTAATATCTGTTTCATAGTCCCCACTGATTTTCAAAATCAGCTGGGTGTCATCAGTGTAATTCGTAAAAGAGACCCCGTAGGTCTCTTACAGATGGCAAAGTGGTCTGATCTGTAGTAAATTGGTATTTCCTATGTGGCACTGTCGTCTCTGCTATTGTTGCTTCCTGCACTGTTACGGGTTCTCCCATCCTCATGCTGAAGCTCAGATGGTAGTACCTGCTGAAGGTCGCTCTCTCAGGTGGTTTTCCAAGGTGATTTAAGCTATTCTTCGTTTTTGCAGGCAGCATGACAGGGGACACCTCACTGCTAGTGGCCCAGGCACGCTATAAAGTGGATGCCTGATGTTACAGATTAACCATGGGCCTCTTACCTCTTACTTGCACATTCTGCCTTCTCCTCAAAATTCTCCTTCGCTCCTCGTCTCTGTTCTCTATTTCTTATCTACTATCTCAGAGGGATCCAAATCACGGGCTGGGCCACCATTCCCAGCTTCTACACAGTAGGCCTGGCACCTGCTAATCTGCCCGGCTGTTGCCATGGAAAATGTGTCCAATCCAGAAACCAAAGGCACGTTACCAAGTGGTAGGCAAGCTGCATTTCTCACTTGCACATTTCAATGCATGTTATCCTCATATGCCATGTTGCACCACACATTCCAGTAACTCCTTACACAAAGCAAGCATGATCAACAACACACAGATTTCAGTTTTACTATTTTGTATAAAGTTGTATTTAGGATGACCATTCACTGTTTCCAACTATGCTAGATGCTGCCCACAGCCCCTCTCTCATCATTGAGGATTCTCTACTATCCATACAAGGAATTTCTGAGGATGCTGGGTTTTCAACCGGTGTGTGAATTCTCCCTTCTAGATTGATTATGAAAACAAACATCGGATGAGTTTTCTGTAATTTCCAGTAACCCCATAAAATTGTCTCCTGGTCTGGTTTTACCTCAGCATGAGCCAACATAAACACAGGATGGTTTAAAGCCTGGGGGTTTGAGTGACCCCACACTACTTTCTTTTTTGGGTTTGGGCTTTCTTGGTCGCTGTGAGATTCTGTTTGTCCCGGTTTTGGGTTCTCGGGACATCTTGCAGTTGGACATTGGGACTAGGGTGTATCTGGTGTGACAGATGGCCTGAATGAAGCAAAACTTCTCCCTCCTATTTCAAGGGTATTTATTGACAAATACAGAAACAATAGGGTTTGGCTCTTGAAATAATAATAGGATTTTTCAGGAAGGAGACAGGCAGTTTGTTGGATCAAAGTCACTGGCCGGAAAAGGGGTTTGGGAAGTGGCACTAAAGCTATTCCTCTCTCTCAATTCCCACTGGTTTACCCCCTCCCTAACTCGGGCGTCCATACAGGGGATAGTTCTACATATCAGTAACACCTATTTATCTGTTTTTCTCGTGTGCTACCAGTGGTTTCCCTAAGTCGATGTCTGTCTATCTCCCCCAGGGACTTCCTACCTATCTCTACACTACCACAGATGTTACTTCCAGAGGGTGGGGTATGTGTGCCTCCTGATCTTATCACCCCCTTTCTCTTTACTACTCTACTTCTCCCCCTACTCTCCTCCGTCCTACCTTCTATTCCCCGCAACTCGTAGATCTCTGTACCTTTTCTCTGTATCGCACTCTCTACCTTCTACAAACTAGTACGAGTCTTCCTGCTCTACTCTTATCACAACTACAACCCCTTTGCCATTTTCGATTTAGTAAACTCATTGATACGGTGCCCTGCTCACGCCTTTACTATTCCCACTCTCACTACTCTCACCCCATCCCCACTTCTCTAATACACACTACTCATTGCACCCCACTTCTACACCCTCCATACTAGCCTCGCTCTCTGCTAACACTCACTCCCTCTCACACTACTAGTGACTACTCTATTACTACCTCCCACACTATATTCAGTCTTTCACTCTCATTCCCATTCCCCAAAGTCCCCTTCGCCTCTTCCTGCCCTATAACACACTACACTACACTACACACCACTGATACCACTCTCTCTCAAATACCTCACCTTTCTAAAACCACCTCTAAAACCACTGTTCTGCCATCCTTCCTCTGCCTGGTCTCTTGGTCTCCCTCCAACTCCACCTGTACCCTCGCCCATACAGCCCATACTCTGCCTCTGCTGCTGTCTGCTTTTATAGTACAGTGCTCTGCATGCTGGGACTGTCACACCGACCCGTTGGTTGCAGAGCTCAGCTGATTCCCTGCACCAATCAGTGCCTGCCTTTCCCATGAAGGAGGGCTACACAGCTGGTAGGCTTTAAAAAAAAACTCCAAGCCCCACCCCTTTCCAGCATGGTTTTACAAGCAGTTTGGTGTTTCTCTGCCATTGGTGTTTCTCTGCCATTGTGTAGGCTGAAAGTGTGTTATTAGTTTGGGCTATCAACACCTATAAGACAAAACTATTGAATTAGAGTACAGTTAGGAAGAAATGGCATAGGAGGAGGCACATACAAGATTTAGGTGTTTGGTTATTTCCCCACCCATTGACTGCCTATGGCCATGCTAGCTCCTATGGCCATTCCCTCCCAGTTCCTGCCCCTTCCTGCCCAAAACACCTCTTCATGGGAATGTTTCGAGCTTGTGCTCCCTCAGGCCTTATCATCAAACTTTGCACTCAAGTGCCTGCCAGTGTTTGTTTTCAAAGTAGTCTTCTGAGAGTTAATGGGGCTCATTGCAAGTATGCCAGTATCCCGCTGGTAATTCTGGCGGGATACCGGAAAAGTGGCCCTACTGTTTCTACCGCCTGAAATCCTGGGAAATCCGAGGCATCTGAAACGCTGGTAAATCCCCATTCCATGCAGTCACATAGTAGAACACCATGGATGGGATTACAGAAATTACCAGCACTGGGAATACAAGTGTTGGTAATTGCAGAATTTATTTGGCAGTGGGGGTCTGATTTACCGGCAGGTCAGGCCTGGAGGTAGTTCCGTGCCATCACCGGCATTTATACCTGCATTTTTCCAGGACCAGGAAACCTGTAATGAGGCCTAATTACTTAACTGGAGTTGTAAACTAACTGCTGGGGTAGGAAACATTCTTAACCAGGTCTGTCTTCAGCCACTCGATTTGTAAGCACTCTGCATGTCCATCCATGAAGTCCTGTTGAAAACAAGCACTGGCAAAGGCAACAGTTTTGGCTTGGTTACAAGTATTAGGCATTTGCCAGGCATTGCTATTAGATGTCCAGGTACTCGCACCATTTTCCACCTGCTACCATCAATGACCAGTTAATACTACTACGTCTGTGCCTGGCAAATAGTTTTGCCTTGCCTATCCAAAAGCCCATAATGTTGGCACTGCATATGCTTGTTCTGTCTGGAGGGTGAGTAGTCTGCTTCTCTGATGTGTTGGATGTGGTGTGGTGGTGTTGCCATTTCACAGATGCTGGCATTGCTGCATTTTGTGACTTTAGGGTGTTTACTTCCTTGCCGTCTCCCTGCTCCTCTCTTTCCACCGTAGTCCTCTCCTCTACCTACTCAATGCTCTGCCCCACACTCATTCCTCCTTCCCTCCTGATTTCTCATTTCTCAGACTTAGTGGTTGAAGTGTACAAAAAGTAGTAGTGGAACTATGTTCCTTACTGACACGCACCCGCTCCTCACAAACCCCATTGCCACACCCGCTCCATCGCCCAATACATACCCTCAAACACATGAACCTGCTGTTTAAGGGAACGCTCACTCAAGTGCAAATTTCAACTTCTTCCTACACTTTTATTTGAAAACAAAACCATTCCAGAACTGTTTCTTTTTAAAATAAAACTATAGGCGCAGGAAAACCTAATTTAAAAAAGTAGAAGAGCACCGCTCCCATCCGCTCCAGCCCACTTCGACCACTGGGCCTAGGGCATTCCCACTTCTCTGCTTTGCTTGCTCTAACATTTCCTGGGATATAGAGGCAGGGTTAGAGGTGGAGCAAGTGGCAGGGGGTGTGGAAGGGGGGGGGGTCGCCACTTATCTGCTAAGGGAAATGCTGCTAATGGAGATTCCCATGCACCCAGGAGGAGCATACTCGTCCTTAGCACATAAGGGGTTAATCAAAGTAAATGCTGTATATTTTTTTAAAAAAGGTTTGTTTGCATGTATGCATATGTAAATCTATGAGTGTGTGCATGTACGTGATTTGTTTGTACCCGGATACCTTGCGTTTTGTTGAACAGATGTAACGTCTACACACTTGATTAATACAGTGAGGTTTATTTAGTGCCTAGGTGGTAAGCCAACATGTGTTTCCACTCCTCAGGGTCCTTATCAAGGCTAAGGGGTGTTGGGCATGAGGCCAGGTCGTTGGACTGTGTCCTGTATTTGTGGTGGTCCCTGTGGGCTGAGGTCTGTTAGTGCGGTCTGCTGCGGGTGTAAGGGTCTCGCCCGGATGGTCACTGTATTAGTGTGTCGACGTCACATCTATTCAAGAAAGCGCAAGGTATCCGGGTACCAATAAATCGCAATTCACACGAGAGGTGGGGGCAGCACCTCCACAAACTCGTGACCGTGCAGCTCACAAACCGGGAACGAGTAAACAATTATAAAGAAATGAGTGAAGCGCATGTGGAGTCTATTATCTAGCGCCCAAACACTCTCACATGTGTATGTACGTGTGCGTGTTGAGTGAGTGTGAGAGCATGGACCAGAAAAACAGTCAGTGGGCCTCATTATGACTGAGGCGGTAAATACCGGCACGGTTGCTGCTGGAGTCATGAAATGACTGTACCCGGCAATGGGGATCTACCGGGGGCATTCCAGCCCCGGTGGACCCAGTACTTCCCCTTTGCTGGGTGCCGGTAATAATTACTCCCCATTCCCATTGCGCCGCATAGGGCTCAATGGGAATGGGGAGGTTGGATGCACGGCACCATTCGTGAATGGTGCCGTTGCATCCGACATGGTCTGCTCGCAGACCTGGTGGGCGAAAAGGCACCCACGAGCAGAACTCGTAGTTTGCTGGTCCGGTAACAATGGTACCGGCAAGCTTACCGGAACCGTTGTTACCGTACTGGGAACATGTTAATGAGGTCCAGTGTGTTTGTGAGTGATGGCGGATCACATCATTGGCGTGGTGAATAGAAATGTAGTGCTAGGACCCGGTAGCCAACACGTCGTGTGAAAATGTCACTCCAGTGTTCAGAAGAGGAGAGGGGCTGAGAGGCACACCCTCGTGCAGTGGTATAACAGTAAGTGAGCAGGGCAGGTCAAGGTACTCAGCTGTGCTAGTGGAAGTTAGTTTTATTTAATATTACACATTGCCATACCATCTTTAGGGAGCCATCCGAGCTGGGGAGCACATCCATCGGCCTTTTTCAGGCAAAGTTATAACCCCCTTTTCTGGAATGACCCTGCCAGTGAACTCATTGCAGAGATTACAGTTGTGAGATTTTTGCGTCTACCCCCATGAAGTCAAACTTTACTTCTGGCTGTTTGCCAGGCCTACGAATTTAGGCGGTAGGCTACTGCGTTTTAAGCAAGCTCAGAGCCCGGCCCAGGAGACACGGCTACTGATTGCAGTGAAAGACGTATGATCAGTCTGTGTGTGAGTGTCAGCGGCATGGTGTGTCCACTTAGGTCATTTGTTTTGATTGATGTGTTTTTGCACTCACACTCCTTTGACTGATCTCTCGTGTCTCAGTCAGACCTGTGGTGTGCAGAGGACGTCAGATGATCAGGGGCAGAGCGAGCGTGACGAGATGCAGCCATGTCGGAGCTGTTTGTGTCTTTTGGGCAAATCATTGCATAGGCTTTGCCACTTCAGAGAGGGTGGCACACCTGTGGAAAAGTTTACTTCTGCCAAGGCAATTACTTGTTCATATAAATTACAATCTCATGCGATTGAACAGATGATATTTGTCGTGGATATTAATGAACTGCTGCCCATTAGTCGAACACCCCAAGCAGCTGACAGCACACTTACGTAAGACATTTTTAGTCCTCCAATAACATATTTACAGCTCCAACAAAGCCATGGGCTTCATTACGACTTTGGAGGCAGCCATGAAGGCTATTAGCGCCATTGCTGCCTCCAAAATCGTGTCCGGGTCCGGTCTGGTGGAGTGGGGACTTTCCCGAACATTCCACCCTAGGCGGACCCGGTAAGTCCCCATTCCAAATGCCATTCTCCATTCCCATTTGATCCTCCATAGGGCTCAATGGGAATGGGGAAGTAGCTAATAACGGCACCGCAATTTGCGGTACCCTTATTAGCGCCCTGGTCCCTTAGCGGGACCCGTAAAGGACGTGTGGTCAGACCACATGTTCTTAATGGCTCCCGCTAAGGGACCTTGGAATTGGGTGGTAAGGGATTACCACAGGGACGTCATTTGGGGGTCGCCAGAGGTCGCAAATGCGACCTCTGGGGTCTTCCTTGCAACCTCTGGGGTCTCCCTTGTGACCTCTGTGTTAAAAAAAAAGAAAAAAAAACTCAATTTTTTTATTTTTATAATGCAAGCTCCTGGGCTGTGCCAGGCACCATGTGGCTCTTTACTTCTGGAGTGGCTGGCATTCTTGTTCAGGCCCCTTTTTAAAAAAAAAGAAAAATAAGAACAGGAGTGCCACAAGTCTAACACTTTCAGCACTGATCCTAAATAAGAAAGAATAGGAATACCAAATAATGTGTCTTTCTGGAATTCTATACAATAATTGCTAGACTCATCAAAGGTTTATTTCAGGGACACTTCGGGGGGCGAGTCACTGATTCAGTCTGTTCTTAAATGCCTCAACTCAGTCTTTCATCCTTCTGAGGTTGATAAATGAGTACCAACACAGGTTGGGTGATATTGGGTGTACATTTTTTCTATATAAAGCGCTTAAGCGTAAGTGCTATATAATAACACATCATTATCATTTGGTCATGGACGTCGGCTTGAATTCACAGTAATTTTGTAATATGGGCCTATATACACTGATCTTAACAATACATATGGCGATCCATTCTTGTATGAAATGTACATCACATTATAGTGATATCGTAACCATATTTTTTGTAGTGTACAATGCTATGTGATGCCACTTCCTGTTTTGTCAACGGGTGAAAGGTCATGTTACATCGCTTCCTGCGATATCACTTCGAGTCGGGGTCACATGACATCACCTCCTGTGATGTCATCAGGGTGTCAAGGGTCGTGTGATGTCACTTCCGCTACCCCTGGCATTTTGGTGAAATGACGTCCCTGGATTACCGACACCGGTCTCCTTACCTTTGCCCGGTATACCTTACCGCCCAACTTGTAATGACCCTAACTCTGAGAAGACTGCTTTGTGCTGTAGTGCCTGCTAGTTGCATTCCAAAGTTTGATATTACTGCGTGATAAAACGACCTCAAATAGATCCCATGATTCTGAGTTTTCGGTGGGGGAAGGGCGAGGACAGGGTGGGAATGGCCATAGGGATAAGCATGACCATGGGCAGTCAAAGGTTGGGTAAATAACCAAACAACATCTACAAGCGTTGCGTCCTTCCTCACATCCCACCTCTCTCCTAGCTCTTCTCTTATGCAATTGTATCTTTTTATGGGTGTAAAGCCACCTACATGCCTATAGTAAAAACCCCATATACAGCTCCAAAATGACACATTTCTCGTCACAAGGGCGCTTGTGCAGAATTCTACGCGAAACCTTCAATATGTGCTTGAGGGTAAAATTCCGTTCTTATCCCAATTGCTTGTGTGGAGTGAAAGCTCCTGTGATGTAAACAATAGTTGCCATAACCCTCAAGCTTAGGCAACAAAGTCAAAAACAAACTCAAAGTTGCTGCAATTTCAAGTGTATCCTGCCCACTCGTGAAAAGGTATCCAGCCCTGTATTTGCTTGGAATTCTGGAACGTGCAGTTTCCCCAAAATCCAAATGTGTAAGAAAACACTACGCATCCCAGGATCGAAAGGGAAAAAATGGTACTAGATGTCTCTTTTCACTATGGCCACTGGAAACTTCAGCACTCTATGCGTCTCGTGCTGTAGTGCAGACTGCACGGAAATAAATAACTTAAAATCTGACCAGTGTTCTCACGTTGATCTTAGTTAGACCATGCCAGACAGTGCTTCATTGTTGTCTGTTTAGAGCCATATTTCATTTGATGTTATTTCTTCTGATGTCATCAGTTCAAAGGTGACATTAAGTCATTTCCTATGATATCATTATTCTAATTACATTTTTGAAACTTAGAAAATCACAATCAACTAAAAAGTACTACTTGCCGCACACCGGTCTGTTTTTGAGAGTGGCTCCTTTCCTACCAGAAGAAAGGGAAGGCACAAAAGGAGAGAGCAGGGAGATTTGAAAAGAAGAGGAAATGGGGTAGAGGGTGGTTGAGAAAGTCAGGGGGCTGAATAGGCGGGGTGAATGGAGAGGAAAGAGACAGAATGCGGGGACAAGAGAAAGAACTGGTAGCAATGAAGAGACAGAAAGGGAGGGAGCGAGAATGGGTGTAAGAGAGAGAAGGGAGTATGTACATGACAGAAGGAGAGATAGCTAAGAGAGCTAACAAGAGCTGGCGAGAAGCAAGAGGTGGAACATGGGAGAGAGGACAGAGAAGGCGAGTGAGAGAGGCAGGATACAGAATAGGAGGGGAGGAGATAAAAGAGAAGAGAGGAAAAGGGTGAGAAAGAGAAAAGGAGGAGCATGAAGGGAAATAGGAAGATCTGGGGACCAGAAAGTGAATGAGATAGAACAGGAGGGAGGAAGAGACAGACCAGACCAGGCAGATAAAAATAGCATTTGACTCTGAGGCTCCAAATATATGTGTACCGGACTCTTGGAATTAACTCACTTCCTGTAGTTTTGTCTTCTGTGCACAACATGAATCTGCACGCAGAAATCATTACAAGCCATAACTAAATGCACACAATCACGTCTCACTTTTTTCTTCTAACACCGCTACTCCATGCACAATATTATTTCCTATAAATACACAGACACTGTGCTCTCGTGCCATTTTCTGTAAATCCTGTCTTTTTATGCTCATGACATTTTGCATTCTTGTACCCATTATACACGTAGGCCTACAACTACCAGAATGCATTATCATGTAAGTCGAAAAGCAAAGACTGGTTCACACCTAACACGGGTCAGTCTAAACCCTCTGCAAATTGCTTCATTTAAGTGAGAAAATCGGTTTGTATAGTGTCCATCTGCAATTATTGGTAGCATTGCTGTGCTTGGCTTTGTAGGAAAATGGGGGTGGAGGTTTGTTGTTTTAGTACTACTTTTAGGACTAATGCACGCAACAGAATTTCCTTAGTTATGTTATTGTGATTTATGCCATGCACCGCTACCATTTTCATGGTCTCCAGGCACTCTGGCGGATCTGAAAAGGAAGAGGGCTGGAAGGGCATAGTTAATGGGATTGAGAGGGAAAAAGTGCAAGAGAGCTTTGATGTTCTGTTGGTAGCTTCAGTTTGTAAAATCACGTCACTGTGTGCTGGTTTGTTTTTAGTAGGTAACCGTTATGTGGTGTTTGGTGTATGCGTTGGTATGGGTGATTTGTGTGTAACTGGTTTAGCTTCCTGTTGGGTGTTGTGGAGTGTGTGCAGTTTGTGGTTGTTTTAGATTTTTGTTGAGGTAGAGATATGAGTGTGTTTTGTTCAGTGTTTGAGGGTGAGTATGCAGGATATTGGAGAATCTTTAGTGGCGTTAGCAGAGATTTTCTGTGTCCTTTTGTGACACGGTTATGTTAATTTGTTGAGTTCATACTATTCTATGGTGATTTGTGGTGGACTGTTCATCCCTTTTTGGATTTTTCCTGTTTAGCTTGCTGAGTTAAGCGTTGTTTTTAGCAGTTTTCTGAACTTCAGCTGTTTTTCTGTTGTTTGTATTTGCTTTAGGAGTGAGTTCAAAAGTTTGCTGCGATGCAGGAAAACGCTATTCCTCCAAATTTCCGCTTTCAGTATTGTTTAGGTTTGAGGCGAATGTTGTTGCTGGACCTTAGTGTTCGGTTTGGTTTGCAGATCGAAATTTTTTCCTGCATGAAGTATGCTCCTCTACCATCGATTGCTCTGCATGTTATGCAGAGCGTGTTGAAGAAAATACATGTTTTGCCCGGGAGCCAATGTAGGGTTCTCAGTGCAGGTGTTCTCTCTTAGTTAGTCTGAGAAGTAGTCTTGTTGCTGCATTCTGTATACGTTGTTTTTTTTTAATAAGGTACTCTAGCATTCCAAGATAGATGCTGTTGGCGTAGTCTATTCTTGACATGTCTAGAGAAATGACAGCGAGTGTTTTATGTGGAAAAGGGAAAAGTGGGAGTTTCCACTTGATTGAGATCTTTGACCACTTTGGATGGTTCTGGTTGGTTTCACATTTCAGTAGGCCATGGAATGTGATGTTGGTTCAACGAATCAAAAGGCGTGATCATGATTTCCCTTTTGTCCGGGTTGACTTTATGGCTGTTGGTACTCATCAACTAGTTTATTTCTGTGAGGCAGTTGGACAGTGTTTGGTTTTGTTCTTTGCTAGCATTGATTTTACATGATTTGTCTGCCATCAGCATAATTGTGGCAGGTGAGGCTGTGTCTTTTGATGAGGTTGATGAGAGGGTTCATGTAGATGTACAATAGCAGCGGTGAGAGGATGAGCTCTGTGGGACTCCACAAGTTGTTATTCTGTTATTCGATGGGAGGCGGGTGTTGAGTTGTAGTGGGTTAGCCAGGTTGTTTCTGTTCTTTCTGCCATGAACGATTTTAACTAAAGTAACGCTGTGTTGCCAATTCCTATATCTTTGAGTCTTTTGATAAATGTTTCGTGGTGGACTGCATTGAAGGCTGCCGATAGATCAAGTAGTATTAGTGCGGATTTGACATTGGAGTCTGCGTTGGTTTTTAGGTCATCCCATATCAATAATAATGCTGTTTCCATTTCTCTCATGGGTCTGAAGGCAACTTGTGCCTGGTCTAGTATCCAATTATGTTTGTACATAATTCTATTCGGTCAAAAACCATAAAAGCATCTTGTCATTACAAACTGAACATCATACATAAAATCTACAGTTTATATTGACAATACACAGTATAATTGGTAAAAATAGATTCCAACGTGCACTTATATTAATCACTTGTTGCACTATGTAGCCCCGCTCTATGTATACATTTTGCAATAAAATAAATTAAATTCACATTTGAAGTGTTCTTACAAAATGTGACAGCCAAGTCTGTTGTTCTGATATGCTTTAGCCGGAATACTGGCAATAAATAGCACTTTCTCAACCATGTGTACCCTGGGCAAAACAATAGAAAGGGCTAAATTGACTCCTCAGAATTACCACCAACTTTACAATGCATCTCGAGGAGCTTGACCATCTTACCGTAAATCTGGCTACCATTAAGGGTGTTTGTGTGTAATTGAATGTATAAAGCTCTGGCATATGCAGGAGTCACACATTCTAGGTACCTGTTTCAAACTGTTAAATGCTGTGCAGTCACTTTTCATCTGGCTTATAACTTTGTGACACTTTTTTTAACTTGGGCCTTTGAGCTCTGAGTTAGGCCCTCTGGATTTTCCCAGAAAGTCGCCATATCCAGAGCCTCAAGGCCTCCATGGACAAATCGAAGCCAAACCAAAGAGCCAGACTTGGGTATTTTTTGCAAAAAAGTCATAGCTTCTCGATATTTAATACACTCAGGAGTACTCCATAGCCTAATCCAGTACAACAATGGCTTGGTGGCAATCACTTAATTATTGGGCTTGAAACCAGATTCCCATCACAAACTTGCCATTGGGGCTCCCTTGGGTTGCATTAGTAGGCTCTGCAAAAAGGTGTTATCTGCCACACTTAGCTCCGCTGAGGGGCAGTAACTCCACAGCTCAGACCCATACATTGTGGCTCCCCTGCCTTATTCTTGGTACAGTTTAATGGCCTGGGAAACTGACCCCTGCCCAGCTTATTATAAAAGCAGCAAACTCTCCCGCTACATGTCGCCAAAGTTGCTGTAGCCTTGACAAGATGGATTGATCAGGTAAGATCTTCTGAAAATCTAATCTATAGTCATAATGGGACACCTGTTCTAACACATAAACAACCAACACCTTCAGTTTAATTTTCGTATGTTTCTTTCTACCTAATACCAACACCTTAGTTTTCTCTTGGTTTAGTGACATAGAGAGCTCTTGACATTTCTCTATGAATATTTTCAGGTTGTGTCTCAGCCCCATCGGGGTTGTGGATAATAGTACAGCGTTGTCAGCATAGAAGAGTGCTGCAAACCTGTCCCATCCTAGTTTGGTAGGATCGAGACAGTCAACCACCAATTCCCCTATGATGATGTTGATATACAGACAGAATAAGAGGGGGACCATCACACACTCCTGAACGACCCCGCTCTCCACTGCAAAATAATCAGTCAGCTCCCCATCCAACCCTCACCTAACTGATGCTCTGTTATCACAGTGGAGGATTGGATGTTAGTCAGGAGGGTGTCTGGAATATCCTTATCTCTCAGCACTGACCAGTTTACTGCGCGATACGCTACCAAACGCGGTACGAAGATCCACGAAAACCTCATGAACAATGGCTTTCATGCACAGATAATTTTCCATGTGCGCAATTCACTAATGAGGTAAGTCACTTTGTGAGCATGCACAGTTAATTAGCTATCATCCCCGAAGAAAGTTTGGAAGGGAATATCCACAACCAGCCACTGTAATCCTTTATGAAGAAGTGTAAAAGGTGCATCCTAAACACTTTTCCCCAAACATATAGGCTACAAAAAAACAAATATTTCATTTGTGATGATAAAGAGTGTTCATCAACCAGTCCAAGACTTCAATGTCTGCCACAGAATCTAGCAACAGCACTCCTATGCAGAGAAAAGTAAGTGTACAAAAAAGTATAAACCATTGGTTTAGCTGTGGCTGTTCATTTGTCGACACTGCTCAGAGACCATGCAGAATTTTGTTTGTCATTCGGAAAAACCCTCATATATGTAACAAAAAACAAATATCACTTGTCATAACTGAGGTGGCTGTGAAAACACTTCATACAGGATACAATGTTTGCAAAAGGAATAACGGCAACTAAAAGTAATGTGTCAGAAAATATGTTATGTGCCACTTTAATGAAGTAATTCAAGAGCCAGAAGAATGAGCCTCTCATAATTAGTGTAAGGATGATAACTAAATCAGAATAACTGCTCCACAGAATATTAGGATCAGAAATCCTTGTTCCTCTGCAAACCATCAACATTATATTGTTCTGTGAACAGAGCTGTGACAATAACCCTGGTGTGCTGAACGGAGATTCATTTATTCATGATTACATTTAGCCTGAAACATTGATCCACGGTGCTGATACCAGGAAGAAACCCTGCTTGAAGGTGATTAATATATGGCTTTCAGTAGCCCACGTTTGTAGGCGACTTATTAGCACTTTGGCATAAACCTTACCCTCAGCGTCCAGTAGCGAAGTGGGTCTATAGTTATCTGGCTTCCTATGATCCCCCTTTTAAAAAATGTGAACTATTATAGCACTTCGTAGGTACATTCCCTGTCTTGGCAACAAGATCAGACATCCGTATGAGCAAAGGCGTCCATACACAAAGTTGGTCTTGGAGTACATCAATTGGTATTTCAATCCGGCCTTGGCGCTTTCCCAGCACCCAATCTTTTAATAACCTCTTTCACTTCAGTTATGGAAAAAGAAATATGCATACCTCTATTCCCGTTGATGTCACAACGTTCATTAGGTGCTTGGGATTATTCCTATCCTATTTCATAGAGTGTGCTAAAAGGATGATGCCACTCACTCAGGGAGATATGACTTGTCAATTGGTTTCCCATTTTCCTTTCATCCCCTGCGACTGACTTCCAAAAGTTGACCTGGCCACCACCTTTCTTACAGTAATTTAATAAGTCGTCTAATTATTTCTCATTGGATTGTTCCTTTTTTGTTGCTACCATCATCTTATATATGTCCCTTAATTTCCTCAAATGTGGCTCATCTGTCAGAGGTTCTTTAGCTAAGTTAATAGATGGTTCTTAACTTCCTGACATTCACTATCAAACCAACCATTATTGCCCAATGCCCGCTTCCTTATTTTCCCAACTGGCTTTGTAAAAAAGTGGGACAATACCTTCATCATATCTGTATGCATATCTCCGCCACTCATAGAGGGAGCTCGTTTTAAACAGATGCGGTCAATATAAGATTCAATGCTGGCATATATTCTCGGTTTAGTTAGACGCAAGTCTAACAATGACCATTTTAGCACCCTTTTAGAATGTCCCTTGACCATAAAAGAGCTTCCATCCCTCATTCCTCTTTTTCAGTGCTTCCACCATCTTTCCCCACTCTCACAGTGCAACTCATCGGGTAATGATCACTATCACTACAAGAAATCACTTCCATGCTAATAGCCCTAGCCCAATCTGCCATGCTTATTGTTATATACTCAATCTATGATCTACCGTGATAGATTGCATAGGTGAAACTCACATGCTTATCTGGGAGGACTCTCCCATTGCAACCTCTCAAGCCCAGCTCATGCATTAATCTCGCTACTTCTATGGCAGGAGGGTGACTTCTGGCAAGTTTAGCTGGCTCTAATACCGGGATCCCAAGCACTGCATCCTGGTCATCCCATAAGCCTTGTAATACTCATATAGGTTTGTATTTAATGTTGAAGTCCCCCATTGCCGGTATTATTGGGGGTTATTAGTAGACGACTGTAGCTTCTTTACTTATAGACTTATGGGCTTCAGACTTTCTAGGCTGGTTTTACCGCCAACTCTGTTGTAGATGTTAAATACCATCAGGCAGTTCCCTTTCCTGCTGTTCATATCAAGACACATGAGAACTTCAGACCATGTCGGGATCAGCTTAGCAGACACATCCATGGCGGTGCTAATAGGTATTGCCAGCCCTCCCATCGGTCTACCTCTCGGGCCTTTTGTTGCATTCATACTGAAAGTACTAAACCCCAATAGCTGAAAGGAGTCCAGTGCCCATGTTTCTTGCAGGCAGACAAAATCGTAACAATGAAGGAAATGGAGCGACTCAAGCATCTGGCAGCAGTCTATTTGCCCAGCCACTTTCCAAGATAGTATGTTTACATCTAACTTCCCAGAATCTTGGAGGGCAGGGGACATGAGGTGCAGGAATCATGACAATACTTCATATCTACCCATCCCCTGGACTGCTTATCTATTTTATGAATGCAGCACACACAAGATACAGGTAGGGGCAGAGTAGCAGAGAGGGGAAGAAAGAAATTGCCTGAATGTCTATAGGATCCCTGCCTGTTCCCTTGTCACCTGTCCAGTATGGATGTTCCTCTATGTCCTTTACTTGATCTTCTATATGTTATACTGCATCCATCTTTCTGGTTGGTTGGATAAGAACATTTTGTGATGAAATGCATAAGGTGTCTCTACTACCAATATATGCATATACACAGTTGTCTATATATAGGTACTAAATAACGGGAGTCAACTATAGAAAAGGAAACACATGTTATTTTGTAAGGAGTCAGTTTAGGTATCTCAAATTCCTTCCTCCCTTGTCCTTACATTCAGGAAAGAACGTGACTGTCATTGGGGATCACCAGACAGCATAATGACATAATAACATGTTAATTCAAGCGTGGTTCCTTATTTCTAGGACAAGGACTTCCCATCTGAAGCTGAAATGAAGTTGAACCCATGAAGAAAGTTTAACTGCACCTACTAACCTCTAAAGGAGATATGAGTAACTGATGACACAGGGCAGGCAATTCTGCACTCCGATTAATGTATGGATCGGCTTTACGGACCAACATTTGTATTTATTTCTTTATTTGTACCACGCATTTAACCCGCAGGCATCTGGATGGAACATAAACACAGCAGACAAACATAAAGACAGGACATTGTGGTATCAGTTTAGGTCTAGAGTGGCTACATCATCCCTGACTGAGAACCTGACGTTTATTTGAAGAGAATGGTTTTCAGCGAAGCCCTGAAAGGTTTCAAATTTCTGTCCATCCGGAGAGTGCTAGGTTCCACACCAGCGCAGCCCGCTAAGGACAAGCCCTCCCTCGGCCACCAGCCCTTTTTAACCTGTCCTTGTTAATCGTTCCCAGATTAGCAAAACAGAGAGCCTGAGTGGGTGTATATTGGGTGATGCGGGTCTTCAAATACACCAGCGCCTTTCCGTGGAGACACTTAGGCACCAGGGTAGCAACCTTAAAGTGAATGCGGGCCGAGATCGGGAGTCAATGTATTGATATCATCCCAGATAAAATATGGTCACGTTTTGGAATGCCCTTGATGATGCGGACTGCCTTATTTTGGAGGATTTGAAGCTGGTGCTGGCATTTTTTAATGGCCCCTATAGTGAGTTACAGTAGTCAAGACGGGAGAGAATGATAGCTTGACCAATAGAGGCACAGTTTGTCTCTGATGAAGGGCGTGATGTTTATAAGGATCTTAGGTAGTAGTTGCAGTTTTCTTAGATGTAGCGGGTCTGAGTCTCGGAGCCAAGAGTTGAGTTAAAAAATACCCCCAGTGTTTTGACTTTTCCCACCACTACGATGGGGTAGTCCTTAATGCACACATGGGAATATTCTTTCTCCAGTTTCGCTCTGGCCCTCGGACTACCAAATATTAGGAGTTGTGTTTTTTCTCCCATGAGGCAAAGCCAGTTTTCCGTCATCCAGTGTTCGATGACCCCGTAAATGAAGTTCATATTCCTGATGTCTGTTTCATAGTCCCCACTGATTTCCAAAATCAGCTGGGTGTCATCAGCGTAATTTGTAAAAGAGACCCCGTAGGTCTCTTACCGATGGCAAAGTGGTCTGATGTATAGGAGATTGGTATTTCTCATGTGGCACTGTCGTCTGTGCGGTTGTTGTTTCCTGCACTGTTACGGGTGCTTCCATCCTCATGCTAAGGCTCAGATGGTAGTACCCGCTGAAGGTCGCTTTCTCGGGTGGCTCTCCAAGGTGATTTAAGCTATTCTTCGTTTTTGCAGGCAGCATGAGAGGGGACTCCTCACTGCTAGTGGCATAGGCACGCTATAAAGTGGATGCCTGATGTTATGGATTAACCATGGGCCTCTTACCTCTTACATGCACAAGACCTCTGCCTTCTCGAAATTCTCCTTTGCTCCTCGTCCCCCTTCTCTATCTCTTATCTACTATCTCAGCGGGATCCAAATCACGGGCTGGGCCACCACCCCCAGCTTCTCAAACACCATGGGCCTGGCACCTGCTGTTGCCATGGAAAATGTGTCCAGTTCAGACACCAAAGGCACGTTACCAAGTGGGCGGCAAGCTGCATTTCTCACTTGCACATTCAAATGCACCCTCCTTTCTGTTCCATGGCCTTGCAAGCAGACTGCATGTTATCCTCATATGCCATGTTCCATCCCACATTCCAGTAACTCCTTACACAAAGCAAGCATGATCCACAACATACAGGGTTCAGTTTCTACTACTTTGTACAAAGTTGTATTCAGGATGACCATCCACTGTTTTCCAACTATTTATAGATGCTGCCCACAGCCCCTCTCTCATTCTTGCGGCTTCCCTCCTTTCCATACAGGGAATTTCTGAGGATGCTGGGTTTTCAACCGGTCTGTGAATTCTCCCTTGTAGATTGATTAGGAACACAAACAAACACTGGATGAGTTTTCTGAAATTGCCGGTAACGCCAAAGAATTGTCTCCTGGTCTAGTTTTACCTCAGCATGAGCCAACATAAACACAGGATGGTTTAAAGCCTGGGGGCTTGAGTGACCCCACACTACTTTCTTTTTTGGGTTTTGGCTTTCTGGGTCGCTGTCAGATTCTGTTTATCCCGGTTTTGGGTTCTCAGGACATCTTGCAGATGGACCTTGGGACTAGGGTGAATCTAGTGTTACAGATGGCCTGAATGAAGCAAAACGTCTCCCTCCTATTTCAAGGGTATTTATTGACAAATACTGAAACGATAGGGATTGGCTCTTGAAATAATATTAGGATTTTTCAGGAAGGAGACAGGCAGTTTGTTGGATCAAAGTCACTGGCCGGAAAAGGGGTTTGGGAAGTGGCACTAAAGCTATTCCTCTCTCTCAATTCCCACTGGTTTACCCCCTCCCTAACTCAGGCGTCCATACAGGGGTTAGTTCTACAGATCAGTAAGACCTATTTATCTCTTTTTCTCGTGTGCTACCAGTAGTTTCCCTCAGTCAATGTCTGTCTATCTCCCTCAGGGATTTCCTACCTATCTCTACACTACAACAGATGTTACTTCTAGAGGGTGGGGTATGTGTGCCTCCTGATCTTATCACCCCCTTTCTCTTTACTACTCTACTTCTCCCTCTACTCTCCTTTATCCTACCTTCTATTCCCCACAACTCTTAGATCTCAGTACCTTTCTCCATATCACACGCTCTCTCTACCTTCTACACACTACTACAAGTCTTCCTGCTCTACTCTTATCACAACTACAACCCCTTCGCTATTCTCGATTTGGAAAACTCATGGATACGGTGCTCACCCCTTTACTATACCCACTCTCGCTACTCTCACCCCATTTCCACTTCTCTAATACACACTACTCCTTGCACCCCACTTCTACACCATCCTTACTAGCCTCACTCTCTGCTAACACCCACTCCCTCTCACACTAACTACTAGTCACTACTCGTATTACTATCTCACACACTATATTCAGTCATTCCCTCTCACTCCCATCCTCTAAAGTCCCCTTCGCCTTTTCCTGCCCTATAACACACTACACTACACTATACTACACTACACTGCACTACACTACACTACACACCACTGATACCACTCTCTCTCAAATACCTCACCTTTTCTAAATCCACCTCACCAACACTCAGTTCTTCCATCCTTCCTCTGCCTGGTCTCTTGGTCTCCCTCAAACTCCACCTGTACCCTCAAGCATACAGCCCATACTGTGCCTCTGCAGCTGTCTGCTTTTCTAGTGCAGTGCTCTGTATGCAGGGACTGTCTCACCTCCCCGTTGGTTGCAGAGCTCAGCTGATTCCCTGCACCAATCAGTGCCTGCCTTTTCCCATGAAGGAGGGCTACACAGCTGGTAGGCTTCAAAAACCCTTCTAAGCCCCGCCCCTTTCCAGCATGGATTTACACGCAGTTTGGTGTTTCTCTGCCATTGGTGTTTCTCTGCCATTGTGTAAGCTGAAAGTTTGTTTTTAGTTTGGGCTATCGACACCTGTAAACCGAAACTATTGAATTAGAGTACAGGTAGGAGGAAATGGCATAGGAGGAGGGA
Source organism: Ambystoma mexicanum (assembly GCF_040938575.1). NCBI lineage: Eukaryota > Metazoa > Chordata > Amphibia > Caudata > Ambystomatidae > Ambystoma > Ambystoma mexicanum. The sequence continues at coordinate 816,754,242 of NC_090927.1, forward strand.
CCTACATCTTGTAGATGTTTGGTTATTTCCCCACCCATTGACTGCCTATGGCCATGCTAACTCCTATGGCCATTCCCACCCAGTTAATGCCCTTCCCTGCCCAAATGCTAATTCTCTGAGCTCCCTCAAGCCTTACCATCAACCTTTGCATGCAAGTGCCTGCCAGTGTTTGTTTTTTAAAAGCAGTCTTCTGAGAGTTAATGGGGCTCATTACATATATAAACTTTATTGGGATTAGTTCAATTAAGAACTTTACACAAATAGACAATTAACAATTCAGAATTCATTATCATATCACATATCAGATGTATCACACTTATCATATATCACCTACATCAAACTTAATTAATCAAACAGACTCATCGATTAAAATACTGCTGCATTTCCATTCAGACCAGAACCAGATAATGGGGTCCCAATACACAGTTTTCCCGTCACCTCTCATATCAGCTTCTTGCACAACACACAATAGGCTCTAGTTAATGTCAGACATATTTAACTAGTTTGTGCAATGCCATTATATCTGTATACAATTCAAAACCACATAATAGGGCCTATATGAGGTTGGGTGACACTTGTCTCCACACTCGCCACAGTGCAATTTGTAAAGATAGTGATTCCGGATTCAAACAAGTATCCCAGAAAACTTCACTGAGTATAGTTTCATAGTTATGCACAAAAGGGCCATAATTATTCATATAAATGTTGCCCATTTTAATACACTGGGTGAGTACATGTCCAGATGATTCCATTTGCGTTTTGAGTGTGTTCCTCAGCTCCCAAACCCAGGCGAGTGCCCGTTATTATACGTAAGGGAAGTTGATTTGTGCGTAATTTCAGGATAAATGTCCTTAATGCCGGATCTGGACTAAGTAGTAGATCCGGTTGGACTTTACAGTATCGATGTACCACGTGGGATACTTGCTCATATCCTTTCAGTTTAGCTAGATGGGTATAATTGTTACACCAATCCCATCTGTCAAATATTTTTCTAAAGGCTTTCCTCAGGTGGATATACCGTTTAGGTAATTTGGCTACAGTAGATTTATAGGTCCAACCAATATCTTTGAAAAGTTCTTCATTCAACTCTTGATAATTTCCAACAACGCACAGGATGGTTTAGAGGATGCTTTAAGGTAGAGACATTCTCTTGCCCGCCTCGCAATACCCCCTAATGATATTAGACCAAGCTCTAATCTCAAATATTCCATGGAGCAAGAAGGCCTCATACACACTAATGAACGCCAAAAAAGTCCCTCTATGACATCCAGCCATGAAAAATCTTGCATTGCCAGAGCATCCAAACCATAGAGCATTGCAGGGACAAAACATTGCTTATAGAACAATGGAATGCCAGCCAGAGAAAACCCGGCATGTTCTCCTGCATACATGCGCGCCTGTAAGATAAATTGCTTAGCTCTACGGGTTTTTTTTATTTCTAATGGCGACATAATCACCCCTATAGCTGAAATCCATGCCCAGATATGGGTAGGTGTCAATGTAATCAATGACACCAAAAGCTGTATCCATCCGGGCCCGGTTTACCATGTTCCTGGTAACCAACATCAAATTTGTCTTCGCCAAGTTGATAGTCAAAGCCAGTTCCATGGCATAAACATTCAGCTCGCCCAGCAAAATGGGGCTCATTACAAGTTTGCTGGTATCCCGCTGGTAATTCTGGCGGGATGCCGGCAAAGTGCCCCTACCATTTCTACCGCCTGAAATCCCGGGATATTTCAGGCAGCGGAAACGCTGGTAAATCCCTATTTCATGGAGTCCCATAGTAGAAATCCATGGAGGGGATTGCAGCAATTACCGACACTAGGAATCCCATTGTCGGTAATTGCAGAATTAATTTGCTGGTGTGGGCTTGATTTACCGGCAGGTCAAACCTGGAGGTAGATCCGGAAATACCGGCAATTATAGCTGCTTTTTTCCAGGACCATTAAACTTGTAATGAGGCCCAAATACTTAACTGAAGTTGTAAACTAACTACTGGTGTAAGAAAAATTTCTTAACCAGGTCTGTCTTCAGCCACTCGATTTGTAAGCACTCTGCATGTCCATCCATGAAGTCCTGTTAAAAACAAGCATTGGCAAAGGCAACAGTTTTGGCTTGTGTACAAGTATTAGGCACTGCTATTAGATGTCCAGGTGCTTGCACCATTTTGCACCTGCTACCATCAATCACCAGTTAATACTACTACATCTGTGCCTGGCAAATAATGTTGCCTTGCCTACACAAAAGCCCATAATGTTGGTACTGCCAATGCTTGTACTATCTGGAGGGTGAGTAGTCTGATTCTCAGATGTGTTGGATGTTGTTTGGTGGTGTTGCCATTTCACAGTCTGCTGGCATTGGTGCATTTTGTGACTTTAGGGTGTTTTCTTGGATGCTTGCTGTTGCATTGTGGGAGAGGTAGTTCTGAAATGACAAAAAGAGAGCTGTGGCTAGCAACTGTACTGGGAGGCATTGAGAACATGCAAGAGGCAGTGGCAACATGTAGGGGCTCTAGGCCAGACCGTAGAGTTGCCACCAAGTTCTCGGACACTTAAGTTGGTCGGGAGGCTGTGGTATCTCAATTCCTTACTCTCTTTGAAGACCTGTCTCTGCTCCTCACCAACTTGCTTTTCTATGCCTGCTGAACGTTCCAGGATAATATTGTTCCTAATGACTTTACTATTGCCTTGCCGTCTCCCTGCTCCTCTCTTTTCCTCTCCTCTACCTACTCAATGCTCTTCCCCATACTCATTCCTCCTTCCCTACTGACTTCTCATTTCTCAGACTTAGTGGTTGAAGTGTACAAAAAGTAGTAGTGGAACTATGTTCCTTACTGACCTGCCCCCGCTCGCCACAAACCCCATTGCCACCCCCCCTCCGTCGCACAATACATACCCTCAAACACATGCGCCTGCTGTTTAAGGGAACGTTCAGTGCAGTGCACTCAAGTGCAAGTTTCAACTTCTTCCTACACTTTTATTTTCATTCCGGAACTGTTTCTTTTTAAAATAAAAGTATAGGCGCAGGAAAACCTAATTTAAAAAAGTAGAAGAGCACTGCTCCCAACCACTCCTGCCCACTTCGACCACTGGGCTTGGGGCATTCCCACTTCTCTGCTTTGCTTCCTCTAACATTTCCTGGGATATAGTGGCAGGGTTAGAGCTGGAGCAAGGGGGGAGGGTGGTCGCCCCTGTGATCACCAACGCTGAATCCCGCTGCCCACCACCACCCATTTTGCCACTTATCTGCTAAGGAAAATGCTGCTAATGGAGAGTCCCATACACCCAGGACGAGCATACTCGTCCTTAGCACATAAGGGGTTAATCAAATTAAATTATGTACATTTTAAAAAAAAAGGTTTGTTTGCATGTAAATCTATGAGTGTGTGCATGTACGTGATTAGTTTGTACCCGGATACCTTGCGCTTTGTTGAATAGATGTAACATCTACACACTTGATTAATACAGTGAGGTTCATTTAGTGGTTAGGTGGTAAGCCAACAGGTGTTTCCACCCCTCAGGGTTAAGGGGTGTTGGGCTTGCGGCCAGGTCGTTGGCCTGTGGCCTGTATTTGCGGTGGCCTGGGTGGGCTGAGGTTTGTTAGTGCGGTCTGCTGCGGGTGTATCCATCTCGTCCGGGTGGTCACTGTATTAATCAAGTGTGTCGATGTCACATCTATTCAGGAAAGCGCAAGGTATCTGCGTACCAACAAATCACAATTCACACGAGAGGTGGGAGCAGCACCTCCACAAACCCGTGACCGTGCAGTTCACATACGTGGAATAAGTAAACAATTATAAAGAAATGAGTGAAGCGCATGTGGAGTCTATTATCTAGCGCCCAAACGCTCTCACATGTGTATGTACGTGTGTGTGTTGAGTGGGCGTGAGAGCATGGACCAGAGCACCAGTCAGTGTGTTTGTGAGTGATGGCGGGTCACATGATTGGCGTGGTGAATAAAAAGGTAGTGCTACGACCTGGTAGCCAACACGCGATGTGAAAATGTCACTCCAGTGTTCAGAAGCCGAGAGGGGCTGAGAGGCACACCCTTGTGCAGTGGTATAACAGTAAGTGAGCAGGGCAGGTCAAGGTACTCAACTGTGCTGTGATTTTTTCAAGGGCTTTAGGTTTAGTCACCCTGGGTGTCCTAGGGTCATCCAGACGTAGGCCCCTTGCTCACTGTGCTCAGAGAGGCACAGCTCCACCTCACTGATGATGCCCAACAAGGCTGAAACACGTGTATGGGGTTGCTATTGGTACTCTTGTTCAGAAGGGAATTGCCATAGCATTTCGGTGCTGGACTGCCCATGTGGGCGGGATAAAGACTGATATGCAAATGGATATTTCCCATCTGTGAAAGGTACAGTGAGCTCAAATGTGCCTGCGGACTCTAGAGTGGTTACCATCCCATAGAACAGGCCATTGTTGCCATGTTCGTTCTCATAGAGGGCCGCCCATGACTCATTTTTTGATAAAAGGTAGGAATGATTGATCATTTTACACCTGACAATGCAGAACTTGAGATCGCACTAAACCGTCCTGAAGATCTTACTTTTGGAACTTAGTAAACTATACCCAGAAGAGCTTTTGTGATGGAGCCGTCTGCGTGTAAGCCACCATTTGACACAGCATGCATGTTTTTTTTTATGTAAAGCGTGCATATTATTATAATTGTTCTTTTATAATACGCTTAATACCAGCAAGTGGTTTCTAAGCGTGGGATAGGGAACCCACGCGTGGCCCCTGAGGTATCCTTCCTCCCCAAACATTCCAACATAACATTTCCACAACAAACTGTATTAGCACTTAACCCTATATAAAACAGTTCCGAGGTTAGAGCACTCCTACACATGATGTTTGTCGCGGATATTAATTAACTGCTGCCCATTAGTCGAACACCACTGGAAGCAAAGAGTGTGAAAAATAAAGTATATGCTGTTCAAGAGGCCTGCTGTAAGAGCAGGCGGGAAACTTCACAACACCTGCATGGCCCTCCGGGTCTGAGAGGCAGGCAGCTGCTGGGATAAACCTGCATTGGCAATGACAGCAGCTTGGACCTCTGTGTAGGCATTTGCCACGCACTGCAGTAATCATACTAACTGGCCACTAATGGCAGCAGCTGCAAAATGATGCGAGTACCTTGGAATATAATAGCAGGGCCTGGCAAATGCCTATAACTAAACTGCTTGTGCTGGCTTTGTCAATTCTTGTTTTAAGAGGACTTCAGTGAATAACATGTATACCGCTCATATCAAGCAGCTGACAGCACACTTACGGAAGGCATTTTTATTACTCCAATAACATATTTACAGCTCCAACAAAGCCACTAACTCTGAGAAGACTGCTTTGTGCTGGCAGTGCCTGCCAGTTGTGTTCCAAAGTTTGATATTACTGCTTGATAAAACTACCTCAATTAAATCCCAGGATTATGAGTTTTGGGCGGGGGAAGGGCGAGAACTGGGTGGGAATGGCCATAGGGATAAGCATGATCATGGGCAGCCAAAGGGTGGGTAAATAACCCCAAACAACATCTACAAGCGTTGTGTCCTTCCTCACATCCCATCTCTCTCCTAGCTCTTCTCTTATGCAATTGTGTCTTTTTATGGGTGTAGAGCCACCTACATGCCAATAGTAAAAACCCCATATACAGCTCCAAAATGACACATTTCTCGTCACTGGGGCGCCTGTGCAGAATTCTCCCTGAAACTTTCAATATGTGCTCGAAGGCAACATTATGTTCTTATCCCAATTGCTTGTGTGGATTGAAAGCTCCTGTGATGTTAACAATAGTTGCCATAACCCTAAAGCTTAGGCAACAAAGTCAAAAACAAACTCAAAATTGCTGTGCTCTCAAGTGTATTCTGGCCAGTCGTGAGAAGGCATCCAGTCCTCTTTTTGCTTGGAATTCTGGAACTTAATTTTCCCAAGAACACACTACCCATTCCAGGATCGCAAGGGAACAAATGGGACTAGGTGGTCTTGTCACCATGGCAACTGGAAACTTGAGAGCTCCGTGCGTCTTGTGCTGTAGTGCAGACTGCCCGAAAATAAATAACTGTTAAAATATGACCAGTGTTCGGAGGTCACTCAATTAGTAATATGATTTCTCATGTTGATCTTAGTTAGACCCTGCCAGACAGTGCTTCATTGTGATCTGTCTAGAGACATATTTCAGGTGATGTTGTTTCCTGTCATGTCATCAGTTCAAAGGTGACATTAAGTCATTTCCTATGATATCATTATTCTAATTCCTATTTTGAAACTTAAAAAATCCTACATCCTTTTGGTCACAGAATGTTGGCAAGGGTCCCTTCAGAACAAATGACTGACCATTGTAATAGTTTTAACGCTTGTTTATGACAAACATCACAATAACTAGAAAGTACTGCTTGCCGCAGAGAGCGAAAATGGGTGTAAGAGAGAGAATGGAGTATGTACATGACAGAAGGAGATATAGTTAAGAGAGCTAACAAGAGCTGGCGAGGAGCTAGAGGTAGGACACGGGAGAGAGGACAGAGAAGGTGAGTGAGAGAGGCAGGATACAAAATAGGATTGGTGGAGATAAGAGAGAGAAAAAGGGTGAGAAAGAGAAAAGGAGGTGAATGAAGGAGAATAGGAAGATCTGGGCATCAGAAAGTGAATGAGATAGAACAGGAGGGAGGAAGAGACAGACCAGGACAGAGACATAACAACTACTGTGTTGACTTGCGGTTTGAGTGTTAAGTCATTGTCCATTAATATTCTGAGATTTTTGACCGCATTGGATGGTTCTGGTTGGTTTCACATTTAAGTTGGCCATGGAATGCGATGTTGGTTCAACGGATCACTAGACGTGATCATGATTTCTGTTTTGTCCGGGTTGAGTTTAGGGCAATTGGTACTCATCAAATAGTTTTATTTCTGTGAGGCAGTTGGAAAGGGTTGGGTTTTGTTCTTTGCTAGCATTGATTTTACATGATTTGTCTGCCATCAGCATAATTGTGGCAGGTGAGGCTGTGTCTTTTGATGAGGTTGATGAGAGGGTTCATGTAGATGTTGAATAGCAGTGGTGAGAAGAACAGCCCTGTGGGACTCCACAAGTTGTTATTCGGGGTGTTGAGTTGAAGGGGGTTAGCCAGGTTGTTTCTGTTCTTTCTGCCATGAACGATTTTAGCCAAAGTAGCCCCATATCTTTGAGTCTTTTGATAAATGTTTCGTTGTGGACTGTGTCGAAGGCTGCTGATAGATCAAGTAGTATTAGTACCGATGTGACGTTGGAGTCTGTGTTGGTTTTTAGATCATCCCATATCGATAACATTCCTCTCATGGGTCTGAAGCCAACTTGTGCCTGGTTTAGTATCCAATTATGTTTGTGCATAGCTTTATTCCTCATAAAAACCATAAAAGCATCTTGTCATTAGAAACTGAACATCATGCATAAAATCTACAGTTCATATTGACAATACACAGTAAAATTGGTAAAAATAAATAGATTCCAACATGCACTTATATTAATCACTTGTTGCCTTATGTAGGCACACTTTATGTACACATTTTGCAATAAAATAAATTCAATTCACATCTGAGGTGTTCTTACAAAATGTCACAGCCAAGTCTGTTGTTCTAATAAGGGTTAGCAGGAATAGTGGCAATAAATAGCACTTTCTCAACCGTGTGTACCCCGGGCAAAACAATAGAAAGTGCTAAATTGACTCCTCAGAATTAACACAAACTTTACAATGCACCTCCAGGGAACTTGACCTTCTTGCCGTAAATCTGGCTACTTTAAGGGTGTTTGTGTGTAATTGAATGTATAAAGCTCTGGCATATGCAGGAGTCACACAGTCTCGGCACCTGTTTCAACATGATATATAGTGCGCCCGTCTTCAATGCGGTGCAGGCACTTTTCATCTGGTTTATAACTTTGTGACGCTTATTTTAGCTTAGGCTTTTGAGCTCTGAGTTAGGCTCTCTGGATTTTCCCAGAAAGTCGCCATATCCAGAGCCTCAAGGCCTCCATGGACAATTCGAAGCCAAATCAAAGAGCCGGACTTGGGTATTTTTTGCAAACAAATCATCGCTTCTCGATATTTAATAAGCTCAGGAGTACTCCATAGCCTAATCCAGTTCAACAATGGCTTGGTGGAAATCACTTCATTAATGGGCTTGAAACCTCATTCCCATCACAAGCTTGCAATTGGGGCTCCCTTGTGTTGTGTTAGTAGGCTTTGCAAAAAGGTGTTATTCGCCACACTTAGCTCTGCTGAGGAGCAGTAACCCCACCGTTCAGACCCATACATTGTGGCTGCCCTGCCTTGTTCTTTGTAAAGTTTAATGGCTGGGGAAACTGCACCCCTGCCAATCTTATTATAAAAGCAGCAGACTCTCCTGCTATATTATGCCAAAGTTGCTGTAGCCTTGACAAGATGGACTGATCAGGTAAGATCTTCTGAAAATCTAATCCCTGGTCATAATGGGACACCTGTTCTAACACATAATCGCCAACAAACACCTCCAGTTTAATTTTCATCTTTTTCTTTCTGCCAAATACCAACACCTTTGTTTTCTCTAGGTTTAGTTATGTAGAGAGCTCTTGACATTTCTCTATGAATACTTTCAGGTTGTGTCTCAGCCCCACCAGGGTTGTGGATAATAGCACAGCGTTGTCAGCATAGAAGAGTGCTGCAAACCTGTCCCATCCGGGTTTGGGAGGATCGAGACAGGCCACCAGCAATTCCCCTAAGATGACGTTCATATACAGACACAATAAGAGGGCAGCCATCACACACTCCTGACGGACCTCACTCTCCACTGCAAAAAATTCAGTAAGCTCCCCATCCAACCCTCACCTAACTGATACTCTAATAACACAGTGGACCAAAATGGACCCTTGACCAAAATAGAGCTCCCATCCCTCATTCCTCTTTCCTCATTCCTCTTTCGGTGCTTCCACCATCTTTCCCCACTCTCACAGTGCTACTCATGGGATAATGATCACTAACACTACATGCAGTCACTTCCATGCTAATAACCCTAGCCCAATCTGCCATGGATATTGTTATATAATCAATCTTTGATCTACCGTGATAGACTGCATAGGTGAAACTCACAGGCTTATCTGGGAGGACTCTCCCATTGCATGCTCTCAAGCCCAGCTCATGCATTGATCTCACTACTTCTATGGCAGCAGGGTGACTTCTGGCAGGTTTAGCTGGCTGTAATACCGGGATCCCAAGCACTGCATCCTGGTCATCCCATAAGCCTTGTAATACTCCTATAGGTTCGTATTTAATGTTGAAGTCCCTCATTGCCAGTATTATTGGGGGATTATTAGTAGATTAATGTAGTCTTTACTTATAGATTTATGGGATTCAGACTTTCTAGGCTGGTTTTACCGCCAACTCTGTTGTAGATTTTAAATACCAGCAGGCAGTTCCCTTTCCTGCTGTTCATATCAAGATACGTGAGAACTTCAGAGCCTGTCGGGCTCAGTTTAGCAGACTCATCCATGGCGGGGATAATAGGTATTTCCAGCCCTCCCTTCGGTCTGCCTCTCGGTCCTTTTGTTGGGGTTTAGTCCAACTGAAAGTACTAAACCCCAATAGCTGAAAGGAGTCCAGCGCCCATGTTTCTTGCAGGCAGACAAAATCGTAACAATGAACGAAGCGGAGCGACTCCGCATCTGGCAGCAGTCTATTTGCCCAGCCACTTTCCAAGATAGTATTTTTATGTCTAACTTCCCGGAATCCCCCTCAGGTTGTTGGTCAACATGGACCAAAAGGGAGGGGGGCATACAGTCGGCACTAGCAAGTCAATCTACCCCGTCCAGCCCTTCCGCAGTTGCTGCGTCTAGAACAGATGATGCGCGGGTCCTATTATTGAAGCTTTCTGCAATACAGTTTGGGGCGAATGGAGAATGAAGTGCTAACAGGGGGTAGGTTCTTAGTTCTTTAGGCACCACAAGGCCCTCAACAAGGTCTTGGTCTTTCGATGTAGTTTAAATAAAATCCTTGTCCCCCTTGGGCATCCTGCCCTGTGCACAGTACAATATATCTTCACGGATTGCAGATGTGCATCACCTCACAAATCGTAGCCAATGTATACATTTGTTTACCAATGGGGATTACACTTCGACGATACCTCCCCTCAGGCTTGGGACATCGTACAAATAGACATCCCATCCCTTCTTCCTTGATTGGTTCCCCCCAAATGTTGCGGAATTCTCTGCATACATTGTACCTGGCGATTTTATTTATTTGGGCCGCTAGAACCATTCATGGGGGAGTCCATGTTTTTGTTTCTGTAAATAAGGTCTTGGGGAATTGCCAATACAGGCAATAGGACTCCACAAGCTTGTTCACCTTGAATGGCATCTGCACTCTTACAATTGGCAGGGCGAGGGCCCCCCTGGAAGGGCTCCGGATCTATCTTTCCCTTTAATTGAGGTATCTCTGGGTACATTCCTGTTAGGTTGGGGGATATATAAAAGCTTGTTATTCCCCAACTCACCATTCAATGGAATAGGCGGTGCCTGTTTAATGCATGTAGCGGCCGTTCTGCTTTATAGGTTCTGCCTGTTCTTTGCTATGCCCCTTCTAATGACTGGGCTGGTAGACCGTGTCTTTGGTATGAGTAGCTTTTTCCCCCAACCTTCTTTACCACCACGTTTTTTGCCTCCCTTGACCCAAATGATAGAGTCATCTTGTGGGCCGTCCTCAGTCACCAGGGATGTATCCTGAATAGCTGCAGATAACACCAATGTATCCAATTCATCAGATTGGTTTAAGCTACCTGCCTGATCATCAGCCACTGAGCTCAGGCAGTACATTGGGCCTCATTACGAGTTCGGCGGTAGCCGTACCTGCATTACAGACATGGCTACCACGGAACTTGCATCCGGCACCGACACCCGCGATTGGGCACTTACCGGCCCATTACGAGTTAAATGGGCCGGTAATTGCCCATTCGCGGGTGGCGGTAATGCCGGGCTCCTCATCCCCATTCTGCCCCATAGGGCAGAGTGGGGATGAGGAGCATGGATGCACCGGCACCATTTATAATGGTGCCGGTGCATCCATGTGTTTCCCTCGCGGGTGCCGCACAGCCAACCCGCGAGGGAAACTCGGAATAAGGCGGTACAGTATGGACGGTGCCAAACCGGCCCCGCCATACCGTACCATCAGGGTCATAATGAGGCCCATTGTCTGTACAAGTTACCTAGCCATGGGATAGGGAATATTTGATCCATGGCCAACTTTAAAAGGATGTCCCAGCTTCTGCTCTTTTAGTAAGGGGGCAGTACACACAATTGGCACAGCACCCAACACTTTGCCCATCACAGCTGCAGTGGTGAAACAAGGTGACATTCAATATGCCCTCTTCCCGGCCGGTTACCGGACCCCTGAACTGGGATTACATATTTCACAACTTCTACTTGGGTTGGGGGTTCAAAAAACACTTCTAGTGGATACATTTTTCCTCGCACCCCACTTTGTAATCATTCCACATAAAGGTGCCTTAGAGACAGGCGTGATACCAGAACCAGTCTCCAAGGGGAGAGCCTGAATTTCTGACAGTTGCGTGGCATTAGAGTTGACACTACAGTTGGTGGTGATGTGATGCCTTGTAGGTAGTCCAACTGTTTTGGCAACAAAGCCCTTTCTTGCACCATTTATTCCACTAGTAGAATCAATAGCTTCTATGTCGCCTAAAACGTCCTTTATGTCTGTTATTAAAACATTAACATCATCTATCGGTTGGAATAATTTAAACAATTTTCTCTCTGACCCTCCACTGGGGATAATCGGTTAGCTGCTTTCCTTTTCCCCATGGTGGTTACAAAAATTCCAAATCGTTCTCGAAGTAAAATTTGAACAACAGTAAGATTGCCAACAGGTGGATATGCAAGGTGGTACTAATCGGCATACAATTGTGCACTGTCTATGTAAACTGATGCAAATATGTGCAATTGGCAGGAGAGTATACCAGGTGAAGACAAGTATTGGAAAGACTGCAAAGAAGTCCTGGCAGGAGAGTACACAAGACAAAATCAAGAGGGTGTTATAAGTTACAGGAAGTGAAATATCTCAAGGAAGACCCATAGCCTTGAGATTGTGAGAAGAGTGAAGACAGTAAAAAGTAGACTTCCTAGGAAGTCACGTGCCCTTAGGATTCTAAATTATTTGAAATGTGAAGAGAAATCTGGGAAAGGAGCTATTTTCCTGTGAATGTGCCAAGAGGAGGGAGTTATCCTACTGGGATTCTAAAGAACTTAGTAAACCTATCCCGGGGGTTAACCTTATCCCAGGGGCTAGCCTTATCCTGAGTGGTAACCTTATCCATAGTCTGAAACGGTACCCAGTCAATTTATCAAAAACAAGACAGAGTGGTAATACCGAAAAACACTGAACACATTAAATAAATCTATAAAGGTTAGTGGGGTAAGGGGTTAAATGAGTCAGGATGGGGTTGGGGTGGCATTATAAGGGTAGAAAATCAAGGCATTTTGGGGGGAACCCCCAAATAAAAAAAATACAATTTCAGTGTTTTTCAGTATTTTGGCCGCAATGAAATGTACCACTCTCTAATGTCCGTCAGTAAAATAACATACAACTGTGTGAAACAACCTTATCCCAGGGCCAAAAACATTATCCTTGGTCCAAGGGGTTGGACTGTTTCAGGTGTCAAACTGTCCCATGGGTAAACCTATCCCAGGGGTTGACTTGTCCCGGGGGCTAGTTATATCTCGAGTGGTAGCCTTATCCCTGGTATGAAACCTTATCCCAGGGCCAGAAACCTTATCTTTGGGCTGGGCCTATCCCAGGAGTGGGGCCTATCGTGGGTCAAAGAGCTGTCCCAGGGGTGGAGAGCTATCCCAGGGGGTGGAGTTTTCCCAGTGGGTGGAATTGTCTCAGGGGCTGAGCTATCTCAGGGGCTAAGCTGTTCCAGGGGCTGAGCTATCTCAGGGCACAGCTCTCTCAGGGGCCGAGCTGCTCCCAGGCAGAGCGATCTGAGGGGCAGAGCTGATTCTCAGGGCAGGGATGTTTTAATGTATTTTTCCCCCCTGGTGTGGTTTTTCTGTAAAGGAGGCCTCTTAGTGTTGGGAGCTTGTGGTGATGGGGGGTCACCCAATGGCAGAATTTCCAAGTGGTGAGGCCTTACTGTGCTAGGGCTTCCTGGTAATAAGTCGCTGTAATGATGGTGCCTTATATTGGCAAATGGCTTTATGTGGCTTTAGCTTCCAGATGGTTTGGCTCAATTTGTTGGGGCCTTATAAAGGTATCAGGTTCACATTGGTGAAAACTTCTCTGTGGTGGTTTTATCTCAGTCTCAGAGTCTCTTGGTGTTTTCGAACCCTAGCTTTTTAGAGTCTTGTACTGGTATCGGGTTCACAGTGGTTGTATCTCAGTCTCAAAATGTAAACGTTGGCCAGTGTGATGAATCCTGCAGAGTCATCACAGAATCCCAGCTTAAACTCTGCTCCCATGTGTCCAGGGAAAGGCAGATGCTACCTGGTCCTAAACCTGGGGGTGGTATCAGTGGGGAGGATCACATGGGAGGATAAGGCTGTTTATCCTCTTCTGAGGATGAGGGTATCCTAATGCCTGAATATTTAATGGCATGTCACAGTGGGTCCTCCCCTCCTAGACTTATCCAAGGTATCAAGCACAAGAACCCTCTTTGTAAACTTGTAAATTATGCCTATAAGGGACAGGGAATTACTGGTACTATTTATAGTACGCCCCAAACTTCCTTTAAAACCTTCCCCTATATATGCATCACATAAATCCCCTGAACAAAGCAGATTAAAAGAGGTTGCAACATCCAGGAACATAATGCTCCTAGTTCTGGGACGAGGACGATGGGTCCAGGGTTTGTAAAGTGTGGTATGTGGACTAGTTGTTATAATGACCCACACCCGAGACGGACCTTTTTAAAGGACCTTTCAGGTGTGGACCATTTAGAAGAGGCAAAAGAGGGAGCAGCAGGAGAGAGCAGAGGTTGGCGCCGCCACTTTTCCAATAGCGGGACGCCGTTTAGATCAACTGGTGGAGGTAGTGGTGCCCATGGGAAGCAGTGTGAAGGCCAGCTGGAGTAAAATGCAGGACACTCTCCGGGTCCTGCATCTTACTCCGGTGTACCGAGTTCACCAGAGTGTGTGTGGAGCAGAGTGAGTTCCATTCAAAGATAGCGTGAGCAGCCGGAGGTGGGCCAGAGCTGTGAAACGCGAGGGAAGTCATAACGATCCCAAAAGCAGAAGCAGCGGGTCCGAAGGAGACAACAGAACAGACCAGACCAGAACAGAACACACCTGACATAGCTGACCCCGGGGTGCCCCTGTGCAGAAATGCACTTTTTTAATACTGAACCTGTAAAATAAAGCAAAGTGAAGGCAATCTTCATAAAGGGAGAGGTCGGTCAGAGGAATATTGCAACTCGAATTGCCAGAGCCAAAAGGGAGCAGTAATTGTGGGAAGTGAAGGCAATCTCTCAAAAAGGAGAGGTTGAGCACAAGAATATTATAACCCACATTTCCAAAACAAAAAGGGGGCAATAATTAAGAACAGTTATTGCAACTTCTCTAAAGGGAGATATCCAGTAAGGAACGATTGTGATCTTCATTGCCACAACCCAAACAAGGTGAGAATAATACAAAGGGGAAGCAATTGTTCCACAGAGGAAAATCCAGCAAGGGGACATTGTAACTTACATTACCAAGGACAAATAAAGCTGAGAGTGAAACCAAGGCAATGTGAAGATGGCAGTTCCAGAGCAGAATACCCTGTGGGAGGAAGTTGCAAACTACATTGCCAACAGTCAATAGGTTGTGTAGATCAGAGACTGTAGGAGAAAGCCCTCCTTGTAGAAGGGATCAAGGGGGAGAGAATTGTAACCTGCATTGCCTATGGCAAACAGGCCAATGTGAGAATCATTATCCGTTGTGTGAACGAAGCTGTAAGCCAATTGTGTTACAAGTCAAAATACTTATACAAGAAGCTGTTGTTGGTTCCACCTTCCCTATTGAAAATTGCAGTTTTGAACGAACCTCACCACGGAATACACGTTGTAGCAGTAGGAGTTTTATCCTGGCAGGCGAGTACACCATGAAAGGGACAAATAGTGGTTAGTCCTGGAAGGCAAGTGGTCCAGGAAGAAGATGTTTTGAAGTACTTTGAATGTAGTGGAAGGTTGTGGTGGAAAAGAAATGGCAATTCTACTAATATATAGCCACCCTGACTAAAGTGTAACTTTCCGAATGAACCATTCTGACTAAGATGTTGCTTATGAAGAAGTGCAATGTGATACAAAGTGATTTGTCTTTCAAGAAAGGAACTTTTGGCATTGTCTTTTTCGACTTGGTATTTGGAGAGCAAGTCATTGTGGTTTGCCAAGCTGAAGGTTGTAAAAATTGTCAATTATCCTAAGACTGAATAACCTGTGTTGGGACTGAGACAGACACTTCACTAAGTGAAGGACACATTGGATGAAACAAACTGTGCATTCTACTTGGAGTGGAACTTGGCTAGAATACTTTCCTGCAAATGAACTTTGGTTTTTGACACATCCTGAATTGATCCAGCGGAAGGGGATCCAATCCTGGTCACAAAGATTCCTGTTTTTTTTTAACGTTTGAATTCATATATTATGTTGTAAAGTTGAAACAGCCAAATGATTCCAGTATGATTTTTTCTGTATGTATTAGTGTGAGCGACAGACATTTTTCAGACATTAATTTATTTTCCTTTAGCCTTAGTTTGCTAGGTAGGGAACTCCTTGTTAGGTTAGGGAAAGTTAGGCGTTTATCTCACCCTTTATTAGTTAATACAGACCCCACCAATGTGTCCGTCTCCTATGTCTGACTCCTCACACCAGATTCTAGGAATCTAAACTGGGAAACCTGGTCAGGCAAAATTCCAGTGCAGTATAATACCAACAGTGGCAAGCTTTAAAGTAGCAGTCTAAATTAGGAATCCTAGTCAAGCCAAATGCAGTAATCTAAATTGGGAGTCTTATCCTAGCAAACAGGTGAAATGCAAACTATGGCGAGATTCAAAGCAGCAATCTAAATTGGGAAGCTTAGTCTTGCAAAAAGCAAAGGTGGTGAAATTCAAGCAGGGAGATCCAAAGCCGCAATCTCAATTTAGGAACCTAGTCGGTCATTGCAAGTGTGGCAAAGTACGAACAGTGTCGAGATTCAAAGCAGCAATATAAATTAGGTGCCATAGTCAGGCAAAGTGAATGTGGCGAAACACAAAACAGTGGCAAAATTTAGAGCAGCAATTTAAACTGGGAATTTTGGCCTGGCAAAAAGCAGAGGTGGCGAAATAGAAACAGGGGGAGATCCAAAGCAGCAGTCTAAACTGGGGAAACCAGTGCAAGTGTGGCAAAGTACAAACATTGGTGAGATTCAAAGCAGCAGTTTAAATTAGGAGCCCTAGTAATGCAAAAGTTAATGCCGCGAAATACAAACAGTGGCAAGCTTTAAAGAAGCAATCTAAACTGGGAGCTGTGGCGGTTCGGAAGAAGGAAGTGGACACTTGGAGTACATTACTACTGGTGTTTATTAAAATAATAAAGATAAGGCCTATCTTCCCCTATTGCTAGAGGGGTATCACTGCCTATATAAATGACTAAAGGTGCTTGTCAGTCGTCAGGAAGACCGAAATGAATATGTCCATGTTCCAAAACTAGTTCTAACTAACCCTATCACTACTTTAACTCACTTAAATTATACTTGAAGAATCCCTCCCCTCTGCTGGTTATCTCTTATGTCAATGTCTCTTCTTAGTCCAAAGATCACTTCAGTAAAATATCTTCAAATAGTCTCTTGCCACCGTCTGGACAAGCTCTTGTAACTCTTTTTTAATTTACTTGGGGTTTGTCTTCCCTTTTGGGACAGTTGCTCAGCAGTCCTTTGTATCCTTCTTCTTTATATTTTGATTCAGGCGTATATGCCTTTCTGACCCTTGTAACCCATGCCTTCTTAGGTTGGGTATGCTTCGGATTGACTTGGTCTTCCCCCTCGCCTGGAGTTGCTCAGTTTGATTATTTCTCCTCTTATCTGGTTCACTTGATTTCACTTCCCATTCATATCTATATACTTCTCTCTCTGGTTTACTCAACTATTTATTTCTAAAAGCATGGGCTACTTTCCCCTTCACAGGTTGTTTGTGTCAAGTCCTTAATATCTTTTCTTTCAGGCGCATTTGTTATTGTCGTGATCACATTAACATAGTACCACTTAAATGGCTTTACTTCAGTATCTCGTCAATTTCACTGGGACTAGTTTCTCCTGTTCCAAAACAATGCCCCGGCAGCCTCACAGTACTCCCGTTCTCCCCGTTACCTCTGTATCTGCAGGGGAATGCTCTTGGGCTGAGCGCCCCCTCTGGCTCTCTCCTTCTGCTCTGGATCTCGTGCTTCACCTTATTGTCAGTGTGCCACACTTGGTCCTCTCTCTCGTTGCGACCAGTTATGGATGCAGGTTGCAGGGCGTCTTGTTTACTCACATGCTGGGTGGTTTCTGTGCTCTTTAATGGATGCACAGCCCACCACGAAGTCATCGTGGCCACGCCACCACCGGGATAAGGATTCCCTTCTCCTTTGGTTCTCTCTGCTCGGATATGCCAGGCTTCCAGTGTTTGGCTCTATGCCCAGGACTCCTCTGAAAGTCACAGGCTGTGCAGCTTTCCTTGGCTCCGCCTCCTCCAGCCTTCATGTTGTCAGGGGACTTCTCCTGCTTTCACTCTTCTCTCTCTCTCTGTGCATTGCCTCTCCTCAGCATGCTCTCCCTTTCCAACCTACTCATCTCAGTTAAATGCATGCCTCTCCTTAAAAAGACAGATCTCCTTCTCTTTGTGCATAATGGGGTATTTTATTTTTGTCTTCAGCCAAGTCTCTGGATTTCATAATGTTCTTCATATCTGATAGTCCCATATTTGCTACTATGGTGGATGGTCTAGGGAGCTCCTCACAGGAACAGGAGTCCTTGTCTCCTAAGAGGGAGTCTCAGTAAGGCCCCACTTGCACAGACCCATAGGAACGATCTTGCGGAGTAACCTCACCTCCCTATCCTCAAAGGGGGAGGCTCCGCCTTGGGGAGAAGGGACGAATACCCTCGATTCGTCACAGAGCTCTAGTCAGGCAGAAGTGAATGTGGCGAAATACAAACAGTGACGGGATTTAAAGCAGCAATCTAAACTGGGAAACCTAGCCAGGCAGTGCAAGTGTGGCAAAGTACAAACATTGGTGAGATTCAAAGCAGCACAACCCACACCTGGAAACCTGGAGGGAAGAGAAAATGCAAGCGTGTCGGCATACAGTAGTAGCAAGAATCAAAACAGCACAACCGACCCCTGGAAGCATTGTGGTAAGAGACAATGGGCCTCATTACGAGTATGGAGGTAGCCATGCCGCTTTTAGCGGCATGGCTGCCCCCATACCGGGTACTGGGTCCGGGTTCCAGGAATGAGGAATTACCGGGCCATTCTGACCTTGGAGGGCCCGGTAATTCCCTTTCCTGGGACCCGGTACATCCCCATTCCCATTTGAGCCCCCATAGGGCTCAATGGGAATGGGGAGGATGCTAACAACGGGCCCGTTGTTAGCATCCTGGTCTGTTAGCGGGTCCCGCTAAGGACGCCTAGTTTTACCAGACGTCCTTAGCGGGACCCACGAGAAGAGAAGGGAAGTGTGGCAAATCACAACAGTGTCAAGATTCCAAACTGCAAAGCCACCCCTGGATTTACTGTGTGAAGAGAAAATGCAAGTGTGGCAGACCACACCAGTGGCAAGATTCCAAACTCCAAGCCCACCCCTGGAGTTACTATGGGAAGAGAAAATGCAGACGTGGCAGAACACAACAGTGAGGAGATTCAAAACTGCAAACCCAACCCTGGAGTTTCTATGGGAAGAGGAAATGCCAGTGTGGTAGAACACACAAGTAGTGAGGTTCAGTACGGCAGAGCCTACATCAAAGCCGACGTCTCTTACCTGGGAGTAGTTGCAGAGGGCAAGTGCAGCAACTGGCAGGACTGGGGCACCAGGGCAAACGGGGATGGTAGGTGCTCCAAGGAAGGCAACCTCAGCCTATGTCCATCGCCGGCTGCCCGGCAAAGCTGCCATGTGAGCAGTGCTTAAGAAATGGAAAGTGGGAGGGGGAAAGGCAAAAGGCTAGAAATAAACAAAGGACTATACTACAAAGACAGTGCACTCTAGAAGGAATCCAGCTCATAAAACGGATTGGATATCACAGTAAAAACACAGATGACGGTGTGGCTGGGCAAGTCATCTGTCAAGCTGTCTCCCTAAGAGCCTCCGACATGGTGAAGGAGTGAACAGCACATTTCCCACTCTGCGGACATCCGATGGTGCCTGACTGTTGTGGGGGTGAGCAGTGGGTGTCTAAGTGCTGCTAACCTGCATTTCTATGATGTCTGGTGGTGCCCGGGAGTCGAGGTTTGGGCTGGATGAGTCTGTGCCTCTTCCTGCAGCATGGTGCCTTCTAGCCTGTCCCCATGAAGTGGCGTGATCCTGGAGTAGCCACTGTCTGCTTTGCTGCCTGATGGATCGATTGCTGGGTTTCCGGAGATGTGCATTACTGGGAGTGAGGCCGCTTTCATGTAGCAGTGTGAGCCGTGCCAGTGGGGAATCTGAGGGACCCAGGAGCAGGGTCCCGATGCGGCACAGAGAGGCAGAGTATTTCCCCTGCCAGTGCTTCAGTACCTCAGCTGCTCTGCCTCTCCAAAGTGCATAACAGTGACAGCGGGTCTGCCGGGAGGTGCGGACGCCTCCCCGGCTGCAGTGTGCAAGCCGCATATGCAGAAGAATGGTAAGTCATCTGACAACGCAAGGTGGACCTCGCTGGTGAGCTACTGGTTTCCTCCAGCCCTAGGTGATTTGTTCTTGGAACAGCTTTGGCCCCGGGAGGTAAGTGATGACTGACTACATGTGCTGCATGATACTCCCTGCACTATTCTGCCTGACAGGCCCATGGGCTCTTTAACAAGTTGGAATAAACATTATTTGGAGCAGCCTGCCTTTTGGACACCAGCTCTTGGCTATCACTTTCATTCTGCTGAGGTGCCCCCGATGCCTCATCTGACAGATGGGCTGACCCGATTGGAAGTGCTTTGACTGTATGCTGTGCTCCTGAGCCATAATCCATGCCTGTCCTGCGCTGGGCAACAACCCTTTCCAGGTAGTGCATTACACTGTCATCTGGAGCAGCAGATCTGGTGTAGTGTCTCCAGGCATCCTGATTCCATTGGCCTGTTGGTGGTGAGGGGCTGCCTGTGCCCTACTGGTGCCTTGTGCGGCAGTCCGAGGCATCCTGGTGGTGTGCTTGCTTAGCTGGGGATGACCCTCTGCTCTGGGATACAATCCAACTCTCCAAACTCCTGGGTGAATTATACGCTTTGTTGAGGGTGGCTTTTGTGCATTGGCTCCCAGAATCTAATGGCATTACACTCATGATGGCTAAAACACCTAAGTAGGGGAAGCAGGGAGATATCTTGGCAATGCTGCAACCCACTGACAAGATGAAACGCAGCAAAGTGGTGACTGTCCAGGTCCATGGGACTGACCCACTTCCAGCCATGCTCATACAGATGTCTACGAAGTCCGATCTTCAAGAATTGTTTGTGGAAATTCGAAAGAAGATCCACAAAAGCATGGAAGAACTCTCCCTCAAGATCCTGGCACTAGATAAAAGGGTCGCTGAAGCTGAGCAATGGGTCTCTGAGGTGGAGGATACACTTTGCGAGCAGTCTTATGAAGTGGGTGAGTGCTCTAACAGGCTGGAGGCCCTGGAGGCTCGTTGTGACACCCTGGAAGATAAGCTGGAGGATGGGGAGAATCACTCCCATAGGAATAATATTCAGATCCGGGGTATCTCTCTGGCTGTGTGAGACGACGACCTACCAGACTTTGTGGCAGACCTCTTTCATTCCATCTTTGAGCTGTCTGAGGACTCGATGATTAAACTGGACAGGGCCCATCGCGCCAGGACCAGAGCTACCTCAACCCAGGACAGACCCAAGGATGTGGAAACCCGAGTGTTCTTCTTTAAAATGAAGGAACACATAATGGTGGTGGCCCGACACCTGCAGACCATCTCCTTTCGTAAAGTGTCACCCTCCCTGTACCAGGACAGTTCATCCAGGTTCCCATATCAAATAGGTTAATAGGTGCTCTGACCAACTGTGTTCAGAACTTGAAAAGCTGCTGGTAGGTCACCCATAAGAAGCAATGCAATATATCTGGCCCAGTATACTTTTTTTCCATGTTCTGCCTCCCCTGTCCTCTAATAATTGTGAAAGAAAGCCTCTGGATCATAGACAGGCATAAACCTTTGTAGAAGAGCCACACAAGGGGCTGGGGTTTCAGTAGGCTGTCAATGGGGGATTTTAAGTGTGTTGGCATAGCTTGCTGACCATTAACTAAGTTACAGAGACATTCTTTCAACGTGGGCTCTGTTATGACTTGTTCCCGCTTTTCTCCCATAGGTCACCATTTCTTTCATGTCTTCCTGTGTGGAGGCTGGTAACTCAGGTGCGCAAAACACTTCTTCAGATTATAGGATATCAGAATTGGTCAGCTGCTCTTCCAGCACCGTGGCTGGGTTGTTAGCACTTGAGGCGGCTGATCTTGGAACAGGGGCTGTATTAGAACAAGTGTCAAATCGATTGATAGCTGCTATTCCTAAAGTGTGCCTATGGAAAACTGATTAGGGAAAGATCAGGAATTGCAAACACAACAAAGGCGAATTGTTCTCCGCCACCACCATGCCCCGCCACGTACGCCAGGAGCTCACGCCTTCTTACAGTTGAGAACTTGACACCCTACCTCCTTAAACCAGCCCTTCAAACCCCCTCTTCGAACAACCCCGATACCTTAGCTAACACCTTTAAGGATGTCATCACGTCAGCTGTGGATGCTATTGCCTCCCTGACTCTCAAAAAAGCTAAAAAAGCCAAACATGCCAACTCATGGGTTTCCAAAGAACTCCTTGACCAACGTGTGCAGAAGAGGATTGCATTATCCACATGGAAATCAAACCCGTCTGAAGCCACTAAACAGAAGTTCAAAGCCATCTCCAAATCATACAAGACCAACATCACTCTGGCAAAGGCTGCCTCCTTTAACACCCAGATCGCTGACGCTAATTCAGGATCTAAGGAACTCTTCACCATTTTCAGGGAACTCGAACCCCCCCTCCTCAATCATTAAAGATGACAAATGGTGTAATAGCATTCAATCTGCCATGCTAGAGAAGCTCAACACCCTCCAAAGCAAAATTTGTGGCCATCAAAAAGCCCTCTCCGACATTATAGCGAACATGCATGCTAAGCCACCCACCAAGACCACGCCCTCCCCGCTGTTTGAATTCAAAAATATTACTGAGCAAGAGGTCATCACCCTGCTCAATTCCATTAAACCCTCCAATTGCAAAGGTGATGCCTGCCCCACCAGCCTCATCAAAGACTCCACACCCAGCCTAGCCCCCTTCCTTACAGCCTTTATCAACTCATCCTTCCAATCAGGCCATGTCCCATCAGGACTTAAGGAAGCTTGGGTACGCCCACTTCTCAAGAAACCTTCACTCGACCCAACCGTCCCGGGGAACTACAGGCCCATCACGACTGTACCATTCCTGCTCAAAATTCTGGACAAAGCAGCTTACTGCAAGTCCAGAAATTCTTAGAGGACAACCGTCTCCTCGGCCTACAGCAATCTGGGTTCCGCCCCGGGCATGGCACTGAAACGGCCCTCCTAGACCTTAAAAACCAAAAGGATGATCTCAGAGACGCAAGCAAACCTGCCCTACTACTGCTCCTTGACCTCTCCGCAGCGTTCGATTTCGTTGACCACAATACTCTGTGTCACCACTTAGCCACCCAAGCCAACTTCTCCACCAAAGCCTGCCAATGGATCACCTCCTTTCTCCAAGAAAGGGCCATGAAAGTCTTTTCTGAAGTTGCCGCTGCCACCCCCAACCTCCTCACCTGCTGTGTCCCCCAGGGATCCTGTATCGCACCTACTCTCTACAACCTCTTTACGAGGCCCCTGTTTAGCATCCTGGACTCCCTTGGTATCTCACATACCAACTATGCGGATGATACGCAGGTACTCATCCCACTCACGGGCAACTACCTAGCAGACTCCAACACCCTCTCCTCTATCTACTCTACCATCCAATCCTGGATGGCGGAGAATTGGCTTTGCCTCAAAAGTGAAAAAACCGAACTCCTCCTTATTGGCTCACCTTTCACTCTCGCCTCCTTCACTATTGATAATATTCCAATTAAGGTCTCAAACCATATTAAGACACTCGGAGTCTACCTTGACTCTGACCTGTCAATGGACAGACAGATCAATGCCATCGCCGCCTCCTCAGCCTACGACACCAAAGTCCTCAACGCAGCCAGGCCCTTCTTGGCCCGTCAAAGCTGCCTCACGATTGCCAGGGCAATCATCGGATCAAGACTTGACTACTGTAATGCCCTTCTCACTGGGACTTCCAACAAAAAACTCGCCAAACTTCAGCTAGTCCAGAACAATGCACTAAGGGTAGCCACTGGCACCGCAAGGAGAAACCGCATCTCCGAAATCAGAAGGCAAGTACACTGGCTCCCGGTCAAAGAAAGAATTGTCTTTAAAACTCTTGCCCTCACCCACAAATGCCTTCACGAACTTGCCCCCCCCCTACCTGACCTACAGAATTACCAGGCACTCCGCCACAAGACCGCTCAGATCCATCTACGCCAACACCATTGTTAGGCCTACCTCTCGGAAAGTGCGCGCTGGTGGCTCCAGTTTCCCTACCCTAGCAGCCACGCATTGGAACGCCCTGCCTCCTCACCTAAGACTCATTGAGTCCCACCTAGCCTTTCGCAAGGCTATCAAAACCAGACTCTTTGTGTGATTTAAATCTGTATCCTCCACTGCCTATATGCCTGCCAAATTGTAACTAAGAGCCTATGGCACCCATATGTAAGCTTAAATATGTGTATCTTCTGTAACTAAGAGCCTTTGGCTCCCGTATTAATCGTAAATCTGTGTATCCTCTGTAACAGCGCCTCAATGCCTTTTGGGCTGCAAGTGCGCTTAACAAATGCAAATAAATAAATAAATAAATAAACAGCATATCATTTAGATCGATGGATGATAGGGCTTATTAAACACTCATGTATCACTAAACCTGATGAAACTTCAGAAGAGGCAATTGCTAATTTTGTTTGGTTTCTGACTTTCAGACAAAAAATAGACACATAGTTGAAGACAATCTGTACAGGTGGGCAGAATAAGCCCTTATCTGAATGAGTTGCGGTAGTGAATGATTGCGTTTTTGCCACCAACAAAAGGAAGATAATATGGAGAATAAACAAAGCTAGGGACCACCGATCGCCTCAGCCCCAAAATGAAGATGAGCAGTTCTGACATAGCCCTGTACAGTTACTCTGGGTCCTATTACTGATGTTCATGCCTTTCCTCTTAGTCCCTCTGTCCCAGTCACTCTGTTAGGTAGATATTTTCTATGTAAACAGAATTGCACTATTTTCTGCACAGCTGATGGAGCGTTTCTGAGTGTTCCAAGTAAAAATACAGAAGCTGTTTTAGCCACTCTTCAAGTTCTACCAGAAAAAGCAGCATTGCCTGAGACAGGAGATTGGTCACCTGGTTTGCAAGTGTTGATTGAAGAGGTGATGTCAGAAATGCAGAAATAGTTAAGATCAAGATTGATCCTCCCAAGAAACTGCCCAAATCCCACATTGTCCTCTGAAACCTGAAGCAGAGGAGGGAATAGCCCCTGTTATACAGTCCCTTTTTAGAGCACGTTTTATTATTCCTACTTCTAGTCCCTGCAATACTCTGACTTTACCGATTAGAAAGCCTGGTAGAAACACCCATACATTGGTGCAGGATTTAAGAGCAGTACATTCTGTTGTTATCCGATCATTTCCAGCAGTAAATAACCCTGCTACAATATTTTCCTGCATACCACCTGCTGCTGCACATTTCAATGCTGTATCTGTGCTATGCCTTTTTTCTATAGCCATACATGTAGACAGTCAATGGTTGTTTTCTTTTTCAATTCAGTACACATGGACTAGGCCACCCCAGGGGCACACTGAGTCGTCTCCTTTATTTTCCAACAGCATAAGAAGGATTTTGATGATATTAACTTTCCAGGGGTTGGGGCAGTATGTTGATGACCTACTGTTAACCTCCCTTTCATATGAAGCATCTAAGTTGGATACACAGGTACTGCTGACTGCTCCAGCTAACTAAGGACACACATCATCTAATTAGAAACTGCATCTATGTAGGGAAAGAGTGCATTACCTGGAACATGACATCATAATGGCACACAGGACCATAGCTACTGCTAGGAAAAAAGCAGTATACAAAATCCTAGAGCCCCAGACTGTTCACAGATGAGTGCTTTTCAGGGTATTGTGCACTATTGTTGACAATTAATATCAGGATACACAGAATTAGTAAAACGATTACAATTCTATGAAGGCCAACACTGTAGAACCCCTTGTATGGACACCAGATGCTGAGGAAGCATTTGAGGTTATAAAGAAGAATTCAGCGGAAGCCTCAGCTTTGGGTTTGCCACATTATAAGTAGAAATGTACATTGTACTGTCATGAAAGGAATACGTTTGCACTGACAGATGAACACAGCCATTACCAGAGACCAATTGAATACTACAGTGAAGAATTGGATCCGGTAGTTGCAGGTATGCCGCCCTGTTTGTGTTGGGTGGCAGCTGTGGGCATAGCAGTGCAGCAGTTTGAAAGTATGGTATTGGGTTCCCCCTTGTAAGTTGCCGTCCCCTGTGCAGTAGTGGACCTATTGCTCATGACCAACACACAAAACATGTCTTTTTCACACACTAATAAATATGAAATCCTGTTGTTGAATTCCTCTATTATTCCTTTGACTCGAGGCCCAGTGTTAAATCCGGCATCTCTGCTTGCCACCCCTCTGATGGTGACCAACACGTCTATGTTGGCCCCTCTGATTGCCTTTATATCTTGCAGAAGTGATTTAACAGATGCCCCTTTATATAATGCAGATCCTGTTATACTTCATGGACAGGTCCTGTTATTGGGATCAGAATGTACTTTTGGTGGTAGTCTGTGCATCAGGAGAGATGATAGAGAGTGGGTAACTACCAAATGTCACTACAGCACATGTAACTCAACTGGCGGCATTAACAAGAGCCTATAAGTTGCAGAGAAACAGTTCGCGAATACATTCACTGATTCCAGGGATATGCCTTTGGGGTTGCCCATGATTTTGGACAGTTCTGGAAGCAACGTAGCTTCCTGACCTCTGCTGGTTCCTCTATAAAAAATCATCATTATGTAGGTTCCCTGCTAGATGCGATTCTGCTTCCAAAGCACATATCTATCACAGAGTGTGCAGCATATCAAGCATTAGATAGTCAGGTAAATTATGGCAACAATTTTGTAGACTCTACTGGAGAACTGGTGGCTGTTGCCGACTCTCAGGCTGAATACATATTGCGCACAAGAAAGATGCAGAAGCCACGCATTTTCAAGACTCTTGAGGTACTAATACACATACAGGAGAATACTGCCTCAATACATGAGGACTCTATTGAGAGATGAACTGGGACGTATGGTCGCACCAAATATATTACTCAGTCAGGATATATCACGGGCATATGGGTAAAAGTGGAATGATTTGAACATTGAACAAGTAGTGGTACACACCTGAGTTTGCTGCAGCGGTACAAGACTAATGTAGAAGGTATACTATCTGTCTTCAGAAGAACAGGGGGAAAACAGTCTCAAATATAAGCCCAACAATGAGGTCCAAAGTCTTTAGAGCAGAACTGTTTTAATAAAATCATGAGAGTAACGAATAAACCCACAAGAGAAGGCATTAAGGAATATGAACCAAGAGAAACCTGTCACAGCGAAATTGACGAGGCATTAACTGCCTCTCTGAAACTTGAGCAGAACCATCTCCGGTTCCAGAAGCACCTCAAGACCTTCCTCTTTGCTTCTGCGTTCTCTCTTGCTCTCCCTGGCTGATCGCTGTCTGACACTGCACGGGTCACCTGGCTTCCCTCTGAACTCGGGCCCAGGTCCCTGCCTGCCTATTTGAACACCTTCACTGCCTCCTGGCAACCCCTGCACTTGTGGTCTGTATCTGCTACCCTACAGTCCCCTTACCTGCACTTTTTAGACACCGGTTTTCTGCACTTTAACACTCACACTTGCCACCTGGTGGCCACACTACTTGTTGTTTTTGATCCCATGTTTGGCACTTGCCCTCCTTCCCTCCCCCACGCAATTTTCCCATCCCCTCTACCCTGCACATGCGCAATCTCAATGTCACTAGGCCTAGTAAGATCGTTGTCTTGTCCTCCATGTGTTTCCCCGCCCTTGCCTCGTCACGCCTTGAAACACTTGTCTATAGGTGCTTTATAAATGCCATACATATCTTTTTTTAAAAATGTTTATTGCATTAAAATTGATCAACAATGTTTTTGTGTTAGGGAGAATTCTCATTCAGTGGTTAATTTCCCTTACCTAGTGAGTCCCTCAGCAGCCTTGCTGGATTTCTGGAGTTATTTTTTCCCACTTGGTAAGAGTGTGAGCTTTTCCCCCACTCTTACCCATGTTTTGCTATGTGTATTTCATCTGCTTTTGTGATTGTGGGCTCTGGAGTACACCACTTCAGTAGCCCCCTTCTTTTGTGTGTTACAAAGCACCTTCAGTGCAATGACACAGAGTTGTCTTTTAGACTTCCCACCGACTCCATTTCTGGAGCTGACTACTGTCCCCCAGAAAAGGGTAAAGTTGCCATTAATTTTACTTAATCATTTAACCACAGATCCAGTACATCATATCTTACATGGAGTATTGGAAAGGGGTAATCCTTAGCCCTTTTATCGGTACCTCCTAGAGCATTGTTTAGCTCTTTTAACATTTAGACTTGGCTGGTGGCAGTGGTATCTACCCTAACTTTTCTACCGCGATTATACTATATAAACGTGGTATTGTTTTAGGCTATTATATTAGCCTCGAACTTAAACCCGCTTGACCAAATACTTTTTGTTTTGGCTCCGGTCGGGTTTATTCGCCATTTCTTTTTGTTAAAGTCCTTCTTGTGTTTTACTTTGCGCGGCAAACCAGGTTTACCTTCTTTGTTCACTGTCTTTTGGCGGACTTCTGCCAAGAAGCCCTCCTCTAGGCACCTGGGTGTCCAGGTGGGCTGAATGTGAGGGAGGGGTGTAGTCACCCCCTGCACAGGGTATCCTAGGAAACCCAAGTCGCACTTTGCCATGATTGGCTGAGGTGGTTGTCTGGGCTGGACAACCCCGCTGCTGCGTGATTGACAGCCAGGCTGTGTGAATGGGGGATTTTCGTATAAAAGGCAGGACTCTTGGGCTAGAAGTCAGAGTCACCACTGGAACTACAAAGAACCGAAGAGAAGCAGAGAAGAAGTTGGCTGCTGCAACTATCCCGTCCCGGTGAAGCCCTGCTGCAGTCCTGAGCTATCTACCCTTCGACGACCAGAGAAGATCCAGTCTGGAGTCTTCTTCCCTTGAGCCTGGTGGGGATAACCAGCTCATCTTCTACAGCCAGAGGATCCTCTTTGTGGTCGAAATCTCTGCACACTGCTGTAGTGGTCCGGATAGCCATTTGAAGAGCCTCTTCTGTCTTTAAGGAGCGCACATTTTATTCACTGTTGCTGCTGCCGGCTTCAGCCCTGTGTGGTGCAGACCTCTCCCGACGTCCTCCTTCTTGCCGAATCTCCAGGAACCGTGGGTCTGCAGGAAACTACCAGGAACAACTGCTGTGGCACCAGCTTCTTCACTGAATAAGGTACTGTGTTCTGCTTGAGGAAATCGGGTGAATCCCTTTTTCTCCTCCTACAAGGCTAGCCGTTATCTTCCCTCCTTCTTATAACTTTGCTTCCTCCATTGACAATATCTAAGTACTCCTGGCTACGTTGAATCGTGAACTGTCCGACTGTGTGATCCTCGACAACAGGAACCCTGTTCCACTTGACACTGGCTCCGGCCTATTGACTCTTGAATTTTTGTCCATGAGTGTTCTCTGATTCGGTCTGCCTTGACAAAAGTATTGCCTATGATTTTTGCCCCCAACTCTCTCTGGGTATCTCAGGTGCTAAGTGTGTTTTTGCCCCGGTAACATTTCTTGCCGCGGATACGCGTTTCTTTAGTAAGACCAAACTGTCATTACTGTCAAAAAGTGATCGCATATGTATTCCCAGTAACGTCTTTTGTTTCACAACACCGGTCCGTTAAAACATACAGTACTTACCTTGAAGCTATACCGTACAAAGCGAATTGGTTGGTTGTAGTATATTTTACATGTGGTTTTGAATTAATAGAAGTGTTGTGTTTATAACAAACAGTTTAAAAATAAATGTACTATATTTTTTACCTGAAACCTTGAGTCACTGTTTGCTTGTGTCACAATAATTGTGGTCCCTTTGTGTAATCTCTGCTACTGCTCATATACTCTTGAGATAAGCCTGGCTGCTCCGCTACTGCTACCACTTTAACATAGTAGTGCAGGCTTCTACCAAAGGTAAAACTTGTATTACCAACTGTAGTCTTAATTGTGTGTAGTGGGCCCTAAGGGCACTGCACAGGATTCTGCCTAACGTTTTGCAATAGATTACAAAATTAATCATCATAGAATAAGCACAATAAAAAGTAAAAGGAACAATTACATAAAAGATAATGATAATAATAATGATTAACCTAAATATAAAAATTTTAAAAATCAAGATTCTTTAACTGGTCCTGTCTCGAGGGCAACTTCTGCGAGAAATTGAACAAGTGCAATTACATTTTTTGTTCTATGACCCTGTATTAATGAGTTCCAGCAAACTGAAGAGTCCGAAATTGTGAAATCTGAAAGGAGAGGTCTGAAGTACTTTGTTCGTAAGTCTCTCAAGCCCAGGCACACGGTAACAATATGGACTAAAGATTCAGTCTCGGTGATGTCCTTGCAGAACCTACAGTGATTTTCTTGAGACAAACCCTGTATTGCTTGGATCTCATTTGTTGAATAGAGATTCAGACAGGCTCTCATAAATTGGTCTCTAATTCTTTTATCCGGGAATTGTTTCAGCTAGGTGCAATCGGTATTCAGTTTACGGCCTTCTATTGGCAAATGGGCTACAAAGTGATAACTGTTGACAAGGTCCAAGGTTTGAATCCAATCGAGAGTCTTCAATTTTACTTTTACTGGCATTGGGTTTGTCACCAATTGGTCCAAAGAACTTCCAGTTTCTTCCAGACATGTCGTTATTTTCATGCGTCAACCCCGCAAGGATAGGTTACTGTCCTGCATCATTTCATTATAAATAATTTCCAAGATTGCTGGCCTTGGAGTAGAACAACATTTCCCATATAGGACTAGTCTGTTCCAATTGACTATACACTTCAGGGATGTAAGTCCCAGTTCTCTTCGAAGAATGGAAATCGGGGTGGATTATGGAAAACCCAAAACCCTCTTCCAAAAAAAACCCTCAAGGCAGGTCCGCAGGGGCTCCGAGATGTCATAAATCATAT
This sequence comes from Ambystoma mexicanum, assembly GCF_040938575.1. NCBI lineage: Eukaryota > Metazoa > Chordata > Amphibia > Caudata > Ambystomatidae > Ambystoma > Ambystoma mexicanum. Next base: position 816,784,821 of record NC_090927.1, read on the forward strand.
CATATCATATAAAGCCATTAAAGAGCAACTGTGTTACTGTGATCTCGAGAGTAACGAATGAGAGACAAGTTTCCAAATGTGACTGGGAAGTGAAATCAAGTGAAACAGAAAAAGGGAGAAGTAGTCTAATTCAGGAAACCCAGGAAAGGTGGAAGGACAAGTTACTAAAAAGGATAAACAACTTAGGAAAGTTGGAATTGCAAGAGTCAGACAGACACACGTCTGGATAAAAGTACAAGAAAGCGTAATATAAAGCCTTGTGGAACAACTGTGAGAAAAGGGGAGAGCAAACTTAAGTACATTGTAAAAGATCTACATGACCTTGTCCAGAATGTCAAAAGAGACTATTTGAAGATATGTTACTGAAAAGAACTACAAATTAAGAAGAGACATTGGGCCTCATTATGACTCCGGCGGTAGCCGTGCCGGTAAAAACGGCAGGCTGCCGCTGGAGTCATGTTTATTTTCCGGTGCCTGGCAATGGGGAATCACAGGAAAAGAAACTCCCCATTCCCAATTGAGTCCCATTGGACTCAATGGGGAGGACGGACGCACCGGCACAGGGATGCAAAGGGTTATAATGAGGCCCATTGCCACAAAACAGAGCCAGAAAAGGGGAAATATTGGGCCTTGTTCCAAGTCTGGCAGTCCGTAAATAAGGTTGCCGGTAGCAATGCACCAGCACCCTTTCCAGACTGCCAGACTACAAGATTGCCTGCAGGGGCCGGATCTCCGGCAGGTCTGACCTGCCGGGAGTATCGGCACATGCAGGCATGGTTTTCACAGAAGCACCGGCACTCCCTTAGCAACAGTGCGGGTGCTACCATGACCGCATTCCCGTGGAGTCCTATGGGACTCCACAGGAATGGAGACTTAGGGCCTCATTGCGAGGTATGCCGGTAAGGTAAAAACGATGCCGGTATGTAAATACCTGAAACAAGGGGGGTTGTCCTACCCTCTATGGATCTTAGGGGTGCGCAGGGTAGGTTCAGTGCACACTGGTTTTAGACCCTTACGGGTGCCCATGCAGTTTGGGCAACCGTTGGAAGAAACAGCATGCTTGCTGCTGTCAAACAGATATCTCTAATACAATATTCATGTACAAAATTCCAATTTTTATACAAAATTGCAGCTTTTTATTAATTAGCTGATGCTTGTTTTCTTTGTGCAAAGCATTTTAGTACATTTTTATCTATGACAATCTTTAATGTCCATTGTGGAACACAAAAGCATAGTTAAACATTCACTATGACATACATATAATGGTCCAAGGCATGGTAAATAAAGCATTCATTTGTACATTTTAACTGGCAGTTTGTTTGTAAAAAATGTTCCATGCCAATGAATGTAGAAAACACAGGATGGAAGTGCAGATAAAGGAGACGTTGGAAATCGGTCTCCTATGCCCGGCATCGTCTATCGTCCCGTTGCATTCCGACCCGCAAACCCGGTATTAGCGGCACACTAAACAACGGTGCTGCTGATAGCGGCATAGGCGCGTACACACGCCCCTTCAGGGAGCAAATACCGGCATGCTGGTAATAGGGGGAAATTCCAACCCTTGCATCCATGCAAATACCGGCATCGCGAAGCCGGTAATCACGGGCAGCACGATGCTGGCCATACAGGCATCGCGGACCACCCGCAAACAGCAAGCAGGATACAAGGCAGCTGCCACAGGCGCACACAATCACCACAGGTGGAGCCAATGGAGGCTGTGCTAGTATAAACTGGGCACACCCACACACCACAACCCCACCCCCAGGTGTAGGCAATGTAGAGTGGCCCAGTACAAAAGGAGCACACCTACACACCACACCCCTTCCTACACCAAAATGCTACCACTAGCAGTTGCAATCATGGCGCTGGAGGACATGCCTATACTGATACAACTACAGCAACAACAGCAACAACAGCAACAACCACAACAACCACAGCAGCAAGAACAGGCAGCACAGAGGAGTCGCAGGAGGAGAAGGAGGGTGTCAGGCCCAGCAATTACCACCAGGGCAGCCACCACTCACTGCCTCGCAGGCAGCCACCAATCCCTCGCACCAGACCCAGCCCATTCAACCTAACCCCTGAGCAGATCCACACCCTGTACCGACTGGACCGTGACACCATCACCACCATAGTGGACATGATACAGAACGACTTTGCTAGCCACATAGAAATACGCGCTGCCATCCCCCCACTACTAAAGGTGGTGTCCGTGCTACACTTCCTGGCCACAGGCACCTACCAACACACAGTGGGCCAGCTGCATGGCATTTCACAACCACTATTTTCACGCATGCTGAACCAAGCGCTGGATGCCCTCCTGAAGAACGCAAGCACCCATATATCCCTACCACGGACTGACCAGGAGATAGCCGAAACCAAAGTAGTCTTCCATGCACTGGCAGGCATGCCCAATTGTGTTGGTGCCATCGACTGCACCCATGTAGAATTGGTAGGCCCCCATGCCATAGAGGTGTACCGCAATCGCAAGCAATACCACTCCATCAATGTGCAAATGGTATGTGACTCCAGCAAGATCATCACCCATTGCTGCGCCCGATTTCCTGAATCCACACATGATGCCATGGTACTGCGCAACTCCACACTACCCCGTCATGGACCACGTGCCTGGCTGCTCGGTGAGTTGCACAACAGGCCCATGGCCATGCTGTGGGTACAGATGTGTGCGGATGCAGAAGGGGGGTGGCCTACTGCACCAGGGTGGGAAAGGGGGGGTAAAAGGTCACCAGGGCGCCAATAGCCAGTGAGTGGAGAATGCATGCAGAGCTAAACACTCCTCACCTGAACCAGCCAATCGGAACAGGACACATCACTGGGCCACATATCACAAATAATGCATATGGATGATAAGTAAGAGGCACAACCAGGGCACCATGCTGTTGGCAAGCAATGCATGACTGAATAGGATGGCAACTGTGCCAATGCGGCTAGTGTGACCATGCATAGCAAACAATATCCTGCATGAATTAGAGACTAAACATTGTCGCTATACCACAGCACATCTGCCTGAGCATGCAGGAATACACCCTGCATCATCTAGTTAATCCCATCCAGTGTACCACACCTCAGTACAGTATACATTGCATCTAGGTGATTATTTTCTACACGTATAGGGACATGTGCATGCCCACACCAAGTAGCTGCTGCCATGACTGTGCTCCCTGAAGGTGGCAGTTCAGAGTGACACACACCAATTTGTTTCTTCTTGCAGGTGATGGAGAATATCCCTTGAGGCCTTGGCTACTTACCACTGTGCGGAACCCGCAGAACAGCCATGAAGAGGAGTACAATCGTGTGCACACTCGCACACGTGTTGTCATTGAGCAAGCCTTTGGCCTGCTGAAGGCGCGGTTCCGCTGCCTAAGCAGGTCTGGTGGGGCACTCCTATATAGGCCTGAGAAGGTTGCAAAGATCACCATGGCCTGTGTCATGCTGCACAACATATGCGTCCGAAGGAATGTACCACTGCCACCTGACATTGACATGCATGGGCTGGGTGAGGATGAAGGGGATGGAGACGGAGGCGAAGGAGCCTCCCTGCCAGTACGTGATGCACGGGATGGCCATGCTTCTCGCCAAGCACTAATTGATGAATACTTTTGAAATGCATGGACAAAATGTGAGTAATGTGTCTACAACACACTGGCTGAATGTGGACATGCACACTTTTTTGTTTAGAATTGCCCCACTGTACACCAACACACAATAAATTAACATGTACAAAATGAACAACGTCCAACCAATGATTTGCTAGCACACAACGGTGTATTTTCAGCAGACGTGATATGGTGAACATAATCCCCTCACAACACCCAGTAAACTCCCTCACCCACCCCACAAACCCCAGAAAATACCCCTCTAAACTCCCTCACCCACCCCACAAACCCCCGAAAATACCCCTCTAAACTCCCTCACCCACCCCACAGATCCCAAATCTCCCCATATGTGCAAGAAACAGTGTTCTCTTCACCAATGTAGTTCTTCTAAATGTCATTGCCTGTACTGTTATTTCTTGGCAATTTTTGGGTCTGGGGTGCCATGGCCGAGCGCCGTGCGCGCCTCTGCGTGAACCGCGCAGGGCTCGATTGCGCCGAGGTGGAAGGGGTTGTTGTAGTGGAGGTGTCAATTGTCAGTCCCATGGCTGGCCCAAGGTGTGGCCGCTGCATTTGCGGGACATTTGCAAGAAGGGCCTGTGTGAGTGACCCCATGCACTCCCTGAAGGCACACGTAGATGCCTCCACAGCAGCAGTATTGGCTGCAATTGCCGTGGCAATGGCCCTCATGGCCTCATTCCCAATGTCATACTGTTGCCGCATGAGTTGCAGCATGGACTCTTGGCGGCCCTCTACCCTTGCCAGGCGAGCCTCGAAAGAGTTGTCGGCCGCAGGTGTACTGGTGGCTGGCAGGGTGGTGGCTGGCAGGGTGGTGGCTGGAAGGGTGGTGGCTGGTGGCTGGAAGGGTGGTGGAAGGCACCTGCGTGGGGCCCTCTTCCAGGGCACTGTCCTCCTCAAAGATGGCAATGTCTGATTCTCCTAGGTCCGAGTCATGGAGGCAAGGATCGTCCAGGCTCTCAGACTCCGCAGGGGGGGGGGCTGGCAATGGGGCTTGGGGTGGGTGTGCCAGACATGATTCCAGCCTCATCATCCACATCTGTGGACACAACATCCGTGGTGGCTGGCGGAACGGCTTCCACTGTTCTGGGTGCCTGCTGCTGTTCAGTGGCTGCAGGTGTCCCCTGCAGGGTTACTGCCTTGCGTGGCACACTGGCTGTTGCTGCAGGCATTTTCTTGGGCTGGGGGTGGCGGTGGCCCTGGTCCCTTTGCGTGCACTGGATGTACTTGCACCCCTGTCCTGTGTTCCACCTTCCTCATCGGTGCCTGGGGGATAGAAGAGATGCAGGTCATCAGTGATGTTGTCAAATGGCAGCTATGATGTATTGCAGTGTGATATGTTCATACATTCAGGCATCATTTCATTTCTGGGGTGTGGCATTTGGTGTCCTGAGGGGACATGTGGCCAATCAATGCATGACTGGTGGCATAGCATTGGTTTGGTGTCTGTGTGGTGGGTTCCATGGGCAGGGTTGGGTCATGTTGCACCTCTGTTGGGATTGGGATTGTCACTCAACATGCGTGTGGGGCAGGGTGTGGCACTCATTCTTCAATGGATATGTTGATGTAGCCTTAGGACATGCATTACCTTGCTTAGTCTCACTTCCACATCACTTGTGCCACATCATGGTTTAGTATACGTGGATGTGATGGTTCACTCACCTTCCTCTGTGGTAGATGCAGCGCCAACCTCCTGGTCTCCTATTCCCTCAATTGATGACGGGTCAATTAATGCACTTGCGGTCTCCTCCCATGCCGTCAACTTCACAGGGAGTGTGGGCCACCGCCTGTCGCCATTGCGGTCCTCCTGTTCTCCGCCAGGATCTTCCTCACCCAGAGGCGCAGGTCGTCTCAGCGCTTCCGGCAGTCACGCACACTCCTTGGGGTGCTTCCCACTGCCGACACCCTCTGTGCGACCTCCTGCAGACCTTTTTTTTGTTTGGGCCGCATGCTTGAGGTCTGTGCTCCTGATTGCATCTGCATGCTGTTCGAGGGTGTTGGCAAGCATGGTGAGCTCCGCGTCAGAAAAACGTTGCTTTGTCTTCCTTTGGGAGGATTTCCTGGTGGCCTTCGACATCCTGCTTCTGTTGTGGCACACAACAACACGAGAGTAGTGGTGGTTATGGAGGATGGCAATGGATTGTGTTTTTAAAGATGGCCGCCGGCCCATTTCCCGTTCTTGCGCGATGATGTAATTTCCGGGTCCTTTTTTTTGCGAACACAGTAATACCGTGCCGGTATTACCGTGCCGGTATTTAGTGGTTGTTATAGCGCGGTTACGGAATGGGCGGCACCCGCAATGCCGGTATAGGGGGGTTGGTGGCCCGTTACCGGCATGGCGGTTTTGCCAATACCGGCATAGGGGAACGCGCGTTCTCGCGCACTCATAATCACCTGCTGTTAGCGGGTTCATACGGGCACGGACTCGCATGTTCCGGCATGCCGGTATTGAACACGCTGTTACCGGGATACTCGTAATGAGGCCCTTACAGTTTCCGCCACCTGACATACCGGCATGGCACCGCCTACAAAATCCTGGTGGCACCGGGATATCAGGTGTCAGAAATGGTGTTACGAGGTCGGCGGCAGCACTGGCAGGTTACCGCCAACCTTGTAATGAGGCCCATTATCCTTCTGTACTTTCAGTTAGTTAAGATAGTGTTTGGGGTCAGGTAGAATTAGTTGTGGATGGAGGACAGATTAATTTCAGACTTCTTGCCGACTGACGAGACCTTTGAGTAGTAGTAGTAGTAGTAGTAGTAGTAGTAGTAGTTTTTTGTCATTCATATAGCACCTTTATCCCATTAGTATTGCCTCAACGCGCTAGTGGTGGGAACGCCCTTGGTGGACCGAAGTCCAAGGTATGGGAACATTGTCAGAATGATTAGAATGCGTGTGTGCATTTGGCCAAGATAGGGAGTTAGGTGGCCTGGCTGAAGTCCAGTAAGCTACCCATAAAGGTCAGGCATGTTGATGGGTGCTGAGGTGGTCAGGAGAGTGTGTGAAGACAAGAGACTCGTTATGTGTCCAGTAAGACCGAATTTTGTCATAGGTCGTCGCTGCATGCTGATGGTAGAGGTGTTGTGCTTTGTGTTTTTAGTCTGGTGTATGAAGCCGAAACATTATGTGTCCAGCTAGACCTAAATGTATGTTTGAGGTCATTGCTGCATTCTGATGCATGCGGGTGGGTGGCCGTGCCTGAAGCAGATATCCACCAAAGTGGTGCGTGAATACATACCTTGAGGCTCAGATGGAACTTTGTTTCTGATGTAGCTGTGTGATCAGATCGTCTGAAAAATAAACTGGCTACCCTCATAGATCCTCTAAGTGCAATATCAGGGCTAAGTGCAATGATATAATAGGTTATTTATAACACGCTTAATACCCAGAGGTTTCTAAGCGCGGACCTGGGGATTGGACCTGTTTTGTCGTGCCATTTTACTTTCAAGGCGAGCACGTTGCCCCTGAGCTATGGACAGGCTATTCTAATACAACTTCTAAATGCAATAGACAGGCTACCCTCAGAAATATTTTAAGTGGAATATCAAGGGTGACTACATATATCTTCTATGTGCAATACATTGGGTAATTCATAGATCTGAGTGCAATAGACAGGCTACAAACAATTATGAGTTTTTTATATAGGTTGGGAAACCCTTTAGCAATAGGTAAAGAGAGGCCTTATTATTATTTTAATAAACGATATTCATAATATCTTTCAAGTGTCCGCCTCTGTCTTCCGACTCGCCCCAGTGGCTAGATTGGCATTTTGGTGCAGCCACTCTAGCTATTCCTTACTGTGGCATGGCATTTTTTTTACTGGACATCAAGGATACAGCAAACACGATAAGTGTTATTACATGTCTAGACTGGACTACATTGTACCGCCAGTTAGGACATGTTTTCTTATTGTGGCATGGCATTTTTAAAGGCAAAGCCAACAGGAGTATGTTCTTATGTGGAAATACTGTCATATATTGGTAGAGCTAGTTTGGACATGTTTTTTTATAGTATGATTGCTGGCATTATGTGCAAAGCAAACTGAGTGTATTGTTACATAGGAATTCTGGCATATGTTGGTGCAGCCAGCATGGACGTGTATGGGCAAAACCAGTGTGAAAAGGTTTTTATGCTGGCATTTATTGTGGTAAATGCATCATGAAAATGTATTGAGACATACTCCTAAGCACTGTTGGTGAGTTGCATCTATTGCATTTTTGTACTGGAGTTACTCTACAAAACCAATTGTCAACTGTCTGTCTGGTTACCCAGTTTTTCACAGAAAGTTTTCTGTATAATGCACCATTTTAACCTAAAAGTTAAAGAAAGGTCTGAAGGGGAGGGGGACCCCAAAAACATTCCTTGGTTGGTTTGGGCTCCCTCTGTAGCCTCGGTTGCTCTGGCCTATTTGTGGGAAATATTTATCCCCCTTCAATTAAGAAATTCAAAAGCCACCACTCTATTGTCTTCTCAATACTTCTACTTGTCTTTCAGCGTACTACTAATTTCCTAAATTGTTTGGAAAGATAAGCAAAGATAGGTATTTATCCCTAGGCGGGGTAAGAGAGAATTGACGAATGCAAATACAGCCCTTACAGTGTGGAGTGTCTGTCAAGGGCAATCGCTTAGTGATCGCTTAGGCCGATGGCAATGGGAAACAGGGCTTATCACTTTGCACAGCTGACCAACACAGATGCCATCACTTTAAGTACAATCAGCAGAGCAATATTGACCCAGATGATCCGGGAAGTGGTGTCGACTGGAATCGCTTTGCAATGGGACATAACTTGTGCTAAAGTACAAGATTTCCTGAACAATCTATTAATCATCACCAGAGAAGATGTGCCGCATCACAGTTGTCTGAGAATCCTTGAATTCCCAAAGATCTGAGGCCCTGTTGAGACCTGTGGAAATACAGCGGATGAAGATGTAAAAAGTCAGCATGCACCTTCCAGGTGAAGGCTAGAGTGGGTGGAAGATGGGCACCGCCAAGCAAAATGGTGCCAGGTCATTGGGAAGGCTGCAACTGGGACTGGGTCACTCACTGCGCGATGTGCGAGAGGTATGACTTCCCGGAGGTCCACTCATTATTTGAGTTCTGACCCAGTGACCACCCCTGACCTGGGTTTAGGTATTGGGTTAGATTGACATCTTTGGCCCTTGCAATCACCAGGGATGCAACGTCTTAGCAAGCTAGCAAGTGGACAGATCATATTAGTTGGAAACAGAATATGTTGGGATGGTTTTACAATAGGTGTCACATTACAGGGTCGACTACTGCTTTTTTAAGAGTAGGACAGTTGTGTAGGATGAAGGATCTGTGGATCTGCATTTTATCTTACAGACAGAAGCAAAACGTCACAATGTGTATTAGCCAGCGAAAGAAAAGAGGGCGGTCAGGTTGCATGTCGAGTTTGAGCAGGAATTATTCCATGGTGTGTGAGAACATGTTAGGGTTGTTAAAGGAAGTGGAAAGAGTAAGCGAAGTTTAGCGAGATTTGCATGTTCTGGAAGGTGTATTTCACAATGAGAATAATGCATGTAAGGTCGCCACTGTACTGGCACTCTTTATATCCTCTCTTATGCCATAAGCCCTGTCAACAGAGACATCTGAGAGAGAGGTTTTCTTACCACCTCTGTCTGTGTAGTTTTGTTGTGTGTTCTCTTAGCGTGAGTATTTATTTGCTTGTTGTCAGAGATGTCACAGTAGAAGAGGCCCAATAGTGGTAGACCCTGGGCCCAACAGACCCCGTGTTGTTTGAAGAGTATTGTTATTCATCGGGAATGTTACAGGAGGATCTGTGAACAATCACAGGGATTTCACGTAGAGCTCGAAGACCTGATGGACACTGACATCTAGATCGTAGAGTAGGTGCTCTGCCTTGGCCTGGTTCCATGAGTTGCTTTTGTAACAGGGTGCAGGACTAGGAGTTATTGGAAATATAGGTTACTTGCTCTGATATTGCACAATAGTGCAAAAGGGGGGAATTGTGGGAGAGAAAGAAAATACAATAAATACATAACTATTTGAATACGGATAAAATGGGGCAAATGTATCTTTCAGGTGGGTGTTTTCATCACGCACTGCAATAAATGTTTCCCCCGTCCCAGGGGTCAAGTCCTAAAAATAAAAGGGGGGGACTCATCAACAAATTAATGAGATGTGACGCCGCCCCGAATGGCATTTGCCTTTCATAACATCAACACTCACACAAAAAGAAGAGGATATTTTCTTCTAATAGTGTTTTTGAAAACGTTAAAAGGTGTGCATGTTTTAAACTCCAATAACCAATATAAATGTCTTCCCTATGACTTGCAGTACCGACATGGGACATTTCACCTCTAGTTGTTTGTTATTCTTCATCCGGTTACATAGTGCAGTGATCAAGAATCCCGACGACGTGGTTTGATCCCCGAGGTCGGCTTTAATTCATAAATTCAAAGAGGACATTCAATGTTTCTCATTTTTCCTGGGGGGGACTGAGTCCACCCTCTGAATAAACTGGGAGGACTCCGTCCCCCGCGTGTACCCTCGACTTGAGCCCTGCCCCGCCCCTATGATGTCATATGTCGCCCGCTTTCCTTGGATTTTCTTTCTTCTCTCGCTCTGAAACATTTGTGTATGGGCGCGATATAAAAAATATATATATATATCATATCACAGCAGACTTTCTTATGACCTCCTCTTCCCTAGCTTGGCTTTGCCTATTCTTTGTAGAACTCCAGACTCTGTCAAGCATTCGCAGTACAGACTGCGCTACAAGCTCCTCTCCAGCCAGGGTAACTGAGCCAAGGGCGAAGGCCCGAACACAGAAGATTGAACTGGTACAAACTGGTAAGGACAATGAGGCTGCTCATAAACAACCAGAAGTCGTCATCAAGGGTGAAGATCCAACAGCTCTCAGTCACGTTTCTACCTTTTCCTCTGCATACTTTGGTGGAGGGTTTTTTGTTGCGGAAATTTCATTTTTCCTGTTAATTTCCTTTTTATTTGTATTTGAAGAACAGGAATAACCAACTACATTTTGACGAAAAATGAAATTTGAGTGGCCACAACACCAGAAATTTCGTTTTTCAACAAACTAATGTTGAAAAATGAAATTGTGGTGGGAAAAGGCCACAAACTGTCCATTCTGTTCTACGGGAGAAATTGGTAGATCGGGCGAATTTTGCCTGGAATTCGCCAATTTTCCTGCATAACTACATTGAGCCATTTTGCCCACCCCTACTTACGGGGAATGAATGGGATTATTGTTTTGGCGGGAGGTGGGATAAATGTGCTGGAAGGCCTAGCAGTAGACTTCTTGATCGTTCCATCGTCGGGTGACGAGTGCTCTATAAATGTGTTGGGTCTGTAGGGTGGGTCAGGTCAGCCTGGAGGGGTCCCATTAGGTGCAGGATGATGTCTTTCCTTGGGCCTCATTCAGAGTGCGGCGGTAAGGGGTTAACGGTGCCGGTAAGGATGCCGGTGCGTTAACCCCTTACCGCCACATTCCGAGGTCCTTTAGCGTGTCCGGCGGGAGCTGCTAAAGGACCAGGGAGCTATTAGAGTTATTAGCTCCCTCCACATTCCCATTGAGCCCTATGGGGGATCAAATGGAAATGGGGATGGGTAAATTGAATGAGGAATTACCGGGCCCTCCAAGGTTGGAATGGCCTGGTAATTCCTCATTCAAGGAACCCGGACCCGAGTTTGGAGGCAGCCATGCCGCAAATAGCGGCATGGCTACCTCCAAAATCGTAATGAGGCCCCTTGACTTGTAAGCCAGTGAATAAAATGTTTGCCATCACCTGATATTGCCCGGGTCTTCTTTCTCCAGCACCTCCTTAATCTCTTTCCTCAGCCTACTGTTCATAATTCTGCTGCCTCCACCTTTATGTGGCTCCCTCTGCCTTATGTAGGGGCCGAACCCTGCCTCTGGGGGCTTTCTTGACTAACAGGATGTTAGGTTGTGCTTGTATTTGCTTTATTAAACCACTGCCTTCCTACAGCTTTGTTAGGTCGGCCTCCACTGTGTGTCATTCCTTAATCCGAACCATTAAACTAGCCCACTGCCATCTTAAATTCACATCTCGCATATGGCTGGTGAGGATCAGGCGCACTACAGCTCGGTGCTCTGCTGAGCACATGCGCATTGAAGCTGGTCTTTCTCTCTGCAACCGTGAACCATTTCTGATCCTTGCACTGTTTGTACCTCTATGCCTGAGGTTCTTCCCCGCCTGGCAGGGGCGTATACGTGATGTATCATTGTGGAACCATGACTGGGTTTGGGTTTCGGGGCCCAGGCATGGTGGTAGAGCAGATGGGCAAATTCTACCATACCAAGGTTCCTCACAGGGACAGGACACCAAGTGAGTTTCATCTGACAAATCCCTGCCACACCTGCAGGGAGACGTGGAGCGAGCCAGATGATCCTCGCGTAGAAGGCCTCGACCATTCCACCCCAAGATTGAGGCGGGGGACTCCTGAAGGGAGATATTTTAACAGCATACATTTTTCTGCCAAGGGTTACATCTTTTATTACACGCTGCCTAAATGGCACGCCTACCGCCATTTCATACCCCTCTTTCCCAGACAAAGGCATTTTAGGAGTTGTGGAATGCACCCCATCTTATGAGACAAAAATGCACAGCACCTTTTAGATTGTCTTCCACGACAGAAAACCAGATTTCGTATGGTAAGCACAATCTCCCCATTTCACATATCACCTGGACATGCTGGGTTTTAACTTTGGGAGCGAGAATTCATTCTGCATATCGTCGCTCCGGCTTCTCAGGATGCCATTGTGTTTAAAGCTTTTATTTTGGGAACAAAGACATAATGGAAGCTGCCAATTGGTCCCAGGATTCAGCTTCCAAAACATTCTTTCATAAACCGTGTAAGGCATGTGGCATGTGATGAAGTACACGTGCTTTAAACTTGCATAATAGAAAGCCTCTAGTTTTGCAATACCATCTCTACTCTCCCTCGCTAACGTGACATGGGGTTTTGATTCTATAAAAGACACAGGGGTTGAGTATTCTCCCTCCCGTAGACTTTCTCAGTGGATAAACAACACATGAAGACTTTGTTCCAGGTGGACTGAGTGGTCATGGCCCTCAATGTCTGGATGCACTGCCTTTCTAATGTGGGCCTTGCTATGCAGCTCTGCAATAAAGAAGAGGGTGAATTACTTATGGGCACACTGTGCATTGGTGAAGGGATATGCTGATTGGTAGCTCAGGCCTCCATCATCTCCCTCCTCATTAAGGAACCGTTCACCATAAGTTTCTGAGTTTAAACTGCTCATTGTTAAAGTTGCCCATGCATGTATTTCTTGGCATGATTTCCCCCATTGCGGACCGTCTAGGGCCCGTCCCACCTAGCTGTCCCTCTCTTCCCCTGGGCAATGTTACTTTACAGGACGCTTTACTTTTCTCTTTCCAATTTACTTTCTCCTTTTACTTTTCCACTTATCACTTTCCTTTCCCACTAACATTACATTTTACTTGTCCCCCTTTTCCTGTCACATTGTTTATCTTCGATTTCCCCCTACAGTTCTCCTGTCCCCCATCGCGTTGTTCGAGGAGGGCCGGGAGGATAGCTCAGGGGCAACATGCTCGCCTTTGAAGCAAGACGAGTTCGATCCCGGTGCACGCTTAGAACCCTGGGTATTAGGCGCGTTATGAATGCAGAATTACAATTGGTTGCTGGATAGGCATGCATAGAAGTGAAATACATAATGCCCACCTCCCCTATCTTTACAATAGTCTAATCCTCCTGCCACATCAATGAGGGACCTCAGACACTATCAGCCGTCGGGTTTAACCATTGCTACGGGGGCGAAGTGGACATTGGTGCAGTCACATTTGGTGGCAGATGAAGGACTGCGAATCTGCGAAGTTCTTAAAGTCACTACTTGTAACTAGATACCCGAGGCAGGGTGGCGTACCCTTAGGATACATTAGGACATTCTTGGAACGCCATGACTAATCCCGTGATTTATTTTCCAAGTATTTCGTTGTTTGTAATGCTTTGTTATAGTCCCCGGGGGACCTGGTTTGGCTAAACTCTTAATTACAATATAACGCCACTTCCTTGTGCATTTTCTGACCAAACAGCCTTCGTACGCCTGCGTGGAATCTCGTGTGACTCGGTACTCACTTCCCCAAATCAAAAGAAAGGGCTCTTTGTGAGGAAATGTTATCCCGAAGCAATCAATTATTTGCAATGCTGGTTTTGGTAAATGATTTATTCCTAAAGAGTAGCCCATTGTTTTCTTGTGTGTAATATATTTCTTTACAGAAGACATAGTAACTGCTCTCAGTGGAGGCTGTGTTGATTTTCTTCTGATTCCCGATTCTTCTACTTCCAGTGTGTGCAAACATTGATCTCTGGTAACTGAGTCACTTGTTTTTTATTTGCCCGGAATTACTGCTGTTTTACCTCACTGCCAAAATCTGGGTTTGACCTTGAAGTGGAGGATCTAGCTCTAACAGGATGCTAGAGGTAAATGCTCCACTTAAAGGCCAAAAATTAGCGAATTTAGGTTACGGAATTACTGATCGGGTTAAATCTGCCCAAAATACCCATACAGTCCTAGGGACTCCAAATTTGGGATTTACGCTGCCATATTACACTCGTAATCCCATGGTAACGGTAAGCGATTGGGGCAGTAAACTGGCAGATTTACCACTGGTGTGCCGCCAAACCTGTCATGCAGCCCCTTGTCTAGATCGTATGTACCACTGTAAGGCCTAAGCCATGACGGCCATGCTGCATACACTGGAATGTTTCCAGAAAGGCCTGGATCTGAAATGTTTCATCCCTATTTCACAGTCTTAGAGGCTAGGAGCACACTGGGGATCGTTCAGTTATTATCTGACTTAGGTTTTATTTTAGGAACCTGTAAAGGGCAACATTCACCCAATGCAGGCAATTTTAGACTAGACATCACAGCTGGTGGCCTGGATGTCATTTGGGGGCTCCCCATGCATTTTCTCTACAACCCCTCGCTCTCATTTTGTCAACGCTAGTGATGCCCTCTGTCCTTGGATTGAGGTCAGAGAGGCAGCGCCAGAGGCAGAAAGAAAACCATGTTTCTGTAGTTCCCACACTTTGTTCTTTCCCTCTCCTCTCAGCAGTCCATAGGAGGCTATTGAAAGGGTAAGGGTAGGTCAAGGGATGGAAACAGCTTGGGAGGCAGGTTTTGGTGCCGGGTGATGGGGGATGGCCGGCTCCTGAATGGGTACCATCGTTCGAAATGATTCAAGGTCAGGACTGGTGAATATTTTCAGTGGCGAGGCCCAAATATCTTGCCAAATTAGGGTGCCAAACGGAGCGTGGTGAGCCGCCAAAAAGAATGCTGGGGAGTTTGGGGGTTCTCCTCAGGAGATGCTTTTTTAAACAATGGGTTGAAAGGGTGAATTTTCCAGCACTATTTGTGAGGAAAATGGCATAAAACACAATATAATGAATTAATAATCAGTTCTAAATAGTAGCACATGAAAAAATCCAACAGTTGCCAGCTCGCCAACAGTACACAGAAGCAATTTACAACATGAATATTTCATGATCCTGCACCAATATGTGCCAGCATTGCCATTGAAAATAACTTTCGCGATAATATGCAAGTATTCCTAATGTGAATTCCATTGATGTCATACCCCCAACATATGCCAACAATGTCACTGTGAATTGGTATCTTGAAGCTGTGTATTGTATTGTAGTAGTCATTTAATTAGTGCCTTTTCCCATTTGCATGGCCTCAAAGCGCTTTGTGGTAGGACCGCCCTCTGGGACCAAAGTCCAGGTATGGGGAAGTTCTAAGAGGAGGCTTAAGATGCGTGTGTGCATTTGGCTAAGATTAGGACTTTGGAAGGCTGGCTAGGCTCCAGTAAGCAACCCATGAGGGACAGGCATGTGGGCAGGTGCTGAGTGAGGTCACACTAGAGCGCTAGTGCATGAGACTCAATATGTAGCCAGCTAGTCCGAATTTGTCGCAGGTTGTCACTGTATTCTAATGGCAGAGCTGTCGAAGCAAGTCTGGTGTTTCAGTGCAAAACGGTTATGCGGCCAGCTACACCAAATTTGTCATAGTTGTAGCTGCATTCTAGAGTGCATGGATGAATCGCCGTGCCTGCGGCAGATGTCCACCGAAGTGGTGCGTTTATACATACCTTAGACTCAGATGGTGCTTATCTTTGATGTTGCTGTGTCAACCGATCTTCTGTAGGGAGAGAAAGCCAGCTACCTTTGTAGACTTTCCTAGGCACTATGGGCAGGCTACCTTAAGTCTACCCAGGGCAATAGGCTGGCGGTCCTAGAACATCTTCTAAGTGAGACAGATGGGTTACCATAGAAACTAGGTTTATGGGATTCTCTGAGCGCAATAGATATATATACAGCGTAGGCATAGATACTACATATCTTCCACGTTCTACAAACGCCAACCAAAGCAGTCTAATAAGCGCCCACAGTAAGTGTCCACAATATACATTAGCATTGCCACTGTAAATGACTTTCTTGATCCTACACCCACAATATCTGCCAGCAGTGGCACTATAAATCACATGTATGATGTTGTAGCCCCAATATGCGCCAACATATCTATTTTAAATCACTTTCACTATGCTACACCCATAATATAATCCATCACTGCCATCATGAAACTGTGCCCACAGTACATGCCAACATTGTCACTGCAAATCACTTGCACGAAGCTGCACTCAAAATATATTTCAGCATTATACTGTCTCTCAGTTTCATGAAGAGCCGGTTCACAGAGCCACCACTTCCCCGACCAAACAAAATGCATGCTCTGTGGCACTTGCACTCAGGCACACGCTACCACTCAGGCTTACTTAACCCCCCATCTCCACCCTCTACACACACACGCACGCACGCACGCACGCACGCACACACACACACACACACACTGTTGCACACATTCATTAAAACCCATACAAGCAGACAAACTTTGTGTAACATTCGTAACACGCGTAGACACACTATTAAACATAGCTTTACATGTGCCACGATCTGCTTCTTCAGGCACCTTGTTCTCTCTGGTCCGACAGAGCCTAGGGTGAGCAGGCTAAGCTACAGGAAGTGCAAGGATGAAGAGGCCGGGTGCATGATTAGGTGAGCATTCTTCGCTGCCTAGCAACAGAAATATCCTGCTGAGCTGCTCACAGTGTGCAGCACTGGAAGGAAGGAGGTCTCCAAGGGTGGCATTCACACTTCCTGCCCACCCGGCTCCACCACTGGGTTGGAACTCACTCCCACAGCGTGTCGCTCCGTTGTCCTTCAGCACTCTCTTATTATTCACTGCTGGGGATGGGATTATGGAGGACAGGATCTTGTCCTCCTCCTGTCCAGAGCACAGGTAAAAAAAGACTGGGGAGTAGGCATGCACCTAAATAGAGGACAATGCTGCTGCCAATGCCAGAGGAAGAGCAGGCCTAGCATAGTGCCCATTCTGCCTATCTCTCACACGGATGAGGAAAGGGAGTCTTAGATTAAGGCTCCCACTACTCCATCGTGACGTGTGCAGGAGGCATTGCAGCATCTCCTGCCTCCTAGTGGCAGGCTGGACAGTACGCTGGTGCCGCGGAGCAGGGTACGCCACACTGACCTTTCCCCTTGCACTGCTCAGACCCTCCAGGTTATATTGCTACATGGATATGAATATTTTGTGGCCTAAAAAAGGACATTTTGCAGCGCACAATTTCCTATTCACATAAACATTTTACTTTTGCATTCTTAGAGTAAAAGAACATTTTCTTTTACCTAACATGACTACACATGGAATCAGGTACATTTTGAACTAAGCTTAGGACGTTTTGATTCCAGCGGCTCCATCACACACCATTATCTGATATACTCCGTTCCCATTATGTACCCCAAAAACGGACTCATGGCATTCTCTCTCCCACCAATAGATCCAAACACAACCAATAACCCCCTTCCTCAAACAGCCTAGGTCCTTCGTCCTGCAACCCTTAAACCTCCCCAAAAGCTACCTTAACTCTTAACGCACCCTCATTTTGATAGTGTCACCTCACCGTGGGTTCATTTCCAACATTCCAGCAATATCGCTAACATTTCTCAGCACTATGCATGAGAGTGCCATCCTGTCCTGGGTGTGTGCTTTGCATTCTGGAACTTATTTTCCTAAATTTAAAACTCACCCATGGAAATTACTAGCATACATTTAACACATCAAGAACGTTCAACTGCTTTTTTTTTTTAATGTTTGAGTGACTACCAAAAATCCATTAACATAGGATTCAACAACACAAATACATTCTTCTTTGAAAAGCCACTGTCGCATGCAGTGTGTTGCTAAACGTACTCGTCTGCAAAAGCTCAGCTCTCTGAATGCTCTCGGTGTGCTGAGAGGGCTGCGGTGGTGAAAGGGCTGCCCTTGCCTGCTTGCAAAGTTAAAAATACAGAGAAACAAAGCTGTAGTTGCCCTTTTCACCCTTGCTTGCGCTTTTCATAGTGCTCGCAAAATCTCTTTAAACTGGAGGCTCTGATGGTGTTTGTCAGCCCCCACCGTAGGCCTCGTTGTTCCCACAGCTCCCTCCCACCCCTGTACAGGAAGGGCAAAAGAGCCACAAAGGTGTGAGAGGGGGCAGGGCAGATTACTAGAGGGCCAGCACCTGGGCCTGTGATCCAGTATGTTGCAAAGTGTGTGGGCATTGTGAACTTGCAACTCGTTGTTATTCCTGAAAATGGATAACTAGCACTGCCACATTCATGCACCAGAATGAGCTAGCCCAGGATTAAGACACGTGCCCAGTTCACACTGTTGCTTATTGTTGTGTGACTAATTCTGACTGACAGTTAAAATAACAAAGTTGCCAAAACACCACCTCATAATGAAACTGAGTGGCAATACTTGAGGTTCCATGTGATTTGTCCGGAAAGATTTTATTGACGTAAATTCCATCCATTTCTTTTGTACCCGATTGATTTTGCAGCACATATATGGGGGGGGGGAGACCCCCTCATCTCCCCACTGCCCCCCTTAGAACCCCTACATTAATTATTAGCCTAAACCCACTCAGCACATATATCTGCAGCAAAATCTGATGAACAAAATTTGACAAAATCTACAACGATGGAATCTGCTGCGGCCAAAACTCTTGTTATCATACTTGCCGGGGCTCACAAATAAGTGACAGGACTGAGCCCTGGCAAACACCCCCACACACTAAGCACCGCCTGTAACGATTGCATGAAAGAAATGTGATTTTCCGGCTATTAGTTATGGGAAAAGTCTCTCTCCCCCACTGCAGCATCTGTAACCAGAGTGGCATGATAGCAGAGCGTGAGAGCAGTCAGCTGTTTTACTGCTGTGCCCGAAGAAGATACAGTGTAGCGCCTCTGGCCCTGGAGCCAAGACTGAGTTTTTTCATCTGGAAATGGCATCTCCCGCACTAACGTGAGTCAAAGCATGTGTGGCCCCAGGGCAGGCGCTACAGCGAGGGGCGATCCTGCCGAGAGCTTAGTGTTGGTCTGGAGGTAGAGACGAACAGCGATCCACTCTTGCAGTCAGTCTGCTGGATCCCTTCAGACATCTGGAGCAGGAGCTGCACTTTGCAATAGCCTCACGGGCACCACGTCAAGCACAGGGCAGCAGCAGCAAGGGCACCCTGTCAGGGGGCCCCACCCTGCCACTCAGTACAATTAACGCTACATGATTTATGTGGCCCGCTCCAGCCAAGCATCAGCAAATGCGGATCACTGAGCCAGATAAGAAAATGACGGGGCTCTGGGTGGAAATGACGCTTCCATTTCTTGGGCTCTGACTCTTTGTACTGAGTGAAGCAACCTGGCACGTAAAGGGGCCATGGTTGACTGCCAGATTCTTACACTCAAATTTGTGAGCCGAGATTGGTTGACGTCCTCACTGTCAGGTACTATTTATAGACTGATGCGAAAGGGGACATTTGCTCAAAGTGCATTGAGTGAAAGTGCGCTTTCTAACGGCAGTCCAATTGCGGTCCCTGGCTCTGGCTGAAACGCCCTCTGATGATATCCTTATGTACCCAGCATAAAAAGAGCACCCAACTGACAAGGGCTACTTCTCCTGGGCCGGAAATGAGGTAGAGTTGCCTGACACAAGCTCAAGCAGAGCACCGCTTACCCAAATGGATACTATGCATGATCACCTTAAAAGATGACATCTCAGAAACAGTTAAGCACATCTCCCACCTGCTTGGCCGATACCCACACTTAGTCAATCATGGACAGTGAGTGGTGAACATGAGAAAAACACATATACCCTCTCTCTCGACGCCCCTTTTACTCTGCCACACATCACATAGAGCCCTATTTTCAGACCTTGTCCATAGAGAGCGTGAAGGGACCGGTAACCCTGTTGCGCCCCAGAGCTTCTATCTACTTCAGGGATCCATGCTAGGTTAAAGTCCCCCGTCAATATGATGTCCCCCTGTGCGTTATGTTCCAACATAGCTTCCACATTATGTAAGAAGCCCTCCTGCCCTATGTTGGGTGCATATACCTTTGCCAATGTTAAACGTCGGTGTTCGATTTCTGCCCGAAGGAATAAATACCATTCTTCCAGGTCCGCCCGGGTCTATGTGATGTGAACATTTAAGGATTCCTTGAAAGCAATAAGAACCCCTGATGTCTTCCCCAGTGCATTAGTCTGATATACCGGAGAGTACTGCCTCAGTCTTACATTGCTTTTGTCCTTCTTTCGTATGTGCGTTTCCTGAAATATTATTGTGTCTTTCTTTTCCAGTTTCCTGCGTTTAGTAGCGATATTGATTCTCCTAACATTATGTGTGAAGACCTTGAACGTTAGCGTAAACCCCACACAGTCCCGTCAGAGCCCATACCATATTGTTTCCATTTGCCCTTAAACAACTTCCGCAGCCGTCACTACCCTCCCTCCTCCCCCAAACGTAGCCCCATCCCCTCCATTGAACTCCCAAACTAACAATTCCCCCCTAACTCCTCCTCTCCCTACCTGAAGCCTCCATCCCTTCACCCCTATTCCTAATCTCCCCTAACATAACCTCCCAGGTTCAGACCAGAGATCCTATGATTCCCCCAGGGACTAACCCCGAGGCTCTGGTCCAAGTAACTACTAAAGGGAAAAGTCCATTTATGTTTCATTTGTTAAGCATTCAAAGCCCCTACCTCCTTAGTTCTTGCTTCAAGGATGCAAACTGGTCCTGAAAGGTAGCAGTAATTCTTCCATCAAGGTCCCTAAGGCACTCCCTCGGGTCCTCCTTACTGAGTACAATCTTTTTCCCTATTGCTCCATGGGGATCTTCTTGTTGATGTTGGCATTTGTGGGGAGCATTGTCGGATGCCCTCTGCTTCCAGCAGTGCTCCACCTGCCCTTCAGGAGGAGGAGGATGTGATTTTAGGTGGGCCGGTGTCTCCTTCCCCTTTGTTTTGGGGACCTCGGTGATGTGTTCCCTCACACCCCACTTCTGATAGAGAGAGATGGGCCTCTGCAGCCAGTAATGACAACTCTCTTTTGTGCAAGTGTCCACTATTTGACTGAACTCACTGCAAAGCTTGCCATATTTGCAGGGCCAGGGGGCTCACTTGCCAGGCTTACGCTTGAATCTCTCAGAGCCTTACTTTTGGCATGCCTCTGGGTTGGATCAGCCCCCAGCTGCAGCACTTCCCCTTTCAACATGCTCCTTTATGCAACTCCCCTTGCTGTGGGGTCCCTGTTGCTGTCCCTCTCTGGGCTTGATCGGTCCCTTAGCTGCCCGTGTTGGGGCCTTGCATCTTGCAGCAGCCCAGGGAAGATGCAGCCTAATCAGGGAGATTCTTCCTCTGCTCCCCTCCTTCACTGCGTTTGTGGGACCCGGGCTCTCACCTAAGCCTCCCTGCCATGGGTCCCCGCCAGCACTACGATCAGTACTGCTGCCTGATCCTCTGCAGTGGATCTGCCCCCCCACCCACTACGGCTCAGTGCTATCCTCTTCTGCTCTGCAGCTCAGGGGGGAGGTGGGTGTATCTGGATCTCTGTCGGCGGCTACGTCTTAACACAGCGGTCCCTGCTGCCCCCTCTCCACCTCCGCCCCACTCCGCTCCACTCGGAGGGTCGCTGCTGGCATTTCAATTATGGTTACAAGGGGCGGGGGCATTGTCACAGTCTCCCCCACTCAAAAGTGCCACACTCGCTGTGTTGACATGAACAGACACACTACTGGGCATGATTCATGGAATCGGGTGCAGAAATGGTGCAAGTGCCGCACATCATGAGGGACCCTGCGCGAGCCGCGGTGCAGAAAAAGAATTGTGCGGCACGCATATTCATGGATTTCAAGAGGCATTAATAGCCGTTGTGCAAGTAACAACAAGCTGCACGAGGAATGCCCCCTCACATGCCACCAACAAGCCCCCACACACACCACAAAGCAAGTTAAAGGACTAACACGCCACACGCCTCCTTGCCATCCCTGGCCCAGCATCCAGCACCACAGAGAAAACGCACAACAAAACATTGCAATCCTAGGCCATACCCCAGTGAAATCGTGTGAAAAACCTTGTAATTCCAGTGAAATCGTGCAACAAAATCCTCACAAATCCAGGCCGTACCCCAGCGCTATCGTGCAACAAAATCCTCGCAATCCCAGGCCGTACCCCAGAAAAATCGTGCAACAAAATCCTCACAATCCCAGGCCGTACCCCAGCAAAATTGCATGCCAAAACCTCGCAATCCAAAGCCGCACCCCAACGAAATTGCGCACCACAACCTTGCAATCCCAGGCTGCACCCCAGAGAAAACGTATGCCCTCCCTCGCAATCCCAGGCCGTAGCGCAGCAAATTCGAGTGACACAGCCTTGCAATCCCAGGCCACACCCCAGAGAAAACGCATGCCTTCCCTCGCAATTCCAGGCCATAACCCAATGAATTTGTGTGACAAAACCTCACATTCACAGGCCACACCCCAGAGAAAATGCGGGCCCTCCCTCACAATCCCAGGCCGTATCCCAGTGAAATCGTACGACAAAACCTTGCAATGCCAGGCCATACCCCAGTAAAATCGCACACCCCCTTATAAGTGTAGGCTACATACCTTACAAAAACATGAGTTTCTCCCTACGCCCCTGGCACCCATCCTGTCCTCATACAGACTTACTGCACATGAACCACTGTAGTACACAAAGCACCACCGAGCAGCTCTCACCTGTGACACCCCCCGCAGGCAGGCCCCTCCAGAAAGGACACCCCACACAGGCAGCCCCCTCCAGACGGGACACCACCCCACAGGCACCCTCACCTGTGACACCCCCCCCACAGGCAACCCCCTCCAGATGGGACACCCCCACAGGCAGCCCCCTCCAGACATGACACTCCCCACAAGCAGCCCCCTGCAGATGGGACACCACCTCCCAGCCCCCCTCACCTGTGCCACCCCCACAGGTAGCCCCCTCCAGAAGGGACACCCCCCACAGACGTCCCCCTCCAGACTGGACACCCCCCCAGCAGGAAGCCCCCTCCAGACGTGACACCCCCCCTCAGGCCCCCTCACCTGTGACACCCCCCACAAGCAGCCCCCTCCAGGCAGGACACCAACCCCCCAGGCCCACTCACCTGTGACACCCACCGCAGGCAGCCCCCTCCAGACGGGACACCACCTTCCGGACCCCCTCACCTGTGATACCCCCCACAGGCAGACCCCTCCAGACGAGACACCCCTCACCTGTGACACCCCCCGCAGGCAGCCCCTTCCAGAAGCCCCCCCCCACAGGTGTGACACATCACTACTGCAATGGATGTCTTTTGCTCACCTGAACGTCTGTGGTGTGACTGCACCATGAATTGCAACATGAACATGTATCCTGCTAATCCAAACAACTGCAATCACTGGAGGGCCATCCATGAGTGGAGCATCTGCTCACACACCCTTCCAAGTCTTAATTATCCAACCAACATACACATGTGATAAGTGTTTGCAAAAACATGTGCATGCTGCTCATTACCATGGCATCAAAGCAGAGTGACAGAATGTGTGTCCACGACAGAAGCAAACACAGAATTCTTTTTAGCAAGACCCACAGACAATGGCCAGGTGTGTCACAGCCTGAGCATGAGTGAGCTGGGTGGCAAAATACCTGTTAGGGAACTATAACATGACCGGTCCAACGCTGGATGATGGTAGGGCAGTCTGAGAGAGCAGAACTCACAGAGACTGGTGAATTGTGCAGCCACTCTGGAATATCAAAAATGTGCCAATGCTGCATTCCAGTGGTAGAGGTTGACCAACACCTGAGAGAAGGCATTATGTGATATTACATGCTGCTGAAGATGTATGCACGACATGTGTTTTACACAGCAACAACAAAATCATGTGCTATGACCGTGATCATGGAACACTCTCACAGTGAGCCTACCTCCCTCCACCCCAACCACAGTGATGCCAAACACAGAGTGATGCAGTGCAGGTCAATGGAAATCCAATTAGACAGTGCACACCCATTCGTCTGATTGACATACCACCACAGGTCAGGCACATGTGCAACCTGCCATCCGGAACCATTACAGCAACAACAATATACAAGCATGCACGCAACCAGACACATGACTACCAAGGGAGAGATGCGCTGGCTCAAAATAGAACTAGTAAACAGGCCGACACACAAATCAACTGCACAAAGTGTGGAATTTAGCAAACACAATGATATATATTCAATAAATAGGTACAGCAACATTTTTAAAATAAAACATAAAGGTGTCCATGTTAATTTTTGAAAAAATATAATCCTTATGCCTAAATAACTATATATTAAAAAAGGGGAAGGAATGTCTGAAAAGTCTGGTAAAAATAAAAAATCAATAAAGGAAACCTACATCGAAATAACTATATAGAGTAAAAAAAGGGAAGGAATGTCTGAAAAGTCTGGTGAAAATAAAAAATAAATAAAGGAAATCTACACCTAAACAACTATATACACAGGCAGTCCATCTCCTTATCCCCAATCTCGCTTAGTCTCTCCACCAGGACTTTATCCAGCGCTGCATCCTCTTTCCCCAGGCAGGCCTCCATTGTTGCCTGGAGGGCTTGCAGGGCCTCCAGCATATGTGTCGATATCACGTCCTCTTCCCTGCATGTGGGCTCCAGGATGGCAGCCTGCCTCCTTGCCTGATACACGCAACCTCAGCCCTGGCCATCAAAACCCTTGCCTCCTGAGCGTGCTGCCTCTCTGCCCCTATTCATTGCCAATAGTGCCGGAACACAGAAGACATCCTTTGTCTGAGGTCCATGTTTACCTGCTGCCTCACACAGTGCACCTGCCCCCTTGCGATGGTTGGCCCAGAGATATGTTGCCTCTTCCTCCTGCAACAGCACCCGGTGCCTGCTTCGTCTGTATACCCTCCGGGCTGATGACGATACCCAGGGCGTTCAGCTCATTCCCTGCTTCTGGGTGCCTGCTGTCCTCCATTGCCAGTGACCTTGTCGGTGCCTGGCTACGCACAGTGACCACCTCAGCCGATTGCCCTTCGACTCCCAACTCGGGCAGGGATGTTGGCTCCACCAGACTGGGCAATCTGGGTGTAACGCTCACCTGGTAACCACGGGGACATCACTCAGCCTGTTCTGACCTCTTATGACCTCAAACCCTTCCCTGGAGGCTATTCGACTGGAGACTGGGCCTGAAACACAGGATTGGTAGAGTTGAACTCCCTATTGTCTCTGTGTGCTTGAACCCCTTCTTCCCCAGAGTCCAACCCTTCCCTTTGATCCACAGCTCACCTTGTTTTCTTGGATAGTGTGCTCTCTGTCCTGCTTTGAGCGCAGGGACACGTTGATTGAAGCAGGCTGGTTACTGCCTAGTTACTTCACTGGCAAGAGTCCGACTGGTAAGTATAATGAGTCTTTTGAACAGTTCTCTAACTTTGTTCCTTTCCTTCCTTAGATGATGGCTGGAGTCCGGGGATGGCAGCGTGCTGCTGAGATGAGTAGCACTGAAGGTGAGTGAGAGCGCGATGCGCGATGCATCCCTTTCGTATTTGTAATGAACTGAGTTCTTTTCCTGTGTCTTTTAGGTGCTGCAACGTTTTCAGCGTGGATGCCGGTTATGGGGACCAAATGCGGTGAGTATGCGCGTTATGGGCGCCTCTAGATGTTTCCACGCTAACCTGGAGTGTCTTTTCCCTCTTGCAGACGGATGAGAAGTTCCGGAGACAGAGTTCCCCCGAGCGGCTGGGATTCAGGTAACCGTTTGAAGCTCGTACAGTATTTAAAAATAAGCAGAGATTTGCAGAATGCTTACTAATGCTTTTTTCTGTTCTTTTACCTTTTCCTTAGGAAGCGGCGTGCCGGGATGGGAATGACACTGCCGAAGATGCCCCCAGAACAGAAGGAACGATGAATGATGGGCAGAAGCGCCGCAAGGTAAGGCTGTTGCTAACAGTGTTCTTGTTCTTGCAGGAGCTGAGCGCAGAAGAAAGATGCAGGCCTACTGGAGACCAATCCGAACACGGTGAGTGTCACGCTGCAGGTGCAGAAAACACAAAACATGATTCTCAGCCTGGGCGTGGCTTAAATAGTCTCTGGGTATCCCAGGTGTCTCTGGGCTGAACCACACCCAAAAGACTAGACTGCACATGCAGTTCTGAGAACCGAAATATGTGGGGGCATCCATCTGGTCCCTATCAATGCAGTACAAGTCCAATCCCCAATGTTATCCTATGGGAGTGAGTGAGTCTGGTGCCACAAGCGCCAAGTCTGACTCCAAGTGGGTCTTTGGAGGGATGGAGAGACCCTTGTAGGTGATCGTGGCCTGGCTCCAGCCTGACATCTTGGAGGGCTGGGGACATGAGGGGCAGGAATCATGACACTGGGTGGGACTGGTGCACAGGAGGCCCTGGTGGAATCTAGGCTGGAAGGCGCCCCGGAGGATGCGTAGAACACAGAGGAGGAAGTGGAGGAGGGGGTCGCATTAGTAAACAGCCTACACAGCACAAAGTGGACCAGGAATTGTGCAAGCCAGCTGGGGAGACGGCACACCTCATCATGATGACGTGCAAGCAGTCTAAGTGTAGCCTGCACATCATGACGTATGACGGCTGTACCTCTCACCACCCCGGCCTGCAGGGGTATCACGTAGTCCTGAATGGCAACAGCAGAGGGTAATGGTGTGTCTGTCTGTCTGGCCACAGCCGACATCAGGGCTGGGCCTCCCGGCAGGTGCATGCAGCTGCATCCGCTGGCCCGCGAACAAGATTTTGCACAATCACATCCGGGGTGGCCTGTACAGCCTCATGCCCCAGGGACAGGACTGCAGTAGTCACACCCACCTCAACACCCCCACCTTCAACAGCCACCTCCTCCCCATGCCCCGCCAATCTGGATGACTCTGGGGTGTCTTCCGCAATGGATGGCACCTGTTGGTATCACCTGTTGACCCGCTGCTGAAGAGTCTACTCCCACCTTTGCCCTGTTGCACTTACCCCCAGCAGCATTGCCCGATGGTACCGGTGCAGCCACCTTGCTCCGTGAGGTTGTGCTCTCATGGGGGTGTCACTGGGCCTTGCGTCTCTGCCTGGTGGCGGCATTCCTGCTGCCATGCTCCACAGCTCTGCTTCTGCCCACTTCATCCGATTCAACTGTGTAAAAGAAGACACAGAAGGAGAAACATCAGAGTACTGCACCAATGTTTGCATGGCAATACAAACAATTACATGAAGTTGACTAGCCAAGGGAACAACCATCATCCTCCACACCCACACACATGGACATGCAATCCAGATCTATGCACACACATGTATGTCCATCACTCCAGACATTCACATCAGGCTACATGCCACTCCCATGCGACCAATCAATTGTGTATGCTGCACACAAATGCATCATGTGCACATACACATGTCAGGCACACACATCAACAGAGAGTCCACAATCAGTGTGATGAGCAATCATACCGGAGTCCCGTCAACTGTAGTCCCGCTACATGACTACGTCGGACATCAAAATGCATGTGTACCATCCAGCCATGAGTGATGGACAGTCACAAATTCCCATCTTTGCCACATACACATGAGCATCATGCATGCACATGATGCGGGTAACAGTACCTCAACTGTCACACTTGTCACACCGGCACGCCTCAGACACAAGTAACAAAACATGTGCACAGTCTCAAATGCAGCAGTACAATACACAATACAACTAATATCTCATTCAAATTACATATGGTCCAATGTACACATGAAGAGCAATGTCTGGGACGTGCACGCAGACATCCGTCTCAGAGGCATACTTGGTGGAAGCCTAAGGGGCTCACTGACAACATGCAGCAACATGCACATGCACTGTAGAGCATCGCAAGACATGGATACTCACCAGTTGACTCCAGACGTTGGCACAACCCGCAGTCCTGGGTGTGCAGCACCGGGTAAAACTTCTTCAGGACCCACATGTTGTCATTCGACATCTGGCACTTGCACGCACGGTGCAACTCCATGGATGCACCGGCCTCGGTGAAGTGCACCGCCTTGCTGTGGGTCCTGGATTTCAGGTCCTCCCAGCGCTTATGCATGTTCTTGAAGGTCCGGGATGCCACCCACTCGGCGTAGATGGCATCCCTTATCCCGTTCCAGATCTGCTAACATCCTTCCTTGCTGACTTGCATCGATTGGCTGAAGAGGGCATCAAAATTCTCCAGGACCTTCTCCACCAGGATGTCAACTTCCCTGGCAGTGAAGTTGACAGCTCTCTGCTTCACTGCCATGGGGTTGCCACTCTGTTCAGAGGATGAGGGTGCTGACATGGCAACCCCCGAGGCAGGTGTGGGTGGGCAAGGTGGTCCTGGAGATAGACTGTGGAGTGGTGGTGGTGGTATAGCATGGTGGGAGTCCGGTGAATCAGCTGAGGTGGTCAAAGGGCCAAGGACAGGAGCACTGACAATGGCTGGACAACAGGCACCCAAAATGCAAGGCAGGTGGGCAGCAGGCACAGACACTGGACAGGCAGCAGCAGATGGCTCGGTAGGAGGCAGCTCAGGGCAGTAGGAGGCAGGTTAAAAGGTTCGGAGACAGGAGCGTGGGTCTTCCATGTATAATGTGTGGGCAGCCGGAAACAGAGTGACGTTACTTTGCGCGTTTGAAATTAGCGTGGACACGTGAAATCCGAGGAAAGGTCATCAGCGCGTAACTTATGTGACACGTGCTGCGCGTAGGTATGGAGCATGCCAGATTCGGGTATACATAAGTATGCGTAGAAGCTACTCTGACCGTGTGTGCGACGTGGAGTAGATGGGCGAGTGGAAATCTGCTATTTTAGGGTGCTACGCAATTCGTTCACTTCTGGGACTGTGCAAATTTCTTATTTTGGTGGAGGATTTGCCTCTACGCATACGCGTGTGTACTTTTGTTTTTTCAGAGCCTAACGGTGAGTAGCGTATGAATTTTTCATACTCTGGGTGCCCCTGTGTATCACATACCTCTATTCTTACCTCAACTGTCACTTTCCAGGGTTCGCATATGCATTTTTTGTGTTGCTGGGTGCCACTGCGTATCGCATGGCTTTTTTTCCCAGAAGCTATCCAAGAGGTCTTGTGTGCACTATTTCCCTTTTTTGGGGGTACCTGTGAATTGTGTATCCCATATTTTTGTCGCCTGGGGTACATTTGAGCCTTGCGGGACCACAGAAGTACGTTTTCCATCACGTACACTGCCCCTCTCACTCTAATTGCCCAGGACAATTGCTTGGTGTGCCTTCCAGTGTGATTGTGAATTCAGCAGTGTCATGCATGGCCGCTGCCACTGAGAACCAGGCCAAGGCACTGCATGGACTGCCTC
Source organism: Ambystoma mexicanum (assembly GCF_040938575.1). Classification (NCBI taxonomy): domain Eukaryota; kingdom Metazoa; phylum Chordata; class Amphibia; order Caudata; family Ambystomatidae; genus Ambystoma; species Ambystoma mexicanum. The sequence continues at coordinate 816,814,243 of NC_090927.1, forward strand.
CAGCACCACTACCACCTTCTGATCCAACCCATCCTCCCTAAAGCACTCCCTTGTGTGCCCCATCCTTATAATACCATGTGCAGAAACTTCCTACCCAGCCAACTACCACCACATTTCAATCACCACCTTCCTGGGCAAACTGCTTTAGTTGTTTAACCTCCCCCAAATGGACGCCTATGACGTACTTGTTGTCGGTGTACATGTACACCAGTGTGGATTCCAACCCTCCTGAGCCACGGACACTGCTCTCCTGAACACCCTGAAGAACTATTAGTATCCCTCAATACATAATCCCCTGCTGTCCACACCCTCCTTGATGTCTCTTCTGCATTTGACAGAGTGAAGCAGTCATCAACATTAAAATGCTCCCTGAGCGGACAGTGGACTGGCTTTGCTCATTCCTAACAAACCATTCCGACAAAACCATTCTGTGCACTTTCTCCTACCCTACTTCCTCCTTCACCTGTGGCATCCCGATGGCTCCATTCTTTTGCTCTACGTCTTTAACATTTACATTTCCCTGCTGCAATGCTTCATTGCCTCATTCGCACACGATTTTCAGTGCTATGCTGATGACACACAACTCAACAAAGTTCCTACTGACACACTTGCACCTTCATTCACCCTGACTGCCTCTCCGCCATCCTGGCCTGGTACCCTGCAAATGACCTTGGCTTGTATGCCATCCGAATCGGAAGTCTCCATATTGGATCAGATGCAGCCTACTTCTTCCAATCACTGTGCCCTTCCTCCATCGGCTCACCCCCCTCACCCCCTCATCTGAAGTTGGAAATTTTACTGTCATCTTCAACTCCCCTCTTTCCTTCATCCCTCATAGTCTGGACATCGTCAAGAAGTCCCACTTTCAGCTTTTTCTTCTTTTAGTAACTGTACCCTTCCACACCTTACCCCAAAGAATCAATGTTACCCATACTCTGGTTCTCTCCGGGCTACACTACTGCAACAGCCTCCTCCTTATTGTTACTTGGTCCACCCTGTGACCCCTCCAGCTTACTCAGATTTGGCCAGCAAAACTCATCATTGGCTTCAGTCTCAGGTACCACATCTCTCATGCACTACAAAGCCTTCAGTGTCTCACAGTCTCAGCATGGATTGCATTGCATTCCTTGTGTATAATCCACAGGCCTATCTGTGGGTGGGTACCACTCTATCTTCAAAGCTTCATGATAAAATACTGACCTTCTAGACTCCTGCGTTCCTCTGTCAACAACTACCTGCGTGTGAAGCAGTTTTCTATAGAAAGGGCTGTTGGTGTATCCATTTCCTCTGCGTGCTGTCTTCTGCGTAATAGCCTCGCTCTCCCTCTGCGTCTTGAGCAGGACCTCCTTAAGTTCCCAATAAGCCTCAGGTCCTTTCTCTTCTCCTCTTCATTCTCCCCCTCTCTTCCATGCTAATCATACAGTAGCATGCCTGATGTGCAGTGCCCTTATGTGTCCACGGGGCCCAGACCCCCCCACATGTATCATCAAAGCAACTATGTATATACTGCACTTGCTCACGCTCGGCATCACCACGGGAGGGTGCACTTACTAAGGGCATTTGAAATGTATTTGGCAGCCAGGGATGGTGAGAAGTACAAACCTAAAGAAAACCTGCATTACCAGTCATTTAACGTTAATATAAGTTGTGGGAGAAGAAAATGGATGAAAATACTGAGGCTGTAATGTGCATAAAAAAGCATTATGACCTGCAGACTAATGTTATTTTGGAGAGACACAACTTCTATACACGCCAGCAAGGATCAGATGAGTCTGTTGAGGAAGATCTAGCTGCTGTGAGGATTCTGGCAGCTGATTGTGAGTTTGGTTATCTTACGAAACAACATTTGAGAGATCAAATTGTCGTGTATTGCAGCAATAAAATGGTCCAAGAAAGACTGAAGTTGCCGCGATCTCACTTTGGACCATGCATTAGACATTTTGAAAAGCATGGCGGTGTCAGCAAATGGAATGAGCATGTTAGATAAACAAGTATGGAAGATCCCAACGTGTTCCCATATTAATGAAAGTCCCAGGAGAATGCCTGCAAGAGCAGGTGAAGCAAGGAGAGGTGGAAGCGGTAGCATACTAGGTGCAAAGGAGTGTTATCACAGTGGTAACATAGGTCACATTGCGTCCAGCAGACTGTGTCTAGCATCAAGCAGAGAACGCAGTGCCTGTGGCCGCGTGGGACATTTTGCAAAGACATGCCGATGGAGAAGAAGATGGCTAGTGAACTTTTCAGGAGGAAGTGATACGGAAGATGACAACAGCTTTGATAACATAGTGGCGATGGTGGCACGAAAAAGGATATAGCTGAAGGCAACAAATAACTGCATTGTAAAGTGAAGATTAATGGCAAGGTGATGACAGCTCAAATTCCTCCAGAACAATACGAAGGAAAGAAGATAACCCTGTTGGGGTTTTCCATGCACATGTAGAGTTTAAGGGATGCTTTGCAGAGGACAAAATGTTTGTTAGCGAAAAAGGGCATAAATGTCCTTGACTGGGAGTCTCGGGCACGATTGAAGATTGTGTTGGACCCGTGCAGCGAGGAAAAAGTCTTGTCCTTACCCAACAGAGGTGATTTGGAGAGAATCTTGCAGGAAAACAGTGAAGTTTTCGAGGATAGATTGGGCAGTCTAAAGGACTTCATGCACTGCATCAAGTTAAATAGAAATGTCGAACCAATGCAACAAGGAGTTACAGCTGTTCATTTTAGTGTACAGAAAGAATTAGCGAACCATCTGGAGAAAATGGTTAGGGATCAAATAATTGAGCAGATTGAATCTTCGCTGTGGTTGTCGCCCGTGGTGGTGGCAAGGAAAGGAAATGCCGAAAATGTGTCTTTTCATAGACTTGAGAGGACTCAATACTGCGATTGGGTGGATTGACATCCCTTACCCAAGTTGGATGATCTGATGGTGAAGGTTGCGGATGCAAAGTGTTTTACGACCTTGGATTTAAATGCAGCTACCATCAGATTCAACTCCCCCCAGATTCAAGACATTTGACTGCATTTGTGACATTGGAGGGTGCATACCAATTTAAATGGATGCCGTTTGGGCTGGCATCAGACTCTTCGGGTGCCCAGCATATTATGCATGATATGTTTAGAAGGTTAGATGTGGTAGTAGCATTCCAGGATGATGTGTCAGTTTTTGGAAAATAATAGACTGAACACAACAGGATTTTGGCTGAAGTGTTCAATAGGTTGTGTGGGAGAGGTATGCCCCTACAGAAGACCAGGTGTGTGTTCTTGAAAGGTTCCGTGGAATACTGGGATCATGTGTTTTTGGCAGAGTGAGTGAAACCGATGGAAGGTCTGGTTGATGCAATTAAACTGGCAATGAGACAAGGTAATAAAGAGAGTCTGTTATCCTTTATGAGATTATATGAATACCATGCACAATTTGTTCCAGGGTATGTCACGATTGCAGAATCATTGCGAGAAGTGTTGCGAAGGGTGTTCAATTTGAATGAACGAAAGAGAGAGAAAAGTGTTTTTCAACAATCAAAGCGTGCATAGGGGATGCACCAACCTTGAGTGTGCTCCACAAGGGTAGACCTTGTGTTATTACTGTGGATGCAAGTTCTTGTGGATTGGGTGCAGTGTTATGTCAAACTAACGCGGGAAGAGAAAGCACTGTGGCATTAGCTTTGCAAACGCTAAGAAAGGCTGAGAGGCAGTATTCAGTAATAGAGCATGAGACTTTGGCATGCGTACGGGCAGTCCAACATTTTAGGGAACAGTTTTTACTTTAAGGAGCAACCACAAATCCCCGTTGAATGTGTTACATGCTAGAGCGTCAGGGAAATCTACACTGAGATTGGCATGGTTAGCTTCTAAATTGCATGAATATATGTACACTGTCAAATTTGTGCCTGGGAACACAAATGTCAGAGTGGAATTCTTATCCCGAATGCCTCTAAGAGACGCAGTGAACAATGAGGAAACAGATGAAGACGTGGAGATGGTGAATCAGCAAAGGTCATAGCACAATTGCAAGTGATGAGTGGAAGTGTACATTAGAAAATGATTAGGTGTTGGAAAGGGTCGTGCACAATGTGTTGAAAGGGTGGCCTAGGGAGTGAGTACTTGACAAAGAGATGCAAGTTTATGCCAAATTCCAGGAGAAATTGTCTGTAGTGCAGGGTATGTTGATGCAGGATCATAGGATGGTACCCCCGGATCATGTGCGTGGCAGATTATTGAACTTGGCTCCTGTGGGACATGTAGGTGCTACACACACCCAGAGGTGGCTATGAGAGTGTTATCGGTGGCCTGGGATGGTAAGGAAGTTGATTGGCTGGTCAGTAGATGTGAAGTTTGTTGCACAGCAGATAAGGGTATCCAATGTCCAATGTTGTAACGTCCGGTTGGCCAAAAATGCTTTGCGTGAAATTGGCAGTTGATTTTATTGGACCAATTAATTAGTTGCCTTTGGAGGAGCGCTATGCGTTGGTATTAGTGGACTACCACTCTAGGTGGTGTGAGGTTACGTTCATGCCTGTACCAACTACAGCGAGTGTTATTGAATATTTTTGAGAGCTTTTCAGTAGAGAAGGAACCCTGAAGACTCTGGTAACAGATAAAGGGGTGCAATTTACCTCAAATGAGATGCAAATGTTTTTAGGTGAAGTAGGGATCAGAAGTTGGTGGACCGCACTTTACCACTCACAAGGTAATGGATTAGCAGAAAGAATTAACAGGACAGTGAAAGGTTGCATTCATGATACGTGACATGTCGGCGTATAGATCCACGCCCAATGTTGGAACTGGTTTATCTCCCTTTGAATTATTGAGAGGTAAAAAAGCGTTGTCTAAGTTAGTGCCACCTTGGGTTTGTTGATTAGGTAGCAATTTGCATCTGATAGATGTTGACAAATTTCATCAAAAGGTTTTGGATTCTCAACATAAGTGAAGTTTTGACAGCCGGAAGTGTGTTAAACAAAGCGACCTTCAGGTGGGAGATGTGGTTCAGGTCAAAAAACCCTTTACAGCAATCAAGGGTGAATCACAATATTTTGGACCGGAAATTGTCAACAGAACAAGTCGTAGTGCAGCCCAACTGGGAAAAAGAGTATGGTGGAATAAGGAGAGGATGATAAGGGTAAACAGGAGGAGTGGGTTGTTGGAGAGAGAGCTTGACTGTGATAATGTTGCTGGGGATGAAAGACGTGTAATTATTGCTCCTGTCTGTGTGCTGATCTGTATGGAAAGGAATGCTGTGGACACTAATGAAGTAGAAACCAACGATCATATGAATGTAAATACTTATGCTCAATGCAATGTTACAGTTGTAACTGATGACCCATGCAATCTAACCCTGGGTTTCAGCGATCACTTAGGGGAAATGCTGGGTGTCCTGACAAATTCAAAGACTATGTGTTTTCATGATTAATCTTTGCTTTTTTCTGTACCTGTTGTTCTTCATAAATGCTGCCAATGATCTCTGTCTTAATGCCACTAAGACCGAGATTCTCCTCCTCAGCACACTTGCTCCCTCCTTTCCTATCACTCTTTGGCCGGCCTCTCTTGGCCCTCTTCCTGCTCCCACCTGTGAGGCTAAAAACCTCAGGGTCATCTTCGACTCCACACTCTCCTTCTCTCCTCAAAACCCTCACGTCTCTAAGAAGTCACACTACCAGCTGCACCTCCTCAGAGGTATTCTTCCTTTCCTCTCCTTCCCCCAGAAGCTCACTGTCTCCAGATCTCTGGTCTGGTTCTCTCTAGGTTGGACTACTGTAACAACCTCTTTCTAAATATGCCTGCCTCTACTCTCCACCCTCTGCAAATCATCCAAAACAGGACTGTAAGACTTGTCCTTGGCCTCAAGCCAAGGGATGGTATCTCTCCAGGACATAAATCTCTGCACTGGCTCCCAGTGGCGGTGAGGATTAAGTTCAGAGCCCTCTGCATTGTCCATAAGGCCTTCTGGGGCCTGGGGTCTCAGTACATTGAACTCTCACTTCCTAAATATCTTCCTTCTCGAGCTCTTCGCACATCCCCCTCCAAATCCCTCAGGGTCAGTCGCTTCTCCAAGCAACGATTAGGTGGTAGATCTCTTTATTCGACTGGGGCCTCCCTCTGGAATAGCCTCCCTTCCTCTCTGAAACTTGAGGAGAACCATCTCTGGTTCTGGAAGCACTTCAAGACCTTCCTCTTTGCTTCTGCTTTCTCTCCTCCTCTCCCCTGCTGACCGCCTGGCTGAAACTGAAACTGCACTGGTTACCTGGCTACCATCTGATCTCAGACCCAGGTCCCCTCCCTGCCAGTTGCACACCTGCACTGCCCCCTGCCAACCCTTGCACTTAGGGGCTGTTCTGTATCCCTACAGCCCCCTAACAGCACTCAACACCCGATGTCTACACTTACCTTTGCACTTGTCACCAACTGGCCGCACTTTTTATTTATTGTTTTATTTATTTACTGTTATCCTATGTACTGCATTGCCCCTTCCTCTTCCCCCCGCACTTTTCCCCCTCCCCTGCACTTGCTCGATCTCAATGTCACCTGGCCTAGTAAGATCGCTGTCTCTGTCTTCCCTCTGTTCCCCCTCCCTTGCCTCGTCGCACCTTGAAACACTTGTGTATAGGTGCATTATAAATACCATATCATATCATATATCATATCATATCATGGTATTGGCGAAGGAGAGATGAGTTATGATCTTGCATTCCATGGTGCAAGACGCTCCAGGATTGTGCGCCCTGGAACACGGTTAGAATGTTGGCGGGGGGGGGCCTGTCCTGCATGACGGTTAGTGGGTGGTAGTTAGCGTGGAGATTGTTGACGGTGGTGGCAAGTGTTGGCCTGCTTGTGGGCCCCTAATAAAGTACTTACAAACTTACCGGTGTATGTACTTCACCACAGTGATCAGCACGAGAAAATGGGAGAAAAGCAATGCATATATGATGCCACACAGTGTCAAGAAATACCAGGAGCCACAGTGCTAGTGGACAGTTGTTTATTTCTGTGCCGTCGAACTGCAGAGAGCGGAACAACTATATTGTGCATGCGCGATGTCCGCGCATTGTCACTGGTGGGACGTGCTCTGTGACTCAGCGAGTGGCTCCGTTAACGCTGTCCTTGCCAGGGCGTGACAGGCCGCATTACCTAATTGGGTCACAGTGCCTCTTGGAACTTATAGTCCCCTGAACTGGGTTTTGTACAATGCACTGTGTGCATGTATTCCCACAAGGGCATAAGCAATGCGCGAGAAAGTCTGAATTGTGATAAATAAATGTACTCCTCTGGGGCTTCTGTGGTGAATGAAACGGATTCCATTCTGGGATTTGGTGATGTGGTCATGTGAGAGCCCTTCTTACACTGAAGCTTCATTCAAGAGATACCAATCCTCAAGAACTTGCAAACCTCCACATCCCTACTCGGAGACATACAGAGGTTTCAAAAACAACACCCCTGGGATACTCCCTGCTCATCCCCAATGTAATCTAAAACAGACTTGTTTTTCTTTTACACCTGACTGTTATGGGGCCCGCTGGTCCCAGGCCCTGTTGGTGAAGGGCTGTGTGGGGGAGGCCCACAGCATGTCCAACACTGCCTCACCATACCTAGACAAAAGAATTGCCAAAGCCCACTCTTCGAGACCCACTAGAACCCCCTACATAGATAGACTCATGGTGCCCAAAGTCAAAAGATGCAAAGCCGGAGGCTCAAGCTTCCCCTACCTTGCTGCCAAGTTCTGGAACAACCTCCCACCCTCCTTGAGGACTGAGAAATCTTACTGGACCTTCTGCAAAGCTCTAAACACTCAACTATTCACCTAAACCTAATTTTCCTCCATCTAGCCTCCCTTTAGGAACTTCTCTGTCCCACCACCCAACTGCCTGCTCTGAGGATAAATGCCACCTGCTGGTATACCTTCATAATATATGAGTCTGTATTTCTATGATCAGTGCCACTTGGCTTTGCCTCTGAGCTTGTGCGTGTATGTAACTATGCCTGTTTCATAATAAGCTTGACTATTACTCTGTGCCTGCAACTGCGCCTCGATGCCTGCAGGTTGTATGCGCTCTTTACAAATGAAATAAATAAATACGTAAATAAATGGTGCACAGCACCAGTGCACGCTGCAATAAGACACTGTCAGTCGTAGCTAGTGCAGAGCGGGAAGCCACTCAGCCCTTTATTGAGTGGTTGATGCACGAGCCCAGGCTTAGGATACATCAACCCAATTGTTTTCCAGTTATGATATGCTCATTTGCCTCCTACCTCTCCAAGCCTCCACATCATCACCGTGTTTCCCTGTTTCTCCCTCGTGCATCACGGGTCCCCCTACCCTTTCGGGCTCTGAAGCCTCAAAGTGCTCCTGCATATTATAAATGTCCAGTATTGAAACAGTAAATTAGGTTGTATCATGCATATGAGCGCCTGGAAACCACGTGATTGGCAACGCTGCTTGATGTAAATCAACCTAACTTTATATAACATATTATGGCAAGGCGTAGACGCATGGCTCTGGACCGGGAAAGGTGCATATAGGGCTATTTGCACAGTGAGATTTCTTCTCACTGCACAGATGTTACCACTTGTTCCCAAGTCCTTCTAATTAAAGACCAATCAGCAGCATTGTTTGTCATATAAACATGCCGCGAGACTTGATGTAGGCCCTGGCAGGACATCGTTTGGCTGTGGATCAGTGGAGCAAAACCATTGAGCTCAACGGGCTTCAGCTCCCATTCCCCAACCCCTAGAAATGTTAGGCTATGTTTACTCGACCTGGCTGACCTAAAGAGCCCTGGCCAGACAAAACAGGACACAGATGTTAAACGGCGCCTAGGCTTCACTGTTAACACAGGCCCTGCAATTACTAAAGTAAAGCATTTCACTGTTAGCACCTGCATTCCTGTGCATACATTTTTAGGCAATGGTGATGGTGGGTTAGTACTTGCAGGGCCAGGGGACTTATTGGAAGGGTAGTGCTGGCAGGAGACAGCCCATGCTCATAGCAGCCCATAAGTGGGTGATTAGAATACCTACAGTTAGGTGTCTCCACACAAATAGGTTTGTCCCTCCCCCACCATATTTGAAGTTAGCACCTCCCCCAACATTCGAAGGGTTAGGCCACCCCAAAGTACTTGTTTGAGGCACATGCAAAATGAGGCAGTGGCTCCTTCAGGATCTAGGATCAGGGATGTTTGGCTTCCCTTGCAAAGCTTCTAGCAGAGGACCGCGCCTCTGCAGCGGGAGCACGCTTAGTTCCCTTAAGCACAGTCTTGGAAGGTCGGTAGGTGAGTATGCTCATGAAATCAGTGAGGATTATCATGCACTGCATTACTACTCTGCAGTGGAATGGAGCCACACAGGTCCAGCACACTGCTTGCCCGTTCACACCTCTCAGGTGTGAGCAAGCGTGCATTTTCACATTTTCAGACTTTGCATCATTCAAGAATCAATCCACTGAGTCATGACACTCCACTCGCCAAACACGATTAAGTGCTGATTGGGGAACACACAACCCTCCCCGTCACACATAATTTAAAACCCGCATTGGCAAAGCCAATAGGTTTGGCGTTTATTTCTGTTATTTGCATTTTGCATTTATTGCACCAGGGTTCAAGGGGGAGAGTGCAAAGTTACAAAGGAGGATGTGATAGGGGGTGCGGGTGTGCAAGAGAAGGAGAAGGAAGGAGAATGGATCAAGGGAGGAAATGATTGAGAGAGGGTGCCATTCATGACGAGCAAGAGGGAATATGAGTGAGAAAGTTGAGAGTGAGATTATACAAAATAAAGCGAGAGTGTGAGAGGAACGATGAGAGGGGGCAGAGAGTTGGGGTGGAGCGGGCGGGTTGTTTGTAGAGAGCAGTGAGTAGGTAGGTGTAGAGAGAGTGGGGGTAGGGCGGTTGGGCGTATAGAGAGTAGAGAGTGGGTGTAGGGTGAGTGGGAGTAGAGAGGATGGGGTGGGTAGGTAGGGGTAGAGACAGTGGTGGTAGGCCAGGCGTGGGTAGAGAAGGTGGGTGGGAGTAGAGAGAATGGGCATTGGGTGTAGGGGTAGAGAGGGACGGGACACAGTGAGAGGGTGGGGGTTGGGTGGGTAGGGGTGGGTGGGCGTGTTGTTTCAGTCGGAGAGAGTAGGGTTGTTGGGTGATGGTAGTTGGTTGGGGGCAAAAAAAATGACGAATAAAACAGCCTCAGGAGGACTTAGCCCAAACAGAACCCAGCCAGCACACGTAATGGGGGTGGGATTGGAGGGTGTAGAGAGAGTGGGAGTGGGGTGGGTGGCGGTAGAGAGAGTGGGCGTGTGGTGGGTGGGTGGCTGTTGAAAGGCAGCCTTATAAGGAAAAAACACAAATCTGCCGCCATAGTATCCCAACATAGCCCAAGTGTCCACGAACAACAGCCCAAACTAGCCTAATATGAAATCACTGCGCAGCTGGGAAATGGAAATCCTGGCACCCGACTTGCTTCTTACAAAGCGGCTGATTGGAGGAAATATTATTAGTGAACTTCTCATTGGGTGGTACGGTGGAGTTTGGAAAAAGAGACTGTAGCCATTTGACAGCTATGTATCGTGGCATTGCCCGTTACTATGCCAACCAGACAATTGAAGGTGAGTCCCTGAACGTTCACATAGAGAGAATACAACCTGCTAGGGAAGAAAGGCCCAAGTCAATCTTGTAAGGATAACAAGTTTTAATCTCACATACAGATGATAGCATCAGCAAAGAACTCTGCTGCTAAGAACGTTCTGCCGAGAGAGGGTACAAGGAGAGGCTTAAGAAGAGACACATCGTCATACGTACAGTAAGAACCCATGTGTCTGGTTGGTGTGTGCCTATACAAGATGCGCCTGTCCCATAAGGGATGCCAGGTCATTGGTTACAGCCCAGTCCATCCGTCTTCCATCACGTGGGTGCCGCGGAGATCATCTTCTTCTCACTGGTGAAGGTCAAATGAAGAATTAACTATACTCCTAACACAATGCTATTTTATCATTATACTGTGCACCTGGTAGGCTTTAAGACTGGCATAAAAGAGGTTATGGGGCACTCTAACCTTCACACACACATTTCACTCACTCCCTTCCATGCCATCCGGCTCCGAATTCTCCACCGTCGTTTTGAACTATAAGTTATCCCTCCCAGCACCTTGCAATGCTAAATCATATGATTGTAGCTCAAAGACGTGCAGTGTCCGTTCTCTTTGAACATTTCAGGACTTGTTACTTTGGGGTTGGTGGTCAAAGGGCACCTGGTGTCATGGAATTCAAGAGTCCTGGAGATCAGTCAGTTATATGGGCTATAACTCGTGGTCGCCTTGGGGTAGGCCAGGTCAGGCTTTGGCCAGTGTGATATAACATGAACACCAGGCGCCGGTCTGTGATCGCAGCCTTGTAGGGCACATTCCTTCTGTGTACAAAAACATCTTTGCAACACTTAGAACAATGAATAAACTTCTATGGCAATTGGGGGTGGGGGTTGTCCTCGTGGGAGCTCGGGCATGGCTGGAGATTTCCCTTGCTGCGCAATTAGGGCCTAGTGCATGAAATGCAGCATTTGCGCGCAGGATGAACTAGGCATTGTGCCTCTACAATTGGGACTGCCTGCAGTACTAACAGCTTGGGAGTCCCTGACGCGTGCGGAATGAGTGAACACACATAACAGCTAGCTTCCATTCACAACATTTCTACCCATGCAACCCATGTCAGTATACCAAGAGTTGGTAAACTCGGGATGGCGTATATCCTTGATTGCATCCAAACCTAGCCCTTGATACGTATCATACTTCTTCTGTACTTCCCTTTTCATTATTCTGTATATGCTGTCAGGGGTTCCAGTATTAACAGTGTTATCGGAAATAACATCATATTGTTTTGAATTATTAAACAATCTTTGACTTGCTAAAGACAACCTTTTCACTGTTTCCGCAATTGCTAATTTTTCACCTACTCTCACTGTCGTATTGTACCTGTTATAATCCTCACTAACATTTACATCAATATTATTGTTACTTCTATATTAATTTCCATTATTATTGTAAGCATTCATGTTGCTACAAACACATGTAAATCCACTGATATTATTAACATTTACATGTACTGTCCTGTTGAAATATACAATCCCATTCTCGCCTTTATAGGACCTCCCCTATAACATACTCTCCCCAATAAAGCCCCAATAGTGCCATCAATATCATACATAGACCTGCAATAATGGCTATGCTACAATAGTAGGCATAGGCCAATACATTGTGATTTGTGCATCTACACTTTGAAAAACTACTTAACAGACAATGATTTACATTTGTGATATTCATCATCTTCTTTCCTGAAATGGAAGCAAAAGACACAAAACAAAGAAACAGAGAGACGTACAAGATGTACCTTTACAGAGCGAGATAGAGAGAGAGAGAGAGAGAGAGAGAGAGAGAGACAGAGAGAAAGAGAGAGAGAGAGAGAGCTCCTGAATAAAGAAGAATATGGAGCTAGCAGCTGAGCTTCGGTCCATCAATGAAGTGTGACGCCGCACACGTATCGTGCCTGGACAGGCAGATGAGGTAGTTAGGGTGCAGGTACTACTGGCCATTCCTTTTAAGATAAGCGCCGATATGCTGTCTGTAGGTGCCCTGCGGACGTTGGAGAGGTGGACCCAATATTGCAAGGCCTTTACCTTTACCGGAAGGGGAGTGCAAAACACCACCTTGTAGGGCCCATGGATTGTACCTATGCACAAAATTGTGAATGTACGCAAAGTCACCAGGCAGCAGTGGTTGTGTGGTCATGCACTCAGGATCTGTCGCCGTCATGGTTGCTATGTCCGGTGTGTCTATAGTCTCAATTATGGGAGGTGCAATCTGTCGGGAGACACATTTAATGGCCTGTATTAGTGTGGTCAAATAATCTTTGAACTCATCACTTAACACCACTGCTGCCCTATGTGCGTCTGAAGCTCTTCTTACGGGGGATATGGGAGTGTGCATACACTGACCAGTGACCACCTTGTGAGGTGACAAATGGTGGTCTTTGCTGGGCTGTGTACGTAGACTGAAGAGGGCCAGGGGCAAGCAGTGGACCCAGTTCTGTTGATTCTCTCTGCAACGCAGTTGGCCTGTGGGTGGTCAATTGAACACATCCTGTGCTTAATGCCAAGTAGTGCTGTGACATGCTTAAACAGTGCATTGAAAGAATGTGAACCATTGTCTGACCTTAAAACTTTGCACACACCCAATTGAGGGAAAACTTCACTTAACAAGAATCTGGCAGCACATTTGGCATCCAAAAGTGCGCACGGCCCTGCTTCTACCCACCTTGAGAAATGACAAACCACTACTATGCGGTATCTGGGGCCTTTTCAACATTCACCCATATCAGCATATTCTATGTGAAATTCACAGAACTGCCCAGTAGGGTGGGGCAATGTGCCCTGTAACATCTGTAATGTCATTCCTGTACT